>NC_142688.1:60360000-60985000 GCF_056320005.1 Nelumbo lutea
AAGGCAAACATCAGTCAACAACCTAATTTGATTCATGTTCATTACATATATATGGATTTTAATCTACGTTCCATTCCCATTTATTCATCTCTGAGATTTTCCTCCCTTCTCAGTGACGGAGACTACAAGTTGTCTCTGGAAATGTTGGGAAATCACATAGGGTGCAAGGAACCAACTGTTTCAGCTGCAAAACCCCACCACCTTTCTGTGAAGGATCATATCCACTAATCATATGAATTTTCCCTTTGGCCTCTATCAGACAAGGTTCAGAGCCGTTTTCAGGTAAACCTTTCTGTTCAATGAGTGCTCACCCATCATATTCATGAACGTCAAGGTACCGTGAGAGAATTCCCATTTTCTGGTGAAGCCCCTCCCACATCGGTCTATGACGCCCCTATCATCTTATGAAACACCAGACAAGCCCAACAGCAAATGGATAGCCCATTTTTTGGTGCGTTTCCTCGTTACTGAAGGACCCATCCTCATGCTAATGACGGAAGGCCTTTAGAGAGTTCATCATATGAATCTCCCTATCACATGCACTCATATTAGCTGGAGGGAACAGTAAATTACGCCCTAGTTTGATCTAGGTCAAACCCAAGTGGCTCCCACTGACTTTCATAAAGTCAGATTTTGGTGGGCCCAAATCGGCTAGGGTCCCGCACGTAACCTCTCCATGAGGTGTGGGGCCCACCACTGAGGGAGGTCATCCAATGACCAAAAGAGACACCATGGCAATGATGTGCATTCAGCCATGGTGTAGGCAAGAGCCACTGTCGATTGAGCATAGGCCAAGCACTTATGGCCCATGTACGTAGCACATCACATGCAAGGATAAATTGATCCAATCAATTAATTATCTGTAAAGCCCATTTGAAGCCCATTTTAAATCCATAATATTAACCATTAATATTATCTACGTATATGGGCTGAATTAGGGTTGATGGGTTTGGCCCATATAGCTTTATCCGCAGAGTGGGCTTTTAGCAGTTTTAACCATTTAAAACTGGGCCTTTACAGATTGGGCCAAATAACCATTTAATCAAGTATCAATCCTCAAGCCCATTAGTGGGAAAAATAGGGCTGACTTTCAGCCTAGATCAAACCCTAGATTTGGTCCAAACAATTTGAACCAATCTTGGTTCGAAAGGGTCTAGGGTTTGATCTTTAATTCAAGAAAATAATCTGAAATTAAATTCTGATAAAAGAACACTCAAGAATCAGTCTATCAGGGTTTTTTGCACAATCCTTCCTGAAAAATAGAGGTTAGATCACAGGTTGCAATTTCACAAACTACAAATCGCAGATAGCGATTCTTCCATCTGTGAAATCACCTCCTCTACGAATTCTCCTTTTTTGTGCCGCCATCTTCGATCCAAAATAAAATAAATAGAAATCCTAATTTCTATTAATAATTATATCAGATCGAATACTTATACATTCAGTCTAAAAAATTAAAAAAAAATTATTTTACAGACAAAATGTAATAAAGTAATCCAAAAACTGCAAAATCGCAGGTTCCCTACGCAAATCAAGATTTTGATCTCCTCTTGTACGAACAGTCCATAAATCAAGAAAATCATAAAGAACAATTCTAAATAATAATCAGATTTATATAAAAATTAATTTCAGATTATTCGACCATAATTTTGGGAACAAATTTCCCAAAACCCATATCTGCGCAAATTGGGTAGAACACCTTCTACCCATTTGTGCAAGTTCAGATCTGGAACAAATTAGTTCAAGATTTCAACCATGGCTCTGATACCACTGAAGAGATGAGGGATCCATCGTATCGATGCCCAAATCTTGCAGAATAAAGGGGCGAATTTCAAAAAAATATTTTGTCCCTTCAACTGGGAATCGCATTCCCTATTTAGAAAATCATATTTTCAAGGCTCAATCTTGAAACATAAACTGAACCAAATCTAAACCAAAAGGAGTAGGTGAGGATTATACCTGATACAGAGAAATAATATCTCCCAATGAAGGTGTTCACACCCAACGAATGATCCAAAGACTGCTCCCACTGAAGATGGTGCAGTGTAGGATGGAGCAGAATCAGTAGTGTTCTTCTCCAAGAACTCTGTCCTTCGCAAGAAACAACAGAATGGCACGTGAGCATAGCTTCCAAACAATTCTTTCACAAAGAACTGATGTCAAGATCGAATCTTGACTTCTCCCATTGAGTTGGAGATCGAACTGGATGTCTGGCGGCAACAGGAAGGAGGCAGCAAGAAAGATTTTCGCAGGGATTGCAAAAATCTTTCTTCTGTGATTTTCAGCTCTGAAGAGAATGTTTGAATGTCTTCACTAAAGGCTGCGGCCCTCTCCTTCTTTTCTAATCCTAAAAGATCAGCTCCTAATCCAATTAGAAGTTGCTGATCCAAATCATATTTGGATCAGACATCCTTTAAGATGATAAGGATAAACCTTTATCTTATCTGCAGATTAGATCAGCCCTCTCCTAATCTCATTAGGACGTTTCTAGATTTGAATCATATTCAGATCTGGACTCTCTGAGTGGATAGGGTTAAGACCCTATCCTATCTACTGATTACCCTTATCTTATCTACAGATTAGATCAGCCCTCTCCTAATCTCATTAGGAGGTTTCTAGATCTGAATCATATTCAGATCTGGACTCTCTGAGTGGATAGGGTTAAGACCCTATCCTATCTGCTGATCCATCTCAGAATTCGCCCATATTTAACTTATTAAATAAGTCCAGCTCGTAATGGTTTAGTTATCTATTTTCAGAATTCGCCCATCTCAGACCCTATCCTAATTTTCTCTTTAGTTAGCTCGAAAGTTGTTTTTTTTATTTATTTTAGTTACAATAGTTTAGTTATCTATTTTCAATATGTAAAGAGGAAATTGAGTTTGTTTTAATCGTTTAGAAATGCAAGTACATCTACACTTTATACAAGATTTTAGCTTCAATTTGGAGAGACTTTGATTGTTTTAAATGTTTGGCATATAAATTGTAGTGAAGCTTACTTCCTTTCATGGAAGCTGATATATGCCGTGGTTTTTCAAATGGTAGCTAGGAATTACTATAATTGGACCTTGGATTGCTTCCATTTCAAATCTGCATATTGGGTCATTCAAGGAATAATTTAATATTGTTTTTTGTTCTAGAAATTGATTAGGGTTCTTTAGTTTAGCTGCTTAAGTTGACCCGGATTTGTGTATTATAGATAGCTTATTGTATTAAACTAAGAACAGTTACTTGTTAATTGACAGAAACGCAAAGCTGGTCTCTCTAACCTTGGTGAACTCATGTTTTCTCACCTTTGTATTATAAACAGATATAGGGTGCACATGAAGGAGTTGAGATCGAATAGTATATACCTACCATGGCCTAGCAACAAGCTTACTATTTCTCATTTTTGTTTTCTTATGTCCAAGACAAGACTAATGGAGAACTCATCAAACACCATGATTGAGGAGAAGATGAACAAAGGAGAGAATACAAGACAAGACTAATGGAGAACTGTATTCTAATGCGTATGTGGTGCCAGCAAGGAAAAGGAAAAAATTGCCAAAATTTAAAGTGGTAGTGCCATCTAACTCTTAGGCCAGATTAGAGAGTTTTAGTGGCACTCAACGTCTACCTATTGTAGTAGTCACAACTGCCGCTAAATTCATACTTTAGCGGCAGGTTTTTGGCTTTTACCGGTGATGGAGAATGATTTGACCCAACCCCTTGAGACAAAGACACGTGAACCTAACGCAGCACGAGCAACAGCTCAGCACCATAGCCTGACTATGACTAAGTAACGAGCCTGCAGGACAACTCGCTACATCATAGCTCGCTATAGGGGGAGCTCGCTACAACGTGAGCTCAAGGTCCCCCGAGCTACTGAAAGGGAATACTCCAAGACTATGCCAACTCACGAGCTAGGGTAGCCATCTCGCTCCAACACTTAGGCAGAAAGACTGCCCCAAAGACAATCTCGATGAGGGTCACCTCGAAGTACCCCTGGGAGCTCGCTACGAAGTAGCTCACGACAACATAGCTCGCTGCGCAACAGGGTAGCTCACGACTAAGCAACGCGACTTTCTTAGGAAGCTTCTATCTGACAAGACCATACTCGTCAGACTACGCCACATCTCTTGACTAACAACGCAGTCCTTGCCCATTCGACAGACTGTACCCACATCTCTTGACAGATGGTGGCGTGCCTATCCTCCCGGGGTGTGTCACCCATCCAATTGGGTAGTACCCTGTGACGGTCACCTGCGCAACCCTAGCAGGTAATGGCTGCAACAGAATCCAGTGGCGGTTATGCCCGATTTGGCAAGAATGCCCCTATAAAAGCCCCTTTGTCAAAGGGGAGAGAGATCTTTGATAAAATCTGATTTTGATTCATCTTACTTGCTCTCGAGCTAATCTTGAGAACTCAGTGATCTATCGCGACCTACACTCTTAGCCTCTTTACACTCTTTACTTTCTCTCCTAACGTTCTAAGTTAAGCTTTGGAGTATTCCCGCTGAGCAAATCCCCTGGGAATCCTTCACCTTCTTCTTCTCAGGTGTCGTCTGTTGCCATTTAGGAGCCAGTTAGCAGCCAGCTAGGAGTGCCCGGATCATGCCGCATCAACCGGCAATTGCCAAAATTGCCGCTACAACTTTTAACAATAGCTATTTTAGCAACAATATGGTGATTGTTGGTAAAACTTTTACCGATAGTTTTGTCTGTCGCTAAAAATCATTTTCCTATAGTGTGCGTTTGACCTCCAACATATCTGGAGGTCTGGTTAATGTAGTATTCTTACCATCAATGATAGTAGGAAACAAAAGTTGTTCATCAACATCATCTAGAGAATGAGAAATTGAAGAATAGAGATATTGATAAAATGAAGTAATCACATCATCAATTTCCTTTGGGTCCAAAGCCCAATTCCCATTGTTGCCTTCGAACCAATAAATGCTATTTTTTTCTTTTTCTATTTGTGGCTGACGTATGGAAGAAGTGAGTATTTTTGTCGCCATGGTGAAGCAAACCACATTGAGACCTCTACTTCTAGAATAGTTCTTCCCAATCATACCAGACCTCGAGATCTTTTCAAAGTATATTTCCCTCAGCGGTTGGATGTTCCCCCAAATTCCCAGCTTCTAAGCCTTCTAATTTTGCTTTAATTTCTTTGGTTTGAGTTTTGAATTGCAGCTTAGAATGGAAATACTTACTGAGTTGGAATTTTCTATTGTTTTGCACTTGTCAATAAAGCCACCATTACTTGAAATCCATTTGTTAAGGGTATCATTGTAGTCAGCATAAGTAGTCCATATAGCCTCAAATCTTCTTAGGGGCTTTTATGTTCAAATGAAACTAGTGAGTCCAAATAAAATGGGCTTGTGGTCATTACCTAGGGTTCATAAGTGCTTCACTGTTTCTTTTGGGAACCAAGAAAACCAGGAAGAATGTGTAAATTGTACACAAGATTATCCATCTGAGTTGTAATTGGATAATTATCCCTCACGAACCTCATCATTATATCATTATCTCTTGTAACCTTCATCATTATCTCTTGTAATCATTGTGTATATATACACCAAATGAATACAATCAGATCATTAGTTTTTTTATCCCCAAATCATCCTAGTTCTGTCTTGGTATCAGAGCTGAAAGCCCCATGGCCTCATCCTCTTCTTCAACCCAAACCTTCTCCCTCTCACTAGAGCTGAATTTGATGCTCTTCTACAAAATAATACATGGTCTTTGGTTCCTCTTCCATCTAACAAACAAGCTATTGGTTGTCGTTGGGTTTACAAGATCAAGCGCAGGTCTGATGGGTCTATTGAACGCTTCAATGCGTGCCTCGTTGCTAAAGGCTATCACCAACAGGAAGGCATTGATTTTGAAGACACATTTAGTCTAGTTGTTAAACCAACCACTTTGCGCTTAATCCTTCCCATGGCTGTCTCTCTCTCTTGGACCACTCGTCAATCGGATGTAAGTAACACTTTCCTCCATGGTCTACTTGACGAAGAGGTCTACATGGTCCAACCATCGGGTTTTGCTCATCCTTCTTATCCAAATCACGTTTGTAAGCTACATCGCTCTCTCTATGGCCTTTTCCAATTTTCAAGAGCCTGGTTTACAACATTGCGAGATTCTCTTCTTGCTCAGGGATTCACATAATCGAAGGATGACGCTTTGCTCTTCATTTACCACACATCATCGGATATCACTCTCATTCTGGTGTATGTGGAGACATCATCATTACTAGCTCCAATGCTTCAATGATCCAATCCATTATTGGTCACCTCTCTAATGAATTTTCTTTACATGATCTCAACCCACTTCACTTCTTTCTTGGCATTCAATGTACACAGACATCTACTAATCTTCATCTTTCTCAATCTCAATAAGCTTATGAGATTCTCAAGCGCATAAAGATGACTGAAGCTAAGCCATGTTCAACACCGATGGCCACCAGTACCAAGCTTGTTGCATATCCTTCCTCACCCTTTGAAGATCCCTCTCTGATTCATAGCACTATAGGTGCCCTTCAATATCTTACAGTGACATGACCTGGTCTAGCCTACTCTATGAACAAAGTATCATAGTTTATGTCTTAGCCATCTATATCTCATTGGGTCACTGTTAAGCGCATCCTGCGCTACGTCAAACACACCCTTCATTTGGGCCCCAATATTATCAAGAGTTCATCCTATTAATTACATGGTTTTAGTGACTCCGATTGGGCTGGTTGCCCTGACGATCGATGCTCCCATGGTGGGTACTGCATCTACTAGGGACCTAACTTGGTATCTTGGGCATCCAAGAAGTAACCAATGGTTTCCTGCTCTAGTACAGAGGCAAAATACCACTCTTGCTCATCTTGCTGCGGAACTAACTTGCCTTCAAATGTTACTTCAAGAGTTGGGCATGCCTCCCTCCTCTCCTCCCATCCTATGGTGTGACAGTATTAGGGCTACATACCTTGCCTCTAACCCCATTCACCATGCCCGCAACAAACACATTGCCTTAGATTATCATTTTGTACGATACAAGGTCCAACAAAAGCAACTTCAAGTGCATTTTTTGTCTATTGTCGATCAGACAACAGATATTTTCACCAAACCTCTTCATGTTACTCGATTCAGTTCTCTTCGTGACAAGCTCATTGTAGCTCCTCCAGTTTCGCTTGAGGGGGGGTGTTAGCTGTACATGAGATTATCCACCTGAGTTGTAATTGGATAATCATTATCCCTCACTGAACCTCATCATTATCTCATTATTTCTTGTAACCTCCATCATTATCTCTTGTAATCATCGTGTCTATATACACCAAATGAATACAATCAGGTCATTAGTTTTTGATCCCCAAGTCATTCTAGTTCTATCTGAATGGACAAGGACATGATCAAAGCATTCCTTGACTAACAAGTGAGTTGAGAGTCTATTTGTCCAAGTGTAAGTTGGATCTTGATAACCAATAGGTCATAAACCACAATCATTAATGAAATCAGAGAACTCCCTAATCTATTAGGGTGAGGCCTTGGTATCTCCATGCTTTTCTTTACCCGAGAGAGTGGCATTTAAGTCAGCAACAAGAGGCCATAGGACATCATTTTGTTTGTAATAAGAGTGAATCATTTTCCATAGGTGAATTCTATCTTCTCAGTGGGGAAAGCCATAGGCAAAGACTAAGTCCCACTTCCCTCTACCAATTGCATATGTCACCTAAACAATGATGAGATTTTGGTTGCTACAAAGGATACAAAGTGTAACACAAGAATCCCAAAGTAAACAGAGGCCGCTAGTGAGTCCAATCACATCAATACAATGATAATCCATCCACTCTAAAGGCATGAATATTCTCTTTGCAAGATCAACAATGGATTTAGTTTTAGAAAGGAAAGCAATTTCAGGCCTTGTATTGGCGATGAGCTTAGCAATATTGCAAACTACCTTGGGGCTTCTCATCCCTTGGTAGTTCCAAGCAAGGACTTTCATGGATGATGGTGATTATCTAGAGCATGCATGGGATTTGTGGAGACATAAACGTTTTGAGCTACCATACAATGGAATTCTTCAAGAATTGGAATCTTTGGAGCTTTGTTCTTGACCAAATCGAGCATAAGACAGCTTCAACTATCAAGACCCTCCCTCATCTACCCTATCATGAAAGACAACAATGAATATAAGGAAACCAATGATGGGAAAGACATTTTCTAATATTGCCATGAAGATGGAATTGATGCTGCCTAGCCATGGGCCTCCAAGTGAATGACTCTTAATTGGTGGAGGCTTCTCTACTATGCTCTCAAAATTGATTGAAAATGGTGGATGATATAGATGGATAGATGCCAAGAATTGAGACAAGGTGCTATTACGAAATCATATGGGTGAGATATCCATGCTCGATCAATTAGCTACGAGAGATGGAGAATAAAACCCCTAATCACTCAAACTTAGAGAAGGATGTTTGAACCTGAGTACATTAATGATTTTTGGGTATGGTTTTTAACAAAAGGTACTCTTGCAGTTTTTCCAACTACCATTGACTAAGCTGGTTGAACCATTTGAACCATCATCCAGCCAAGATTCTAGGTCCAGTTTTAGTAAAACTTGGAAATTAGTAAAAAATCATTGACCTAGTCAAAAACCATCTTTCCTAGGCAATTGGATTGTTGACCCATTCGACCTAGTAACTAGGTCATGAGTTTCACACTAAATGTGTATACAAATAAAAAGATTAAAAACATAAATTAATTGTAAAATAATACATATATTACATGTAGCACATAATTATACATAATTTGTTGATAAAATAGATGGTTATAAATACCTACACACACAGAGATTGTGCTGATGTGGCACGACTTGATCTAACCATTCAACTCAAACGGTTGAAAAGGTGGCCCGCGACCCAGTGGAAAAAATGGTTTGGCCTCTTGATCAATTTTTATAACATTGGTGTTTTGTTCAATGTATTTTCCCACTTACCAGCTTGCCATTATTTTCAAAACATAACTAGTGGGGACCTATGTGATGCACAGGATTTATTAAGAAAAAGCTAACAATAGAAACACACAAGAGTATACAATTGTCTTATATTGTCAACTTTTTAAATAAATAATAATTAATTATTTATATTTTGGGTTCGACTATGATGTGGGTGTTAGACAGTTTTTGTATGCCCTTAGCTTCAATCTGATTTGATGTGCTTTTGTTATTTAGTGGAAATAAATAAAGTGCATGTTTGATTCATGTTGTTTGGTTTAATTCTGTGTAAAACCCTAAAACTGGACATTTATAGAAACTCGTGTTAGTTTTAAATGTTCACAGCCGTTGGATAAGTCTAGGGAGATTTATCCTGCCAAGGCTGATACTGGTGTGCCACCAAGTGTTGGGATGGCCTATCTCAGCCACCAGGGTAAGACCCGAGGCACATGCAGTGTGGGATTACTTGAATCCTTGAACCGGACCAGATTTCCAGTATTGCCCTGGACCTTGGAGATAGATGGGCAAAAACTGGAAATTTACACCTGACCCCTAGACTCGATTATGACACTTCACTAGGTGTTGGATCAGGCTGCCTTTGATATGCCAATCAGTGAGATCCTTAGCGGGGATCAAAACCTGGGTATGTTGGGGCAGTTTGAGAATTCATCTGAGTGGGTGATCATAGTGACAGAATCAGCCACTTTGTCAGACAAAGGGTAATGATCGGGAATGCACTCTCTCTGATGGAAACCAAACTGCCGGTAGTTGATTTCAATCGTTGGAATTTTGTTTTGCAAAATTAATATATTTATATATATATATATATATATATATATATATATGTACGGTTTCAAATTGTTTGTAAATGGTTTTAATTCCCGGGATCCATGTGAGAGGAGAGTGCGGCACTGTTCCTTGCAGCCGAGGGAGAGGTCCTCTCTTGTCGGGCAGTGCTTGATCATTAAGGGCTGAGAGGTTAAGTGTAAGACCATTGAGGATAATACCTGATGGGCTAATCTTGCACCTGCCCATAGTCCCTGGGTTTTTATAAGATGGCTTGGCCCAGGGACCACTTAATGTAAGTGTTGGGCCCATAGGGTCCATATGATGGACTCAAGGGGTTCATTGAGTTTTTCAGTGAATTCGACTGGGCCTTGTATTAAAGGCTGGGCCGAACCCATGTGGCTGGTGTGTAGATCAATGCTTGGGTCCCAAGCCATACAAAGAAGCCCAACTGGGCAGCAGATTGGAATGTAATTAGACACTGAACACTTAATGGGCCAGAAGCCCATTTCGAAGTGGGCTAATATGATCACCCATCCTTGGGGCGAATCTGAGATTAATGTTAGTAAAAGGATTGGGCCTTTAGCCTTATCCACTCTTGAAGACCAAATTCAAATTAGATTTGAATCTGATAACCTCCTGATAAGATCAGGAGTAAGATAACTTTATCTGCAGATAGGATTAAGATTATCTCCTATCCAAATACTGATTTGGATTGGGATAACTCCTAATTAGGAGGATTCTTAATCAAGAAGAAAGGAGGAGAAACCCTAATCAAGAAAGAGAAATATCAGATTTCGAACCACCTTGAAGAGATATAGGATATCTCCTACGAATTGAGATAGGATCTCATTCATACTCCAGAAAAGAAAAAGGCAGTTAAGCCTTTTCGCCTTTAGAGTTCTCCTCCTGCCGCCGCCATCTGTTTTTGCAAGATTAGATCTTTGCAGAAAAAGAAAGTCAAGAAATCTGTTCTTGACATTAGTCTTGCAACAAAGACTAATAGGATTCAGTGTTTACTGTTTCCAGAGGATTCTTGTGAAGGATCCAGTGTGTAGGACGCACCCTGCTGGTTTTGTTCCATCCACAGCTGTGTCATCTTCAGCAGGAACGGATCTTGGAGCATTCTTTGGGCGTGAACACCAACTTTGGGAGATACTGCTTCTCCGGATCAGGTATATTCCTCCCATTTATCTTTTGGTACAGATCTGGTTTGATTATGGTTCAAGTAGGATCCTTGAATATTGTATTCTAAATTTAGGGAATATGATTCCCAGTTGGGAGAAGATAGGAAATTTTTGAAATTCGCCCACCCATTCCGCAACCTTTATGGCGTCCATTAGATGGATTCTACCATTCTTTCAGTGGGAAGTATATGATGTTTCAAATTTTTTTACCAATCAACTGGTATCATAAATGCGGTAGCCAATAGGTCTTATTTATCAAAATTCATGGGTAGATTTTGATTGGTCAAAACTCTTCTTATACCATATCTTTCCCATAATGCACATTATAGATTTTCTCTTATATTTTATATACTACTTTTAATATTTTTTTACAATAAAAAAATAACAAAATTTAATTTCAGCTAGGGTTCATCAAACTGATGAAATCAACCAACCTAACCAACTCGACTTGAGTTGGTCGGTTTTTGGTAATTTCAGTTGGCTTTGGTTCAACAATTTCTTAGTTTTGCTTTGACCATTTGTAAGTTGACCAAAATCGAATATCTCAGCCGTATTTCTTTGTCTATAATATTTTATATCATAAATTTATTTTTTAATAATTCCATTGTATATTTTTTAATTTAAATTTAATTTTTTAGGTTTTAAATCCTTTGAATTGACCAACCAAACCAATGCGTCTCATTGGTTGTTTAAAAATGACATGGAATAAAAAATAAAAAATTCAAAAAACTGAACCAAGTTAAGAAAAAGCTAAACAATAGAAATACATAAGAGTATATAATTGTTTTATATTTCCGGTTGACTTTGGTTCAGCAATTTTCCAACCCGACCAAGTTAGGTCAATTTCAGTTTGGCCATTTGTAAATCGAACAAAACTGAACCAACTCAACCATAGATATATATTAATATTTTATATTTCAAATATAATTTTTTAATACAGAAAAATGGTAAATTTCTCATATTTCTTAGTAAAAAAAAATTTATATCATAAATTTAATTTTTTAATAATACTATTGTAATTTATTAGATTTAAATTTAATATTTAAGTTTAAATCTTTTGAAGAAACTTACCAAACCGAAAACAGACCCAAATTGGTACAACCCAAGTTGGTGGGTTTTCACTAATGGTCAGTCAGTTACGAGTGACAAACTCTTGACCTGACAAAGTCGATTTGGTTGATGAAATAGCATGCAACTGAATTGAACCAATGCTTGAATACTTCAAAATTCAGCTAAATTAATAGTTTAATCTCTAATAAATAACAATAGTTTAGTCTCCAATATTTATAGCAAAAATATACAATTATCGAAAAGAAATTTATAATGAAAATACAATAGATATCTAATAAAAATATAGTAATTACAAAAATACAATAAATCCTGAAAATATATTAAATTAGTTAATAAATAGTTAAATCTCTAATAAATATTAATCGATAAACTATACAAAATACATAATTACTAAAAATATATTTATAATAAAAATACAATAAAATAAATTCTAAAAGTTAAATAATAGTTTTTTAATCTCCAATAATTATTGATAATTTTCTTTCAAATAACTAAACAAAAATAGATTTATAAATAATTATTGAAAATATATTTATCTAAAATACAATAAATAATGATTGAAAATATGATAAATATTAACTTTATTATATATAAATATATAATGAATATACACTATTATTGTAAAATTATTACTAATAAGTATTATTTTTTTGAAAGTTATTTTATGTAATTATTAATTGATATAAGTGAAATTAGTTATTTACATTTTTAAAATAATAATTATTTATTGAATTTAATAATCCATAAAATCATAATTAGTACTATTATTACATTATTCTTTATGAATTTTTTAAAATATTAAATTATTATTAATATGAATATTATGAAATCTATTATAATTATTTTTCTACTTTTAATAAATTTATAAAAAATAGTACATAATTTCGTTATTTTAACTATTTAAAATTTAGTCATGTTAAATATTTCATTATTTAAATATTTAAATAATATTTAAAATATTTAAAGTTTTTCATTATTTGAATTTTATTTATTTTCATGTTATTACAAAATATTAAATATTTTTATATAATTATTTTGCTATTTTTAATGTTTTGTTATTTAAGATATTTAGTTATTGAAATATTTAAATAAGGTTTCATTTTTTTAATGTTAAATTTTTATTATTTGAATAACATTTAAATTGAATAGTTCATAAAATTATAATTTGTATTGTTACTACATAATTTCATGATGAATTTTGTAAAAATATAGAATTATTAATAATATGAATATTATCAAATCTATTATAATTAATTTTTGTGTTTTGAATAATTATTTTATAGTTAATATATAATTTTGTTATAATATTTAAATAGTTCTAAATTTTTTTAATTGGAACTTTCTTTACATGGATATAGATAAAAAGTGTGTGTGTGTGTGTGGGGGGGGGGGGGGGGGGGATAAAGAGGAATTAGAGAAAGTTTAGATAAAATCTCTAAGAGATAAATAGGAGTTAGAGATAATTTAGAAGATAAATAGGAATTAGAGTATGAAAGCTACTAATTGACAAAATTGCATATTTTTGTTTGCAAAAGCCCTTCAATAAAAAATAGTAGCTTTGGGATTTGTGAGCTAGTGACTTCATTGAACTAGTGATCATTCATGTAAGGGGATTTGTCCATTAGGGAACAAGGTTCACCCACTCATCAGGGAAAACCCGTCCTATTCAAGGTGGGGTGGGGGCTGTGGGGACGCCCTAGTTGCACGGGAAAAATTCCCTCCCCTTACACACTTGCGACCTATGAAGAATAGATACGCCATTATTCCAAGCCGGATTTCCTACTCACCTCTTCCTCCTCTCCTCTCTAATAACCCACTAAAATGAAGCCAACTGTCCCTGTCCATCTATCAATATATTTAACCTGTCCAACCTCCCAACAAAGTCCAACAGAGGTTATCCCTTCGTTAACTATTACATTTTTAAAACTAAATTATTTTTATACTTTAATCTTTTGAGAAAATAGATGCCTATTTTTCAGTTACCCACAACACAAGATATTCTTCTTCCCCATTGGAAAGTAGTATACCAGATCTGATGAATAAGGGTTAACAGGGCCCATTGTGAAAACAATCACCATGTATAGAGCTGTTGACTCTGTTGTCATGAATAGAGTTGTTGTGTATAGAGCTGTTGTCT
This sequence comes from Nelumbo lutea, assembly GCF_056320005.1. Classification (NCBI taxonomy): domain Eukaryota; kingdom Viridiplantae; phylum Streptophyta; class Magnoliopsida; order Proteales; family Nelumbonaceae; genus Nelumbo; species Nelumbo lutea. The sequence goes on from NC_142688.1 coordinate 60,374,140, forward strand.
CTATTGCCGTGAAAATTGTTAAGGCTCCGCCTCATCGTGAAAATAGTCGTTGTAATCAGAGATGTTTGACTTTCTTGGCATGAAAATAAAGTCTCTACCCTATCTTAAAAACAATCACCGTGTACGGAGTTCTTGACTCTATGGCCTTGAAAACATCCATCATGATAACAAGGGCTTTGCCCCATTGTGAAAACAGTCTCTGTGTTGCCGTGAAAATGGCCACAGTGAAAACAATTTGCGAATCCATTTATAGTTGTTAAAACTATAATTCAGTATTCGATGGATTCATGTCAAGAATCAAGATATGTGCTAGACGCCCAAATCCACAATCCCAAAAGTATATTTTTTAGGTTGTCTAATCACTTAATTGTGCCATAAAAGAAAATTAGAGTAAGATTGATCTTATTGCTTCTAAAAATGGAAACAAAATGTTTCATTTGCTTACCTAGAATTGTGAAAAGGACTCACGTTGTTTGCATAGAAAGGAACAAGCTCTGTCTCCTTGTTCATCGGATCTGTTAAGCTTTATTCGCCGGATATGGTATATTGGTTTCCAACAACTGTGGTGTGTAACTGAAAAGTAGGATCTATTTTCCCAATAAAAAATAATTTAATTTTTAAAAACTAATAGTTAAGAGAGGCTTAACCTCTGTTTGACCTTTGTTGGGAGGTTGTATTGACAGATGGCCTGATCATTAAAAGGTTAGTAGAAAGGAGAGGAGGAAGAGGTGAGCAGAAAGTCCGGCTTGCCATTATTATACATGAACACTGACGTATTCACTCGTGATAGGTTGCCAGTCCTCTATGCATGGTTTTTCCCAGCCTACTCAAATAAAATAAAAAGAGAAAAACAATATTTAGAGACTTTGGTCAATTCCTACCCACTCCATTATAAGCTTGCTAAAGAAGTACAAGGAAATTTACAAATGAGTTATCAGGTCAATTTGCTTGGCTCCCAAGTACCGTTTCTATGATGCTATCTACTAATTTACAAATTTATTAAGAGTAGCTTTGCTCTATAAATGGATGGAATTGGCTTTCTTCCTTTCTTTAAGAGCACATAGAGAGTGCAGAGCAATCTCAGTGGATCATACAGTCATGCCGATCTACAGAGACGAGAAAATAAGACAAAGATAAAATATTAAACTAAAAATGAAAGAAACCATAGTTCTGTACCCAACACCAGCTATGGGCCATCTGGTCTCGATTGTGGAGCTAAGCAAACTAATCCTCCATCACTATCCTCACCAATTTTCCGTCACAATCCTTCTCACCACCGGACTTCTAGATACAGCGGCCACCACCTCCTACACCAACCGTATTTCTCAAACCCATTCTTTCATCGTCTTCCACCGCTTCCCACCACTCTCTAACCCTCCCTCCCTCGAGCCAACTCCTAATTACAGTCTTACAGCCATTGCCTTTGAATTCATCCGTCTTAACAACCCTAACGTTCTCCAGGCTCTCCAAACAATCTCAGAAACCTCCATTTTTCGAGCTTTCATCGTCGACTTCTTCTGCACCTCCGCCCTCCATGTTGCCTCTAATCTCAGCATCCCCACTTACTACTTCGCATCTGGCGCTGCTGCTCTCGCTGCCTTCCTCTACTTTCCAACCATCCATGCCCGGACAACCCAGAGCTTTAAAGGCCTCGCTACTACTGACCTCCACTTCCCAGGCCTACCACCGATCCGTGCTTCTAGCTTGCCGGAACCCGTACTCGACCGAGCCGACAAGGCCTACCTTGACTTCTTGTACTTCACAGCCCATCTCCCCAAAGCAAAAGGAATCATAGTCAATACTTTTGAACTTCTAGAGCCAACAGCCATCAAAGCAGTCACTAGTGGGCTCTGCGTCCCGGACGCTCCGACCCCACCGGTTTATTATATCGGACCGTTGATTGCCGACCCTGATGATCGAACTGGGGAGGGTGGACATGCTGGTGCACACGAGTTCTTATCGTGGCTCGACACCCAGCCGACTCAAAGCGTCGTGTTCTTGTGTTTTGGCAGCCAAGGTACCTTCTCTGTGGCACAGATGAAGGAGATAGCTAATGGGTTGGAGAAGAGCAGCCAGAGGTTCTTGTGGGTGGTGCGAAGTCCGCCAGCGGAGGACCACATCAAACACTTCTTTGAACCAGAGTCCCCAGACTTGGATCTTCTACTGCCAGAAGGATTTTTGGCTCGGGTCAAAGGTCGAGGTCTTGTGGTAAAGTCGTGGGCACCGCAAGTGGAAGTGCTTAACCATGACTCTGTGGGAGGATTCGTGACTCATTGCGGGTGGAACTCGGTTTTGGAAGCCGTCTGTGCTGGCGTTCCGATGGTGGCGTGGCCTCTCTATGCCGAGCAACATATGAACAAGGCTGTGCTGGTGGAGGATTTGAAGCTAGCCATGCCGATCGAGCAATCGGAAGATGGGTTCGTAAGCTCGGCCGAGGTCGAGACACGTCTGAGAGCGTTGATGGCGTCGAGCGAAGGGAAAGAGCTCAGAGAAGGGAGTCGGGAGATGAAGGAGAAGGCTTGGGTCGCGTGGTCTGATGGGGGTTCGTCTCTTGTTGCCTTTTCGAAGTTGACTGAAATATGGAGACAAGGATGAAAGAAAATCGAACGGATCAGATGCTCCTGCTAGTGATTAGATGTTCCATCTCATAACAATAAGATGTTATTTTGAGATTTTAGTTGTGAATGTAGGGCCCATAATTGGCTTATAGTTGATTTGCTGACGATGTGGTGATCCGTGATCATTGTTGAGAACCCTCGCCTTGTGGATATCAAAAAATATGAACCATTCAAAACGTGGCCCACCTTGTGGATATCAAGGAATCAAGATTGATGAGAACCCTCTCGCCAAATAAGCAAGTATATAGGAACCCTTCACGCAAGAGAGTTTTGTTTCCTAGTTTCAATTTATACATCCCACCATATGATAAGGAGAATCTTCAGGCAGCCCCCCCTCAGAAATAGAAATCTCGATTGAGGACGTATGGAAATCGAAATTAATGCTATCCCATTCAATAAATCCGAAATTTGTTTCCCTTCGCCGTTATGTCACGGGGTTAATCAACGGGGCCCTGTGCGGCGCTCGATGGGGTCGAGAAAGCCCACGAAAGCAAGCAACAATACACACCAGGCAATAAGAATGCACACAGATTAGACAAAAGGTAACTCGTATTGCATTAATCAATGGTAAGTACAAGCACACAGTACAGTGTCGAGGGGATCTCGTGCTTAACCTTTACACGCTAATGAACTCACTCGACTACCTATCTCCCCTCAAAGAGTACATTAAGCTTTTGGATGAGTGACATTAAGAAACATCAAAAGAATGAAAATTCATACTATGTATTTACAATAACGCCATTGGCAGTCCCCCCATACAAAATACATTCGTAGCCCACCCATGACACACATATTTACACCTTGAAGGCACGCGGTTGGCACTCTGATGGCTCTTGGTGGTGCTTGATGGCGCAGCAAAGGAGTCACTCGTGACATTCTCCCCCACTCAATTCAATCTACGTCCTCGGAGATCGCCTTCGGCTGGTCCCCTGGAGTCACTACTGCGGAAGGAAGGTTCTTCTGCTGCTCCCGAACTTACTGTCGTCCAAGGCCGAGGTGTATAGTCTAGTAGCATGGTTGGGTTGGCCTATTCTGTTGGGGTTTCCTATGGCTAAGTCCTTTCCTAGCGGCCTCAAGGTATGTCAATGGCTGATTCGACTTGGTTATCGGGTAGGTTTGGGCTAGGTAAGGGTCAAAATGAAGGTTTGGATTGTTGGGGTGTTGGTTCCCATGAATTTTTCCCCAATGGTGACTCACAAGGCTACTATATGATTTAGTCTGAGGGATGGTGCGAAAGTGGTCCCTAGGCAGCTTGGGTGGCACTCGCTTTCCCCTGTGGTTGTGGTAATAGGTGATGTTGAACTTGGACACAGCCTTGGGTCTTCTGCTTTGCTTGATGGTTGTCGATGCGCACGAACTCTGTTGCTGGAGAGGTGTAGACGGCTGGATGGCCTGTTGTTTTCTACTGCTGCTGTAGTTGTTGGCTCGATGTGCGGCTTCTTCAGCTTGTGGAGTGGGGAACTTCTCTGCTTCCTTCATGTTGGCACTGAACAAGGCTTCTCCATGAAAAAGTTGTAGTGCAGAAACTTGCTTCCCATGAACCCGGGTAGAAGTCACAACTAGTACCATGCAAGGGGAGCGCTCGTCCAAGATGCACAGAGAGTTGATGTGAGGTAGGAGCGCGACTTCTGCTTGTCTCATGAAATCCATTCCCAAGACAACTCGGAAGTCATCTAGGGGTACAACTGAAAGATTAATCTTGTTTGTCCACGACCCAACTTGGAGGTCAACCCCACGAGTCGTGCCTTCAATCGCCTTTGCCCCGGAGTTCATGGCCTTGATCCACCCTGTCTCTTTCACAGTGTTCAACTTGAGTCGCTTGGCCTCGGCAATTGAAATGAAGTTGTGGGAGGCCCCTATATCAACAAGGGCTTGAGTCGGCTTCCCGCCGAGGAGGATGTCTACATACTTCAGCCCTCTTTGGGCTCTCTTTGGCCTTCCATGATTGGTCTGTTTCTTCACCATAGCGTTGAAGAGTTGAAGGGCGCCCACTCTTGGTGCCTGCACAGACTTTTCCTCATCACTTTGCTCGTCATCACTAAGCTTGGCAACAAGGGCATTGATCTTCTTCTTGGTTGGGTAGTTGCGAACCAAGTGATTTCCCCCACAAAGGAAGCAAGAAATTGGGGACCCAGCGGTTCTGGGCTTGTAATGGTGCTAAGGGCCTTGCTCTCCTTGTGGCATCTTCCCATAGTCTTGTCTTGCTGGCTTGTTGAAGCTAGAGTTGTCATACGGAGGGCGTGAGCGACTTGCTCCCCCACTCAAATTAGGGTAACGCGGGCTTTCTGACTTTGGGGCTTCTTCATCTGACAAGCTGGTCTCGTTGAGTTGCTCCACCACTGCCATTGCCGTGGCGAGGTCCTGTACATTGTGGCGTTGGAGTCCTAGTTCGGCTCATGGCTTCAGTCCGTCCATGAAATTGAACAGTAGATCCTTGCCGGACATGTCCGTGATCTCCAAGGTAAGGGCTGAAAATTCTTTAACATAATCGTGGAGTGAGTCCCCATGTTGGAGTGCTTTCAACTTCTTCCGCGCCAGGTACTCCACGTTCTCTGGGTAGAATTGCCGCTTTCGTTCTCGTTTGAAATCAGCCCGTGTCTCAATGGTGCACGTACCCCGTTCAATTTCTTGGCATCGCCTGCGCCACCATAGCATAGCAATGTCAGTCAAATACATGATCACTGTACGAATTTGCGTTAGGTCATCATCAATGCCAGCGGCATGGAAATATTGTTCCATCTGCCACAAGAAGTTGTCAAGTTCTCTAGCATCTCGGGAGCCGGCATAAGGTGTGGGCTCCCGAATCTTCACACGAGTAGGGGCCAGTGTTGTGGAGTGGCTTGGAGTGCTGGCCACTAGTCTCTTGAGGGGTGACATGTCTCCTCTTAGTTCATCCACTTGAGTCTGGATGTTGGAAGGAGAGGCCATGGCTACTTTCATGGCCATCCATTCAGCTTTCATCTCATCCACCTGGTCTTGGATGTCGGATCGAGATAAGCTCCCTTCTTGTTGGGATTTTGTTCCAAGGACTTCCTTGAGGGTTCTATTTAGGACATCTTGGACCTCATTCATAATGCCATTTAAACGGGCTTCTAGCTCCACCATGGAGCTCTCAATTGTTTCCACATTCAAGTGGATTTCTTCTACTCGGTCACGCATCTCCCCAACAGTCACTTCACAGCGAAGGATGCGTGTGTCGAAGGCAGCAAGCGTGTCAACTGACTTGTCAAGCTTGCTTGTCTTGGATGTGTGACCCCTTGGGGCCTTCTCTGCAACGGCTTCATCGCCTAGAGACTCATTAGTCTCCCTCGCATGGGCAAGGCCATGCCTAATTTCGTCGGTGAGTTCCTTGTTGTGCTTCATTGCGCCACCACTAGTGTTGTTATGCAAGGGTCACGAGCGTTGATGAGCAACCTGCTCTAATACCAACTGTCACGGGGTTAATCAGTGGGGCCCCGTGCAACGCTCGATGGAGTCGAGAAAGCCTACGAAAGCAAGCAACAACACACACCAAGCAACAAGAATGCACACAGATTAGACAAAAGGTAACTCGTATTGCATTAATCAATGGTAAGCACACAGAACAGTGTCGAGGGGATCTCATGCTTAACCTTTACACGCTAATGAACTCACTCGACTACCTACCTCCCTTCAAAGAGTACGTTAAGCTTTTTGGGGGAGTGACATTAAGAAACATCAAAAGAATGAAAATTCATACTATGTATTTACAATAATGCCATTGACGGTCCCCCTCCCCCCTCCCCCTTACAAAATACATTCGTAGTCCACCCATAACACACATGTTGACACCTTGAAGGCACGCGGTTGGCACTCTGATGGTTCTTGGTAGGTGCTTGATGGCGCGGCAAAAGAGTCACTCGTGACAGTTAGTCACTAGATCACCGAAGCATCGAAGCTAATTTCTCAGAATTGTTTTTTCTCCGGAGCTTCGTCTCCCTCATCTTCTTTCTCATTTTCGAACCTAGGACATCCTGGCTGTTTCTCAGAACCATTGATCACCAGATCACCGGAGCTCTACAAAAAGCGTCTTCTCATCGTCTTTTTCCTCACACCGAATCACCGGAGCTAATTTCTCAGAGCTGTTTACTGAGCCTCGTCCCAGTCACGTAAAGGCACTGCCGCCAGGAGATGCTGCAAATCATCCTGAAGATAGCCCTCTCCTCACCCGTAGCCGGCGGGTTAGGGTTGTGTCAGCTCATGAGCCTCGTATTGTGGATGAGGTTCCTAACTTGATAAGGATAAAGGGAAACGTCCCGCGGAGGAGATGGGGGAGAGCAGTCACCCCCAGCTGTGAAAAAGGCAAAGGGTAGTGTCACCTGTGCGATTAATAGAGCATATTGCTACAGATGTGGTTAGCATTCCTCAATGTGTGAGCATTTCAGCAGGAAGGGTGAGTAGGGGTCTCTGCACAATCCATCCTCCATGTGCGCCAAGTGAGGAAGGTGCGGTTTCGGCCGTTGATGCTTCAGAATGCCTTCAGTCGGCGAGGGTGGCTACAATGGTTTCTCCTGGGCTCGAGACGCATAGGCAGGGCAGTGAGCCTGTAAAGAAGATTGCTGCCCGCGCACGAGAGAGAGGCGTTAAAATTCCCGATTTGGTAAGTCCTTTGGTTTGTATTTGTTTGGTTTGCCGATTTGTGTATACATCACTGCCAATGTGTTTGTGTATACATCACTGCCAAGCAGAGGATGACTTTGGTCCCCGATTTCCCCACGGGCACATTAGTTGTAATGAGGTATGATTATGTGTTTGCATGGTATCAATTGGTGATGCTAAGGGCAATTTTTGGGATTTAATATCTATAAAAGTAATATATTTAAAAAAATTTCAAAAATAGTTTAACTTTTTAAAAATAATATCAATAAAATAAAGGGCAAAAATACTGTTCATCTTCTTCTTCTTGCCATTTGTTCACCAGAGCCGCCGCCCCACCACTACCCGCCACCGCCGTTACCTTTGCCTCTGCCTCCGGCAATGTTGCCGGAGGTAGAGGTGGCGGCAGCGGCGCTGGTGGTTTCTTTGTCCAACACTGTCACCTCCGCCTCTACCTCCGGCAACATTGTTGGAGATGGGTGGAGACAGAGGTGGTGACGGCGGCGGGGAGAGGAATGACCACCAGTGCCGCCGCCGCCGCCACCACCTCTGCCTCTAGCCACCTTTGGCAATGTTGCTAGAGGCAGAGGTGTAGGCGGGCGGAGGCAGCGGACGGCAGTGGTGGGTGGTGTCGGGCAGCAGCGGACGACGGCTCTGGTGAACAAATGCCAAGAAAAAAAAGATGAACAGTATTTTTGCACTTTATTGATATTATTTTTAAAAAGTTAATCTATTTTTGAAACTTTTTTTAAATATATTACTTTTATTGATATTAAACCCCACAAATTGCCCTTATATGCTAGAAACCCAACAAAAAAAAAAGGCTGTCACAGCTACTGAAGGGACGCGCATAACTTGTTGAGATGGAGGAGCAAGGGCGAAGGTGGAGGCGATTTTTGAAATGCGGGACTCGTGGTTTAGTCTTAGCTGATCAGATCTACTACTATGTTGTTCATTCATTTTTGTTATTTTCTGTATTATGAATTGCGATTGTACATCCTGCTTAGAAACAAAGGCATTGCTTCCTATAAGGTCTATTCTATTCCTATTCGTCACTTGATTTTTGTCGCCTTATTTGATTTGGCAAGATGTGGATGGATTATTGTTTATTTGATGACGTTGTCACATTTTGATGAGGGGTGTCCCCCTTTATTTTATTGCATCCTAATGATTAGTGGTGGGGTGTATTAGTAGGAAGTTGTGCAGCCTTTGAAGTTTGAATCATGGCCCCTTTATTTTAGTGCCTCTCCTATTCTGTCTTCGACTAAACATCGCAGGGGCTTTCTTGTGTGAGATTTTCTGTACAACCACCCATATTGTAGGTAGAACCTTTTGATTCTGTTAAAGAGTTTCTTCCTAGACGGGGGATCCAAAGGCAGGGTTCCATCTCTGAGGTATTTTATATACACCTCTCTCCAATCTATTGTTCCCACAGTGAAGCACTCCTTGTCTAAATTTGGGATACACATTTCACAATTATGTTGTACCTTGGCTGCGTCTTTTTTCATCTCAAGGAAGTTGCTATATCACCGCAGTATGCCTCATGGACTTCTGTTGGTCCTAGGCATCTTGCTCTGATTACATTTGCCATCTTATGGTATACTACCTCATTCACCAATTGGTATCGCAGTAGTACCTTATGGTCATGTGTTGTGGAGGTCGGTTTTTCAGCTTTTCTACTATTTCTAGCCTTTAGTCATCTGCTCCTACTATATCATTGTACTTGATCCAATGTGCCAACCTTTCAGTCAAGGGTATGCCTTGCATTTGGATGGTTATGGTGATAGGTTCTTCGCTTGATTGTATTTTTGAGCCTCGGGTAGTTAAGGCATTTGCGTATCTATTTTTCACTTTGTTCTGGTGTTCATAGCTTACCTTTAGATCTTTTGTCAAATTTTGGATCAGTGTCCTATATGGTAGTAGTATTGATACTTCTTTCACGATTATTTATCCTCCCATCTGTCTGATAACAAGATTAGAATCCCTTATCACCTTTATATTCCTTGCTCCATAGTCTCTCACAGCCACCAACCCTAAGGCGAGGGTTTCATACTCCGCGATGTTATGGGAATAGGGGAATTGTAATTTAAATGAGTATGTTGCGGTTTGTCTAGTTGGGGAAGCTAAAGTAACTCCCACCCCTGCTGAATAATTGGTACAACTACCATTGAATGTGAGGATACATTCGACATTTTCTACTCTTGCGACGAAGGGGATTTCTCCATGTATCTCGTCGGAAATGTGGGACTCGTCGTTGGAAGGGAAAGATGCTAATAGGTCAACTACTATTTGGAATTTTATAGCCTTTGATTGTGTATATTCAATATTATACTCGCTCAGTTGCATCTTCCACTTGACTAATCTTCCTGAAAGTTGAGGTCTACCGATGAAGTAACAGATTGGGTCATTTTTCACTATTAGTACCACCTTCTGCCTTAGTATGTAGTGTTTGAACTTTTGGGTGGCGAAGACTAACGCTAGACATTGACGTTCCATGTGGGAGTAATTCTTTTATGCTGGTTTAAGCATCCTGCTAGCGCAGTAAATGGGGCATTCTTGTTTCTCTTCGTTTTCTTAGGCTAGTAGGCATCCCACAGCTTTTGAGTTGGATACAATGTAGAGCCTGAATTCATGGCCATCTCTTGGGGGAGACATGTTTGGTGCTTGCACTAGGGCTTGCTTTAATTACTTAAAGGCTTGCTGGTGTTGCGATGACCACTTGAATGCTATAGATTTATTTATCAGTTTCAGGAGTGGGGGTGCGACAGGTGCTAAACCTATGATAAACCTTCTAAGATAGGATACTTTTCCTAAGAATGTTTTGAATTGGGACTCATTGCTTAGGGGAGGGAGGTTGAGAATCGCCTTCACCTTCCCTTCATAAGGTTGAATACTGGTCTAGCTAACTCTGTTCCCTAAGAATTTTACCAACTAAACTCCGAATGCACATTTTAAAGAGTTCAATTTCAAGTTGAAGGCTTTACACTACATGAATACTTTCCTCAGCACTTCTATACGATCCTCTCTTTTCTTCAGCTTTACCACAATGTCATCCACATAGAACTCAATTTCTTTGTGCACCATATCATGAAAAACACTCGTCATGGCCCTCTGGCCATTGGCTCTGGCATTTAATAGACCGAAAGGCATCATCTTGTAATAGAAGTTCCCTATGGGTGTTTTGAATGTTGTGTATGGGGCATCTATAAGATCCATGTATGTTGTAGCCACTATACATGTCTAAGAAAGAGAAGACTTCGTTTATGGCTGTAGCATCTATGAGGATTTCCATGTTAGGTTGAGGGAATTCATCCTTTGGGCAGACCTTATTCAAATCTTTTAAAACGACACAACACTTGAAATTTAATGAAAAAGGGTTACATGTTGGGTATGTGTAAGCTAGCTGGATGGGGATGGTCAGAGGTACTAACCTTAGTTAACCGTTATTCTTCTTGATTGATTTTATGAAGCCTAGTTTCAAGAGTCACTCTACCTCCTCTTTAATTTTTAGGGCCACTTTAGGCTTGAAGACACGCTAAGGTTGTTTCACTGGCTTGACTTTGGGGTCCATGTACAAGGAGTGCTTGACTAGTGCTAAGTCCAACCCTAGCATCTGGTTGAATCACCAAGCGGAGACATCTTGGAACTCTATCAACCATAGATTAAGTTTTAGCATGATGTCTATGTTAGACAGTTTTGTATGCCCTTAGCTTCAATCAAGATGGTGTACTTTATGAGTTTATTGTAAATGAATAAAAGTGCATATTTGATTCATGTTCCCTTAGTGTGTTTCTGTGTAATACCCTTAAACTGAACACTTAATGAGACTTGTGTTAGTTTAGAATGTTCACAGCTAGTGGGTCGGTCTGGGAGACCTATCCTGACAAGGCTGACACTATGGTGTCACCAAGTCGGTTGGGGGTGGCCTGTCTCAGCAGCCAGGGTGAGACCCTAGGCACATACAGTGTAGGATTAATTGAATCTTTGAACTCGACCAGATTTCCAATATTGCCCTAGACCTTAGAGATTGATGGGAAAAACTGGAAAGTTACACCCGACCCCTAAACTCGCTTATGATACTGCATTGGGTGTTGAATTGGACTGTCTTTGATGTACCAATCAGTGAGATCCTTAGCTGGGGTCAAAACTTGGGTATGTTAGGACTGACTGAGAATTCATCTGAATGGGTGATCATAGTGACAGGATCAGCCCCTTTGTTGGACAAAGGTAATGATCGGGGATGCAATCTCACTAATGGAAACAAAGACTGCCGGCAGCCGATTTCAATCATTGAGATTTGTTTTGCAAAATATATTTTTAATGAGATATAAAATTATATATATTATGGTTTCTAAATAATTTGCAAAAGGTTTTAATTCCTGAGATCCATATAAGCAGAGAGTGTAACATTGTTCTTTCCAGCCGAGGGAAAGGTCCTCTCTTGTCGGGAAGTGTATGATCATTATGGTTTGAGAGGTTAAGTGTAAGACCATTGAGGATTATACCTGATGGGCTAATCTTGCATCTGCCCACAGTCCCTGGGTGTTATAATGTGGTTTGGTCCAGGGACCACTTAGGGTAAGTGTTGGGCCCATAGAGACCATAAGATGGTTTTCAGGGGGTGCACTGTCCATAACAGTGTATTCTGCCAGGCTTGTAACAAAGGCTGAGCCGAACCCATGTGGCTGATGTGTAGATCAATGTTTGGGTCCCACGCCATACAAGGAAGCCCAACTGGGCAGTAGTTTGGAAGGTTAAGTGAATACATAACCTTAAATGAGCCTTAAGCCCATTTCGAATTGAGCTAATTTGATTAGTCACTAAAAGGGGCGAATTCTGAGATGGATCAGCTGATAGGATTGGGCCCATACCCTATCCACTTAGAGAGTCCAATATCTAAATAAGATTTAGATCTGGAAGCCTCCTAATCAGATTAGGAGATGGCTGATCTGATATGCAGATAAGATAAGAGCTATCCCTTATCACTTAAAGGGACTTCTAATCCAAATATGATTTGGATCTCCAACTCCTAATGAGATTAGGAGTTGATCCATTTGAGATTATAAAAGGAGGAGGGGGCGGCAGCCTTTAGACATGCAACCAACACACTCTTGTCTTCAAAGCTGAGATCACAAGAAGAGAGAATTCTGCACCCTACGAATACTCTCTTGCCGCCTCTTTCCTACAGCCGCCACCACCAGCAGTTCGATCTCCAATTCTTGGGAGAAATCAAGATTCGATCTTGATACCAATCTTTTGGAGAAAAGATTGGTTGGAATTGTATTCACAAGTCATCCGGATGATTCTTGCGAAGGGTCAAATTCTTTTAGAAGAACACTGTTGATTCAGCTCCACCCTGCACTGCGTCGTCTTTAGTGGGAGCAGATTTTGGATCCTTCCTTGGGCGTGAACACTTTCATTGGGAGATATTGCTTCTCCATATCAGGTATTATACCTCTCTACTCCTTTTGGTTCAAATCTGGTTCAGTTTATGGTTCAAGAATGATCCTTGAAAATATAATTTTCTAAATAGGAAATTTGATTCTCAATTGAAGGGAGAGAAAAAATTTTGAAATTCGCCCCCTTATTCCGCAATCTTTGGGCGTTCATGTGATGGATATCCTATCCCTTCAATCTAATAATGTCTATATTTTCATTGTGGGAATAAGGTTTAATACCTTTCAATAATTCAATTAGTTTCATTGTATATTCTTGATGTAGCTTGGATGAGAATAGTGGTCTACTATCCACCTTTCCGGTGGCCATGTCGATCTCTTCTAGTGATTCTTCCAACATGGTATTTGAATCTTGCATGTGTTAAGGAGGTTTATGGATTTCATCAAAGTATTCAATGGTTTCTTTGGGTTCGCCCTACCAAAGTGACTACCTTAGTTCATGATTATAGTTATCGCATTATATATGTTTCTCATTAAATTGTGTACCTTTGCATTGCTTGTAGTTGTTGAGGTGATGTGTTTTCTTGCAGTGGTGTGAGCATGGCAGTGTCATAATGAGGTAGTAACTCTCCATGGTGGATTTCTTTGTGATGTGGATATCTCCTTCTTCATACTCTTCAATGATTGTGTAGTAACTCTCCATAGTCTCATCTTTCATTTGAAAGCATCAAGATCGTTTCTTTCATTCCATCATCACCTGAGCCTTACTCGCTTGTCTAGTTAGTTGCAACGTTTTCACCTTTGCCACTCATGTCTCTCCGTCCTCAGCAAGTTCTATGTAATAAATTACATCCTGCAAGTGGGCTTCTAACCTTTCGAATGGGACACGGGTGGCTGAAATTCTGATAGTCCATCCTTTGTGCTTGCTTTTATGCACTGATGGTAGGTGGATGGGACTAGTGCCAAGTTATGTATTAGTGATCACCCAATGAGGGCATGGTAGGGTGTTTTCCTTGAAATTACATGAAATTCTTGTTTGGTGTGGAAAAGCCAAATGGTAAGTGGTAGTATGAGGGAACATATGGTGATCAATGCATTACCATTGATGTTTGTGCATTACCATTGAAGTTTGTTACTTCCATGGGTAGACTGTTGATGGCGTCTTCTGTCATACTCAGCGGTTTCAAGGTGTGCACTGAGATTAGATTCACAGAACTACCTTGGTCGATCAGCAAGTGTTGCATCTCATATCCCCCTATCTTCACTATTATGTACAAGGGCTGGTTCTAATGGGGATCATTGGCAAGAATGTCCTCCATTGTGAACTCAACATTCAGTTTGTCCATGCAATGGGGCTCTAGTGGTCTTTTAAAGGATTTCACTAGTGCTCAGACGGTGAGTCTTCAAACCGCATTGCTTGCTCCTTGATTGTTGAAAAGCTGGTAGTATGAGGGAACCTGTGGTGATTAATGCATTACCGTTGAAGCCTCTTACTTCCATGGGTAGACCATTGATGGTGTCTTCTTTCACGTTCGTCAATTTCAAGGTGTGCACTGAGATCAGATTCACAGAGCTGCTTGCTCTTTGCTTGTTGAAAAACTACTAGAGGTTGACACTTTGCTCAAAGCGCTGAACTAGTGCATCCATGTTGTCATGGGATGATGTCCCGACAACATTAATACTCCCCCCTTGTGAATGGGTACAGAGGAAATCTGTTTCTACTTGGGTGGGTTTTCTTTTGACGTAATCATCCTGTTTGACCTTTTGTGCGAAGAGCCATCGCAAGGTTAAACAATCCATTAGGTCATGATTTAGTGACTGGTGGTAGTTACGTACACCATCTCAATCAATGTTGATCTTTCTCAAGGTCAATCCTAGCAGGTGGTGGCAATAAGTTGATGGCACGGTCTTCTACTAGCCTATTCATGATCGGGATCACCTCATTGTGATCAATAGTGTATGCTTCCATTCTAGTGTTCTAGGACCTATAACAGTTCATGTCGTCCTCTCAGCGCAATTCTAGACCGGGCTGAAAGTGTCTTTTTTGACATTTTCGATGCCAATCTGATATGTTGGATGCATCCCCTATATGCATTGTTCTACAAAGCTCTATTCTGTGACATGTTCTTTGAAAATGGAAGTGAGTCAACTTTTCGAAATGTAGGACATAGGTCAAGATGTTTATTTTTTTTGTGCGTTGTTCTGTATTCCGGAGGTGAGCCATCGTCAACCTTCACTAGAGAGTGAGGCATTTGGATAGGAACTTCTTCATGAGATCCGCCTAAGAGTCTATACCCCTAGCTATCAAGTTGACAAACCGGGAATAGGCCTGGCCAATTAGTGACTTGGAAAATTTCCAGACTTTCAAATCGTCGTCCAAGGCGAACACACCCAAGGCGTCTTTAAATTTGTTCACATGTTCCTATGGGCTTCCTTTCTAACCATTTTATAAAGGCCACTGCTACGGTGGCATGTAGCCAATAGGGTAAAGCTTGTATAGAATACGGTTGGAGTACGGTTTTTGGAACGTTAGCATGGGTTAAGTCTTGTTTTGGATTTCCTCTAACAAGCCCTGAACATACTCCCTTATTTCCATTCGCCTAACCGGTGCCTTGGCCACTGCATTACTCTGTGTTGTTGCATAGGCCTGTTCAGCAGTAGAGTGATGTGTTTTCTGGGCCATACCAGTCATGAACGAGTAGTTAACTCCTAACGGGTGTTGCTTAGGGGCTCATCAGCCATAAGGTATTGATGCAGAAGGGCCAATAGGAGTGCACGGGGAGTGCTCTAGCGTGGTCACCTTCGACAGCAACAACTGCAGGGTGCTTCTCATCTCAGCTTGCATTTGTTCCAATTGATTGAAGTAGGTCTTAAAGCTATAGACCTTGTGGGACAAGATTTCAATGTCCACTTGGTCTTTTGCCTCCTGAGGGATTTGGTCTTCTTCCTTTGCATCTGTATTCTCGAGGTCATTGCGTTGTTCCTCAGGGATAGGCAAGAGGTTGATCCTATAGGCGGCCATTCTTCGTGATCAAGGAATACAACTAGAGATTCTATTGTAAGTGTAGTGGTAAGTCTAGATGGTGTGGTCTCCTTGAAGGATGAAGATGGATTAGGGTCGAAGGCCATGAGGGAAACAATGGGCAGGCTTCTACTTCTGGAAAATCTTAGCAAAGTCGGGTAATAAGGGTGGTTGAAGAGAACGTCCCCCAAGTCATACTTTACATCCTCTTTTATAAGGGAGACCCCAAGACTTTAAGGAGAAGGATTTCAAAAAGGGTTTGATTCCTATTAGGAAATGGAATCCTTGTCTTTATGTCGGTTATCAAAGGAACGCCATTGGGGTTCCGCCATGTGTACAACGAGATCCTCTAAGGACAAAGTTCCCTTTGCCTTGAGGATTCTCGCCGAGCACTTGCAGACTACATCCCAACATGGGTTTCCCCGTGACCATGTGGCAAGGGATGAGGTTTGGGTCTATCTAGTGTGCTCGGGTTCTTCTCGGTCACTTCCAAGGCATCTCATTACAGCTCGTTGTAACTGGAAAAGGTGACAATCAACCACAGGCGGGTGTTGCTAGTGTCGGGGCATATCTACTGTTCGTTACATTATGGGCTATCATTTCGTGACCATCGTAGGGTGCTAGTGATATATTGGGTTTATCTCAAGCTGGTGATGTCATTTTATGTCCGTTGTGAGCCTCAGGAAACACTCATTGTTCATCGCAAGTTTCAAGAAGCATTTCATGCTCATCACAAGTCCTGGATGGCTTTCTGAGCTCATCGCAAGTATATATGCGTCTCTATTTCGATACCTTCATCGTGATTATGGCAATGGAGGACTGTATGTACTTATAACTTCCTATCAACCCACTACACCTTTAACCAAAAAAGTAGAATTAACTGATTAACCATGTTTCCAAGATCATTAGTACATCCATCTTGAATTTTGTCAACTATAAAACGAATCAATCCACAATTTCTTTTAATGATTAAAAGAATTACTACACTTAAAAACCAAAATGTGTATATAACAATTTGCATTCAGGTACATAATATATGATAAGTACTATGGTAAATATGAATTCTCATTTCATAATATGCATGTAACGTTGAATACACTTGAAAACATGATGGTGTTAATATGGTGGTACATGGGCTCTTCAATACAAATTCCCCACTAACAATATAAGGGTTGGGTCAATGGCTTCATTTGTTCTAAAACTAGGGGTGAACATTATTCAGTTAAAACCAAAAAATCAGACCAAAAATTTTGGTTTTGGTTTTGGTATTTAGAATTAGGAATTTAGTTAACAGAAAAATCTGAATTAACCGAACTTTGCTATATAACATGTAATATATAATATATAACACATAATATTTAATATATAATATATTTATATATTAATACTATAATATAATGAAATTTGTTGATTTAATATATAACATATTAATACACACACATATAATATAGTAAATATATTCTTAAAATTTGGTTTTAACTGAAAACTGAACCAAAAATTTTAGTTTTGGCTATTTTGGTTTTTCTTTAATTCAGTGTTGGTTCGGTTTTCATTTTTTAAGTTCAGTTTTTAAAATTTATTTTATTCAATTCGGTTTTTAACCGAATAAATCAAATACTCACCCCGATTTAAAAGGCCCACCAATGAACTTGTACGCCCATATAGAAACCAAGAAATTGTCTCATATTTTGTCCAAAGTATGAATAACATATATACAAGGGCACCTTGTACCAGGGCTCCATATGTTCTAGGTTCCAAGTATGCCTTAGCCTTAGCCCCACCCACCTTCAATGGATCATGTTGCTACCAAATATGAGGCCAAGGGCAACAAGGTAATTTTTCTAGTGTTCAAGGCCGATAGTCTGATCTATAAACAAGAGAAGAGTACATGTCAGAGGCCCCGGGTGTTATTCCAAGGGCGGAGACTCCGATAGTCAAATTAGCCGAGTGCTTAAAGAGGGGTCGAACCAAGCACAAGACGAGAGATCAAAGCTTAGTCCTTAATAGACAAGGATGGTTATCTCTAGATTCAGGATGCTTACCTTGAGATGAGTGCCCCCTTTTATAGATAACCATGCCTTAGGAGTGGTTGGAAGTAATTGGTGATGTTCGGCCAGGATTTAATCTGGCCGACACCACGTGGCACGACCTGAGGTCCACCAAGTATCCCAACATCAGATCATGACCATTGAGGCATCAACTAGTTCACTAATGATGAATGACTGCAAAGTAAGCTCAAACAATCGTCAACCTTCATCTATTGATAAAACAAAGTACAAGAGGGACTAAAAAAGATTAATTACAGCCTCTTAATCCACTACAATTTAATTTGTTGAAATAGTCCAACCAAAATACAGGCATTGATTATATTATTAGGATATGGAAAAGATATGAAATCTGAAAAACGTATGACCAATCAACTAGAATCATAAACGTGGTAGCCAATCAAGTGTTATTTATCAAAATTTATAGGTGGGTTTTGATTGGTCAAAACTCTTTCAGTACCATACCTTTCCCACATCATAGATTTTTCCTTTAAATAAACTAGTAATTAGCCATGATCTCTACCTCAAAAACGGTGAAAATCACAAGTGTCAGACAAAAGAAAAATATGTGGAAGCCACTCCCTTCAATATTATTTTTAATTTATAGATACGACAAAAATCAAGTATTAAATAATTACTAAATTTATAAGTGGGTTTTGATTGGTCAAAACTCTTTAAATACCATATCTTTCCCGCATCATAGATTTTCCCTTTAAATAAACTACTAATTATCCATGATCTCTACCTAAAAAATGGTGGAAATCACAAGTGTTAGACAAAAGACAAATATGCGGAAGCCACTCCCTTGAATATCATGTTCAATTTATAGGTACAACAAAAATAAAATATTAAATAATTAATAAATTATAAACATTCTTTTTTACATTGAAGTAAATGTACGATGTGGACATCAAAATAGGGAGAAGGACTATCCATCACACCCTAAGAATTCATAGCCCCACAATACAATTGGGGTAGCTGCCAGGTTGGAATTGATGCCAATACACGGGCGGGTATTGGTGTTTTAGGGTGGGGGTGTTTGTCATTTTGAATTGTGTATGATTGTAATGGAATTCAGAATTCTGCAGTGTGGTGCAATGTACTTTTCCAAAAAATCTATTGAAATGATCAACAAAAAAACACTACTAGGGGTACTAGATGTCCAATCTTTTCAAATATTTATTGCCTACCTACTTATTAAATCAATAGAGAAGATCGGTTCAATATCTTGATCATTGATCTAGGTGGTGTGTCATTGATATTTAACTAAATCGAGTGAAAGATGTAAGAGTCATCTCAAGCATTCGGTTCTTTGAGAGTTCAAATTTGAGCCCCAAAAACATCCCACACAGTGCCACCAAGAGTCCTCCCACACTCATTCCCCCCTCAGCGTGTGTGGAGCTAATGGGACAGCCGTTAACTCATCCTGTTAGCTCAAAAACCGGCCAAAACCAAATGTTTTCCCACATTCTCACTTATTCTCTCAACTCTCGACCTGTGCAACCTTGCACTCCAATCCAACCTTTGCTTATCTCCGACACCGATGACCATTCCGAGAGACACACCGGAGGTACGAACCCATTGCTCTCATCTCATCTCTCTCTCTCACATCCTTTATTTTTAACTTTGTTTTTCAACACATAACGCACAAGGATCACTGGCGACTGCCAAATTCTCATTATACAGGAGTTGGGCCATTTTGGAGCTAACGAGACGAGTGCCATTAGCTTCGTACGTGCTAAGGGGGGGACGTGTGTGGGACACATGGTAGCCTTCCATTGTGTGAGATGTTTTTGGGACGCCAGACCATGGGGCACAAATTTGAACTCGTTCTTTGAACTCTCATCCCTTGTTTTCCTAGTAGGGTTATTCAATTTCTTGGAGAAAAAATTGACAAAAGAGACGAATAAACCTTTAACCCTATTTTTTATTTGATTTAAACTTCAATGTAAATTTTAATATATCAAAATTGGGATGGGGGGACATTTGAAACTCGCACATGTCAGATTCACGCATGAGAGGATGCTGACATGGCACCCTCTAATTTGATGTAGAGGAAAAAATCTGCAAAGATTGATGTTTAGGAGATCTAGACTCCCATCATATAGGGATATACCTAGACAAATAATATGGATTAGATGCACTGGTTCATAAGAGACTACAAGTTTCTAGCCACGAAAAATTATGGAAGAACTCCCAAATTATGCAGATTTGAGGAATTCTGGAGTGACGAGCCAAATTTTGTGAAACCTTTCAATTATTTTGGCATGAATCTGATGGATCCGTTCATGATATGGTTACTCAAGTACTATCCAAACTCTACAAGTGGGGTCAACAAATCAATGGAAATTTTAGAACGCTAGGGAAAATGACTGTTCAGCCCAGGGTCAGAATTCTTAGGCCCAAAGTACAACTGAGGTATGTGCCAACTCAAATTTGATACCAATTCATGGGCAGGCATTGATGTATAGAGTTGGGCATTTGATATTTTGGATTTTATAGGTCTGTAGTGGAATTCAAAAATCTGCAATGGACTTGTCCGTACTTTTCCGTGAAGGAAAGCTACTCACAAGAGTGATAACATCAGAAAGTGCAAAATCTCTAACAGATTGGATTGAGCAATGTTTTGTACAAAACTAGCATTAAAATCTTAACCAATCAGTTGTGAAGCATCCTTCCTAATTCCACCATTATTATCCAAGAAGTATTTCATTCCATGAAAAAACAAAAGGGTAGACATGAGGCATTCTTCTTCAGTTAGACTTATCTAAAGCCTACGGTAGAGCTTATTTGAAAAATAAGGGCTTATTTTTTAAGCCCAAATTTCCAGTTTTTTCATGTGCTTATACAATAAGCACTTATTCAATTTTTTTCCAAAATTATCCCTAGTTGAATTTTATAAAAGTATGTTTGTAAAAGTATTTTTATAAAAATACTAAAAGTATTTTCAAAAAAGTGATTTTATAAAGTACTTTTATAAAAACACTTTTATGAAAACACCTTATAAAAGTACTTTTATGAAAGCACTTTTACAAAAGCACTTTTACAAAAATTACCCTATGCAAATTCTAGGTAAAAATTGAGAAATTTACAGAGTTTTCTACAGATTTTGGGAAGCTGGTGAGAATTCCAATTGAGAGAGAGGGTGTTTCTATGAAAAACTGAGCACAAGAGGGCGCCTCCTATCTGCTAAACCCAGAAAGACGCCCCTCCTATTGTATTAGCATACTCCCCTCTCCTTAGCAAACTCTAAGGCGCCTCCCTACTCATTCTATTCACCTCTAACAAACCCTAGCCGCCCCTCTCTTTCTCTCTAATCCCATTTTTGCCCACCCTTCTCTATAAAAGGACCCCAAGGGCCCTAGAGAAGGGATTGGTCTATTTACCCATCTCACAAGGCTAAGGTTTCTTGAAAAGTTGAAGGGTTGTAGAAGGGAAGGACGCCCAAGTCTTGTTATGAGGGGTTTCTGCAAGCAGTCCAGCCAATCTACAACTACCACCATTGGATTTGATCAGCCAACCCTTTTGTTTTCTTTATTTTCTTTTATGTTATTTTTATTCTGGCAATCTTTTTATATTTAATTTCAGTTTGTTTGTGTGTTTTGCAAATTTGAATTTGTTCAGTGCGAGGGGTTTGAGGGCTAAACGGAGGGAGAAAGCGTGTATTTCGTCTTCCTAGACAACTACCGCCACTGTATCCAAATTTTGGATCATTTTTATTTATTTTTTGTTGATTTTAGTGTTTTTTAATTTTTTGAATTTTAATTATTGCCTTGTTCAATTCAGAACATTTAACTTAAGCATTAATAAATTTCATGTTCTTATTTTCTGCAAATCCTAGATCTATTTTCCTTTTATTTGTCAAGAACTAAAATAATAATTTTTATTCTTACTTCCCTGTGGTTTCGACCCCTTCCTCACCACGTACTACATTGTTCAAGGTTACGTGTGGGTTTAAAAAATTTACAAATCTCTAAATTGGTGCCATGGGTGTTTGACGATGCATCTCGGGCGCACCAGTACATAGGGCTTCAATGTATTTAAATGATATTATAATGTTATGGTGGCATAGGTGTTGTCAAGACATTGACTATGGCAGACACAACATCAATAAAAGGGTCGATTTCAAGCGACAGATCAAGCACCAATTTTACCCCAAGAATGTTGAGTACCTTTCATGGAGAAAAATGAAGAACTTGAAGCACGAGGACTCGCTACACAACTATGTCCAATAATTCTTAGCCTTAACACTTGAGATCTCCGACATGTCTGACAAGGATCTCTTGTTATTTCATGGACGGCCCCAAACCATGGGTCGAGCTTGAGCTACAATGGCAAGGGGTGCAAGGCCTAGCAACTACCATGGTCATGCCTAAACAACTTGTAGATTTGAAGAAGCCCAATGAAGCGGACCACCGGCCACCTAGTCTATGTATCGCAAGCTTGAGTGAGGAGAACTACGGTCAACTTCGACTAAAGAAAAGCAGCCATACCCCAAAAAGTCAGTCTATTAGCAACAAGGAAAGAACCCACAAGAAGCTAATAACTCCCAAGGCTACAAGTACACAAGGAGACCTACCACTCCTCTTGCACCTTGCTTCATTTGCAATGAAATGCATTGGGTAGTGAATGTCCCATGGAGAAGAAGGTCAATGTCCTCATTGCCAAACTCAGTGATAATGAGGAGAGCGATGAGGAGAAACCCACACTGGAGCCAAGAGTAGGTACCCTCCAACTCATAAATGCCACAATTAAGAAAGCGGGCACATCTAAATGGCCTAACAAAGCCCACAAGGGGCTAAAATATGTAGACATCACCCTTAGTGGGAGGTCGACTCAAGCCTTGGTGGATACCGGGACCACCCGCAACTTTATTTCACTCGTTGAGGCACAACGACTCGACTTAACCACCACTAAACAAATAGGGTGGATCAAGGTTGTAGAAGGCATGGTTCATGGAGTAGAACTGAAAGTGGGACCATGGAAGGGCAACATCAACCTATCCATGGTTCCCTTGGATGATTTTCAAGTTGTCATTAGAATGGAGTTTTTGACACAAGTGGAAGTAGACCTTATGCCGCACACCAACAACTTACTCATTGGACGAGCATTCCCCATTCATGATCCTAGTGACAACAGCTCTCAAGGTACACGGGAAGCAACTGTGCGCCTTGCAATTGTACCAAGAAGCAAACACCCACAGAGCCATTGCCAAGTCAGCAACCCAGAAGATCCCCACACGTCAACAATAGGCATCAATACTTGAACGGTTTGGGAAGTCATCACAAGGAAGCAATATCCTCCAAAGTCGTTCCCGCACCAGCACTAGCACCAACACCAGCACCAACACCAACATCATCATTGACATCAACACTAGCATCATCACCGACACTAGCATAGCAAGCTTCTAACACAGAAGACTCCTAGAAGACCCAAGGCCACCTCCAACCACAATCACCTTCCACCTTGGTACCTTTTCCACCATATTACTCAAGCTAACCAAAGGAACATTGTGAGGACCCTTCCTTGGGAGAAAAATCATTATGGGAACCAAGGTTTCAAATTCCGATACGAGACGTATCGTTTCGTATCTTTAAAGGTCTGATACAAGATACGATGGAAAATCGGCGGTATCATCTTTTTTTCACTATTTATACCTGTATTGTATCATATCGGGCCATAAAAAGGGTGTATCGGGCGTATCGACCGATATGCTATGAAAAAGATATGACAAAAAACTGGAAAAAAAAATAAAGGGAGAAAGCAATCTTCTTTCCCATGAAATAAGCCTTCTTTCAGCCCCAAATGACTCTAAAACTCCAAACGTTTTTGTTTTGTTTTTTTTTTTTAAGTTTTTTTCAAATTTTGAAAAAATATGGCAAAATAGGTAAGTTTTTTTTAACCTTTTTTAAATATTGTGATTTCTTTTTTGCATGAATGTTTAAATCTATTTTGATCTACATTTCTTACATTCAAAATCACAATTTCTTTTTTTTTTAGTGTTATGAGTAGATGTATGGAAATTTCATGAAGATATTTGGGGAAAATATAAATTAACAAAAAAACTGAAAATGTAATTTTTTTCTCTACCTATAAATACTTAATATGTTTTAGATCTGTGGATTTATCTATCATATCCATAGATCAATTTAAATTTATTCTTTAATTATTTATTATTTTTTATATTTTTAGAATTAAAAAATAAAAACAATTAATTATATTTTATCATTTGATCATAATTATTGAATATATTATGATTCTATGGATGATCTATCATATCCATAGAGCAATTGAAACTTCTTCTTTAATATTTATTTTTTATTTTTATATTTTTATAATTAAAAATAAATAATAATTAATTATATTTATCATTTTATCACAATTATTGAATATATTATAATTCTATGGATGATCTACCCTATCCATAAAGCAATTGAAATTTCTTCTTTAATAACTATCTTTTGATTATATTGTATAATATTTCTTATTTTTAGTTTTTTTTTTTAATTTTTCAAAATAAAAAGTAAATAATAATTATTAATTATATTTTCACTTAGAAATTGTGCCAATGCATGTGTTATGGTTGGATAGGAGAGTTGGGTTTTTCTCATCCCATAAAACTTAAGAATTATAATTTATAAGTTACAGTTAAGCATAGGTTTTTTAATGAAATTATAATTAACTATAATATATTTCTTCATAAAATCATTAAAATATATAAATTTAATGTATTTTTATATTTAGTGTTATTTGAGGTCTTATATTTAGTGTTATTGTTGTATTTTTATGATTTATTGAAGTATTTATAGTGTTTCCATATGTATCTATGTGTATCTTAATTTTTCTCTAATATGCATGTGTGTCCAAGGCATATCCTGATGCATCTCTTAAAATTGTCTTTCCGATACAGTTGGTGTTTTCGATGCCTTGAACCTTGATGGGAACCAACACCCCAGCAAACCAAAACCACATTTTGACATGAACCTTGCCCCAACTTTCCCTTCAACAAAACCAAACAACCCAATGTCCTACCTTGATATGGCAAAGAAAGGACTTAACCAAATACATAGCCATAAGATTCCTCCTTATGGCTAGCCTTCAACCCAACCTTATGCACGGGCCTTGGAAAAGACCAAGTCATGGAGTAGTTGAAGAATCCTCCTTTAACAACAACAGATCCAAGCATCCAATAAAAGCCAATCTTGGAGGATGAAGACTGAATTGAGTGGGGGAGACTGTCACAAGTGAACATTTCACCACACCATCAAGTGCCATCACTATGCCCACACCATGCTATCAGAGTGCTAACAAGTGTGTATTGGGTGGGGCCATGCATGTATTTTGTATAGGGAGAATGCCAATGGCATGTAATTACCAATATGGTTTTTAATACTTTGATGTATCCATTTGTCACTCCTCCAAAAGCTTAACTTACTCTTTGAGGAGAGGTAGGTAGTTGAATTGTGCAAATATCATATAAAGGTTAAACACAAGATCCCATTGATACAAACTTGTGTACTTATACTTACCATCGTTTAATGCAATACAAAATATCTTTTGACTAATTTGTGTACCATCTTATTGCATTTTCTTGTTTTGTGTAAGCTTATTCGACACACATTAATTACTACACGGGACCTCCTCGACTAGCCCCATGACACTGATGTACTTGGCTGATGAGAAATGATATGGTCTTTCAACATTGCCAACATAGAGTTCTATGCAGATTCATCGACCCCATGAAATGAAGTCTTGGTATGATTTTACGTGATGATAATTAGTTAATTACCATGTGACTTATAAAACCACTCCACAAATCTCTTCTACCACTTAAATAATGGTATTATTGCACACTAAATATAATACATTGCTATAGTTTAATACTCAAATGATTAGTGTATTTTTACTTGCATAAGTACCTTGCATGCCCTTACATTATTGTATTTTTATCTGATCATTGATAAGAAGTTTGGGGAGCTTCCACGATCCAATGGATTGGAATTCTTTGCAAAAAGGACCCACCCACCGACACATTTGAGTTGTTGCCAGCAGCTCTATCATCTCCTCCACGATTCAATCAATTTGTAGAAGGCAATCCGCGATGACCCTCCTTGGCCATGCATGGCCTTTGAAGGGATAGGAAATCCATCACATGGATGCCCAAAATTCCAAAATAAAGGGGGCGAATTTCAAAAAATTTTCTTCCCCTTCAATTGGGAATGTACTCGGCCTCTGTCGTGGAGTCTATAGTGGACCCCTGTTTGCTACTTTTCCAGCAAACAGCACACGATCCTATCATGAAAACATATCCAGATGTAGACTTTCTATCATCTGGATCCGACTGAAAATCGGCATCTGCATACCCTTGGATCTGTAGTGAGCTACCATCGAATTCTAGACAAAACTCTTTTGTCATTCAAAGGTACTTAAGTATGTTTTTCAGAGCAGTCCAGTGCTCCTGCCCTGGATGGCTTGAAATCTGCTTACTACACTCACTGCCTGAGCAATGTCAGGGCGAGTGCACAACATGGCATCCCTACGGCAGAGGCATAGGGAACGTCCTTCATGCCATCAATCTCCTCAGAAGTCTTGGAAGACATATTCTTGGAGAGAGTGACTCTGTGCCTGAAAGGAACATTTCCTTTCTTGGAGTTTTCCATGCTGTATCTTTTGACTATTTTGTCAATGTAGGCAGATTGGGATAATCCTATTATCCGCTTCGATCTATCTCTATTGAGTCGAAGACCTAGTATATAGGAGGCTTCTCCAAGATCTTTCATGGAGAATTGTTGTGAAAGCCATACTTTCACCGTACTCAACATTCCTACATCATTCCCAATGAATAGAATGTCATCTACATACAGAACCAAGAAGGTAACCTTATCTCCACTGTACTTCCTGTAAACACAGGGTTCATCTGGATTCTGCTCGAAGTCAAACGATTTGACGACAGAGTCAAAATGGATGTTACAACCTCTAGTAGTTTGTTTAAGTCCATAAATGGATCTATTGAGTTTACATACCATGTTTTCCTGACCCGCAGCTATGAAGCATTACGGCTGCTGCATATAGATATCTTCAGTAAGATCTCCATTCAGGAATGCGGTTTTGACATCCATCTGCCAAATCTCATAATCATCGTATGCTGCTACAGCTAACAGGATCCTAATGGATTTAAGCATGGCCACAGGCGAAAAGGTTTCCTCATAATCGATGCCCTCTTTATGAGTATACCCTTTCGCCACCAGACAAGCTTTGAATGTCTCAACCCTACCATCGGGGCCCTTCTTCCTCTTGTAAATCCATTTGCAACCGATTGCTTTTACCCCAGAGGGCGGATCTACTAGAGTCCAGACTCCATTGGTATCCATTGGATCCATCTCTGCTCTCATGGCCTCCACCCACTTCTGGGAATCTATGTCCAACATATCTTCCACGTAAGTCACGGGATCCTCCTCACTAGTCAAGGTTTCCATCAGGTAACTATCCTGGTTATAACCATAACGGACTGGTGTCCTGGATACCCGAGTGGATCTTCTAGGTTGGTCACTACCTAGAGCTTGTGGGACATCTCCCACTG
Source organism: Nelumbo lutea (assembly GCF_056320005.1). Classification (NCBI taxonomy): domain Eukaryota; kingdom Viridiplantae; phylum Streptophyta; class Magnoliopsida; order Proteales; family Nelumbonaceae; genus Nelumbo; species Nelumbo lutea. Next base: position 60,401,415 of record NC_142688.1, read on the forward strand.
CTCCTGAGCTCTCCTCATCAAGAACAATTTCCCGACGATGGGTGTCCAGGATATAATCGGTCTCCAAGAACGGGGCATTTCGACTGCAGAACACATTCTGCTCGTTTGAGTCATAGAAAATGTAACCTACAGAGCCTTTTCGGTAGCCTACAAATAGGCAACGGCTGGTCTTGGATTCCAACTTGTCTGCACTCGTTCTTTTAACGTGTGCTGGACAACCCCAAATCTTTAAGTGTCTGACACTTGGTTTCTTTCCGGTCCAAAGTTCATATGGAGTGTTCAGAACCGATTTGGTTGGAACCCAATTCAGCACATAAATCGCAATCTCCAATGCGTAACCCCAAAAGGATGTGGGTAACTCTGAGTGTATGAGAAGTGACCAGACCATATCCAATAAGGTCCTATTCCTCCTCTCTGAAACACTGTTAAGTTGTGGTGTAGCAGGAGGAGCTAATTGTGATAATATCCCATTGTCCTTTAAGTAGTTCCTGAACTCGCCAGAGAGATACTCGCCACCTTGATTAGATCGAAGGGGTTTAATTTCTCTCCCCAACTGTTTTTCGACCTCTTGTCTAAACTCTTTGAACTTTTCAAATGATTCAGACTTGTGTCTCATTAGGTACACGTAACCATATCGTGAGAAATCATCTATGAAGGTGATGAAATACGCGTATTGATTTCGTGTCCTAACACTCAGGGGACCACATACATCAGTATGTATTAGGTCAAGTGTGCCTGTACATCTTTCAGGCTTACCGTTAAATGGCCGTTTTGTCATCTTGCCTTGTAGTTAAGGCTCAGAGGTGGGAAGATCTTCTACAATTAGAAAATCCGAATGACCATTCTTTACCAATCTTGTGATTCGGTCAACACCAATGTGGCCAAGTCGGTAATGCCATAGACACAACCCACAAGAGCTGCGAGCCTCTTGTTATTCCTGTGTTCTTGCTTGGGTGGCGGACTACGCACAACCCACAAGAACCTCTGGCCGCTATTCTCTAACCCAGTAGTGATCTCCCTCACTTGTAAAGCCGAGAAGGTACCCTGGCTTCCGAAACTTAAGAATACCACGCTTTGATTTGGTTGGGCGTCGAACCAAGAAAAGCACTCTGCCTCACCACCTGTTCGGTCGAAGGATTTGTCTATGAATGGTCCAATGTTGTAAAGAAGTGGAGTCTTGGAATCGGGTATGCAGAATCCATCTGTAATGGCCTTGATCGCTCTCGGCTCAAGTGAGTCGAACGTGTTGACGATAATTCCCTGAGATCTAGCGAGATTAGCAGCGAAGCATAAGAAGCCATGATAGGCCGGGTCTTCACGGTCTAGTATCGGTTCTGGCATGTGAGAAGCAGGGATAGGCGGCAATCCGGGGATACTGACAAGAGAGGATGGAAGGTCTTTGAAGCCCGTGGCCCATTGGTTGTGAAGGGTGGGTAAATGGAGGATGGCATAGAGAGAAGCGGCACCAGAGGAGAAGTAATAATAAGTGGGGATGTTGGGGTGGAAGGCGCCGTATGGGTCGGAAGTGATCAAGGCACGAACGGGTGTGGAGTTTGATATGGTTTGCAGAGCGTGGAGAACGTTGGGACAGTTCAGGCGACTGAATTCTAAGGAAGCGGCTATGGGGTTGGGGAAAAGAGATGGGTCGAGTGGTGGGGAGAGGGGAGAGAGAAGGTGGAAGGAGATATCACGGATGTAGGAGGCAGTCGCCGCTGTATCCAAAGGTCCGCTCGGGATGAGTATGGTGACCGAGAAGAGATGACTGAAGCGGCGGAGAATATTGTTTTTCAACTGTATCATACGCCTGATCTGACAACCGGCAGGGGCCGGGTGCAGCACTACGGCGTCTTTCATTTTTTAATTTTGATACGTCTCACTTTCTCTTCTGCACATAAAATAACTGAGGAATAGCTAGCGAGGATAACTGGATAAGACGAAGGATTTCTTCGTAATGGTATTGGCACGCCGCCTATTCTGTATTTCAGTCCTTTGGGAATGGGGGGGGGGGGCGGGGGGGGGAATTCAAAGGAGTGCTTTGACCGGTAATAGTGATTGGATGAAAGAGGTGGCATTTAGTTATTGCGTATACACTAACCCGGATTTGCTGTAGATCTCATAACTAAATGCCACTTGTCATTTATATATGTGGTATGGGTCAATCTTTGGGTCAATAATTTATTGACTTTTTTAATGGTTTTTGACTAAATTTCAGATTTGGGATAAAATGGAACCAATTGCCTAAACAATTTTTGGACCTAATCGTCCGGCCATTCGGGTCAAGGTGGTTTGAAAACGTTGCGTTCCCCCTCTCTCTTTTTCGACCTTTTTTTCCTCCCAAACAGTAATCAAATTGAGAGCTTATATGCAACTGTAGTTCCTTGTTTTCCTTTACCCTTGCTGTGATTTCAGCCATAGATGCGATCTGACTGGGAACGTAGGAAAGTATAAACCAGCCCTCTGCTTTGAGAAAACTTAAGTTGTAGGGTCAGTTTGTCCTCCAGGCTTTTCATATCAATAATAGATTTTGTGTCTTTTCATACTAAGAACAAATTCAATAGTCTTCTTATGTATTTCCTATGAGATTGAGCATACAAGATTGTGTGCCAGATACATTTAGATATTGGGAAGAAGGACTCGATAGTCTTGATCTGCTTATGCAGGATGCATTCCTAGCTTTCAATCCAATGATATTTTTAATCACAGGCTCAACATCCTGCATATACAAAATTGTGCTGAACTGGTTGAGGTCGCCTCTAGAGATGAAGAGGGCTTGGAGAGGAAGGAGAGACCGAGAGGGTTGGAAAAAAAAAAAAAAAAGAGTGAAAGTAAGGGGCATGGAATGAATTAAAAAATAAATAAATAGATCATTTATTAAAACACTTCCTATAGTTTCACGGATTTACTAAAACCTACCTTATAATATATATTTTACTAAAACTTCCCTTATAATTTGCAACTAAATTACTTAATCAACCTTCTATCAAGAATCTTTTATATTGTTGTCTGAAATTGGTAACTTGACCACCTATACTAGGTGAAAACGTTCAAGGGCATGGGCCTATGCCATTTTATTCTGAAATTACCCCTAATACATCATATTGATCCTTTAAAATGAACCATTGTTTGATTTTTAGATCTACCACAATGGTTTCTATAAAATTAGAAGGGGGAACATTGCATACCAGGTTATTAGTTAATTTTCTGCAGCATGTCTTCCTTCTTTAAATAGAGAATAAAATTGATGAAAAGAGATGTTGCCCATGTTTTACTAGGGGTAAGAGTGACATTTCCATTTTCTTGTAGAATATATTGGTCCAAACAGATCCTAGGTCAAAACTGTCATTTTCCACTTTAACCTAATGGAAGGTCGATTAATTAAATCAGTTGTGAACTGTAGGGAAACCATGTCATTTAAGCAATTTTAATCAGAAATTTCCCACTAAAACTCTTGTTTTGTCTTATGTTTTCTCTTTTTTGTACCTTATCCCACATTGGAAAATTACAAGACTTCTCTTGAGCTTTTTAATATGAATTTGCTTACAATTATAAGTATAGAAATGATAAAGCGTTGAGACAACTATTGTACAATTCATAATACATGTGTATTTACGATGCAATGGGGCACTTTAGAGGTGCACTTTGCTAGCATTTATGTAGAAGGGAGTTATAAGTGTTTTGAGAATCCCATAATATAGGTACAAATCCAAGTGAGAATCCATTGAAAGAAGACATTGTTCATTGTCCTCTACCTTGAAACTGAACTAGTTTTTTCTCCATTTCCTCCCTATTTCACCTGTCATTCTCACTTCATGCAGGATATCGTGCACTCCTTGGACGATCAATTCACTCTCTTTGGCTCTTGGGATGGTAAGCTCCTATCTTTGGGACCTTAATACCCAGCACCACTAGGGATGACAATTTTCCTCATCCTCGACGAGGACCCGACTTCCTTGACCCAATGGGGTCGAGGATGGGGATTGTTTTGGTTGGGCAGGGACGGGAATGGGGATTAATAGGAATCCCTGAATGGTGTCGGGGTTAGGGATGGGGATTGAGGTCCCCTCCCCGCCCCAACCTCGATTATGCATATATATATATATATATATATCAAAATATATTTAAAAAATATTTATATTTATATTTTTTATTTTTTAAAGTAAATTTAGTTTTCAAATGAACATTGATATCTAAAAAAATTCAAGGATTTGGGTCCCCACGAGGAACCCATCCCCGTCGGGGATCAAGGATGGAGGACAAATTTTATCCCTAGTTGGGATCAAGGATGGGGACGGGGGTAAATTTCATAATCGGGGTTGGGCACGGGGAATATGATCCCCACCCTGAACCTGCCTCGTTGTCATTCCTAAGCCCCCTACACGTGGGGTCCTTGAGGATATTGGGCAAATCACAATAAGGAAAGGTAGGTATCCTTCAATTCATTGCTTTGCTTTCTCCACACTGAACACTCAATGCTAAAATGAAATGAAATGAATAAATGCAACTTGGAAGGAAATATTCTTCTATTGCTCAAGTGGTTAACCACTAAAAACAGATATGGTGTCTTAGCCAAACTTTGCCCCTTTTAAGATATTTTCTCATTGATCATCCCATGTGCCTCCCGTGTTCACCACTCATTACTATTGAATTTTTCCTGTCCCACGAGCAGTCTGAATTCATCCAAATCAGCCCTCCACATCCTGACTTTTCATTAACTAGAGCCATGTATACCAACTATAAACATCAATGAAGAGAATAAAGTGATAAACTTTGACACTGAATATGGATTCCAGACATCAGTATGAACCAAATGGATAGCAGTATTCTTTTATTACTCACAAAATATGTGGTTCTACATTGTTCTGATAGATGATAAACTTCACATTTAGGGTTCAACTTTGACACTGAATTAAGCAAATTTAGAAACAAAAGTTTTATAATATTAAAAGACATATAACCAAAATGACAATGCCATAATTCCAAAAGACTCATATTTTATTAAAAAAAAACTCAATCTGACTCAACAATCCATACTCTAAAGGTCCACTAAAGTGGTAGACTTCATCGACTTCATGCCCACTTTCCCATGATCAGGTCCTAGAAAACACAATGAGTAGAAACAAAAACTCATAGAGCAATTATGGTATTTTGTAAGAGAAGTAATTGATAACAAATTTTTATGCAATTGAGGTACATGAAGAACGGATCTAAGAGAAAGGTTATGGGTGAGTTTGACTTCACCCTGACATGAGATAAGTGTTTGAGATTCATCAGCAACAATAACATTACCCTTCCTTGGTGATAGCACCCAATTTTTGCTTGGTCTATCGCCTAAACTTCCAATTCATCCTGAACACCTAATCAAACCTTTCTAATCCCCTTGAAACACTAGAAAACCTAAAAAACCTGAACTTCATCCTAGAAGCCCCTAGATCCACCATTAAATCTGCTTGATACCAATCCGATGGTTCTAATTAACCCCCATTTACACCTCAAACCCAAGATCAGACACCACCATCAGACCTAGGACCTCCTAAAACACGTATCCATGAAATTTCAACTTAAGATTCCTTCATTTGCCTCTCCATGAAACCAAAATTCCATTTCAGACCTTCTCATTGGCATAAACTCCCATAATCTTGACCCTCTAGAACCAATCAAATGTTACTATCAGATCATGGACATAATAAATTCCCTACCTACGAAATTTCATCACAAAGTAAATTTGTTTATCCATTCATCGCATAAAGATTCGATTTTGAAACTTTAGATTGACCAAATCACTACCCCTCCAGATCTGCTTGATCTTGGCCCAATTTGTCTAATTAGACCTTACCAATCGATTCAAAATACCTGAGAGCTCTACCTTGTGAAATTTAACCAAAAATACCTTTATTTTCCCATTCACCGCACAAAGACTCCATTTCAAGGCTTCAGATCAACAAAATCATGCCCCTTCCTGATGTGCTTGATATAAGTCCATTTGGAAAAATCTTATCCCACCATTCAATTTAGAATGTTCAAAAACCCATTGCAAATTTCAACCAAAGATACCTCCAATTGCCCGTTTATTTAAAAAGATTTAATTTTGACCAATCTTATTGGCCCACATACCCAAAACCATTGTATAAGTCTAGACCCATCACAACCCTCTGATCTTTTACCCAAAACCCCCACCACTAAATTAGAATCTTGATTTGACCCCCTTAGACCTGTTTGGACCAAACTACCCCTAAATTTTCAAAAAAAATACCAAAATACTCCTAAACTTCCCCAAAATTACCAAAATACCCATATCCCTATTATAAAAATTGACTTAGCTTTCTCATTTAATCTAATTTCAAAAGATGAATTGTTTATCTTCTTCTTCCCCTCAAAAACGAAACTAGCAGTGGCAACGACTTTCCTCTGAGCTCCTCTCTCCCCCTTCTCAAATTTCCCAAGATACACTTTTGAATAACGGAGGAAGTAATTCATAAAAAAAAGAATAATGAAAATCTCTTTAGGTCAATCTATCATCAAGAAAGCATGTGTCCTACTCAACATGAATTTCTTTTATATGGGTCATGTAATTGATAATGAAATGAAGGGAGGTCATCCTTGGGTATTTTCTCACATGATACCTTTAACCCTAGAACTTTTGTAGAGAATTTTCACTACTTCACATTTGAACCTTCCACATTGCCCTCTTCTCAACCAAACACCTTTAAGCGAGTAGGCATCAAAATTGGGGTATCCATGTAGTAGAAGTAAAAATAATAATAATAATAATGGGTGTAGACCTCTTCTAGGCAAGGAGGAACTAATCAAGGAAACCAAATTTTGGATCACAGAAACTAAAACAGGGTGAGAGAATTAATCAAAAAGGAATCAAAAGAAGAAATAGTTAAAAAAATGGTTTTACCAGCCTTAATTAATGACATTCACTCATTGACTTTAACTATCTTACCCCCATATATAGTTCGTCCTAATTCAAAATCCTCTTGATCAATAAGAAAGCGTGATGCATATCAATGAAAGACATGGAGAGCACCTTCAATCACTAAGGCTATAAAAGGAGATGAAAAAATAGAGTTCGATAACAAGGAAATGAGAGTGCATGCATCTTCCCATAAGGTCCTAGTTGTCAATTCAATTAATCAATACTTAAGCATTTTTTTCAGGCCTATTTACCTTTTTATTTCTGAACCTTGTCCTAAACCACTTTTCATCACATTCAATAAGTCCTCATCGATCTTTGAAAAATAGGCATTTGGCACTAGACAAACCTTTTTTGGCTAGTGATGAATGAACCCAATCGGAACAGTGGGGTACCCTTTGCTAAAATTATCACTTCCATTTCCATTAACCATGTCAGCTCGCCAACCCTAATTAACAGGGGTACCCTTTGCCAAAATTATCACTTCCATCGACCACACCTACTTGCTAGTGCAAACTAGGGTAGACCCTTTTTATCAAAGTACCATCCCTATGAATCCCATCCACCTTGTAACCCAAACTAAGGTATGCCCCCGACACTAAAGCATCATTTCCATCAACCCTCATCAATTTACCCATCAGAACAAGGGTAACTCCCTTCAACCTGAATGATTTCTAGATTAACAATTTAACATTTCAAAAGTGTACCCCTGAAGTTCTTAAGGTTGATTATCACTTTCCAAAAAGGATTTAGTCGTTCATATCGCATCTAAGCTCAACATATCTTCAGTGAACTTAATTGCTCTATCACGAGTCACATCCTTTTCAAGCGCCAAACTAAAGTTTTCAATCAGCCACCACTGTCAACAAATGAAGGTTTTTGGTTACTCAAGTTTTGATCATCATACTTTTTAATGACAAAAAGAAAAAGTTTCACAAAGTCCCCCTTGGCACTCAGCTACACTGAAAATAGTTTTATTAGTACATTAACAATTGCAATTGTTATTCTATTTTTTAATATCTATTAAAAACTTTTTTTGAAAGTTATTACCTATTTTTGTTATTTGAAAGATTCAATATCTCTGAATTATTTAATCTATTTTTATTATTTAAATAATATTTAAAAAAGTTTAAATTATTTATATTTTATATTCTTATTATAAAATATTATTAAATCTATTATAATTATTTTTGTGTTTTGATAAAATTTTTAAGGTTATTACATAATTTCTTTATTTAATTTGTTTTATTTTTTTAGGTAATATCTAAAATATGAATTAGTTATTAATTTTTTTAATATCTAAAATATTTAAAATTAGTTAATTACAATATTAGTCATCTATTAAAATAATATCACTATTTAGTTATTTCAATATTACTTATTTATTTAATTTCATAATCCATCAAATTATAAGCTAAACTATTATTACATAATTTTGTAAAAATATAAAATTGTTATTAATTAAAATATTATAAATCTATTATAACGAATTTCTACTTTTAATAAAATGTTTAAGTTTGTTACATAATTTCATTATTTTAACTATTTAAAATTTAGTTATTTTAACTATTTAAAATTGAATACATAATTTCGTTATTTAAAATTTTCATTATTTAAATTTTACTTATTTTAAAGTTATTACATATATAATATTAAATATTTCGCTATATAATATTTTTAATATTTTATTATTTATAATATTTAGTTATTAAAATTTTTAAATAATACTTTTTAATTTTTATTATTTGAATAATATTTAAATTGAATAATTTTTAAAATTATAATTTATATTGTTAGTACATAATTTCATTATAAATTTCATAAAAGTATGAAAATTTTAATAATATGAATACAATTAAATCTATGGTTTTTCTGTTTTTATTAAATATTTTAAAGTTATTACATAATTTCATTATAATATTTAAATAATTCTTAATTTTTTTTAATTCAAACTTTCTTTTGATAGATATAGATGAAAAGTGGGGGAGAAGATAAATAAGAATTAGAGATAATTTAGGAGAAAAACTCTACTAAATTAGAGATAATTTAGGAGATAAATAGGAGTTATAGACAATTTAGGAGAAAGTGGGGGATAGTGATGCCACTTGGCTAGATTGGATTAGATTTTGGTAGAGAGAAATTTTAGGAATAATTTTAGGAAAGGGTATCTAAAGGGGTAAACATAGAGGAAAGAGGGGGTGGGCTAGGCATGATGAGGTATTAATATGAGAGAGGGAGAAGGGAGTGATGAGGTGGTTGAATGAGAGAGCAAGGAAGGATAAAATGAAAGGGGCCGAAAAGCTCAAGCCATGACGTGGCATCATTCTACTTTAGTATATATATAGATTAGCCAGTTGATATGCTAACCTTACAAAGGGTAGGCAAATCTCTTCGCTTGCTATCATTTCTTTGATAAAATGTCTATCCACTTCGATATGTTTTGTATAGTCATGTTGCACAGGATTGTGGGCAATGTTTATGGCTATTTGATTGTCACAATAGAGTTTCATTGGAGTATAAGCTTGGATGCCTATCTCAGTTAATAAGGTCTTCATTTATAGTAACTCTAACACTCCATGGGCTATTGCCCTATATTTTGCCTCAACACTAGATTGAGTAACAACTGATTATTTATTGTTTTTCCATGAAACAACATTACCTCCAACTAAGGCACACTAACCGGATGTAGATTTTTTATCATCAATAGACCCTGGCCAATTTGCATCTGCATAGGCCTCAACTTTTAGATGCCTATGGTTTGATTACAACATCCCTTAAAATAGGCTAGGATTTTATTAATAACCTTCATATGGAAGGTTCTAGGCTCATGCATATATTAGCTAACCATCACGACTATATATGATATATTAGGTCTAGTGAAATAGAGATAAAGAAGGCGGCCAACCAGTTTCTAAGAAACCCCTTTGTCTAGAAGAACATTTCCTTTATTAGTACTCAACTTGTGATTGGGAATTTATGTAGGCTTGAATTCCAATTTCCCAATTTCATGAAGCAAATCAAGAACATATTTTCTTTAAGAGAAAATGATCATTTTCTTGGATCTTGTAACTTCAACTCCAAGAAAGTACTTGAGATCACCAAGATCCTTAATCTCAAATTCTAAAACAATACAAGATTTTAACTAAGAGATACTTGAGATGTCATCCCTAGTCATAACAATGTCATCAACATATACTATCAATATAATCAATCAACCATCGACCTTCCTTACGAATAAGGTGTGATTAGCGTGAGATTGAGAGAATCCAATCTTCAAAACAACATTTCTAAATTTGTCAAACTAGGCTCTAGGGAATTACTTGAGGCTATACAAAGATTTTCTTCAAACGACAAACTTTCTCTTCACTGTTAGGGAAGCATACCCTAGGAGGTAAGTCCATATACGCTTCTTCTTATAGATCCCAATTAAGAAATGCATTCTTCACATTCACCTAATATAAAGGCCAAGAAAAATTGGCAATAAGTAACATAATCACACGAATAGAATTTATCTTAGCAACAAGATAAAAGGTTTCTAGATAATCAATGCCATATGTTTCGGTATATTCTTTGGCCACAATGTGAGCTTTATACCTTTTAATTAAAACATTAGCTTTGTACTTAATAGTGTACACTCAATTACACCCAACAAGAACCTTATCCTTGGGACGAAGCCCAATCTCCCAAGTCTAGTTCTTTAACAAGGCTTCCATCTATTGGTTCATAACTTCTTTCCAATGAGGGTGCTACACTACTTTTGTAAAACTACGAAGAATAGAAACAAAAGAGATGGCAGAAATATAGGCATGATAGGAGGGTGAGAGAGCATCGTGCAACATCTATGCATGATGTGGTGTGCATTCAAGATTAGGGTAAACAATAGAAGTATTAGGAGGTTCAAGATTACTTGATTTTAAGGGATTAGATTGTGGTGTGCATTCAGCTTCAAGAGCCACCCTCTTACTATGAATTATAAATTGCTGCTAGGATTGAGGCCGTTACATAAGAGGTGGAGGAGGGGAACGAATGCCCTTATTACAAGAATGAGAGGAAGAAGAACTAGTAGACATAGAAACAACAATAGGAAGGCAGAATGGAGTTCGATCTTCACTCATAATCTCCCCCTTAAGTGGCAGATGAGATAATTGAAAAAATGATGAAGATTCAAGCAAGGTAACATCCTTTAAAACATACCTTCAACTAGATTGAAGATCAAAACATCTATAATCATTGGAGGCACAGGCGGTCGAAAAGTTAGCATCTACACTGGAAGCTACCCTCTTCGTGGTGTGATAGGCTACTCTTAAGGCAGTTGTTGTGCTGCTACTTCTTGGTCCTCCCATGTTCGAAGGCAAACATCCATGCTCTAGACCAGTTGCATGGATGAGTGTCCTTGTTTTTTGGAGATGACACAAATGATGAGAGCAAGAGGGAATGACTTTTATGTTTAGGAGGTTGCTCAATAGGGATTGCTGGTAGTTGAATCAGCAACAAACAATGTTAGAAGGGCTTGGGTGGGTATCTCGGGCAAGGAACTCGGATACTTAAGTCAATAAATGTTGAGCTCTCCCAAGTGACAAGTTGTAAGAATATGAATCACATAGTAAAAGTATATGTACCTTCGGAGGGTAGAGGTTTACCCTTATATAGACATCGAGGCTTGACCAAAACGTGGCAAAAGGAGCGAGCTAGGCGGTCGACTCGTTTTGGGCGGTTAATGGATGTGTGTTTGTCGTTTATAGGACATGCCCATACGACGTGGGTGGGTTTTCTCGTCAGGTGGCCTTCATGCTTGTGTACATCTTGGGCCAATTGTTCTGTGTGGATAAGGAAAAGAGAGAGCTAACCACCTAAGTTGGAGGTATACTGGGGTCGGAGTAGAGGTGTAAAACGGGCTCGCGGGCTGTCCTGGGCTGTGTTGCCTTCCCCTGGGATAACTTAGGGGGTCGGCTTGGCATGGCCCAAGGGCCAAGCCCGTGTGAGCCCGTGCCATGCTATAGGCCGAGCTGGCCCGTAGGCCAAGCCTTGGGCCAGGTCGAGACATGGACCGGGATAAAGCTATTTATTTTAAAAAATCGAAAAGAAACTTAAAATTTTAATTTTATATGAATTTTGATGTATACAATTGCTTATATGTACAATAATTAAATAAATTAGTATAATAAAATTGAAAACAAATGTTTATTTTATTAATATATTATATACTATATTATTATATAATTATAATTTATATTATATATTATATATATAATATAATAGAAATAATATAGGGGTTTTTATAGTTTAGTTCACCCCTAGGGTGGAATTAGGATTTCTAGGGGTGGATTGAATCCCGCTTGTGGATTGATGCCAAATTCACATCCACGCCCAGGATGCGGTTTATTGGGGGGGGGGGGGTGGTAGGCCATGTTGACATGCGGGCCGCGAGCGGCATGACCCTCTCGGTTGCGCCGTGCTAGCTTGACTCATGGACCTAAAACCCTAGGCCTAGCACGGTCTACACGATCGTACCGGGCCTGGCATGACCCGTGTGCCGTCGTGCCGGGCCGAAGGCGTGATGGCCAGATTTAAACCTCGGTCGTAGAGGTCCCTCGAGTAACGAGATGCCTGGGTCAGATTAGTAGGCTGAAAGTACCGTGTGACCAAATCAAATGTATGCTCCAAACCTGTAAGCCGATTTGGCGAGATGCCTTTAAATGATGTTAGAGTTTATTCAAGGATTTTAAAATTGATCCGGAGAATGAATTGGTCAAGGGTTTGGTTCCTGGGTTGAACAATCTGTTCGACCCGTTTTGACAAAAAAATAAAAAAATTAAAAAATAGTCAAAACCGTTGAACAGTTCAAACGGTTCAACCGCCCGGGTCAGCAGTTAGTTGACCCAATTAACGTATTTTTTGGCAAAAATCCAGTTTTGGGGAAAACCAAACTTGACCGGTTCTAGGTTTTTCTGATCCGACCGTCCGGTCCGATTTTGAAAACCATGAGTTTATTCGAGCTTCGTGAACCAATCTGACAAGATGCATTTAAGGAAGGTCTTGCCACATGTATTATCAAGGTGCCGTAAAGCGTTTTTATCCCCACGTGGCAAGAGGGGGAAAGATCGTCCCTCATCAAACAGAAAATTTGCAATATCAAAGAATGCAAATGGGACAAAAATTACAAATTTTGTTTTAATTAAGGAATTCAAATCCTAATTACAAATCCTCCATCCGATTTCACTTTGCAGCCTTGAAATCGTTGCCATTTTGCACCATCATTTTGACTAGACAAAAAGGTTATGGTACAAAGTACAAACTGATTGCCAATCCTTAACTTTTCCAATATATATATCATGGGAATTGCCAAAATACAATACGCAATTTCTACGATAGTGGAAGGATCTGAAACAAACGAGTCCGACTAAACAAAAGCTAATGATTATATGATACCTTTTCGGCACTATAGAAACTGCCTAAACAAAAGCTATAATCCAAAAATTAAAAAACTAGTCTTGCGCGCGCATTACGGTTAACAGATCCGAGTGGATCTGTGATCTATTAGAAAAAAGTTTATAAAAAAGGATGGCCTGAGGAAAGACCTCGATTGCTAGTTATCTTCATTTTAAAATCTTAAAATATATGTAGTTGTTGCAATTGTGAGATTTTAAGGCTTTGTTTTCTTCCGTTTGCATGTTGGTTTTCGTGTTGAGCTGAGGAACGAAGGAGACAGTTTTCAGTCACTCCGATGAATTGGAGATGGCTGTTCGGCAATCAATCAGCGAAAAACAATAAAATATTGGAGTGGAGAAGAGCCACGAAGGTCAGGTACTGAATGTATAGATATTCTACATCGCTATCTCTGTTAAGCACTTTCCTGCTTCTTTTCTTCTTCCCCTGTTTTTGGCCTTCAGTTTCTGTTCTTTTGGATCGTGGGTTTTGGTTATCAAACGAATACACTTGAAATTGAGTCTGGAGTTTTGATGGAAGGGAATGTAGTGGAAGGAAGATCCCTGGCCGAAACTCCAACCTGGTCGGTGGCGTCGGTGACTACGGTTATGGTGTTCGTCTGTTTTCTTGTCGAACGATCCATCTACAGATTTGGAAGGGTGAGGGATAATTTAGTTCAGTGTCTTTGGTTTGGTTTTGGTTTCTTGTCATATATACAGTGCTGCAAAAATTCTTGTTGCTTTTAACAGTGGTTGAAGAAGACTAGAAGGAAGGCTCTTCTGGTTTCTGTGGAAAAGATCAAAGAAGGTAAGTGGGTGACTCAGTAAGACTGGTTTTTTCATGTAGGCGAGACTTTTGCTTTGTTACTGAAATGGGTATCTAGTTTTTCTGTCTAATCCTGTGTGTTTCAGAACTGTTTTTTTTTTTTTTTTTGTTGCTACAATGGGTATCTGAATTTTCGGTCTAATTCTGTGGGTTTCAGAACTGATGTTTTTTGGACTTATATCTTTGATGCTGGGGCAATGCGCAAGGTGGATCTCTGAGATTTGCATCGATTCATCTCTTTTCAGCAGTCGATTCTATCTATGTTCCGAAGATGACTTTATGTATAAGAATGATATCTCAATAACAAAGTTACGTTCTGATTCAAATTGGACGGATGTGACTCGGAGAGCAATCACTAATCCTTCCTCCTCTCATCAGTGTGGTGAGGTAAGCAGCTCTCTTCTTGTTTATGGTTTGTCAATGTTGTATGTAGGGTTAGTATCTGCATTAGTGTTTGTTTGCTTTGCAGGGTCGCGAACCATTTCTTTCATACGAAGGTCTAGAGCAGCTTCACCGGTTCTTGTTCGTTCTTGGGATAACTCATGTTTTATATAGTTGTGTTGCAGTTGGTTTGTCTATGGTTAAGGTAAAGTATTCCCTCATCATTTTTAGGTATTTCTGGAGCTTCTGCCTCCAATTTTATTCTTTTCAATTAAGGGCCTTTTACGTTTGAGGTCTCTTCTTGACTCTCACTTGTATATCATTCAGTGTTCGTGCCAGTAAGCCCCTTGGATGTTGGTAACCTGAAAAGTTGCCTTCATATTTGAGTTCCTTTACTGAATCACAATGTCCCAGGCCTCTTGGTATAACTCTCAAAATGAACTTGCAAAAGATCACAAACACATTTTTAGGGGACATGTGATCTTCTTTCCTGTCTGGCAAAATGAATTGATCATACTAATCAAGCAAGATTCTTTCATTTAGCAATGTTTGCGCCCTGGAACTGTGAGGACTGATGGAAGAATTTCAGAAAATCTCTCTCTCTCTCTCTCTCTCTCCCTCCCTCCCTCCCTCCCTCCCTCTCTCCCTCTCTCTGAATAGTAAGTTGTAATTGTATTGATTGACATTAAGGAAAGGACTTACTTAGCATACACATCGGTGTGTATGCTAAGTAGTACAACAAGCTATAAACCAATAAACAGGACAAAAATGATCAATTCTTGTGATGATTGAAGTCTTAGAATCAAAATTCCTTAAACTCCAAAATGGATACCAGAAAAATTAATAAGCTAAAGATCTTTCTTTTCTTCTTTTGATTGACAACTTGATACTCTATCAGCTTAAATTACATACAATATGAATGGGATTTAATTGGGGAGATAATTTCCTGTAGAAATATACAATTACATATTTAGGCCCTGTTCATTTTTTGGTAAGCCATTTACCTGTGTTCTTTTGATCATAAATATTATTCAGGTAAGTTAAACTTTACCTAACTCTCTCCTTAGGTTCAGAGTTACTCATAAGTTTGCTCAATCATGTTGATGCAGATTTACAGTTGGAGGAAATGGGAAAACCAAGCAAAACTTGTTCTTGATGGAAATATGCAAGGTCTGCATGTAATTCATGTAGGATGAATAAAGCTAGTGGTACAGGAATTGATTTAATGCGCCATTAATTCCAACCATATGAAACAAACTATTAGTTGATTGTAGGATTTCTAGCATATTCCAGTTAGGAGAATATGTTCTGCCATTGAGTTTGTCTACTCTAGACTTATCAATGCTTTATTGCATTTTACAATTTGATGAATTAAACTGTGTTCAAATGTAATTGGAAATTTAAAAATAAAAGCTGCCATCCTTCATTTGATAAGTGTACTAAGGAATGTGGTCCAATATGTGTCTTTAACTTATTACAAAGACAATTTATAAGAATGCAAGAAGAGATTCAGTGCAATGAAAACAGTGTGAACTTCACTGCTACTCCTAAAATACTTGCCTTTCCTCCTAATCATTGAAACATGCAAACACAATTTGGAAAAAATGGGGTCTGTTTAGAAACTCCATATGAATGTCTGGACTTGTCCTTTCTGAGGATTTGCAAAGAGGAACTATTATTTGGGCTGAAATTGCAAAGGAAATTTCAGGCCAAGCAAAGGTTTTTTATTCAGAACCAGTGTTGCATGGACATGGACACGGGAATTAGAAGTCGACTCCTTTCCAAGAGTCTTAACAAGATGAGAAAAATGGACTCATAGACACATCTATGGAAAAGTATATACTATTAAAACAAGTCATATTTTTGAATTTTAACATTATATACCTACAAATAATGCTTTTTTGATGAGTGATAAAAGTTTTATTAAACTGCTTTGTAACATCATACAACAACCCATGGAGAGGCACTTGCTGCAGCCTCTCCCAATAGCTCATAAAAAAACTAGTAATAAATTACATAAATCACAGCTGAGGCCAAACCAATTCTTCCCTATTTACCCCTTGTTTGGCTAACACATCAGCTGAAGTATTTGCTGATCTCCTCACCCACTGTATAGAAACCAACACGTCCCTTGTCAGCGAAATAAATTTCTTAATTTCATTCTTGTAGCACCATCTTGTATCCTCAAGGTTTTTGGGTTTTTCAGCCAGCCCACCACCACCCTGGTATCCTCTTCAATGATTAGATGCTCTACCCCCAATTGGTTTGCAAACTACACCCCTTGTACAGCAGCTAAAAGCTCTGCCCTAACAGAATCTCCAACTCCTAAAGGACCTGAGTAGAGCAGTACCACCTCTCCAAACTCATTCCTCAGAGCACCCCCAATTCCAGATAGCCCTGGATTGCTCAAGCTACTTCCATCGAAGTTCAGCTTTAAAGAGCCTTCAGATGAAGGAGACCACCTTGTAACTGTCTTATTTTTAATGGAAGAGCACCTCGCTACTTGTGCCCAGTTTGTCCAAAGGTTGTAATGTTGGTTGTTACTAAATGACATTTGATATGAAAAATTGATTCCTCTTGTAGATAAGTTATTCATTTATGTCAGATAGCTAGGATAGAAAAAAGGAAATGTTATGTAGAAGTGCCCTTAGAATTCGTGCGGTGTGTGGGATTTGGATGCATGTTTGACATGATACATCATCCATTTAGGAGAGTCCACGCAGCACTTTTCAGAACAAAGACACTATGCAACTGTATCAACTACAAGTGGAATATTCAGCTTGTGAAGGAGACAAATCACACTCTACTTACTCTTCTAGCCTTATACACATGTGCAAGGAACTGGACCATTACTAGTCCTTTGATTGGGAGAGTGAGGAATTACCTAGAATTCAGGAGGTATATGCTTTGGTCTTGTCTGAAGAGAGTAATGTCGGCCTTTTGGCTAGAGGGGGGAATAATGTGACTGAAGATTTTTGGGGATGGTTTGACATACAAACTCATTGTAGATAGCTAGAAAATTGTTGTTCTTGTGGCCATGATCATTTCTTAAGTTCTTGTTGATGTCATAGATCTAGTATGTGACTCTCTTGCTGCCACATTATTTCTTATTTCCACAACAAGAGCCCCTCTGTTTTCTTCATAGTAACCTCACTAGTTTCTTCCTTGGCATTAGGATTGGAGGCCTTTCTTGGAGGCATCTTATCTCTAACACAAATTAATGCAAGGGGATTAAGATTTTTACAAGCAGTGCTTAGTGTAGCTGGTTTAGCCTTGAGTTAGTGGGTACACTCAAGGTCTGGCATGTCTTTGTGGAACAAGGTTGAAGATTGAAAGATCTTTTGGTGGCTTGTGTCTGAAAGATCAAAACTAGAAAGAGAAGAATAATGGAACTACAAAACAGAGGAATACTTTATTTCACATAAAAAACTGAACCCTGTGGCCAGATTTTACCGCTCTTGACTTTGCCTTATAATTAGAGTCCCGATAGAAAATAAATTATGAAGTACCTAGAAAATAGAAACTCAAAAATTAGAAACCTAGACAATATTTACCTAGGAGAAGGGAAACTAGAAATAGGATCACAATTAATTAGAAACCAAGAAAATAGAAAGTATACAAAATAGTAGTTGACTCAAACTCAAAGCTTCCTAATCAAAATAGGAAACTACTAATCATAGACCTAACAAATTATCAAGCTTACTAAAATTTAACACTTGGTCTCAAAACAAACGAGGAAATATCAATTTATAAATTCTCAGCATTCAAATTTTGGTGCAGCAATTGATTCCTCTCTTTAATATGCTTCAATAACTTTGGGATGCTCAAATCCATCTAGAAATTGATTTGATGTTTTGTCTATAGTTGTAGAAGGATGAGCTACCTCAGGTGGATGGGATATTGACCTAACTTCTAGCACTTTTAGCAACAAATTGGCCATTCTTAGACTTGGACATCAGCCTGATACTTTACCACCAAGCAATTAGGGCTGCAAGTTAGGTTGCCTGACAAGAATTTCAACTACATCATGCTTGGGTTAGGGTTCAAGCCAGTTGAAAATTTGACAAATTCCCAATTGAACCTTACCCAAGTTGAACCTGCAAGCTATGCCACCTAAAAGACTGAATTGTCCCGAAAAATTTTAAGTGTAAGAAAAATGCAAGAAAATCCAGTGTTAGCAATTAGAATATGTGGGTAACCTTCTGGCTGATTCAGAAGCTACTTGCTACAGATAACCTTATCTTATGGGGTGAAGAGCCATCGAGAGTTATTTGACTGCTCTGTGTATTGCTACTTTTTATTATCACTTTAAAATGTTATTACTTCAACCATGGTGGCTTTCCCTTTTTTATTTTTTAGCTCTACATCCTTTAATATCACTTGTATGAAATTTTGCGATACCATTGTTGACATTCAATGCACGCTCTCTTCTATCCAACTGCTTGGCTTATGATACTCAATTATTCTAGAAGAATACTAGTGTAGATTTATTTAATATTTAATCATGATTTTGATTTATAGAAAGACGGCCCAAGGTGATGAGGCGACAATCCACTTTTGTTTTCCATCACACATCTCATCCATGGAGCAGGAGTAGGATTCTCATTTGGATGGTGATAGTTTATGCTTTTTATATTTGTAAATTATTATTTTAAATGGCTTTTGAGGTGATTATTTTCCCTTAATTAGCGATAGGGGATCTATTATTATTTTAAATGGTGTCTTGACAGTGTGGCCAGCCAGAAATAAGAGGAAGAGAAGAGAAGAGAAGAAGAAGAGAGAAGGGAGAAGAGAAGAGAAGGGATTGACAATGTAACAGTGTTGGCGGCACCAACTTTTATTATAATATATATAAGGCGGCAGAAATAACAAGGGAAAAGATCCTTGTGCCCCTGCTATAAGTGAGTACAATAACAGACATAACAGAAGTAAATAAAAAAAATTTAACTAGCCAAATAAACCCCAACACCAACAACTAAATTATTTCAACACTCCCCCTCAAGTTGGAGCATAGATGTCAATCATGCCCAACTTGTCACACAAAGCTTTGTGTCGCACATGATGAAGACCTTTGGTGAAGATATCTGCAAGTTGTTCTTCTGAGCTGACATATGGAGTACACACTTCTCCATTTACAAGTTTCTCTCTAATAAAATGCTTGTGCACTTCAATGTGTTTCGTCCTATCATGCAGGACTGGATTAGCAACAATATTGATGGCAGGTTTATTGCCACAGTAGAGTGACATAGGATTGCTCACTGCAAAACTCAGTTCACCTAACAAATTTCTTATCCACATGATTTCAGCAACCCCATGAGACATTGCTCTATGCTCTGCTTCAGCACTAGATCTAGCCACCACACTTTGTTTTTTACTTCTCTATGCGACCAGGTTTACTCCTACAAAGGCACAATACCCACTAGTAGACTTTCGTTCATTGACTGCTCCTGCCCAATCTACATCAGTATATACCTACCTTTAAGTGACCATGTTTCTGGAACAACAAACCGGCTCTGGGAAATTTCTTGAGGTATCTCAGGATCCTCTCTGCAGCTTCAAAGTGAGTTGTCCTAGGATTGTGCATGAACTGACTAAGGACACCCACTGCATAAGCAATATCAAGCCTGGTCATAGACAAATACAAAAGTCTCCCTACGAGTCTCTGGAACTTCTTCATATCTTTCAAAAACTCTCCCTGACTGTCTCCCAGATGATGATTAGATTCAATAGGTGAGTCAATTGGTTTTACCCCCCAACTTGCCTCTATTTTCTAGTAGATCTAGTACATATTTCCGTTGGAAAATAAAGATGCCCTTGTGAGAGCGGACAACTTCAATTCCAAGGAAATAACGTAAGGGACCTAGATCTTTCACCTCAAATTGAGTGGCTAAGAATTTTTTTAGTCTCCATATTTCAGCCTCCCAATCTCTTGTGATCACTATGTCATCCACATACACAATAAGAGCTGCATTTTTCCCTTCACCTCTTTTCACAAATAGAGTGTGATCTAACTGGCATTGTTTGAACCCCATCTGTTGATTTGCTAAATGGAACTTACTAAACCAAGCCTGAGGTGATTGTTTCAACCCATATAAAGATTTTTTTAACCTACACATCTTTTGTTCACTGCTTTTGGCACAGAATCGTGGAGGTTGGGTCATGTAAACTTCCTCTTCCAAATCACCATTCAAGAAAGCATTTTTGATGTCCAATTGGTGAAGTTCCCAGTCAAGATTTGCTGCCAATGAAAGAAAGATCCTGATAGAGTTCATCTTGGCTACTGGAGCAAAAGTCTCTGCATAGTCCACTCCATATACCTATGTAAAGCCTCTTGCTACCAGTCTAGCCTTGTACCTTTCAACAGTTCCATCAGCTTTGTGTTTCACTGTGAACACCCACTTGCACCCCACTGGTTCCTTCCCCTTAGGAAGATCTACCAACTCCCACGTACCATTTTTGTGTAAGGCATCAATTTCTTCCTACATTGCATCTGTCCATTCAGGTTTTGACAAAGCTTCTGCCACGGTCTTAGGGATGGGAACACTATCCACAGAGGAGAGAAAGGCACTGTACGAAGGTGAAACATGCTCATAGGACACAAAATTAGAGATAGGATGATTAGTGGTACAAGATCTAACACCCTTTCTCTTAGCAATAGGAATATCAAGATCATTGATGACAAGTGATTCGACATTTAAAGGAATAGACATATCAATAGGAGCAAGTGTACCTGGCTGATGAGATGGATTTGCCTCTGGTGAATCCGATGATGTTGGTTGCATAGTGTCAGGTTCCACGACTCTTGAACTCTGCTGGCTTTTATGGCGACGATGAAAAATTCGGAATGGAGGAGGATCGGGTAAAGGAGTTAGTTGAGTTTCCTCAACCCTACTCTCCCCCTGAAGAGAAACCGAGAAAAAAGGTTGAGTCTCAAAGAAGGATACATCAATGGAGACAGTACTTGCGAGAGGTAGGATCATAGCAACGATACCCCTTTTGAGATAAAGGGTAACCAAGAAAAACACAGGGAATAGCCCGAGGATCAAGCTTACCTCGAGTAGGGGATAGGTTATGGACAAAGCAACGACACCCAAAAACACGCATCGGAATGGTGGACAACGGGGTTGTAGGAAACAAAAGCTGATGTGGGACCTTATACTCTAGTAACCGAGAGGGCATGCAGTTGATGATGTATGTAGCATACAAGATTGCATCCATCCAAAAACGTTTCGGCACATTCATATGAATTAATAAGCCACGAGCTACTTCGAGAAGGTGACGGTTCTTTCGTTCAGCAACACCATTTTGTTGGGGTCTCCTAGCACAAGAGCTTTGCTAAAGTGACCCACTCGAAGCAATAAACTCTGTGAGATCATAATGGAAGTATTCCTTCGCATTGTCCGACTGGAAGATATGGATTTCTGTTTGGAACTGAGTGAACACCATGCATTGAAAGTCTTTCACAATTTTTGGCACTTCATCTCGAGATCGCATAGGGTAAACCCAGGTGTATCTAGAATAATTATCAATCAAGGTAATGAAGTACTTATATCCAGCCTCAGTGGGTAGAGTAATAGAGCCCCAAACATCAGAATAAACAATATGAAATGGAAATTTAGATCTTTTATTTCGCAAAGGTAAAGAACTTCTACAATGTTTACTCAATTGACATATCTGACACTGTAACTGACTCACTGACAAGGACTCAAACAACTTTGGAAACATAACTTTTAATGTCTCAAAAAAAGATGACCTAGACGATTATGCCATAAATAGGCTTGACTTTCACTTGACGAACCCATGGACTCTGTAGCCACAAGACCAACTTTACTCTCCAACACGTAGAGACCATCCACCATGCTTCCTCTACCAATTGTCTTCCCCGAGGCCAAATCCTGAAACACACATGAAGACGGAAAAGAGTGACTGAACAGTTCAAGGAGTGAGTTATACTACCAATGGACAACAAGTTAATAGGTAATTTCAGAACATGTAGTACATTAGGAAGGGTAAGGCCAAGTGGGAGAGGTATGGTACCTCGGCCAGCTATGGTAGAAAAAGAACCATCAGCTAGTCTCACCTTATCTCTCCCAAAGAGAAGGTTATATGTCTGAAATAAATTTGACTTACCGGTCATGTGGTTTGACGCTCCGGAGTCAATAACCCAAGGAGAATTAGTGGTATGAGATGACGCATGGAAGGCAGTGGCAGCATTACCTGATGTAGACGCAAAAGAGGTAGAGGGAGTAGGACTAGAATCTATTTGGTGGAGAGTCCTACCATACAATTCCAAATGTTCACGAAAGGAGTTGATAATTTCTTCCTTAGGGTTAGAACTGGGATGCCTCTCCTGAGTTACCAAAGGACTAGTCTCTGTCGACGCCATATTAGCTGAGTTATACTTCTTCTGATTCTGCTGACTTGGTTTCTTGCCCTTATCGGGTGTTGACTTCTTACCCAAATCCTGTGCCCATTTAGGTTTTCCGTGGAGATCCCAACATGTATCTCTCATGTGTCGTGTCTCCTGGCAGTGAGTGCATCGAAGTTTAATCTCATCATCTATTTTTTTCTGAGAGTCACCTTTTTTAAAAGCACCACCGACATTTTTATCTGAATTTCCTCGGACAGCTAGGGCAACTGACTCCCATTCTACACGATTCATCACACTTCTACTTTCTTCTGACTGTACTAAGGCATACACCTCCTGAACTGATGGCAAGTCTTTACTACCCAAGATTTGCACCCTGATGGACTCATATGAAGGATTCAGCCCTAGCAGAAAGGCAAAGACCCGTTGTTGAGATACAACTTATACGCCTTTGCATCTTCATCGCACTTCCAATTCACATTTTGATAGTGATCAAGTTCTTTCCATATCGATGTCAAATCAGTATAGTACATCGAGAGACTCCTCTCCCCCTGCTTGCAAGTAGAAGATTCAGTTTGCAGTTGATATATCTTGGCATAGTGTCTCTGCTCCGAATAGGTGGACTTCACTTATTCCCATATCTCACAAGCAGTTTCAGCCCACATAAAAGTCTTCCTTACCTGTGGCAGCATGGAATACAACAAATAGTTTCCACGGCATATTTCCATTTCCACTTTCTTGGGTAGCGACATGAAATTTATTAGAATCAACATATTCCCCAGTGAACACTACCAATACTATGTGGAGTCCAAGATATAGTATTATAACATAAGTTGGTAGAATATTGAAGATATGTTAAGTAACAATGTTATTATCTACCTAACTTACATGATTACCACTTTGAGCTAGATCAATATTCATTTCAAACATGAAGTTAAATTTTTATTTTTTGTTTGTGCAATTGGTTGATCTATTGCGACCATTTACACTTTCTATAGTTACATTTTGCTTTAAATCATTTTATCTTGAAGTTCTGAATCTTAAGGTTTACAGGGCAACTTCAAAAGGTATTCTTTTGTCTATAACCTTAGTTTCTTAGCGTTGTTTAGTGACTTGGATCAAGATCATAATTTAAAAAGGTGTGCCTATGCTTCTTTTATCATTTCATAAAATATCATTCTATATTTTTCATATTTTAAAATGTTTCCACCATGTCTATAATTTTTACAATATTTCCAACATGTTTCTTATATTTGGATGACTGACATCTCCACTGACATCGACATTTTAAACATTGAATCCATGGCATCTCTCAATGATACTTCTGTTCTGTGAGTGATCATGCTACTTCATGTTTGGTTGGTGAGTGTTACTTCTGTGAGTGGTCATGGGGAGGAGAAACTACCATTACCATGTCCCCTTCATTGTTTGGTGAGTGATCATGTTACTTCTGTTCTGTGAACAGAAGTACAGGCTGCAGCCCCTTTGAGATAGTGATGGGAATTCAGCCTAAGAAGCCTATAGAGTTCCTTGGCCATCAGAAGCAAGACCAAGGGCAGATGTAGAAAATTTTTCTAATCACATCAAGGAGATCCATGATCAGGTTAGGAGGAAGTTTGCAACCAGCAATGAAGCCTATAAGTCCCATGCTGACCAATGACGCAGGTTTACTGACTTTAATGAAGGGGACCTGGTAATGGTACGAATTAGGCCTGAGCATTTCCCTAAAGGTGTTTATAAGAAGCTCCATTCAAGATGCTCGGGTTCTTTTAAAATCAAGAAGAAAATCAGCTCTAATGTTTATGTACTTGATTTGCTAGAAGATATGGGTATGAGTAATGCGTTCAATGTGGAAGATTTAACATCGAATCATGGTGATGCGACCAATATGGACCAATCCGTAGGCCGCTTACCACCAGCCCCCATTTCCAAGGAAGAGATTGAAGGTGTTATTCATGGTCAAATTGTTTCAGCACGACATGGGGAATATCGCAAGTTTCTTGTCAAATGGAAAGGTTGTCCTCACTCTGATTGCACTTGGATTGTTGCCAATGAGTTCCGATGCCTGAATTGTAATATGTATGAGAGGTGCCTTTACTCAACGGAGCTGAGTTTTTATAAGCTGGGGAGAGTTGATGGGGATCAACTTAAGGCATATCAAAAGAGAACCAAAGCTGCTCCTATTCTCATTTGGCATCATTGCAAAGATGTGGGGGCCACATGGATCTGGTTTAGCAGTGGATCAACTTGGGAAGACCCTAGAGTCTTCAATCCACCTTTAAATGCTCCTTGTGTGGTTGAGCTTGCTGCTGGACAGGACTTATTTGATTTTCTTACATTTCTGGATTGCAGGGGTATTTTTGTAATTTTGCGTGTTTAGGGGGGCTTATGTTTGGGAACAGATCTTAGTCTAGTAATTTCCCCTTGTTTGGATTTATGTTTTTAATTGTTTGGAGAAGGTTTAGTTTAATCTAGCTTTTTTAAGTGGCTTGTTAGGCAACCTAACTTAGGGGGGCAAGTTTCTTCCTTTGGAAGCTTCTTCTTATTAAGTTTGCAAGGCTCATTTGGAAGATAGTTTTTGCTAATGAACAAAGAAAGTTCTCTACATAATTTGGTGTGATTGCCTAGGATTTTCATCTTATTTCCATTTCCTCTCTTCTCTTCTCTTCTTTTTCTATTAGTTCTTTGTTTGTGCTACGCACTTAGACCTAAGTTGGTTGCAAGAATAGTGCTGAATCACAAAGATCCTGCATCATATACATCAGCTAAAACATCTTCTTAGTTAATCCTTCGAAATGAAGGATCTTGGACTAGTAACATACTTTCTGGGCGTGGAAGTGCACCACAGTTCCAGTGGCTACTTTCTTAATCAACAGAAATATGTCACTGACTTGGTCAAGCTTGCTCATTTTACTGGTACTAAGACAATTGATACACTGTTGGAACTTAACCTGAAGTTGAGTAGGGATGATGGTCCACTCTTAGAGGATGACACTCTCTACCATCAACTTGCGGAGAGTCTTATTTACCTTACAATGACATGACCAAACATCTCTTATGCTGTCCAGATAGTCAACCAATTTGTTTCGGCCCCTCAACAATTTAATATGACAGTTGTACATTGTATCATTCGTTATCTTAGGAGGATTGCTTCTTATGGCATGTTCTTTCCTTCCCCCATCCCTTCAGTTACCAGCCTATGCCGATGCCGACTGGGCTGGTTGTCCAGATACTAGATGGTCCATTACAGAATGGTGCATCTTTCTGGGTGAGTCTATTATCTCCTGGAAACGTAAGAAGCAGCAATCAGTTTTTAAATCATGCATAGAGGCAGAATATGGAGCTATGTCTTCAGCGTGTAGTGAAATCATTTGGCTCCAGTTTCTCCTACATCATCTCAATCTTGATTGCTTCCAATCTTTTTTTCAATGAGAGAATGAAGCATATTGAAGTGGGTTGCCACTTTATCAGGGATCTTCTCATTTCTGGCCGCATCTCACTTCCTCATGTTATCTTTGAACCTTTCAACTGGTGGACATCCTCACCAAAGCTATGACTAGAGTCAGACATTCCTTTCTCATGAGCAAACTGATGTTAGTATCTCTACATCAGTTTGAGGGGGTGTGTAGAGACAAGGACAACGAGGGTTAATATTATAAATTTTCTTCTTATTGTACATATTTCTTCATTCTTTCACTATGAGTTATACATCTTGTATACTAGGGATAGATTTGTCCTTTTACTTTTCATTAATATAGTTACCTTTATCTTGGTGTGGTCGACTCACTTAGACACTCCACAAATCTGTTCAACTTCTCTATTTCGAACTGCAATGAAAAATTATCAGTTCAATTTTCCTAATAAATTTATTATCATATACATATATGCAGGATAAATAATCACAAAATAGTGTTGCATAAAAAAAAAAAATTGCTAAGGCCACACATACAAAGATGGCTTCTTTGATGACCATGAAGGGTTTAACTTTTAAGCTGATTTTTCAGTGGAAAATTCCTGGTTGACTGTAAAAACCCAACCAGAAAGAATTCTCCTGTATTTGTCTGTCTCATTCATACCACTTGCAGATCAATTTTCAGTTATCTAGTTTCTTTATGCTACTTGTTCTAAGAAATAAACAAAGACAACAGAAACTGAATATTTTTCATATGTAACTCGTCTGTAGGTATTCTTAAAACATTTATCGTCACTGTATTTTCTTGGTTAATGTTCAAAAACATGATGACATATCAA
Organism: Nelumbo lutea; assembly: GCF_056320005.1. Lineage (NCBI taxonomy): Eukaryota > Viridiplantae > Streptophyta > Magnoliopsida > Proteales > Nelumbonaceae > Nelumbo > Nelumbo lutea. Next base: position 60,428,582 of record NC_142688.1, read on the forward strand.
AGTATTTTTTATTTAATCTGCATGTCTCGATAAGTGAAATTGATCATGCATAGTTACCATGTTTTCTTTTTTATTTTGTTAATTTTTAAATACATCTATTGGATATATCAGACTTTTTTCCATTTTCCTTTAGGTATTACTTTTATTGGGAGTTGTGTCATTAAGTTAAAGTTGACCATGAAAAATTGTTCTTATTTCAGCTTTGCTTTCTACGCCAATTCTGGAGATCTATACAGAAGTCAGATTACATGGCATTGCGTTTGGGTTTCATAACAGTAAGCATCAACCTTTCCTTAATACCTTCTGTTTTATGCATAGTTTTTACTGAAGTTCTTTATAGGAAATGCCATTATCCTTTTCACATATATATGGAAGGCTTCTCAATTTACCCATTCAGCGGATGATTTCTTCAGAAATTGGAAGGAAATTGCAAGATCAGCTCCGATTAAAGGCACATCCTTACCTTCTTGGATTCCTAGTGGGTTTTATCAAACTTAATTTTGATGGAAGAAGTAGCATGGGTAATCCGGGTCCATCAGGTATTGGGGGTGTCTTAAGAAATGAGGAGGGAGTGATAATTGCTCTCTTTTTGGGGCAATTGGAATGGGTGATTCTCTTAGAGTTGAGATTTCAGCTGTTATTGAAGGAACTCAAAGGGAAATTGAACTGAACATCACCAAATTGGCCATAGAGGGTGGCTCTAAATTGGTAGTGGATTGGCTGAAAAATGATACTGCTAATATTTGTAACTATAGCAATGAGAAGAGGAAATTCAATTGGTTAACCAAGAATATTGAGGTGAAGATGAGTTGGGTTAAAAGAAGTGCTAACTCCTTTGCTGATGGGTTAGCTAAACAAGGGGCAAATACGGATTTTTTATTCTGGACTATCTTGTAATTTTTTCTCTTGTCTTGTTTTGGTTAGGTGAGATAAGAGAGTTTATCTCCCTTTTCTTGTACCATTGTATTTTTTCTCTCTAATTTTAATGAAATATGTGAGTTATTGATCAGAAAAAAAAACCCATTAGGCTAGAAGACTCCTGAGAGGAAGTCATAGGAGCAGGTGGTTGAACATCATTACCAACTACAGCCAAGTGTGTATTGCCCTTCTTTCCTATCTTAAATTTTTTAGGGTTCAGTTGAGGATGAAGCTTCCAGCATTTGTCCTTGGTAAGTCTGGGCTTCTTGCAATATTCACAAACTACATCATTGACTTCTCAGTGATTATAGATTCACTATTGCTTTGCTTGGGCTTAGAGGACATGAAAGAAGAATGTTCAACCATGGGAGATGTCACCATGGCTGCTCTCCTACTCTCCTCACCCTGCACTAGGTAGTAGACAACAATAAGAGAAAACAATGTTTGCACTCGGGATGTATTGCCGAGTAAGGTCAAACTCAAAGTTTAACCCAACCAAGAAATAAAAAACGTTATTCTTAACATATTTCTTGTATTGCTCCCCATCTTCTGGATAATTCCACTCTATGGCCTCCAAATGATCCATTTCTTCCCACTGGGATTGTAAGGAGGAGAAGTGCATAGCTATAGTCCTTTCCCCTGATGCAAACTCTAGGCCTCCCTGCAAAGTTGATAAATCCTAGCTGTGTTTTGGGATTGAGAATAGGTAGCCATGACCCTATCCCAAATATCCTTAGCATGGATAAGATCATGTAATTACAGGTTATATGTGGCTGCATGGAACAAACCAGCCACAACATTACCATCAGATTGTCTTCCTCCCATTTAGCAAACTTCAGGTATTGTGATTTAGGCTTGGTTTCTTTTTTGCTGATGAAAACCCAGTTTACCTCTTCCTCCAATGGTGAGCTTAGTAGACTAGGACCATTCCAAGAAGTTGATTTCATCAATTTTCGCAGTGCTTATCATGCCACTGGAAGTATCCACATTTCCTTGAAACACTCTGGGAACCAAGTGAACATCCTTAGAAGCCTCCATTTCTTAATGGGGAATAATTTTGAGAGTCACAAAGAGTTCCAATGCACCACCAATACACAACAAGGCCAAGGTAAAAGCCAACATAGCTAAGAAGCAATAACAACCCCCAAGGACAGTTTGGGCAGAACAATATAGGAAGAAGAAAAACCCCCAAAATATTTCTAAGGTTCAGAAAATTACAGGACCACTTCCTGTCTTCCTAGAAATATAAAATGAGTGAAATGAAATTGGTTTGAAGGAGAAACACTCAATTAAAGGCACTGAAATAGCTTCAACCTCAAATCTGAATTTTCTGTGAATTTCCTTTTGGAAAAATCATAACAAATCACAAAGGTTTTGCACGACTGTGAAACCTATACCAAAAAAATCCCTCAATTCAGGGTGATTTGAACCATACCAGTTTCAAGGATGGTTGGCGCCACTTGTACGAAGACCAGCAGAAGTCTCACCCTGAATCCAGATGTTGCTCTGATTACAAGTTGATCAATGTGAAGCTGAAAGAAGAAAAGAAAAGAAGAGAAAGGAGGAAAAGAAGAGAGAAGAGAAAAAGAGGGGAGTTACATATGGTGTGTCTGGTTACTGTTCACACCAGAAACATTGCTTTGATATTTTGCTGGAAAAGTACAAGTTTGCCCTTACTTGGGCACCCAAATACAAACAAAGGATAAAACCCAAAATGCCCTCACAATCATGTTTTATATAGACACCAATGGATGCCTATTTACTGTTTGTTAGCATAGGGGTATTTCTGTCTTTATACCTAGATTAATGTTGCTGATCTGTAATGTTGTGTTGGAACCAGTGCTCCTAATTTAAATAAGGGCACATATGTCTTTTCAATTAATTTTAATAATATAAATACTGCCTGGCCGACTGGGAGAGGTTATGTTGAGTCTTCCAGTTCGAACCAGAATTTCTCCCTTCTCTCTTTCTCTCTTTCTCTCTTTCTTCCACCTTTCTCTTTCTACATAACTGATCTCAGACAAACAGAACTCTAAGGCAGAACCGAATTATAACATGGTATCAGAGCAACTTGAATCTGCCTAGATTTCTGCTTGCCTAGGTTTCTATTCTCTGCGCACCCTATCTAGGGTTTTTCCTCTTTTTTTCTGCATTCGATTGGAGACAAGGGAAATGGATGAAAAGGAGTGATCGCCCTCTTCCCTTGGAGGTTTCTATGCCTCCATTCAGGTTGTATGTGGTCGGTTGCTGTGATTTCTGAGATCGCCCTCTCCTAGTAGAGGAAGAATAGAGGGCCGAATTGTGTGTGCAGTGGCTGTCGTGTGTGGAATGGCTGTTGTGTGTGAACTGATTTCCTGCTCGTATGATTGTTACTTCAGTGATAAGGTAAGAGATCTCAGTGCATGATATCTGTTATGGATTAAATAGGAAGTGTGTTTCAGATCATATGCTAGGGTTTCAGACAGTAATGTGCTAGGGTTTATGCTGGTTTCTTTGTGCATTTAAAGGGAAGAGATATGACCATATAGTGGTGAGTTTCAGGTAGTTTAGGAGTAGGATTTTTGGTGTAAAGAGCACACTTTTCAGCAACAACAAGTGCTGAAATCAGTGTGACAGGTGTGATCTAGGGTTTGTGGTGTAAAGAGCACACATTTCAGCAACAATAAGTGCTGCAATCAGTGTGACAGGTGTGACCTAGTGGTGTGTAGTGTGCAGATCTCATTGATAATAGAATTCAGCAAGTATGCAGAATCGGTGATAACATAATGGGAGATAATAGTGATTATAAACCTAGTGTGATGGTGCCTACAGACTACCTGAATGTTCAAATGACCTCCATTAAACTAAGTGGAGAGAATGATGTGCCTTGGGCTAAATCCGTCGAAGTCTTTCTGAAGGCAAAGAAGAAGGTAAAACACATAAGAGAGGAGAAACCCTCCTCTAACTCTCACGAGTATGAAGACTGGGAGCAAGAGGATGCTCAGATCATCACATGGTTGTGGAATAGTATGGAACCCAGGATTAGTGTGAACTTATGTTTCTTGATACTGCCAAAGATGTGTGGGACATGCGAAGAAATTGTATTCGGGGCAGGACAATACAACCAGAGTTTATCAACTGTATCAAGAGTATTTTAACCTGCAACAGGGCAATTAGAGTCTTGAGGAGTACTATGCCAACATGAGAAACATACGTAATGAGTTGAATGTCTATCATCCTCTCACTTCTGATGTCAAGATTCAGCAACAACAGAGAGAACAACTTGATGTGACTAGATTTTTGGTGGGACTAAAGTTTGAATATGAACCAGTACGGGCTCAGATATTAGGAGGGTAAGCTCTTCCCTCCTTAGAAGAGGTATTTGCTCGACTCTGGAGGATTTCTATTGGATCTACTGAGAACTCTAATATCTCAGATAGATCTGCCTTTGCTGTACCGAGAGGCTGTGGTGCTAGAGGTGGAGCTAAGGGAGCTCAGTCTGGCCATGGTGGTGGTAGTGGTTCTGTGTATGGCCGAAGTGGCAATGGTGGGCCTACTCATAATCGTGGTGGTGGTCGTACTGGGGGTAGAGATTCAAGGGGAGCCCGTGGTAGAGGATGTGGCTTAGGCCTGAGGAAGTGCACTCATTGTGGTATGGATGGACATACCATCAATTATTGTTATGATCTACATGGTCCACCCTCAACCTGGGCCAATCATGCTGCGACCGGTGACTCAAGTTCTAGCTTTAGACAGGAGAATCATTCATTTGATCAGATGCCTCCTACATCCACAGATGGTCCTGTGAAGGAGATGGTGAGTGTTCCCCGTGATGAATATGAGAGGTTTATCCAATCACAGCCGAACACGACGACTTTCGCTCACTCAGGTATGGCTTGTCTGGCATCCACACCCAATCCCTGGATCATTGACTTTGGAGCCTCCGATCACATGACTGGAACTCTAGGTGTGTTTTCCTCCTTATCTCATTGCTCAACATCACAATCTGTCACCCTTGCTAATGGTTCCACATCCTCAATTTGTGGTGTTGGTAATGTTGACCTAGATCCTGTATCCCTCTCATCAGTTTTGTATGTTCCTAAATTGCCTTTTAATCTTATGTCTATTAGTAAGCTGACCAAATCACTTAACTGCTCTATTACCTTTTATCCTTCTATGTGTGTTTTTCAAGATCTCAAGACGAGGATGAAGATTGGTGGAGGGCATGAAGTAGGTGGACTGTATTATCTTGACGGTGGCAGAGGTAGAACTTCAACAGCTCTCCAGTCATCTCTTTCTCCTCTCCAATGGCACTGCCGATTTGGTCATCCGTCGCTAAAAGTCTTGAAGTCCTTGGTTCTGTCCTTGAATCAGCTTTCTGTTTTGGATTGTGAGTCATGCCAGTTTGGGAAACACCATCGTGTTCCCTTTAGTTCTAGGGTTGATAACCGTGTGTCGAGTCCTTTTTCTTTAGTTCATTCAGATGTTTGGGGTCCCTATAAAGTGATGTCATATAATGGATACAGATATTTTGTAATTTTTGTGGATGATTTTTCAAGGATGATGTGGCTCTATTTAATGAAAGAAAGAAGTGAATTGTTTACCATTTTTCAGAAATTTTATGCTGAGATTCATAACCAATTTGGTACCCACATCAAAGTTTTCTGTTCTGATAATGACCACAAATATTTATCCTCATCATTCAGGAATACCTGGACCAACACAACATTATACATTAGACCTCGTGTACCTACACCCCACAACAAAATGGGGTGGATGAGAGAAAGAGTTGCCATCTCCTTGAAACAACAAGATCTCTCATGCATCACATGCATGTTCCCAAACCTTTTTGGAGTGATGCAGTGCTTACCTCTTGCTTTCTGATTAATCGGATGCCCATGTTCATCCTTGATGGTCATTCTCCGTTTCAGGTTTTGTTTCCCACTTTGTCTCCGTTTCCTCTTACGCCGAGAGTTTTTGGGTTGTGACTGCTTCGTCCATAATCTGGGTCCCGGGAATGACAAGTTCGATCTCTGTTCTCTCAAGTGCATCTTCCTTGGCTACTCTCGGACCCAAAAAGGGTATAGGTGTTACCATCCTGGTTTTCGACGGTCCTTTGTGTGTGCTGATGTCTCATTCTTTGAGTCTACTCCGTTCTTTTTGGGGTCCGGTGATTCTTCTTCCCCCTCATCACCTCCTCCTCTTCCACTTCCCATTGTCAACGCTCCTTCCTTTGTTCCAACCGTGACCAAACCCTTGCCTCCAGTGCCACCACTTGTTGAACGCCCACCTATCCATTATGTGTATACACATTGCCCACGCGCACCAACTACTACTCCGGCTACATCTCTATCGACGGATCCGGCACCAGACCTGCACTCAACATTTGAGCTTGACCTACCCATTGCTTTGCGGAAAGGTAAACGTACTTGCACCCTGCATCCCATTTCTAATTATGTTTCCCTTACTCACCTTTCTGCTTCCCATCGCCAGTTTGTCACCTTGTTATCATCAGTTGTTGTCCCTAAGGATGTCTAGGAAGCCCTTGCCTCTCCAGGGTGGTGCTGAGCCATGGAAGAAGAACTCTCAGCCCTTCATCATAATCATATTTGGGACCTCACTGCTCTTCCTCCTGGGAAGCAAGTTGTTGGTTGTAAATGGGTTTATACAGTTAAGTATCTGCCTGATGGTAGTGTTGAATGCCTGAAAGCGCAGTTGGTTGCTAAAGGGTACTCCCAAACCTATGGTATTGACTACACAGAGGCCTTCTCACTGGTTGCTAAGATAGGGTCAGTTCGTGTTGTGATCTCTCTTGCAGCCATGTATGAGTGGCCACTATATCGGCTTGATATCAAGAATACTTTTCTACATGATGACTTACTCGAGGAGGTCTACATGGAGCAACTTCCAAGGTTTGTTGCTCAGGGGGAGGATGGTAAGGTGTGCAAACTAAGGAAGGCTATATATGGGCTTAAACAGTCTCCTCGAGCATGGTTTGGTAGGTTCAGTGAGGTGGTAAAGAAGTTTGGTATGAAATAGTGCAAAGTTGACCATTTTGTATTTAGTCATGACTCTTCAGAAGGAAAAATACTGTTGGTGGTGTATGTAGATGATATCGTTATTACTGGGAATGATAACATGGGTATTGACAGGTTGAAGACTTATCTGCATGATCATTTTCAGACAAAGGATCTTGGTAAGCTGAAATATTTCTTGGGGATAGAGGTAGCGAGATCCAAGTATGGTATTAACTTGTGCCAGAGAAAATATGTGCTTGATTTGCTGGAGGAAACAGGCTTGTTGGGTGCTAAACCAGCTGAGACACCCATGGACACAAATACTAATTTAAGCAGTGATATGGGTGAAGTGTTTGAAGACCCTGGTAGATACCGACGACTTGTGGGTAAACAGAACTACCTAACCATTACCAGACCAGACATCTCTTTTGTGGTTAGTGTGGTAAGCCAGTTCATGCAGAAACCTCTGATTCCTCATTGGAATGCAGTTTTGAGAATTGTGAGGTATCTAAAAGGGGGTCCGGGTCACGGTCTGATATACAAGAGTGGCGGGAAACTTGAAATAGAAGGGTATTCTGATGCTGACTGGGCTGGTTCTATGCCTGATAGGCGGTCTACTACAGGTTATTGCACGTTTCTGGGAGGTAACCTGGTGACATGGAAAAGTAAGAAGCAGACGGTTGTGGCAAGAAGCAGTGTAGAAGCAGAATATAGGGCTATGGCGCACACCGCTTGTGAATTAGTGTGGCTAAGGAACCTTTTATAGGAAGTAGGGTACAACATCAACACTCCAATGAAGCTCTATTGTGATAATCAAGCTGCAATTCATATCTCCTCTAATCCGGTGTTTCATGAAAGAACCAAGCACATTGAGGTTGATTGTCACTTTGTGAGGGAGAAGGTGCTGAATGGAGAGTTAGACACTACACATGTTAATACAGGAAATCAGTGGGCTGACTTATTTACAAAAGGCTTGAGTCGGGGAAGAGTGGACTACATATGTAACAAGCTGGGAGTATATGATATATAATCACCAGCTTGAGGGGGAGTGTTAGCGTAGGGGTATTTCTGTCTTTATACCTACTTTAATGTTGCTGATCTGTAATGTTGTGTTGGAATCAGTGCTCCTAACTTAAATAAGGGCACATATGTCTTTTCAATTAATTTTGATAATATAAATACTGCCTGGCCGACTGGGAGAGGTTATGTTGAGTCTTCCAGTTCGAACCAGAATTTCTCCCTTCTCTCTTTCTCTCTTCCAACTTTCTCTTTCTACATAACTGATCTCAGACAAACAGAACTCTAAGGCAGAACCGAATTATAACACTGTTTAATAATTTTTTGAGTTTCTTCTATTTTCTGATACTATGTCATTATAGAAATTCAAAATTTACAAGACCTATGTACTGTTTTTCCCGAACATCATTTACATTTTTGGTAGACAAAGAACAGGTTTAGCCTTTCATATAGAAATATTATTACACTGCTTTTGTTTTTCTCATGGACTATTTTACTTAGACCTTCTATTCTGGTTTCCAGAATCACAAACTGCCACTTTCTTATGATTTTCATAAATACATGGTCCGGAGCATGGAGGATGAATTTTATGGAATTTTAGGAATCAGGTAGATCCCTGTACCTTATTTGAACAAAGAAATATTATTGTTTAACTTCCAGAATCACCTATTACTTTCAGAGCTAATGGTATGAAATCCTTGGAGACTATGGTTGTTGGATCTAATGTAAGCATATTCACTGTTAATTCTTTACAAAAAAAATATATATTCACTGTTAACACATGAATTTTGTACGTTTGGTTGTTGATCATGGAGAGTGTAGATCGTCTGATCTTATCTACTATGTTGTTGCAAATATCCAACCAGAATATTTATTGTACATCCCAGTGTTACTCCTTTGTAATACATTTTCTTCCTGACAAGTGACAGTACTCTTCTTGCAGGAAACTTGTTTTTGTTTTCTACCCTTTGTATTGTTTGAGATTGATCTCATCTTGTCACCTTGGGCCTTGAGGTTATTGGTTTTGTACAAATTACTATAGCTTGTACTTTTGTCAGTTCCATCCTTAGGTTTGCCCAGATAAGAAAATTTTGAACTACATTGAAAGGTGATATACTAACCATACATATCTGAGAAGAAGCAGTTTCAAACATTTTTTCTAGAAAAAGGAATCTTTTGTGATTTTTATAGATCCTTATGTAAGTACATTTCTCATAAATCTCTGTAAACTGTTCATTCTATAGTGAAATTGTTCAAAGGCACTAGAACCGGTAAAATGGAACTGAACTGTATAACAAAATGCCCAAAAATATATGACATTGTGTAACATGCAAGAAAATACAGATTAAGAAAATCTTATGACCCAAAAAGCAATTGAGAGTGAAACTTGGGCAGGCTCATGTTGAAGATTTGTTAAAATTTGAATTGGTCTAGCCCCTAATACTGTGTAAACTCTTAAAATCAGGTACTAGACTTGCACCCCTAAAAAATGTCCAACTAATGAAACATGCTAGAAAGTTATTTGTTCTACAGGAATTAGGGAGAACTTATTTTGGTTCCCATTGTTAAAAGTCAGCTTTTCATGTTGAAACCATAACCTGGCCCATATAGATTGTTTATATGATCTCTAGATTTTATTTAACCATGTATAAACTTTTGGAATTGATTTATAATCTTGGAGTTTTCTATGGATCAACATTTTCCCAACCACTTTCTTTGAAAACTTTACACCCATATCCCATCACATCAACCCCACAAAATGCCAACAAACCCAGAACAAAATACAGAATTCTGGGGATGAAGAATGGATGCTTAGACCCTACCCCAAGGGGCCTTTATATAGATAGTGAAATTAGAGTATTTACAGAGAGGCCCTTGAAGGCAACAGAATATAATTACAGAAAAGCCCTTGTAGGGCTGAAGAGAAAATAATAAAAGATACACCAGTCAGATACAATACAATAGGAACTATGGTAATATTGTACATCAGTGAGTTTCTTCACACTCCCCCTAAAACTGATGCAGAGGCATGACATCAGTTTGCTTACAAGAAATAAGTGTTTGGACTTCATCATGACCTTGGTGAATGTTGACAGTTGTTTGTGTATTCAGGTTTAGTACTATAAGGGTACTGTTGTAATTTCTTTTCTGTTTATATTGTTCGACTGGACTAGTATAAATAATAAATTCATTCATTTGCCCCCTATGTTCTGGAGGGCTTTCAGTCACTCGACTCACCTCTCTTCTCTCTTCTCCTCTCCTCTCTTCACTTGCTCTTGCTCAACATGGTATCAGAGCAAGTCGTCCAGGCCTGAAGGGTGATGTCAAGCTAACTGCTGTTGCATCCGGTGCTGTCTCCAATCGAACTCCTAATCTGGTGAAATCAGTTCGACCCAGAAGTTACAGAGTCTTTTCGTCTTCTAGCCCAGAAGTTGCTCTTGTCTGCTCGACTGTAGAGAGACTATTGTTTGAGGTTTGTAGAGGGTGTTCTGTCTTCAGAAAGGCTATCATCTGAAACTAAAAGAAGTATTGGTCATCTTTTGTTCGGCTGCCTATTGTTTGAGGATTCATAGGAGTTCTAGTTTACAGGGAGACTATCATCTGAAACTAAAAGAGGTACTATCATCCTTGTCTGTTCGGTTGCCTATTGTTTGATGAACTGTTCGGCTGCCCTACTGTTGTCTGTTCGACTGCCTATTGTTTGATGAACTGTTCGGCTGCCCTACTGTTAAGTGACTGTATTCCTTAACACAATAACTGTATTCAAACTTTTTTTTTATTGGTATTGTGGACTGTTGATTGTCTGTTCAGCCGATTGATTGTGTGCTCAATATTAATCTTATTGATTGACTGTTTGGCTATCCTGTTGATCTCCTTGACTGGTTAGCTATCAGGCCTACTAATTAGGTCATTCAGACCTGTTCTTGTACTGCAACAGCAGTGTGCAAACTTGTTTCAGTGAAATCGTAGGTCAGAAGGACCTGTTTCAGTACTGCAACAACAGTGTTTAGTTTGTTGTTTGTTCTCAGTGAAACTGTAGGTCAGAAGGACCTGTTCTTGTACTGTAACAACAGTGTTCAGTTTGTTGTCTTGTTCTCAGTGAAACTGTAGGTCAGAAGGACCTGTTCTTGTACTGCAACAGCAGTGTTCTGTTTTTTACTCTCAGTGAAACCGGTGGTCAGAAGGACCTATTTCTGCAATAGCTTTGTACGACTGTACTCTTTTGGTTGCTGTTTCAATTTTTATTCTGATATCATGGGCAATGAAGATTCAGCCACATCTGGAGTTTCCTCAATGCTGAATGGAATGGGTGGGGGTGACCTATCCTTTCCTATGGCTGTTGTCCCTCTTGATGGTTTAAATTACCTGGAGTGGTCAAGAGGGATCAAATTATACATGACTGCAAGGGGGAAGATAGGCTATATTAATGGGAGGATAAAAGAACCATCCTCTGGGAGTGCTGAATATGATAGATGGAATCAGGAGAACAATATTGTTATGTCCTGGCTCTTGGTGTCCATGCAACCTCAAATCAGGAAGAATTTCATGTGGGCTGAAATTGCAAATGAAATCTGGGAACAAGCAAAGTCTACATATTTAGAATTGCGACACTATGCCAAAATTTATCAACTGCAGGCAACATCTTCTACTTGTAGACAGGGGGAGAGGTGTATATCGGTTTATTACTCTGACTTAACATCTATCTGGAAGGAGTTGGATCACTATCAGAGTGGATTGGAAGTGTGATGAGAATGCTAAGAAGTACAAGCAGCTTGTCTCCCAGCAAAGGGTGTTTGCATTCTTACATGGTCTGAATCCTATGTATGAATCTATTAGGGTTCATATTCTCAGCTCTAAGGATTTCCCATTTGTTCAGGAAGTCTATGCTCTTGTACAGTCTAAAGAAAGCAGGAGAAATTTGATGAACAACCCTGGTGGGGATGCTGTTGTGTTGGTTGCAAAAGGGGGTGTCTCTACTGGTGTGGGATCTTCCCGGAAAGGAGATCTCCAGAAAAAAACAGAAGATAGGGACAAATTGTGATGCACTCATTGCCAGAAACCCCGACACACCAAAGATACCTGTTGGGATCTTCATGGGAAACCAAAATGGGCTCAAGATCTGACTAAGAAGCAAGGTTCAAAGGTGAATAAGAAGTATAGACAGAAAAATACAAAGAAACATCACATGGCCAACATGGCTACTTGGGAGAATCAGCGTCCCATTTCTACTGTGACTTAGACACATCTCACTAGACCTGACCCGAGGGAGGACATTATGAATTCCTTCCGTGACCATTTAGAGCTCTATGGTAGAGCAATTCGTCAGATGGATGCTCCTCCCTCAACCTCATTTGCATCCATGTCAGATAACCCTACCACTTCTTTCCATGTTGCTTCTCACACCCCTGACTCTCCATGGATCATTGATTCTGGAGCATCAAAACATATGACTGGTACGTCCTCTTACTTTCAAACCTATCACTCTCTTTCTGTAAGAGACAAGGTGAGACTAGCCGATGGATCATACTCTTCCATAGCTAGTCAAGGAACTCTTTCTCTTCCTCTTGGTCTTACCCTTTCCGATGTCCATGTCCCAAAATTTTCCATTAATTTGTTCTCTGTTAGTAATGTTACTAATTCCTTAAATTGCTCAGTGACTTTTTTCTCTTCTCATTGTGTGATTCAGGATCTAGCCTCGAGGAGGACGATTGGTAGGGGTCGTATGGCTGATGGATTTTACATGCTGGAGAATAAGGCTGGTCTTCATGTTACAGAGTCAATGAGCCAGTCAATGAGTCAGTCCTGTAAGAAAAAAGTCTATTTATGACATTGTCGTCTTGGTCATTTATCTTTTGAGTCTTTTAAAGTTGTATTCCCAGAACTGTTTAAGTCAATGTCTGTTTCTGATTTTTCTTGTCAAATGTGTCAGTTGAGTAAGCATTATAGAACTCATTTTCTTCAAGGAAATAGTAAATCTGAATCTCCGTTTCACATTGTTCATTCTGATGTATGGGGCCCTGTTACTTTACCATCTGAGAGTGGCTACAAGTATTTCATTACCCTCATTGATGATTATTCTAGATATACTTGGGTATACCTGATGCAAACCAGGGAAGAAGTACCAAAAATCATTCAAGATTTCCAGCAGATGGTCTGTACTCAATTTCAATATGAAATCCAAATTATTCAATCAGACAATGCAAAAGAATTTTTTCATAGTGACCTCACGGAATTTTTTGCTTCGCATGGTTCCCTTCATCGTAGCTCTTGTGCCCACACACCACAACAAAATGGTGTGGCCGTACGGAAGAACCGACATCTCCTTGAAGTGGCTCGGGGTTTACTACTTCATATGAATGTTCCCGAACGGTTTTGGCTTGAAGCTGTTCTTTGTTCCACTTACCTTATAAACCGTATGCCCTCTCGTCGGTTAGAGTACAAAGCCCCACATCAACTTCTCTTTCCTAAGGCTCCTCTTCTTTTTATTCCTCCTCGTGTCTTTGGTTGCCGGTGTTTTGTCCAAAATCTGTCTCCCACCCGTGGGAAATTGGATTCTCGTGCTATTCCTTGCATATTTCTTGGTTACTCCTTCACTCAAAAGGGATACCGTTGTTTTGATCCTGTTTCTCGTAAATTCTGTCTCTATGGATGTTTCTTTCTTTGAAGATGAGCCCTTCTATCCTGTTTCTCCTCAGGGGGAGTGTAGGCATGAGGAGAAATTGGTTCAGCTTCCCTCTCTCCCTGACCCTCCACCTTTTCGTGTTTTTTCTCGTCATCACAAAGGCCAACAAAATTCAAGAGCTGTAGAGAATCCGGAAGCTGTACCTCCAGTGCCACCAGACTCCTCGGGGGAGGATCATACTCACTCAGGTATTTTGGCTCCCAATGATGTCTTTGAATCTATTGAAAATGATTCCTCTACTGCTAATGATCTTGACCGCCCTATTGCTCACAGGAAGGGTGTTAAATTGTGCACCACTAAACATCCCATTTCCAACTTTGTCTCTTATGAGAACATTTCACCCTCATTCCGTGCTTTCCTTACCTCTATTGACAGTGTCCCTATCCCTAAGAATGTGGCAGAAGCTCTTTCAGTTCTTGAATGGACAAATGCCATGAGGGAAGAAATTAATGCCCTTCACAAAAATGGCACATGGGAACTTGTTGATCTTCCTAAGGGAAAGGTTCCAGTTGGATGTAAATGGGTGTTCACAGTTAAGCATAAGGCTGATGGAACAGTGGAAAGGTATAAAGCTCGCTTAGTGGAAAAGGGATTTACTCAAGTGTATGGAGCTGATTATGCAATAAATTTTGCCCCCGTTGCCAAGATGAATTCCATTAGAGTCCTTTTCTCTCTTGCGGCTAATTTGGATTGGGTTTTACACCAGCTTGACATCAAGAATGCATTCTTGAATGGTGACCTTGAAGAGGAAGTGTACATGATTCAACCTCCTGGTTTTCTAGCTCAAGGCAATGAACAGAAAGTGTGCAAGTTGAAGAAGTCCTTATATGGGCTGAAACAATCACGAAGAGCTTGGTTCAGTAGATTCCATGTGGAAATTCAGCTGAAAGGATATAGGCAATGTCAATCAGATCACACACTATTTGTGAAAAAAGGAGAAGGTAAAATTGCTACTCTAATTGTATATGTGGATGGCATAATTGTTACTGGTGACTGGGAGGATGAAATTCAGAAATTGAAACTTTTTCTTGCCATTCAGTTTGAAGTGAAGGATCTAGGACCTGCCAAGTACTTCCTTGGAATTGAAGTCGCCCGATTAAAGAAGGGTATCTTCATTTCTCAAAGGAAATATGTCCTAGATTTACTTCAGGACATTGGGAAGATGGGGGTGAAGCCAGTTGACTCTCTCATTGACCCCAACCATAAATTAGGTGACAGGTGTGGTGAATCTCTCAAGGATGTGAAACAGTTTCAGAGGCTTGTAGGGAGATTGTTATACCTTTCTATGACTCGCCCAGACATTGCATATGCTGTTGGTGTCAGTCATTTAATGCATGCACCTAGGTCTTCCCATCTTGAAGCAGCAGAGAGAATCCTTCGGTATCTAAAGTATCCAGGTACTGGTTTGTTATTTCAAAAGCACGGACATTTGAAAGTTGAAGTTTATATGGATGCAGATTGGGCTGGATCCCAAAGTGACAGAAAGTCTACAAGTGGCTACTGCACCTTTATAGGAGGGAACCTTGTTACATGGAGGAGTAAAAAGCAAAATGTGGTGGCTAGATCCAGTGTTGAAGCTGAATATCATGCTATGGCCCACGGGGTTGCTGAAGGCATGTGGATAAAGAGTTTGTTGGGGGAGTTGGGTTTCCCAGTGGCCAAACCTATAACTCTATTTTGTGATAACAAAACAGTTATAAGCATTGCTGCCAATCCGGTGCTACATGATAGAACAAAGAACATCGAAGTTGACAAGCATTTTATCAGAGAGAAAGTTATCACAGGCGAAGTGTGTACCCCCTATGTCACTTCTGAGAACCAGCTTGCGGACATCTTTACATAGGGTTTAAACCTTTCCAAACATCATGATCTTTGTGACAAGTTGGGCATGATTGATATCTATGCTCCAACTTGAGGGGGAGTGTTGACAATTGTTTGTGTATTCAGGTTTAGTACCATAAGGGTACTATTGTAATTTCTCTTATGTTTATATTGTTCGACTGGACTAGTATAAATAATAAATTCATTCATTCGCCCCCTATGTTCTGGAGGGCTTTTAGTCACTCGACTCACCTCTCTTCTCTCTTCTCCTCTCCTCTCTTCACTTGCTCTTGCTCAACAGTGAAGATGTCAGCAACTTGCATATCAGAGAAAACATGAGGGAGAGAGAGATAGAGTTCGCAAGAAATAGGTCTCAAACAAAGTGGCAGTCTACCTCAATATGCTTCGTCCTTTTCATTAAAGACGGGGTTAGAGGCAATCTTAATAGCACTAGTATTGTCTGCATACAGAGGGATGGGTGTAGGAGGGGAATGACCGAACTCCTTAAATAAAGATGAAGCCAAACAACTTCATTACAAAAAATGACATTGCCCTGTACTTTGCTTCCGTAGAGGACTTGGAAACAGTCAACTGTTTCTTGAATTTCCATGATGTTAGAGAGTCACCCATGAAGACACACCACCCGATAGTGGAATGACATGCGTCAGGGCATCCTGCCCAATCTGCATCAGCATAGGTCCTCAGTTGGATAGAAGAAGATGAAGGAAAGAAAAGACCCTATGATAAAGAGCCCCGAACATAGCGGATGATTCGATGTACTGTAGTCAAATGAGGTTGACGAGGGGCAAAGACAAATTGACTAACAACTTGAACTGCATGTGAGATGTCAGGATGAGTCATGGTGAAATAAATGAGAGACCCCACAAGTTGCCGATAGAGGAAGGCATCTGAAACTGAACTCAAACCATGTTATGAAACAATCGAAAGGTTGGAAAAACTTCTTATTTGTGTCTAAGAAAATAGATCCAAGTGTACCTGGTACAATCATCAATGAACAACACAAAATACTTGTATCCCATTCGGGAAACAACAGATGAAGTCCAAACATCACTATGTATAATTTCAAACGGTGAAGTAGTACGTTCAGCTTGACGAGTGAATGGTAAAATACGACTCTTACTCAGACAACAAGAAACACAAGATGTATCAAAAGATAAATAGATGAAATTTTAGTTTTAATAAAACTAGATTCAAACAAATATTCATGTTTTTCAGAGTTTGGGTGACCCAAATGTTTGTGCAACAAATCCCAAGCAGTTTCTTTGACTTGAAACAGGACTTAGTGTAGAAGAGCTCGAATAAGAAGAGGAGGATGATGCTGATTGTGATTTCTCAAACTTCAACGGGCAAACAAGCGGCCTAGCCTATGCCCCTTCCCTTTCACCTTCCCAGTGTACTGGTCTTGAATCAAACAACCATCAAAGGGAAATGTTAGAATGTGACCTTCATCAACTAATTGACCAACTGAAATAAGGTTAGCAATAAGTTTAGGAACAAGGAAAGTCTTGGCAAGGGACAAGGAGTTTGAGGGGGAAAGTTTGATACATAAATCATCACTCCCAATGATGTCAAGTTTCTCACCATTAGCAGTGACAATATGTCTATGGTTGGTCTCAGAAAGTTTGTTTGAGGGTTTAGGGTAGGCCCTAGTCATGTGATCTGTAGCTCTAGAATCAATTATCCAAACTTGAGAGGGAGAAGAACAGTAACTAGAGAACTCACTAGATAGGCCGATAGCAGAAAAGGCAGATGAGATAGCAGAGGATAACAGTTGTTGTATCTCTTGCTTATTCATGGAAGCAGAGAATTCTCCCTTGGCAGTAAGGCATCAGACACTTGTTCCTCAAATACCTGATAAGCTTGTGGCTGATTCTTCTTCATGGGACCCTTGGGTGGACGAATAGGGCAGTTTGGAATGATATGTCCATGTTGTTTGCAACAAATGCAGACATTCTTCTTTTTGCAATGTGAAGCTATATGTCCATATCCCTTACATTTATAGCATTGTGTTTTAGAAGGATCCTTTCCACCAGATTTCTTATCCCCATGTGCAACAAAAACAGTATCAGTCCTTGAATGAAGATGTTTCCCTTCTATTTTTGCCGCAGTTAGGAGTTTAATTTCTTCCCTTAGTAACTCTCCCCTCACAGTGTCTAAATTTGGAAGAGTTCCTCTGCTAAAAATATTTGACCTGATTATGTCATACTCAGGTGTCAACCTCATAAGAAATTGGTTCACCTTTCTATTTTCAAAATGCTTCTGCAAATACTTGACACACTCAACAGGATCAGAAGGTTCAATATGAACTTGTTCATATTCAGCCCAGAGATCAATAAAGCCTGCATAGTATTTTGTATCTTTTTGTCTCCCTGGCAATAGGCAAAGATTTCAAATTCAATCTGGTATTGCTGTGACATATTGAACTGATGATAAACCTTTTTCAAATAGGAATACATCTCATAGGCAGTCCTCAGTCTTCTCATGGGAACACCAATGTGAGGCACAATGGAGCTCAAGATCCAGCAGACTAACTTTCCATTGTCCAGCTTCCATTGTGTATAGGCTTTACTATCAGCCTCATTATGTTTACATACAATCCCATTCAAGTAACCTTCAAGTCCCTTTCCCTTAACAAAGAAATCAAAATGGAACTTCCACATACTGTAGTTAGTTCCATCAAATTTTATAGGGAGAAAGTCTATCTTTTCAACCATCTTTAATAAGCAAAATGAACCCAGGAAAAGGATAGTAACACTGATGTTCACTTAAATCAGCAATAAACTAGGCAATGAATCACCTCAGACGAACACAATATTTCTCAAAAAAATATTAATATCAAATAGCAATGAAATCTGATCCCAAAACAACACCAAACCAGAGCAACTTCAGCTAGGATAAGTCACTCTATAGAGGAATCGAAATCCTCCAATAAACAGCCCAGAACAGCACAAGCTTAAGACAACACAAACTAGGGTTCCAAGGACTGATAATTGAAAAGAAAATACCCTAGGGCAGCACAAAACTAGGGTTCCAAGGACTGATAATAGTCAATTAAGACAATAGTGAGATACACCAGCCTGAAATGAGAAGTTTTCCAGAGCAGCTTGAAGAGAAGACTTTATGTCTATTGAAGTTCGTCAGTCCGAAGCATGAGAAAACCAGAAAAAAAGGATCAAAATTGTTGCTGTTGAGGGAGGAAGAAGCCAGACTGTTGAGATTCCTTGGTCTATAGCTATTCAAAACTGAACCATATGGAGCCAAGCTGCTGCCGCCCTGGAGAAATCAGTACACAGAAGGAGGAAAAAGTCTGTTGTTGCCCAGGAGAGAAGACCAGAACTCATCCAAGACTTGTCAGTTTCCACTGGTGTTTTGAGTGAGAAAAAAAAAAAAGATCTGGGTGACACAACCAGTCAGAAATGAGCAAGGAAAGAGCAGAAATTATAGAGCAGCTTACTCTGATACCATGTCAATAGACCCAGAGCAGAATACAGAATTCTGGGGATGAAGAATGGATGCTTAGACCCTACCCCAAGGGGCCCTTATATAGATAAACAAATTAGAGTATTTACAGAGAGGCCCTTGTAGGGCAACAAAAATTAATTACAGAAAAACCCTTGTAGGGCTGAAGAGAAAATAATAAAATATACATCACTCAGATGCAATGCAATAGGAACTACGGTAACATGGTACATCAACGAGTTTCTTCACATAAAACTCTTACTAAACCAACCACCCCAAAAGAAACATAAAACTAAAACCCAGAATTTGAAACATCTGCAGAAACACACAAATAAAATCCAGGATCCAAAAGCATAACAACGAAAGATACGCAATCCACCCCCTTTCACTCACAGCTTGAACCTCTGAGCATGATGCACTGAAACTCAAAGGCAATATAACAGAAGAGAACTCCCTACTCCCCGTCAGACCCGAGCTTTCTACAACCCTCAAATAAAACCTCCTTCCCCAACTGCTACTTAGCAGACAACCCATTATTCTTCATCCACTATTCCTTTATCTCCCCCTTCACCTTCCTCCCAGGCCTCACCCCCTTCTTGAGAAGACTCTTTGAATCCACCTCCCCCTAACTTCCTTCCCCCCTCTTTCTTATCCTTTTGTTCCTCAGGCTAAAAATCTGTGGCTACCCTGTTATTCTCCACTTCCATTCTTTCATCCTTCCCCCCTCCCTCCTACTCCACCTTTTCACTATCCTCCTTATCAGTAAAGTTATCCTTATCTTCTCATTGATGACCTCTAAACCAGTTCTTTCTGACTTCTCCCTTGAGGAATCCTCATCTTTTTGGGAGAATGGAAAAGAAGCTGGCATTGTGTTAGCTGGGTCTAACTCCATAGAAATAACCTTGTCTGTCTTTCGAAAAGGACCGTTTAACATTCATTTTCACTCCTTTTCTTTTATACTTCTCTTGAATCTGACATAGGAGCCTGTTAGAGTCAAATTGAAAGTCAGAAAAAGAGAGAAGAGAACACAGCCGAATGGTGGGTGCGACACCTTCTGTTAGTCGACAACCTAAAAGATATATTTATATTAAAAGGTAAAAGGATAGATATACCCATAATATACAATATAGAGAGTACAAATAATAGTTATGCAACAAAGAAGAGTAAAAGTACAAAAATAGCCTTGCGGCTAGATTTCAGTCTCTACACTCCCCTTCAAACTGATGCCTAGGAATAAGCATCAGTTTGTCCATGAGAAATAGATCTCGAGCCCGAGTCATTGCTTTAGTCAACTGGTCTGCTAGTTGGAGCCCAGAGGAGACATGAGGAAGAGATATGATACCCTTAAGAAAGAGATCGCGGAAGAAATGGCAATCAACTTCTATGTGTTTGGTGCACTCGTGGAAGATGGGGTTGGAAGCAATTTTAATTGCACTAATATTGTCTGCACGGAGAGGGACAGACGATGATGGCTCATTAAGCATTTCAAATAGAAGAGCCCGAAGCCATATGATCTCACTACACACGAAAGACAACCATGTATTCGGCTTCAGTGGAAGATTTGGACACAGTGGCTTGTTTCTTGCACTTCCATGAGATAAGAGAGTTGCCTAAGAAAACACACCAGCCAGTAGTGGACCATCGGGTGTCAGGGCATCTAGCCCAATCAGCATCCGCATAGGCCATAAGACTAATAGGGGATGAGGAAGAGAGGAATATCCCGTGTGACAAGGTGCCTTGCACATATCTAATGATTCGATGAACTGCAGATAAATGTGGTTGTCTTGGGGAAGACACGAACTGGCTTACTATTTGAATTGCATAAGATATATTTGGCCGAGTCATGGTGAGGTAGATTAAACTGCCCACTAGCTGACGATAAAGGGTAGGCTCTTCCAGAGGAGAACCATCATCTTTGCTGAGTTTCAGGTTCAGTTCTAGTGGGGTGTCCACAATCTTAGAGTCACTAAAGATTTGCCAGTTTAACAAGATCAGTTGCATACTTTTGTTGATTAACAAAATAGCCCTGAGAGTTTCTGCTCACTTCAAGTCCCAAGAAGTATGTCAAAGGCCCTAGGTCCTTCATCTGAAAGGACTCATTGAGTAACTGTTGTAGCCTAGTTATCCCTTCTGTGTCATCCCTTGTAATGAGTATATCATCAACATAGAGGAGTAATATCGTTGCTCTCTGCTTCCGCCTTAAGATGAATAAGGAATAATTGAAAGAACTCTGGATAAAGCCAGCATCAATGGAGACGGATCTGAACTTCTTAAACCAGGCCCTAGGTGCTTGCTTCAGCCCATAAAGTGACTTCTTCAGGCGACAAACAAGTTGTGGGTCTGTATAATATCCTGGAGGGGGCTTCATATAGACTGTCTCTTTCAACTCCCCATGTAGAAAAGCATTCTTTACATCCATCTAATGAATTGTCCATTGTTTGGATGCAGATACAACCATCTAATGAATTCTTGACTCCTCATAGTTTATCCCATACTTCTGTTTGTAGCCTTGTGCGACCAGCCTAGCTTTGTATCTGTCTAGGCTTCCATCATATTTTAGTTTCACAGAGTAGACCTATCTACCTCCTATAAGAGATGTCTTAGGTGGAGCTTTGAACAGGTCCCAGGTGTCATTCTCAAGAAGGGCTCGACTCTCAGAGTCCATGGCATCTTTCCAGTGTGGGTCTGTTATAGCTTGCTAGTAAGATTTGGGAATGTCCGTGGTAGAGAAAACAACGACAAAGGAGCTATGGTCTGGTGAAAAAACCATAACGGTTAGGTGGGCAAGAAATTTTAGAGGAACAATGTAAAGTGGGAGCAATGGGTTCAAGAGGAGGTTCCAGTACACTTACTAAGGTAGCTGGAGTGACCGGATCAGCAACTAGAGGCAGAGTAGAGGGGGGATGGAGACTGAAGAAGGCCGTTGCTTCCTGAAGTAGGTCTGGAGTTGTTGCGGAGGAGACAATGGAATATCTGAGGCACCTGTAGAATAAAAAATGTGCAACAAGGATATAAAAGGACTTGGGAATTTTACAATATGTTCAGAAAAGGACACACTTTCAAGAAAAACTACATTACGAGAGATTCTAAGACGATGAACTGAAGGATCATAGAAAAGGAACCCTTTATGTTTAGAACTATACCCCATAAAGGCACACAAAGCTGCTTATATAGTTAACTTTGTGTGTTCATGAGGTGGGAGGTGGACAAACACAAGCACAACCAAAGACCCTGAGCATGGACAGGTCTGGGGGTTTGGGAAAAAAGAAATTGAAAAGGAGAAGAGTTGTTCAAAGCAGATGATTGAAGACGACTTATGAGATACACAGTAGTGCTGGCCACCTCCACCCAAAACCAAAAGGGTACATGAGAATCATGCAGAAGAGTTCTGACTACACTCAAGATATGCCCATTCTTCCTTTCTGCTACTCCGTTTTGTTGTGGGGTGCCTGGACAGGATTTTTGGGGTTGAATTCCATGTTGTTTTAAGTAATTTTGGAAATCCTCATCAATATACTCTCCCCCTAAATCTGATCGTAGCACGCAGATTCGAGCATCAATTTGGGTACTAACATAGGTGTGGAAGTGTTTAAATACAGTGTGCACTTCAGATTTCTTTTGAAGAAAATAAGCCCACGTGAAACGGGTGTAGTCATCAATAAAGGTTACAAAGTACTTATATCCCAACTGGAGTGTCGTATTGACTAGCTACAGAAGTGATAGAGGAGGAGGCATCTGAACCATCTACAACAGTCTGATAGGCCTTATAGTTCCCTTTCTTCTGATTCGGCCCACTACCTTTCTGAGGCCGGGTAGGACATTCAGTGATAATGTGGTCGACGTGATTGCAATTGGTGCATGTGTTTTTCTTCTTAAAATGGGAGACAACGTGCCTATACTCCTTACATTCATAACACTGTATCTTAGAAAAATCCTTATTCCCTTTTGGTTTAGTTTCCGGGAAGACAACATCAATGTTGGAATCCTTCCATCCATCCAGTGCAGTATGTGTAGTCAATCTGGTTTCCGCTTTCAAAATCTCCCCAAGGATATCTAAGTCAAGAAGTGTTCCTCGGCTTAGGATATTAGATTGGACAACTTCAAACTCTGGCTTAGATGCATTAGGAAATGCATAATTTTTCTCCTGTTAAAGTGTTCATTCATGTATTTAACACAATAGTCTGAAGGATCCTCTCCCATGTGAACTAACTCATATTCTGCCCAAAGGTTGATGAATCCGGCATAATATTCCTGGACCTTTCTATCTCCCTAATAGTATGAGAAAATGCCAACCTCTATTTGATACTGTCTAGAGGTATTCGATTGCTAATAAACTTTCTCGAGATATTGATACATCTCATAGGCTGTCCTGTACCCTTTCATAGGGATAGCAATATCAGTTTCCATTGAGCCTAGAATCCATGATGCAGTTTTTGCGTTGTCGATCTTCCACTGATTAAGTCCCTTAATGTTAGAGTCATCAAGTTTAGATACAGATCCATCTAGGTATCCCCAAAAACCCTTATCTTCGACATGGAACTGAAAGTTGAACTTCCATAATGCGTAGTTCGTACCACTGAACTTAATAGGAAGAACCTCCACCCTTTCTGATGCCATTGGAAGACAAAAGGCAACAATACACACTTCCAGAAACCAAAAAAATTCGAACCAGAGAAAGAAAAGGAGAATACCTTTCTACTGGTGTCTAAAAAAGGCAACTATAAAGTTCTGCCGAACTGAAGAGTGGATCAAAACCCCTCAAAGACAAAACCGATCCAAACCAAGCCAAAGGGATTCAGTAGATCTGCTATGGGCGACACCGGATCTAAAATTTCAGGCTGATCCGATGTCTCTATAGGGAGATCTGAGAAGAAAGGTGAATCCGAGGGTGCAGCAGTCCAGGAAACAGATCTGTAGCCGATCTAGGAAGATGATTAAAAAGACACTCAAGAACTTCCTGGATGTTATGTGAAAAGTTCAGGTCGTGACCTGCTCTGATACCATGTCAGAGTTGGATCGAAAGTTAGAAAGAGAGAGAGAGAGAAGAGAACACAGCCGAATGGTGTGTGTGACACCTTGTGTCAGTCAACATCTTAAAAGATATTTTTATATTAAAAGGTAGAAGGACAGATCTGCCCTTAATATACAGAAAGAGAGAGTACAAATAATAGTTATACAACAAAGAAGAGTAAAAGTACAAAAATAGCCCTGCGGGTAGATTTCAGTCTCTAGTCTCTACAGGGCAGTCCTCTACAAGCCCTTAAGCCTGTGAAGAACTTTGGTCACATGAACCAGCTGCCTGTTTCCGGAGCCTTTGGATTTTCTGAGCTCCCCTATCTTAAGCATGTCATTAACAAGATTCTCTGAGGTTCATCCATTCCTTCTCCTACCCAGGTCCACCCCTAATTTACCCACTGCCGCCGATTTTCTCCCGCTTTCCTCATACATCTGATCCAATTCTGCTACAATTGTTTCTCTCCCGAACATCTGGTCTAACTCCCTACTGTCAAACGTTCTTGGGCTTGCATTGCTCTTTGACACACTGTCTAGAACATTTGCACCATCCCCTTCAAACTCTGCTAGATCTGAGGTCTTAATGTCATTGAGTCACCGTGATTCTCCCTTATTTCAAAACCAAACTTTACAAACTCTTTGGTTGATCCAAAAGAGGCACTTCACACTTCGAGCTTCTCGTGCATTTTGGCGAACTCGTCTCATCAGAGCTGATAAACCTTGTGGTCACCCACTCACAAACCTCTTTCTTCCTCTTTCCAACACTCCAGGGAAGTTTTGAAACTTGACTTTTAAAGCCTTCTGATTTCTTTGCCTTCAATCGTTTGAACTTACTACTAGCCCTTCCCCAACTTCTTTTACCTGAACCATCTCCAGCCAAGCTTCTTCGTTTTCTTAGACGATTCATGAAAGGATCTTGTTTAAAACTTAGTAGGGACGAAGATAGAGATAAGTTGCTTTCCATAATCTCCTTATTCTTTAGCAACACGTGATCGAGAGGCCCATTGGGAAAACAGGCCGACTTGGGCCCAACACCTTTTGAGCTGTCTTTCCCATCCAGCCCTAGCTGGCTCTTCAAGCTACCGAGCCCATCTGGCCCATTTTTTTAACCAAAAAAAGACACCTGTTTGGCATTTTTCCCTTTTTTAACTGTCTCTCGAAGAAACCTCGTTGTCCGTAGGAAGAAGCACCCTGTTGTTTGCCTCTTTAGAAAACATCTAACTTGCTTTCCATTTCCGATGAACTCTTTTCTTGACCCAAGGTAAAAGGCTGTTCGTCTTCCGAGACAGACGCTTCCTTTCCGCTTCTTTTTCCTCCCATTCTCTTTATCTCAACTGTAAACCCCCTAGCCAGCTCATCATCTTCAACCTTGGAGTAGCTGTTCCACAGTGCCACTTTGCCTTCCGCAATGATCCAAACCTTCCTCCATCGTTCTTGAATAGCTGATGGTTCGACATCTCATTTTACAATGGTGTGGACCCCATAGATCCTCTTGTTTGGTTAACTGCTTTGTGTGTGTGTGTGTGGGGGGGTAGATTCTGAATGACTTGAATTTTCATAAAAAATTGATTAAAATTGTACCTGAAATGAGTTGAATTAGAAGTTCTTTTTATTGATTTTGCAGCTGGATACTTTGGAGTTATGCCATATTGTGCATCTTCATAAATATCCATGGTAAGATTTTATTAAATTTTATAAGAGAATGATGTGAAATACTTTTCCATTTTTTTTTATATTTTGATCCTTTAAATATGAAAATCCTCCATATTTTACAGGATTGAATATCTACTTCTGGCTCTCTTTTGTTCCTGTTGTAGTAAGTTTCTATATTATTCTTTTCTGTATGGAATTTTTGCATGTTTTGTTCATCCATGATTTTGGTTATTATTTTCTCCTATGTCTTATTATTCAAAATATATTTCAAAGCTAGTCATGTTGGTTGGTACAAAACTTCAACATATTGTATCACTGTTGGCTCTTGAAATTGTGGAATCAAAGGGCCCTTCTGTGGGGACTCAAGTAAAACCACGTGAT
The DNA here is from genome assembly GCF_056320005.1 of Nelumbo lutea. Lineage (NCBI taxonomy): Eukaryota > Viridiplantae > Streptophyta > Magnoliopsida > Proteales > Nelumbonaceae > Nelumbo > Nelumbo lutea. The sequence goes on from NC_142688.1 coordinate 60,454,544, forward strand.
GGTCTTTTTTGGTTTGGGAAGCCGGAAATTCTGTTGAAGTTGATACAGTTTATCTCCTTTCAGGTGATTTTCTTCTAATTGTTGCCTTTGCGCTCATCTATTAAATATCTGATTAATTCTTTAAGTTCACCATTTTCCATGAATTTGATTTTTCTAGTTTCTGTTCCATGCAGAATGCATTCGAAATGGCAACATTTATTTGGTCCTTGGTAAGATGACACCCTATAAATACAAATTAATTTTACTTCTATACTTCTATTAGTACACAACTATATAAGTTGTTCAAGTAAGCTTGGAAAAAGACAAGTATATGTGTGCTATGTGTGGTTTTGTTGGTAATTGTTTGTCAATCTCAAAATTCTTAGTCCTTTCATGCTGGACCAGCTTATGTGCAATGTTGATAGCTTGGTTCTTACAATATAGAATCAAGGGTTGCTCTATCTTAATCTGAATCTTGTTTGCTGAAATGGTGAAGTAGAAGAGCAAGAAGAGAAGAGAGAGAAGAGAAGAGAACAGTGTATGGGTGGCAATGACTTCTCAGCTGGCTCAGCCCTAGAACTGATATATATATATATATATATATATATATATATATATATATATATATTGACGTTAAGATGTTACAATAAAAATGCTAGAATGCCCTGATTAGTGATGGGACACCTAGACAGTACAAAGAAATAAAACCAGTTCAGGCTCAATAACTAAAGGCTCATAACAGAATATAAAATTAAAACATAGTATGCTAAATAGGCCCACCAACACTCCCCCTCAAGCTATGCATGGATGTCAGTCACGTTTAGCTTACCAAGTAAGTTAAGGAACTTTACTGAAGACAGACCTTTTGTCAAAACATTAGAAATCTGCATCTCTAAGGGTGTGTAAGGAAATGCAAAGTTCACCTGAGACAATTTTCTCTCCCACAAAGTGTCGGTCAATCTCAATATGCTTAGTCCTATCATGCTGTACTGGATTAGTTGCAATGTTGATTGCAGTCTTATTGTCACAGTACAGCTTGAGGGGACCATCAACTTTCGTTCCTAGCTCACCTAGGAGAAGTCCTAAGCCACAATAGTTCTGCAACACAATGTAGCATATCCCTATATCAGCTTTTGCTCTTGATTTCACAACCACATTTTGCTTTTTACTTCTCCGAGTAACCAAGTTCCCCCCAACAAATGTACAATATACAAAAGTAGACTTCCTATCTCCAATTGATCCAGCCCAATCAGCGTCAGTGTATGCCTCTATTTCAAGTTGATTGTGCCTCCTAAACAGGATTCCATTCCCTGGACAAGTCTTTAAATACCTAAGGATCATTTCAACTGATTTCATGTGAGGTATGTTGGGAGAATGCATGAACTAGCTAACATGTACTAGATAAGCTATATCAAGTCGGGTAGGAGACAGGTATATCAATTTTCCCACCAATTACCATATCATCCACATAGACTATGAGAGTCGTAAGCATATTACCTTGTTTCCTTTTGAACAAGGTATGATCTGCAACACTTTGAGTGTATCTCACTTTTTTCATGGCCCTACAAAGCTTCTCAAACCAAGCTCAGAGAGATTGCTTAAGCCCATATAATGCTTTCCTTAGCCTACATACCTTCCAATGAAAGTCGTAGCCAAGTGGATGATTCATAAATACCTCCTCATGTAAATCCCCATTTTGGAAGGCATTCTTCACATCCATCTAATGTAGCTCCCAACAAAAAATTGCAACTAATGACAATAGAACCCGAATTGTATTAAGCTTTGAAACTAGAGCAAAAGTTTCCTTATAGTCAATCCCCTCCTTCTGAGTAAGCCCTTTTGCCACCAGCCTAGCCTTGTATCTTTCAATGAAATCATCTTCCTTGTGCTTCACAATGAACACCCACTTGCACCCCACGATACTCTTTCTTTTGGTAGATCCACTAATTCCCAAGTCTTGGCTTTCATCAAGGCACTCATTTCCTTGTTCATTGCTTCTCTCCATCTTGGATCAGACACAACCTCTGAGTACCTGGTAGGGACATGGACAGGAATAAGTTCAGACACAAAACAGTAATAACGAGGATATAAACAGGAATAAGAGACCTATTTAGCAATGGGATGTCGAGTAGTACAAAAACGGATAGGCTTACGAAGAGCAATAGAAAGATCCAAGTCAGAAGTAGGAGTGATAGCATCAGTTGTAGGGTTACCTAGATCCACTAAGACGGATCGATTTGAGTCTAGTTGGTTGCTGCCACAAGTTGGAGGGATCTCGCTTCCTTTTCCTGTAGACAATTCTAACATCTTTCTGTTGTCTATTAGCGGTATCAGTCCCTTCCTCAACATCTTGAGTAGTAATAGGTTCAGTAGGAGTTTCACCAGATTCACCTAGACAACTCACTTGGATAAATTAGACTAGAAATTGATTGTTTTCTGTTGGAAAACGTGGGGTTACTGGTGTAGATGCACCTATATTTGGTAGTTGTGTAAAAATAGGAATGTGTGAATATGTATTCCTAGGATTGTGGAAGAGTATAATCCCTTAAATATGGGGATTAAAATAGTTAGTCCCTTAATTATAGGGATTGATTTAGGATGGTGTTTTCTATTTATTGCAGCAACTTACTATATAAATATGCCGGTTGGCAATGGAATGATAAGATTAGTTTTTACCATTTCAAAACATGGTATCAGAGATCTAGGTTTGCCAACCTTGAGATTTTTTTTCTCTGGCCTTCATTGCCAAATCTTTCCCCTGCTTTTCTGGCCTTCATTGCTAGTTTTTTATTTTTTCTCGTGTTTTTCTGGCCTTTAGTGCTGATCTGTAATCAGCAGTGTTTCTTTTCCTCCTTCTTTATTCTCCTTTCCCGCTAGCCTTATTCTTCCTCCATTGACAATGTCCGACGTGACTGCAATAGGTGCTCCCGTTCAAACCAATGGAGCAACGAATTCTCATCCTCATACCGATGATTTGTAGAATATTCAGGCAACATATAAACTGAATGACCAGAACTATTTGAAGTGGTCACAACTAGTGTGTACCTATTTGAAGGGAAAAGGAAAAATTAGTCACTTTCTTGGAACAGGGCCAAAATTGGGCGAGCCAAATTTTGATGCTTGGGACGAAGAGGACTCCATGCTTAGTCATGGTTGTGGAGTTCAATGACACCCGAGATTAGCGATACTTGTATGTTTCTTCTCTTTGCAAGGGCTATTTGGGATGCTGTCCGACAAACCTATTCCAAAGCCCATGACGCTGCTCGTGTCTATGAGGTCAAAGTGAAGACGTTGGCGGCCAAGCAAGGGAGCAGAAGCGTTACAGAGTATGCAAATCTGCTGCAAAATTTGTGGCATGAGCTTGATCATTATTGGGTTCTTGAGACAAAGTGCCCCGATGACGCTGTGATCTTGAAAAATTTTATTGAAAGAGATAGGGTGTATGGTTTTTTGGTTGGACTGAATGCTGAATTTGATCAGGTCCGAATACAAATTCTCGGCAAAGAAGTGTCTCCATTGAATGAAGTTATAGCCCTTGTTAGAGCTGAGGAAAGCCGTCATGGAATCATGCTTGAGCCTAAAGATCCCGAAGGTTCTACTATGGTGGCAAGGGAAGGAAATTACCGTGGTTCAAAGGGTGAGAACAATCACAACTTGACTCGTGACACAACCACCCGTGACTCTAACGACAACCTCTGGTGCACCTATTGCAAGAAGCCCAAACACACAAAAGATCGCTGCTAGAAACTTCATGGGAAACCTCCCACATCCAGCAAGGAATGGGGCAATCGAGGAGTTTCGAAACAAGTTCAACAGGCCCATATTGTCTCCACAATCCCGTAGCAAGAACACTCAAGTCAAGGGCCATTTAATGATGAAGAAATTGAAAGGCTAAGGGGTTTCCTGGGATCCTTGAAACCAGGAAGTGGTCATACCTCTCTTGCTCTCTCGGGTGAGTCTTTATCTCTAGGATTACATGTCTCGGCTAGTGTTTTTCCATGAATTCTTGATTCCGGAGCTACTGACCACATGACACCCTCTTCACTACATTTTCTCACCTATACACCCTGTCCTAGTAGTAGGAAAATTTCTGTTGCTGATGGTTCTTTCACCACAGTGGCAGGAATTGGGAATATTCAGATTACTCCATCCCTTTTACTTAAAAATGTGCTTCATCTTCCTAAGTTATCTACTAGCCTTATCTCTATATATAAACTCACCCAGGATGTGAACTGCAATGTTGTGTTCTTTCCTTCTTACTGTGTATTTCAAGACTAGGTTTCGGGGAAGAAGATTGGACTTGCTAAGGAAAGGGATGGGCTCTACTACCTTGAAGCAACCAGCAAACCATCTCACACTGTTATGCATGTTACACATGAGTCATTCTTATCTACCTCCAATAAAGATTTACTTTGGCGTCATCACTTTCGTTTCGGTCATCCTTCATTTTCTGTTTTAAAAACAATGTTTCCTTCCTTGTTTAAAGGGATTGATGTTGAAACCTTTCATTGTGAAGTTTGTGAATTTGCTAAACACAAAAGGGTTTTTTTCCCAATCAGTAATAAAAGATCTTCAATCTCTTTTTATTTGATTCATTCGGATATATGAGGCCCTTCTCGAATTCCCAACATTACTGGTTCTAGATGGTTCGTCACCTTTATTGACGATTGCATTAGGGTCACATGGATTTTTCTTCTTAAGTCTAAATCTGATGTGGGCACCATTCTTCCCAACTTTCATAATATGGTCCAAACTCAGTTTGGTGTGAAAATTAAAAGGTTTCGATCTGATAATGCTGCAAATTATTTTAATCAGAATTTGTCCCCATTTTTCCAGAAAGAAGGCATTGTGCATGAACCTCCTTTGTTAATACTCCCCAACACAATGGGGTAGCTGAGAGGAAAAATGGCCATCTATTGCAAACCACCCGAGCCTTTCTCTTTCAAAACCGGGTCCCAAAACAATATTGGGGGGAAGCTGTCCTTACCGCTGCATACACCATAAATAGACTACCATCTAAAGTTCTTGACAATCGGAGCCCAATACAAGTCTTCTCTCAATTCTACCCTGATATTCGAACCTCAAATAATCTCACACCAAGAATTTTTGGTTGCACTGCCTTTGTTCATGTCCATAATAAGGGAAAATTAGATCTACGAGCAATCAGGTGTGTCTTCTTGGGATATTCCCCAACTTAGAAAGGTTATAAATGTTATCATCCAGCCACCAGAAAATTCTACACCTCCATCGATGTCACGTTTGAGGAGTGACAATCCTTTTTCACTCAACCTTATCTTTAGGGGGAGCCCTCATTAATGGAAGATAAGGCCTCGGATCTACTCTCCCTAAATGTATCACCCTCCTCACAATCATCCAACCGTCAAGAATCACATCCTTCTGAGTCACATTCCTCTGAGCTGCACATTTCCGAGCCTCAACGAGAGTCAAACAACCCGACCATTGAACCAAATCCAGGCACTGTTAACTCACCAATTATGTGCATGATGATGTGAGATATATGCAGGTTTACTCTAGGAGAAGAAATCCAGATCCTCAACTTGTGCAAGTCCAAGATTCAACCCCTAATCCTAGAACTGAGGGATGTTCAGAACCTAAACCTGTACCTTCACAATCTGAGTATGAGTATGACCTACCTATTGCCCTGAGAAAAGGAACCAGAGAATGTACCAAACGCCCATTGTACCCTTTAGCCAAATTTGTGTCGTTCCAAAGATTCTCTGAACCTCATAAAAGTTTTCTAGCCAGCCTTAACACCATTCCAATTCCTAATACTCTAGCCGAGGCACTTTCTAATAGGAGTGGAGAAAATCCATGAGAGTGGAAATGGAGGCACTAGAAAAGAACAACACGTGGGAAGTTGTGGATCTACCGAAAAACAAGAAGGCTGTAGGATGTAAATGGGTATTTGCAATTAAGTACAAATCTGATGGGTCATTAGAAAGGTACAAAGTACGACTGGTAGCCAAGGGATATACACAGACTTATGGGGTAGATTATCAGGAGACTTTTGCCCCAGTAGCTAAAATGAATACAGTAAGGGTGTTGTTATCTTTGGCTGCTAACTATAATTGGGATTTGCAACAGTTTGATGTAAAGAATGCGTTTCTCCATAGTGATCTAGAAGATGAGATATACATGGACATTCCACCGGGTTTTGGAGAAGGCATAAGGGGAACAAAGTTTGTAGGTTGAAGAAAGCACTATATAGTCTCAAATAGTCTCCGAAAGCATGGTTTGGAAGGTTTACAAAGGTGATGCTCAATACAGGTTACAAGCAAAGTCAAGGTGACCACACATTGTTTATCAAACACACAGCCTCAAGGGGAGTTACTGCTCTATTAGTCTATGTGGACGATATAATCGTTATTGGGAATGATAAAAAGGAGAAGGAAGCATTGAAAAACTGCCTTGCCAGAGAATTTGAGATAAAAGACTTGGGGGGACTAAAGTATTTTCTCGAAATTGAAGTTGCACATTTTAAACAAGGCATCTTTATCTCTCAACAAAAGTATGTTGTTGATCTTTTGAGAGAAACAGGAAATATGGCATGTAAACCTTCCATACCTATAGATCCCAATCATAAACTTGGAGAAGCCAGTGAGAATGCAAGTGTAGACAAGGAGATGTTCCAAAGGCTGGTTGGAAAACTCATTTATCTTGCACATACACGGCCGGATATTGCATATGCTGTAAGTGTAATAAGTCAGTTTATGCATAATCCTAAAGAAGTTCATCTGCAGGCTGTTCATCGAATTTTGCACTATTTGAAAGCCAATCCAGGGAAAGTAATTTTATTTAGAAGGAATGGGGGATTGGCTCTTGAAGCATATACAAATGTTGATTATGCAGGATCTCCAGTAGATAGACGGTCCACTTCTGGTTACTGTACCTTCTTGGGAGGAAACTTAGTCACTTGGAGGAGTAAGAAGCAGAATGTAGTGGCTCGGTCAAATGCAGAGGCAGAGTTCAGGGCTATGGCACAAGGAGTGTGTGAATTACTCTGGTTGAAGATAATTTTAGAAGACTTGATGATTCCACGAGAAGAGCCTATGAAACTATATTGTGACAACAAGTCAGCCATCAATATCGCTCACAATCCTATTCAACATGACAGGATGAAGCACATTGAAATTGATCGACACTTTATAAAAGAGAAACTAGACAACAAGTTGATTTGCACTCCCTATGTATCTACAAAAGGACAACTGGCCGATGTACTTATTAAAGGGCTCAATAGTACAGACTTTCGTAGAATTGTAGCCAAGCTGGGAATGGAGGATCTCTATTCACCAGCTTGAGGGGGAGTGTTGGAAAACGTGGGGTTACTGGTGTAGATGCATCTATATTTGGTAGTTGTGTAAAAATAGGAATGTGTGAATATGTATTCCTAGGATTGTGGAAGAGTATAATCCCTTAAATATGGGGATTAAAATAGTTAGTCCCTTAATTATAGGGATTGATGTAGGAAGATGTTTTCTATTTATTGCAGCAACTTACTGTATAAATATGCCGGTTGGCAATGGAATGATAAGATTAGTTTTTACTATTTCAAAACATTTTCTGGTATAGATTTAGTAGAAAAAGAAAAGAAAGGTCACGAATAGAAGAAAAAGAGAGAAGAGAAGAAGAGAAGAAGAAAGAGAGAAAGAAAAGGTGCGGTTCAATTGATTCTGCCGCCCCACCAGATTACTATTTATATATTACATCTTAACAGTAGTGGAGTTACATAAATACCCTTGCTGAAACAGAAATAAATATAAAGCAATATATCTAGCCTAACTACCATAACTACCATGCAATAAATATATAAAAAATATTAGTGGGACCACACACACACTAACAACTAACAATTATCTCTACACTCCCCCTCAAGTTGGGAGTAGATATTAGTCATTCCCAACTTGCGTAGATCTGTCTCCAACTTGGTTTTTGTAACCGCCTTAGTGAAGAGATCAATTAGCTATATATCTGAGGCAATATATGGAAGACACACATCTTGAGATGCAACCCTCTCTCGGATAAAGTTGGTCCACTTCAATGTGCTTAGTTCTGTCATGCTGTATCGGATTATGAGCAATGCTAATTGCAGCTTGATTATTGCAATACAACATCAGAGGCTTCTCATATTCAACACCCAACTCATCAAGTAAATATCACAACCATAACATTTCAGCCACTCCATTAGTCATAGATCTGTATTCAACTTCAGCACTGGAGCGAGCAACACCATTTTGCTTCTTACTCCTCCAGGAAACAATATTCCCCCCTACAAAAGCACAATACCCGGAGGTGGATCTCTTGTCATCAGCACAACCGGCCCAATCAGCATTTGTGTATGCTTATATTTTCATGTGACCATTATTCTTGAAGTGTATACCTCTCCCGGGGAATCTCTTCAGATAGGCAAGTATCCTTTCGGCTACAAGAAGGTTTGTGGTTTTGGGAGAATGCATGTACTGGCTAACAACACTGACAGCATAAGAAATGTCCGGTCATGTTAGGCAAAGATAAAGAAGTTTGTCAACCAACCGCTGATACATAACTCTCTTCAAGAGGCTCTCCACTTTCTGTACTTATCTTGTGGTTTAGTTCTGTTGAGCAAAAGAAGAAGAAGAAGAAGAAGAAGAAGAAGAGAGAAGAGGCTGCAGACTTAAGGCCTCAAAAGAACTGCTTCCTGTGAGTGAAGCATTTGTATTTATACTATACTGGCCGTACAACACAAAAGGACTACTAAATTACAAAAATACCCCTGCGGGCACTAAACCTGCGTACATTACATATAATACACCTGTCAACACTCCCCCTCAAGTTGGAGCATAGATATCAATCATGCCCAACTTGTCACAGAGACATTGGTGTCTGGAATGGTTTAGCCCTTTTGTAAAGATGTCTGCTAGTTGGTCTTCAGAGCTGATGTATGGAGTGCATACTTTGCTTGTGATGATTTTCTCTCTGATAAAGTGCTTGTAGCTGCCTTGTTTTCTTAGAGAAGAGTCATGGGTTTATCAACTGGAAAACCCAACTCTCCCAATAGATTCTTTATCCACATACCTTCGGCTACTTCGTGTGCCATTGCACGGTACTCAGCTTCAGCACTGGATCTAGCTACCACGGTTTGCTTCTTACTTCTCCAAGTAACAAGGTTCCCTCCAACAAAGGTGCAGTAACCACTAGTAGACCTTTTGTCACTTTGAGATCCAACCCAATCCGCATCTATGTAAATTTCAACTCTCAAATGTCCATGTTTCTGGAATAATAAGCCAGCACCCGGGAACTTCTTAAAATACCGTAGTATTCTCTCCGCTGCTTCAAGATGAGTGGACCTAGGTGCATGCATGAACTGGCTGAGGACACCAACAGCATATGCTATGTCTGGACGAGTCATAGAGAGGTACAACAATCTTCCTACAAGCCTTTGAAATTGCTTCACATCCTTAAGAGGTTCACCTTGGCTGTCACTTAACTTATGGTTGGGGTCAATGGGAGAGTCAGCTGGTTTAACCCCAATCTTTCTAGTGTCCTTAAGCAAGTCTAGGACATATTTCCTTTGGGAGACGAAGATACCCTTTTTTGATCGGGCAACCTCAATTCCCAGGAAGTATTTGGCGGGTCCTAGATCTTTCACTTCGAACTGAGTGGCAAGGAAGCCCTTTAAACTTTGAATTTCATCCTCCCAGTCACCAGTAACAATTATGTCATCCACATATACTATTAGGGCAACCATTTTACCTTCTACCCTTTTTACAAACAGTGTGTGATCTGACTGACATTGCTTGTATCCCCTCTGCTGAACTGCAGTATGAAATCTGCTAAACCAAGCTCTTGGTGATTGCTTCAGCCCATATAAAGACTTCTTTAACTTGCACACTTTCTGTTCACTTCCTTGAGCCAAAAAACCGGGGGGTTGAACCATATAAACTTCTTCTTCAAGGTCACCATTCAAGAAGGCATTCTTGATGTCGAGCTGATGTAGATCCCAATTCAGATTGTCAGCAAGAGAGAAAAGTACTCTAATAGAGATTATTTTGGCAATAGGGGCAAAGGTTTCTGCATAATCAACTCCATATACTTGAGTAAAACCCTTTGCCACTAAATGAGCTTTATACCTCTACACAGTTCCATCAGCCCCATGCTTAATAGTGAACACCCATTTACATCCAACTGGAACCTTATCGTTAGGGAGATCAACAAGTTCCCACATGCCATTCTTATGAAGAGCATCAATTTCTTCCTTCATGGCATTTGTCCATTCTGGTACTGAGAGAGCTTCTGTCAATGGAGGTAAGGAAGGCACGAAATGAAGGTGAGATGTTCTCATAGGAGACAAAGTTGTAAATGGGGTGTTTAGTGGTGCACAACCTAACACCTTTCCTATGAGCAATAGGAAGGTCAAGATCATTAGCAACAGGGAGGTCAGGACTATCATTGGGAGACAAGTTACCTGAGAGAGTATGATCTTCTCCCGAGGAGTTTGATGGCACTTGAGGTACAACTTATAGATTCTCCACAGCTCTTGAACATGGTTGGCTTTTATGACGATGAGAAAAAACACGGAAAGGTGGAGGATCAGGAAGAGAAGGAGGAGAAGGAGAAGGATTAGGAAGAGGAGGAAGCTGAACCAGTTTCTCCTCATGCCTACACTCCCCTTGAGGAGAAACAGGAAAGAAGGGCTCATCTTTAAAGAAGGTAACACCCATGGAGACATAGAATCTCCGAGAAACAGGATCAAAGCAACGATACCCTTTCTGAGAGAATGAGTAGCCAAGAAATATGCATGGGATAGCACGAGAGTCCAATTTCCCCCGGGTGGGAGATAGGTTTTGGACAAAGCACCGACAACCAAAAACACGAGGAGGGATAGAAAGAAGAGGGGCCTTAGGAAAGAGAAGCTGATGTGGGGCTTTGTACTCTAACCAAGGAGAGGGCATTCGTTAATGAGGTATGCAGAACAAAGGACAACCTCAAGCCAAAATCATTTGGGAACATTCATGTGGAGTAGTAAACCCCGTGCCACTTCAAGGAGGTGCCGGTTCTTCCGTTCAGCCACACCATTTTGTTGTGGCATACGGGCACAAGAGCTCCGGTGAAGAGAGCCATGTGAAGCAAAGAACTCTGTGAGGTCACTATGAAAAAACTCTTTTGCATTGTCTGACTGAAATATTTGAATCTCGGTCTGAAATTGGGTGAAGATTATCCGCTGAAAATCTTGGATAATTTTTGGTACTTCCTCACGGGTTCGCATTGGATATACCCAAGTGTATCTGGAATAATCGTCAATGAAGGTAATGAAGTACTTGTAGCCACTCTCAGAAGGTAAAGTAACAGAGCCCCACACCTCATAATGCACAATGTGAAAAGGAAACTCAGATTTACTTTTTCTTTGAGGAAATTGAGTTATACAATGCTTGCTTAACTAACACGTTTGATAAGAAAAGTTAGAAACAAACATTGACTTACACAGTTCTGGGAAAACCAATTTCAAGGTCTCAAAAGACAAATGACCCAGACGACAATGCCACAAATACATTTTTCTCTTTTTGAGCTGACTCATAGACTCTGTAACATGAAGGCCAGCCGTATTCTCCAGCATGTAGAGTCCATCAACCATATGTCCCCTACCAATCGTCCTCCTCGAGGCCAGATCCTGAATCACACAATAGGTAGGGAAAAAAGTCACAGAACAATTTAAGGAATTTGTAACTCTATTGACTGAGAACAAATTCATAGGGAATTTTGGAACATGAAGAACATTAGAAAGAGTAAGGCCGAGGGGAAGAGAGAGAGTTCCTTGACCAGCTATGGAAGTGTATGATCCATCAGCTAGTCTCACTTTATCTCTTCCGGAAAGAGGGTGATAAGTTTGAAAGTAAGAGGACATACCAGTCATGTGTTTTGACGCTCCAGAATCGATGATCCATGGAGAGTCAAGGTTGTGTGAAGCAGCATGGAAAGCTGTGGCAGGATTTCCTGATATGGATGCAAAAGAGGTAGTGGGAGGAGCATCCATCTAGCGAATTGCTCTACCATAAAGCTCTAAATGGTCAAAGAAGGAGTTTACAATATCCTCCCTTGGGTCAGATCCAGAGTAGCTATGTTGGCTATGTGGTGTTTGAATTACAGTAGAAGTGGAGGGCTGATTCTCCCGAGTAACCATATTGGCCATGTGGTGTTTCTTGGTACCTTGTTACCCGGGTCTTCCAATTACATCTGAGCCTTGTTTCTTAGGTAAATCCTGAGCCCACTTTGGTTTCCCATGGAGATCCCAACAAGTATCTTTGGTGTGCCGGGGCTTCTGACAATTAGTGCACCACAATTTTTCCCTATTCATGATTCTAGGTTTAGAAGTACTCAAAAACAAAGGCACACTGCCTTACAGAGCTGTTACAGTCCACAACTAGGCACTTGCTGATTTTCGGTTTCACAGAGAACCAAACACAAACACTGCAGCTACAGTACTAGTTTGTATGACCTACCCTTTGTAGGAGTCCACAGAACAACATACGAACACTGCACTTGCAGTGTAACCAGGTCTAAATGACCTACAATTTTACAACTTTCATGCAGCTTCTCAGTAGGAACAACAATACAAGTGCTGATATCCACACCTAATCGGTCGGAACAGCAATACAGCAATACAAGTGGTGGTTCACCACACCTAATTGGTTGATATCCACTTTCCAGGGCAGCCGAACAGTCACTTAGGGTTTAGGGTTCAACAACAGTCCCTTAGAGAGCTGAATAGAGCAGCACACAGTCAAAGGAGGGAAAAAAAAATCCGAACAGTCCCTACTCAGATTTTAGGACATTAACAGTCCATCGAAAGAGGGCAAGAAGAGAACCATAAACAGAGAAACTTCAGTTCAGTACCTAGGTCACCCGAACTGTGAATAGGCAGTACACTCATGGACCCAATCTTCTCTGCAGGCCAGAACCCCTCTTTGTACATCTAGGATGGTTTTCTACAGTCTTCTTAGTCGAGCAACCCCAAAAAACATGTAGCAGAACTCTTTTCTGCGCTAGGAAGTTGAACAGTCAGCATTCTTGTAGCAGAACCATACTCGGCAGTGGAGACTAACCACAGCATTAGAGAATGCTTCCTCTTCCTTGTCTTCGAGCATCAGGTCCATAGCTTCTACGCAGCAGTGAAGAGAGACCTCAGTTGGTTGTTTTCCAGGCCTAGTCGGTCCTGCTTTGATACCATGTTGAGCAAAAGAAGAAGAAGAAGAAGAAGAAGAAGAAGAAGAGAGAAGAGGCTGCAGACTTAAGGCCTCAAAAGAACTGCTTCATGCGAGTGAAGCATCTATACTGGCCGTACAACACAAAAGGACTACAAAATTACAAAAATACCCCTACGGGCACTAAACCTGTGTACAATACATATAATACACCTGTCAACAAGTTCAATGGGCGTGTTGGCTGGTTTAACTCCTAACTTCCCAGTTTCTTCCGACAAATCAAGAACATACTTTCTTTGGGAGACAAAGATGCCATGCTTAGATCTAGCTACCTCAATTCCCAAGAAGTAGCGTAGTTCCCCAAAATTTTTTACTTCAAACTCTTGGTGAAGAAGTTGCTTGAGGGTGTCAATCTCACCAATGTCACTTCCCGTTACCACAATATTGCCAACATAGACAGCAAGCAAGGTCAAAGAGGAGTTTGTTTTCTTAAAGAAAAGAGTATGATTTGATTGAGCTTGAACATAGCCAAATTTTTCTAAAGCCAGTCTAAATCTATCAAACCAGGCTCTTGGGGACTGTTTCAGTCCCTATAAAGCCTTCTTTAGTCGGCATGCCTTCTTTCCTGCCTCTGCACCATAAAAACCGGGGGTCAACTCCATGTACACCTCTTATAGATCTCCAATATCCATCTGGACCAGTGGCCATGAGAAATTTGCAGCAATGGATAATAAGACTCTGATAGTATTCATCTTGGCTACTGGTGTAAACGTTTCCAAATAGTCTATGCCATAAGTTTGTGTGAATCCCTTTGCAACCAATCTGGCCTTATACCTTTCTATGGAGCCATCAACATTATATTTCATTGTAAACACCCATCTACACCCAACAAGCTTCTTCCCCTCAAGTTGATCAACCAACTCCCATGTATTGTTTTTGACAAAAGCATCAATTTCTACTTTCATTGCATCTTTCCAGTTGGGTACCAATAAAGCATCTTGCACTGTTCTAGGAATAGGAATAGTAGCAATAGAGGCCAGGAAGGATCTATAGGATTGTGAAAGTCCATCATAAGAGAGAAATTGGGAGATAAAATGAGTAATGGATGAAGTACAATGGTGCTTCCCTTTACGAACTGCAATTGGGATGTCAAGGTCATTTGAAGGTAGGGGCTGAGGCTCAGCGGTGTTAGGTATATCATCTGCAACATTGGGCTCAGTAGTGGAGGTGGTACCTGGATCTGGAGCTGTAGAAGGAATTGGGATCATCCTGGACTATTGAGAACCAAAATCAATCTCCATCATCTGTGAAACACCCTCAATTCCTTGCACTTTCGACAACCCTCTTCACCACTCCCCTTTAGTGACTAGAATAAGTAATGGAACTTTTGGGGCTGAATTACCCAACTCATCACTCTCCCTGATGCAGTAGGGCTACAACAAACTATCAGAAAACAAAAACGAGGAAGATAAAGTAGAAAGGGTAGAGAAAGAAAACAGAAACGGAGATGAGAACTTGTTTCCTGAAGGAGTAAGAAACACAACCGGCCCAATGAGCCATTTGAAACCTGATGCTCTAATACCAAAACTGATACAGTGGGGCTAGAACAATCTATCAAAACACAGAAACAAGTGAGGAAGAGAGAGTAGAAAGGGTAGAGAAAGAGAAAAGAGAGAAATCCCAAGGAATCACTCCAAGGGGTCCTAGAATCACTCTAGGGTTTGTAGGAACCACTCCATATAGCAAGAGAGCTCTTAAGAAATCTTCATTCACTCATTAGCTTCAAAAGGAAGAGAATACATCTATTTATACAGCGACTTGTGTGGCCCAGAACATTGTTCACCATAATTACAAAAAGTGCCACTCTGTCTTGTGCATCAAAAATACAATAGCTTTATATCTACAATAGTTATACAAGACTATAGAGACTCTTTAGGTTTTGAACAGAAAATAAAAGAGAAGAAGAGAAGAAGAGAGATAGAGAAGGAGCACTCGTGGAAGAAGCTTTGAAAGAAGAGAATGGGTGGAGTGCTTAAAATAGCCGCCCCACTCCTAGAATATACATAGTTTCCTAATTGTAAAAGAACTTTAATGCTTACATGGCAATAAAAGATAAGATTAAAATAAAACTAATCCTAGATAAGATAGAATAAAACTCATCCTACTAGGAAAACTGATCCTAATCAATTAAATCTAAGTACATCTCAGAGTGTCACATGAATACTCTTAATGTGGGGTCCATAGTTTCCTACACTCCCCCTCAAGTTGGGTAGTAGATATTTGTCATTCCCAACTTGCATAGATCTTCTTCTAACTTCTTTCTTGAAACAACCTTGGTGAGAAGGTTTGCAAGTTGCATGTCAGAGGTGATGCAGGGAAGGCATACTTCTTGAGATGTAACCCTTTCTCTGATAAAATGCCGGTCCACTTCGATATGCTTAGTTCTGTCGTGCTGTACTGGATTATGGGCTATATTGATGGCAGCCTGATTATCACAATACAACATTAGGGGTTTCTCATAAACAATACCCAAATCCTCAAGTAATGATCTCAACCATAGAATTTCAGCCACACCATTTTCCATGGACCTATATTCAGCTTTAGCACTTGAATGAGAAATAACACTTTGTTTCTTACTTTTCCAGGAGACCAAATTACCTCCTACAAAGGCACAATATCCAGAGGTAGATCTTCGGCATCAACACACCCAGCCCAATCAACATCTGTGTAGACTTCTATCTTCATGTGGTCATTTTTCTTGAACAAAATGCCTCTGCCTGGGGACCTCTTCAAATATTCTAATATCCTTTCAATTGCAAGGAGGTGAGTAGGTCTAGGAGAGTCCATATACTGACTAACTACACTAATTGCATAATTGGTGTCACGTCTTGTGAGGCAAAGATAGAGAAGCTTTCCAGCTAACCGTTGAAACATAGCTTTATCTTCAATAGGCTCTCTTGACATCTTGTGAGGCAAAGATAGAGAAGCTTCCGAACTAACCGTTGGAACATAACTTTATCTTCAAGAGGCTCTCCACTCTCTGCACTAATCCCGTGGTTCTGTTCAATAGGTGTGTCCGCAGGCTTAACTCCTAACTTTCCTGTTTCTTCTAGCAGATCAAGAACATACTTTCATTGAGAGGCAAAAATCCCATGCTTGGATCTAGTTGCCTCAATGCCCAAGAAGTATCGTAGTTCCCTCAGATCTTTTACCTCAAACTCTTGATGAAGGAGTTGCTTAAGAGACTCAATTTCACTAGTATCACTCCCGGTTACTACAATATCGTCCACATACACGGCAAGCAAGGTTACGGAGGAACCCACTCTCTTAATAACAAGGTGTGGTCTGACTGAGCCTGCACATATCCAAACCTATCAAGGGCTCGTCTGAATCTGTTAAACCATGCTCTAGGGGATTGTTTTAGTCCATATAGAGCTTTGTTCAATAGACAAACCTTTCCTGTCTCCATACCATAAAATCTTGGAGGCAACTGCATGTAAACTTCTTCTTGCAAGTCTCCATTGAGAAAGGCGTTTTTAACATCCATCTGGTACAATGGCCAAGCGTAATTAGTTGCAAGAGATAATAGTACTTTGATAGTGGTCATCTTTGCTACTGGTGCAAAAGTTTCTAAGTAGTCAATACCATATGTTTGAGTAAATCCTTTTGTAACTGTTGGAATAATGTTAAAATAACTTAGTTGCAGTTGTTAGGGCCTGTTTGGCTAATTAAAGTGTTTTTTATTTCTGTTATGTCTGTTATTGTACTCAGGGGCACAAGGGTCTTTTCCCTTGTTATTTCTGTTGCCCTATATATAGTAAAATAAACACTGGCGTCGCCAGTACTGTTACATTGCAAACCTTCTCTCTTCTCTTCTCTTCTCTTCTCTCCTCTTCCACCTATCTCTGGCTGGCTACATTGTCAAGATGGTATCAGAGCAGGAATGCTGATTAAAAGAGAGCAGGTCGATCAACCCTACTATCAAGAGAAGATCGATCAACCCAAAGAATAGATCGAACAGACTAGCAGAAAGGAAATCTGATTCTGGACTACAGAATAGCTACGACTGGTACAATTCTCCCTATTTTTTCTCTTCTTTACTCTCCTTGGTCATGTGCCGAGTGAAAACCCTATGAATCTGGGGCGGCTGAATGCTGTCGAACCTGTGTAACCCTAGTTTTCTTGGATCGTGTGATTCTGTTCATGTGTTAAGACAACTGTAGGTCAATGGTGACCTGTCTTCTCAATGGTTTGAGTTGACTATAAGCAAGAAGGATCTCCCCTGCTGATTAGTGGCTGTTAGCCCTTCTGGAATTCTGGTAGGTGGGGACTGATAAAACTATACAGGTCTGAAACTGTCGAATATTACCTGATTTTTGTCCAGAATTTGGTACTGTTTGTGCTCAATCTGGTTGGTAAACCCGAGTGTGTGGGTGTGAACCGAGTGGAGCATTGCTTTGTGGAGTAAGGAGGGGTCCTAAGTCCGGTGTGTGGGACTGATTAACTACTTGACCATGTCGACTGAGAATTCTGCTACTTCAGAAATCTCAGGGAGCCACAATGGAGTGAGTGGGGGAATGGATATGAGCTTTCCCATGGCTGTCATTCCCTTTGATGGTCTGAATTACCTTGAGTGGTCTAGGGGGATAAAACTCTACATCACTGCTAGGGGGCGAATAGGATACATCAATGGGAGAGTAAAGGAACCGAAGTATGGAAGTGCTGAGCATGATAGTTGGAACCAAGAGAACAATATGGTGATGTCTTGGCTCTTGGTTTCAAGGCTGCTACAAGTAAGGAAGACCTTTATATGGGCTGAAACTGCTTGTGAGATATGGGAACAAGCGAAGTCCACTTATTCAGAACAGAGACACTATGCCAAGATGTATCAACTACAAGCTGAATCTTCTACTTGTAAGCAGGGGGAGAGGAGTCTCTCGATGTACTATTCTGATTTGACATCAATATGGAAAGAACTTGATCACTATTAGAATGCGAATTGGAAGTGTGATGAAGATGCCAAGGCCTATAAGTCACTTGTATCACAGCAACGCGTGTTTGCCTTTCTCCTAGGGCTGAATCAGTCATATGAGTCCATCGGGGTACAAATCTTGGGTAGTAAAGAGTTGCCATCAGTCCAGGAGGTGTATGCCTTGGTGCAGTCAGAAGAAAGTAGAGAAGTGTGATGAATGGTGTAGAAGGGGAGTCAGTTGCCCTAGCGGTCTGGGGAAATTCAGATACAAATGTCGGAGGTGGCTTTAAAAGGGGTGACACTCAGAAAAAAACAGAAGATAAAAGCAAGCTTTGGTGCACTCACTGCCAGAAGACACGACACACTAAAGATACATGCTGGGATCTCCATGGAAAACCTAAATGGGCATAGGATTTGGGTAAGAAGTCAGCACCGGATCAGGGCAAGAAACCAGGCCAGCAGAATCAAAAAAGGTATACCTCAGCTAATCTGGCATCGACAGAGACTAGTCCTTCCGTAACTCAGGAGAGACATCCCGGTTCTGACCCTAAGGAAGATATTATCAACTCCTTCCGTGAAAATTTGGAATTGTATGGTAGGACTCTCCACCAGGTGGATTCTGGGCCTACTCCTACCTCATTTGCGTCTACATCAGGTAATGCTACAGCCTTCCATGTGTCATCTCATACTACTGATTCACCTTGGATTATTGACTCCGGAGCCTCAAATCACATGACCGGTAAGTCAAATTTGTTCCAGACATATAACCTTCTCTCTGGGAGAGATAAGGTAAGACTGGCTGATGGTTCTTTTTCTACCATAGCTGGCCGAGGCACCATATCTCTCCCACTTGGCCTTACTCTTCCTAATGTCCTGCATGTTCCGAAATTACCTATTAATTTGTTGTCCATTAGTAGTATTACTCACTCTTTGAACTGCTCCATCACCTTTTTTTCGTCTTCATGTGTGTTTCAGGATTTGACCTCGGGGAAGACGATTGGTAGAGGAAGCATGGTGGATGGTCTCTACGTGTTGGAGAATAATGCTGGTCTAGTGGCGACTGAGTCCACAAGTTCGTTGAGTGAGAGTCAGGCCTATTTATGGCATAGTCGTTTAGGTCATCTTTCTTTTGAGTCGTTAAAAGTTATGTTCCCAAAGTTGTTTGAATCCGATTCACCCGAGGCAGATCCGTCTCATCAGTCTGGTACACTTGCTCCCATTGCTCCTTTAAATGTTGATTCACATGTCCCCAATGATCTTAATATTCCTATTGCTAAGAGAAAGGGTGTTAGATCTTGTACCACTAATCATCCTATCTCTAACTTTGTGTCCTATGAGCATGTTTCACCTTCGTACCGTGCCTCTCTCCTCTGTGGATAGTGTTCCCATCCCTAAGACCGTGGCAGAAGCTTTGTCAAAACCTGAATGGACAGATGCAATGTAGGAAGAAATTGATGCCTTACACAAAAATGGTACGTGGGAGTTGGTAGATCTTCCTAAGGGGAAGGAACCAGTGGGGTGCAAGTGGGTGTTCACAGTGAAACTGTTGAAAGGTACAAGGCTAGAATGGTAGCAAGAGGCTTCACACAGGTATATGGAGTGGACTATGCAGAGACTTTTGCTCCTGTAGCGAAGATGAACTCCATCCGGATTCTCCTTTCCTTGGTAGCAAATCTTGACTGAGATCTTCACCAATTGGACATCAAGAATGCCTTCTTGAATGGTGACTTGGAAGAGGAGGTGTACATGACCCAACCCCCAGGGTTCTGTGCCAAAGGTAGTGAACAAAAGGTGTGCAGGTTGAAAAAGTCCCTATATGGATTGAAACAATCACCTCGGGCTTGGTTTAGTAAGTTCCATTTAGCAGTCCAACAAATGGGATTCAAACAATGCCAGTCAGATCATACCTTGTTTGTAAAAGGAGGTGAAGGTAAAATTGTAGCTCTTATTGTGTATGTGGATGACATAGTGATCACAGGAGATTGGGAGGCTGAAATCCAGAGACAAAAAAAATTCATAGCCACTAAATTTGAGGTGAAGGATCTAGGCCCCTTACGGTACTTTCTTGGAATTGAAGTTGCCCGCTCTCACAAGGGCATCTTTATTTCCCAACGGAAGTATGTACTAGATCTACTAGAAGATACAGGCAAAGTTGGGGGTAAAACCATTTCATTCACCTATTGAACCTAATCACCATCTGGGAGACAGTCAGGGAGAGTTTTTGAAAGATGTAAAGATGTTCTAGAGACTCGTGGGGAGATTTCTGTATTTGTCTATGACTAGGCTTGATATTGCCTATGCAGTGGGTGTCCTTAGTCAATTCATGCACAGCCCGATGACAACTCACTTTGAGGCTACAGAGAGGATCTTGAGATATCTCAAGAAGTTTCCTGGAGCTGGTTTGTTGTTCCAGAAACACTGTCACTTAAAAGTGGAAGTATATACTGATGTAGATTGGGTAGGAGCAGTCAATGACCGAAAGTCTACCTTGGTTATTGTGCCTTTGTAGGAGGAAACCTTGTCACATGGAGAAGCAAAAAACAAAGTGTGGTGGCTAGATCCAGTGCTGAAGTAGAGTATAGAGCGATGGCTTATGGGGTTGTGGAAATCATGTGGATAAGAAATCTGTTAGGTGAACTGGGTTTCGCAGTAAGCAATCCTACGTCACTCTACTGTGACAATAAAGCAGCCATCAATATTGCTGCTAATCCAGTTATGCATGATAGGACGAAACACATTGAAGTGGACAAGCATTTTATCAGAGAGAAACTTGAAAGTGGAGAAGTGTGCACACCATATGTCAACTCAGAAGAGCAACTTGCAGATATCTTCACCAAAGGTCTTCATCATGTGTGGCACAAAGATTTGTGTGACAAGTTGGGCATGATTGACATCTATGCTCCAACTTGAGGGGGAGTGTTGGAATAATGTTAAAATAACTTAGTTGCAGTTGTTAGGGCCTGTTTGGCTAATTAAAATGTTTTTTATTTCGTTTTTTTTTTATTTCTGTATGTCTGTTATTGTACTCAGGGGCACAAGGGTCTTTTCCCTTGTTATTTCTGTCTACCTATATATAGTAAAATAAACACTGGTGCCGCCAGTACTGTTACATTGCAAACCTTCTCTCTTCTCTCCTCTCTTCTCTTCTCTTCTCTTCTCTCCTCTTCTACCTATCTCTGGCCGGCTACACTGTTCAAGAGTAACTAATCGGGCTTTATACCTTTCAACAGAACCATCAGCATTATGTTTCATAGTGAATACCCATCTACATTCAACTAGTTTCCTTCCTTTAGGTTGATCAACTATCTCCTAGGTATTGTTTCTGATGAGGGCATCCATTTCTACTTTTATTGCATTTTTTCCATTCTAGTACTTCCAATGCTTCCTGTATTGTTCTAGGAATGGGAATATCAGCAATGGATGCGAGAAAAGACTTAATGCAGTGAGCTGTGATGCAACGGCGTTTGCCTTTACGGACTGCTATGGGGATATCAAGGTCACTAAATGAAGGTGAAGGCTTCATGGTTGGATGTCTCTCATCTATAGTATCTGTGGTACCTGGATCTAGATGTGCAGAAGGAATTGGGTCTACTGCGGTACCTGGATTTGGATCTGTAGAAGGAACTGGCGCTACTGTGGTATCGGGATCTGGATCTGCAAAGGGGACTGGGACTGGCTTGCATTGCTGATGTCCAAAATCGACCTGTTTCCATTGTCTGTGATAGACTCACATCCTTGCACCTTTGACATGCTTCCCCGTTACATCCTTCTTCACTTAATGGGATTGGAAAAGGAACTTCCGATGAGCTACTCCCGGCTTCGCTATTCTCCCCCTGAGGAGAAACCCTTGGATAATAGGGTTTATCCTCAAAGAAGGTGACATCCATTGAGACAAATCTTTTTCCAAAAGTCGGTTCATAACAACAATTTCCCTTTTGAGTTTGGGCATAACCAAGGAAAATACATTTAGAGGCCTTGGGATCAAATTTGGAACGATGAGGGCCAAGGATTTGAACGAAACAAGTGCACCCAAAGGTTTTGAGGGGAATGCTAAACAATTCTTTATCAAGGTATAAAAGGGTAAATGGAGTTTTCATGTCAAGAACCCGTGAGGGAATCCGGTTGATGAGATAAACAACTGTAAGAACAACATCCCCCTAGAAACGTATAGGCACATTTGGGGTAAACATAATGCCTCTGGATACCTCCAATATGTGTCTATTCTTTCTTTTAGTAACCCCATTCTTCTGTGGTGTATGTGGGCAGGTACTGTGATGGATAATCCCATGATCAAGCATGTAGGTGGCTAATGGGTTAGCTAAATATTCTTTTGCATTATCTGATCTAAAAATTTTAATTTTGACCCCAAATTGGGTTAAAATCATTTGATGAAAGATCCGGGTTAATCCTGGAACCTCATCTCGAGAACGCATAAGGTAAACCCAAGAAAATCAAGTGTAATCATCAACAAATAATAGGAAATATCTGTACCCTCCATGGCAGTGGTATGATAGGCTCCCCAAACATCAGTATGCACAATTTCAAAAGGAATATTGCTTCTGTTATTACTTAATGAATAGGTAGTCCTGCAATGTTTTGCAAGCTCACAACCTTCACATTTCAAACTAGTCATCTAGACAGATTCAAGTATATTGGGAAACAAACTTTTCAAAGCTTGAAAGGATAAATGGCCCAATCTATTATGCCAAAGCATCACCTGATTAATAGGCTGAGAAACAAAGTATTTCTTTGTTTCACTATCTTCCTGATGAGCACTTCCTCCAAGTAGGTAGATTCCATTTATCTCAAGGCCAGTCTCAATGACCTTCCTTGTTTCTAGATCCTGAAAAACACATCGATTAGGAAAAAAGGTTACTGAACAATTTTGCCCTTTTGTAATGCTACTAACTAAGAGCAAGTTAGTATTAAGCTTAGGAACATGCAAGACAGAGAATAGGGAAATTGCATCAGACAAATTGATGTCTCCTTTGCTAGAAATAGGAACAAGGGATCCATCAGCAACTTTTTCTTTACCAGAAGATAAATGATAGGTAGAGAAAAGTGATGGCAAGCTAGTCATATGGTCAGATGCTCCTGAATCTATTATCCAAGTGTCTTTGGTGTGTTTAGGTTTCTTGCAATGTTCACAAACTAGGTCTTTTTTTTGCCTCTTTCTTCATTTCCCTTTCCTTATCTCCCCCTGGCTTGGGTTTAACTACTATCAGGGCAGATTCGAAAGGCTGCTGCTGTAACATAACCTTTCTCCTAGTCTCTTCACTGTGCACTACGGAATAGGCTTGAGATAGAGTCACATTTTCTCTTGTCAATAGCTGCTGTCTTACAATATCATATTCAGAATTTAGACCAGCCAAGAACTCAAATACTCTGTTAGTTTCAATTTGCTTTCTGTAAGTCTGTGCATCTTTTTGACTCTCCCATTCAATTGTCTCAAGGTGATCAATCTCATGTCACAGGGATTTTAGGGTTGAGAAATAAACAGAGACTTGTTTCTCCCCTTGTATGAGATTATTGACCTCACATTTCAGCTCATAAGCCCTAGCAACATTAAGGGGCTGAGAGTAGGTTTCTTTTACCACATCCCAAATTTCTTTAGTTGTTTTTTCCCATAAGTAATTTCGGCTGATGTGTGGCTGCATAGAGTTGCACAGCCATATCATCACCAAATAATTTTCCTGAATCCACTTAGCATAAGTGGGATCCTCCTTGGTTGGTTCCTTCACATCTCCCAACAAATAGTTCAGCTTTCCTCTTCCCCCAATGGCCATCATGGCTGATTGGGCCCACTCTAAGTAGTTTGAACCATCAAACTTTACAGTTGTAATCTGGAAGGTGTTTTCAACCATGCTGCCTGAACCAGCCCCGAAAACACCCTCCCCTTGTCTTTTAAGTTCCATTAGAATTCTTTCTAATTACTGTATCAATCGGCCCTACTGGGTCTGTAGCAGGTAACAAGAGGGTTCTGATTCAGAAACCCTAATTTTGTAATAGTCGGCCTATTGAGACTGAACTGTATCAGTCCTATTAAAAAAAATCTACTGGATCTTCCAAAGAGCAAAGGAAAAAATCAAGGGAGACAAATCTGACTACCTCCCTGAAGCAATAACAGCCCTGAAACCTAAGGTTTTTCTCTTAAACCCTAAAAAAATGCAAAAAGGAAGGGTTTTTTTCTTCACTGTACCAAGTAGTCGGCTGGATAAAACCTAAGGCAGTTCTCATATGGTCGGCTGGATAAAACTCACATGAGAAGTCCTAAGTTTGGCTCTGGCACCAAGTAGTCGTACAAGACTACAGAGACTCCTTAGGTTTTGAACAGAAAATAAAAGAGAAGAAGAAAAAGAGAAGAAAAGAAGAAGAGAGATAGAGAAGGAGCACTCATGGGAGAAGCTTTGAAAGAAGAGAATGGTTGGAGTGCTTAAAACAGCCGCCCCACTCCTTAATTTATATAAATAGTTTCCTAATTGTAAAGGAATTTTAATGCTTACATGGCAATAAAAGATAAGATTAAAATAAAACTAATCCTAGATAAGATAGAATAAAACTTATCCTACTAGGAAAACTGATCCTAATCAATTAAATCTAAGTACATTTCCGGGTGTCAAACGAATACTCTTAATGTGGGGTCCACAATTTCCTACATCTACTAATGCAAATACACTGAAAATTGAAATACAAGCACTACTAAGCTAGAGGAACAAGATGCTATTGCCCAAGCCCACATTGGGCTGGTCGAAAATGATGAAAATACCCCTGACCAGATCAGTCAAAGTCCCAAGAGTCTTCTCCATGCCAAATCAGAACCTGTTTATTGGCCTTCTTCTTACCAGAATAGGTCTTATAATGCATGGACCGATCTCCACCATCTCTCCCCGGCTTGAGAGAACTCGACCCTGGCGAGTTAAAGGCATGATATTGCTCATAAAGTTCTGGATTAAGATGATACAATTCTTCAGCTGTAATCCATGAACATTCTGAAAGAGGTAGGTGGAACCAAAGGTAGCTTAGGCAATGGGACCATGGGACAATCACTACGGCCATAATATGCACTTAGGTCTTCAACATTGAAGATTGGGCTAATTTCCATTTTGCTTGGCAGCTCTAGGACATAAGCATTAGAACTGATTTTCTTAGTGGTCTTATATGGACCTGCACTCTTGGAGTGAAGCTTCTTATAAAAGCCCTCAGGAAAGCGTCCAGGATGTGTACACACTATAACCATACCATCCTCCTGAAAATCAACTAGGTGCCTATGTAAATCAGCTTTGGCTTTGTATGCATCATTGCTAAGAGCAATCTTGCGCCTAACAGAAATCCCTTGGGCAGCAACTCAAGACTCCATCAATCCTCCAAGATCAGGCGATGATGCAGAACTTCCAGTCTTCGAAAATTCTCATGCAGCCGACTGGATTAGGCTCACATGAGAACCCTAACCTGTCCTAGTTTGGCTCTGATACCAACTTGGATAAATTAGACCAGAAATTGATTGTTTTCTGGTATAGATTCAGTAGAAAAAGAAAAGAAAGGAAGGTCATGAACAAAAGAAAAAGAGAGAAGAGAAGAAGAGAAGAAGAAAGAGAGAAAGAGCGGGTGCGGTTCAATTGATTCTGCCGCCCCACTAGATTAGTATTTATATATTGCATCTTAACTGTAGTGGAGTTACATAAATACCCTTGCTGAAACAGAAATAAATATAAAGTATTTGTAGCCCCCCATAGAGGATAAGTGGTAAGGCCCCCACACATCAGAGTGTACAATATGAAAAAGAAAAGAGGATCTTTTATTGCTCACAGGGTAATTTTTTCTACAATGCTTTGACAACTGACATGACTCACAATTGAGACTGGACACACTGACTCCCTTAAACAGTTTGGGAAGCAAATGACTTAAAGCAGAAAAAGGTAAATGACCCAACCGACAATGACTCAACATAATTTGACTGACAGACTCTGAAGAAGTAGAACCAAAAGCAACATTCTTGGGATGATCAAAGCATTGGCCAGGGGTGTCGAGCAAGTATATTCCATTCGCTTCATGGCCACTCCCAATCACCTTCCGAGACTTCAGGTCCTGAAACACACAGTGAGAAGGGAAAAATGTTACACAACAATTCAATGACTTGGTCAAGCTACTTACAGATAACAAATTGGTATTTAACTTAGGTACATGAAGAGTGGAAGATAAGAGTAAAGAGTCTGTAGGCTTGACAGTTCCCTTGCCAGAAATAGGGGCAAGAGAACCATCAGCTAAGGTGATTTTGTCACGACCAGGAAGCAAATCATATGACACAAACAAAGTGGAAAGGTTGGTCATGTGATCAGAAGCACCTGAGTCAATGATCCAAGGGGTCTTGGGATTACCTGAGGTAGATGCATGGTTAGCAGAAGCCCTTATACCTGAGTGAGCAAATGCAGTGGTGGCTGGACTTCCAGAAGGGTTGGATGATGAAGTTACACCTTCAAGCTGGCTGATCATCCTTCCAAACTTCTCATATTCAGCTTTCATGGCTGCCAATTGTGCACTTGCAGACTCAAACTCTGTATCTGTACTTGTGGCTGTATGTGCACTTCCTGTCTTTCTACTGTCATTCTTCTTCTAGAATCGGATAGGGACAAGACTGGGATGCAATTTCCAGCACTTGTCCTTAGTGTGTTTCAGCTTCTTGCAATATTCACACACCACCTCCTTTCCTGTGCCACTGGGAGCTCCTGTAACCCCTTTGGGTTTGATTCCCATGTTTGCAAAATGATCATTGATACTGACCCCTTGAACCTGCACTTGCCTCCTACTTTCTTCACTGCTGACCAAAGTATATGCTTGAGACAATGAAACATCTTCCTTGGACAAGATGTTTTGCTTTGTAATGTCATATTCAGAATTCAGCCCTGTCAAGAACTCAAAGACCCTATTCCTTTCCACCAATTTCTTATATGTTTCAGCATCCTTAGGAGTATCCCATGTCACGGCCTCTATCAAATCAATCTCTTGCCATATAGATTTTAGGGTTGAGAAGTATGCTGCAAGTGACTTCTCCCCCTGTCTTAGATTATTCACATCACTTCTCAGTTTGTAAGCTCTGGCAACATTCAACTTCTGGGAGTAAGTTTCTGCAACACTATCCCATATTTCTTTAGCCGAGTTCATCCACAGATAATGCTGACTAATCTGTGGCTGCATTGAGTTCACAAGCCACCCAATCACTGTGTAGTTTTCTTGTACCCATCTCTCATAAGATGGATCATCCTCTGGAGGAGCTTTCTTGCTCCCAGAAATAAGACCCCATTTTCCTTTGCTACAAATGTGGATTTTCACTGATTGTGACCAAGCCAAGTAGTTGGTCCCATCAAGCTTAACTGTAGTTACAGCCAGCATAGAATCAGTTGGGGTTCCCAAAATCTGTCCATATTCAGCAGCATTCTTGTTTTCAAGGCTTGGGAAATCCATCATGTAAAGGCTCCAATTAGGATTTTAATAGGTTTCTCAAGGTACTGGGGTCTTGATGAGTTTAGTTTGAGCTGAATAGGCAACAACAACTAGCTCACAGAATCAGTTCAGACTTGATAACTGTGACAGTCCAGTTCGGTGGTAGTTTTTTCTTTACTGTTTCACCCTTTAAAGGACACCCAACAAACCTCCAATCACAAGGTATTTCAGGTTCTCAACAGCCGTTGTCCCAAAGAGAAGAAAACAGGGCCACGGTCCTTAAGAGACCTTTTGTCGAACACTCAGTGTGCAGTAGTTAACAGCCTACTGTTAACTAGAAGAAATCACTTCAAGGTGTTCAGTATAGGTCCAAGAAGAGGCTGGGATGAAGATGAGACTAGTGCCACTTAGTTTTAGATCAATTTCAGCAGCTCGACAGTCCAATAATCAGCCGAATAGCACTTCCAAAACAACCCAGAAAAACAGTCCAGCAACAGTGGGCCGAATTTATGTGGGCTTTGAATGCTTTAATAGTCCTCCCAAACAACAAAAAATAACTCAGCAAAGGACTGAGAAAAGACTTACAGCAAGAGAGTCTCTGGTTTGAACTATAAACCAGGCCGAACACTTGTTCTCTGAGATAACTTCGAAAGTCCTTTTTTCTGATTTCAAATCCAGCCAAACAACTTGCTCTCTGGTTCTTCCTAGTCACCGAACCCTTCTCCAAGTGTATAGAAACTTGGGCACCCTCCAATGACCTCCAAGAACCAGGCGGATGACTGTAAACTTTCAGCCCTAGAACCTCCTCATGTAGTTGGCTGAACTAGAACCACATGAGGGACACGCCAAGCAATGGCCCGCTCTGATACCAAGTTGAAAAACAGCCCACTTGATGTGTGGAACTGTTTGAGATTAGATGCAAACCAGAAAATGAACAAACAAGAGAGGAAGAGAAGAGAGAGCTGGCGGCAATGAGTGTTAGAGAGTAAGAGGTTCGAACATTACTCCTCTCTAACACTCTAAACATCTTATTAATAAGTTAATCTTTGACAAATTACAGAGAGGCCCTTGAGTGAACAGGAAAATACAAAAAAATAGAATATTACAGAGTATGGGCCCAGAATAAGGCCCAGGCCCACAACAGAGAGAGAAACATAACATAACATGAAATGACAGTCTATGGGCCATTCGGCCCATCTTCTCTACACAATATATCTAGTCTAACTACCATAACTACCATGCAATAAATATATAAAAGATATTAGTGGGACCACACACACACTAACAACTAACAACTATCTCTACAAGCTCAAACTAGGAGGATAAGTTGGAGAAGATGGAAGACCTGAAGCTGAAAGTGGCAAAAAAATGGAAGGGGAGGAAGGATCATCTTCCATCCTACTAGCCTCCCCCTAAAGTGGATGCTGGAGGACTGGAAATAAGGTTGAGTCTTGAAAACACCACCCTAGGAAGACACCCATTATGGCCTTAGGGTCCAACATTGTCTTCTTAGGATCTTTGACATGGATGAAGCATGTTAGAATGCTCGAGTCAGGGGTATTTTGCTCATTCTGGATTATCTTCTTGAGAGTGAAAGGTCTATTGTATCTGTGTTTAAGTTATGTGTCCCATCTTCTATGAGGGACAAAATGGTCTTTCCTGTAACTCTATGTTTTTGAATAAATACAAGTGGGTCAGCTAGGGAAGAGTGATTTTGATTCTCTTCTAGTCTGGCCGAACCTTTCTTTCTTCTTCTTCTTCTTCTTTCTCTTTTCTTTCTTCTTTTCTACTTCAACCTAGAATCTGCTAGGGTTTACCAACTGTCACAGTCATCTTCCTTTTCGACTGACCTGAGTGGAGGTTCGATAAGGGGCTGAAAAGGAGCTGTCGTTTTGTGGGCCTGGAGGTGAGGATGCCTCCGGTCGTTGCTGTGGTGGTTGTTGGAGTGATATACTAAACCCTCTATTCAGTATCGAAGAGGGCTGAATGTGAACAGGTATGAACACTACTATTGTTTGTCCAAGTAAGGAACTGCGAATGTTTCCTTTTGTTTCAAAAGTTGGTTGTGGTGGTGCTCAGTGTGACTGATATGGATCTCAGTCGTGTTCCTCTGCATTTCTCTTCATATGTATGTTAAAAGAAGAGTTGTCAATTGCTGAAGTTCACAACAGCAGTAGATTGGTGGTGGTTGTCTCGTGATGATTGGTGTATCTATGTTTCAAAATATTTAAAAGTGATCTCCTATACCTTGTGTGTAATCAGTTCTGTAGTGTGCAGCCCAAGTGTTTGATGTGAGGACTGAGTGATTTCAGTCTTAGTGTGTTGATGGTGAATGGTTCTGCAGTGTGCAGCCCAGGTGTTTGATGTGAAGACTGAGTGATTTCAGCCTTATTGTGTGGTGTGTAATGTGTATTTAAAGAAGCTGGAATTGGTGGTGTTATAACTGAGATAAGTCTTGTGAAAGAGTGTGAGGTTGTGTTGTATATTTGAAGGAGAAATAATTAAGATGGCTTCATTTGAAAATGGGGATGATAACAAAACAGGTGTCATGCTTTCTCCAGACTATTTAAGTGTTCAAATGACATCCGTCAAGTTGAATGGTGAGAATTATGTACCATGGGCAAAATCTATGGAGATGTTCTTGAAGGCCAAGAGGATGGTAAAACATGTAAGAGAGGAGAAACCTCCCTCTGATTCCCCTGGGTTCAGTGACTGGGAACAAGTAGATGCACAGATAATGACATGGCTCTGGAACAGCATGGAACCAAAGATTAGTGTGAACTTCATGTTCCTATATACAACTAAGGAAATCTGGGATCATACTAAGAAGTTATACTCTGGACAAGACAATACAACTAGGGTGTATTAGTTGTACCAAGAGTATTTCGATTTGAAGCAAGGGAGTCAAAGCTTAGAAGAGTACTATGCAAGTTTGAGGAACATTCGTAATGAGCTTAATGTGTATCATCCTCTAACATCAGATGTTCAGATCCAACAACAACAACGTGAGCAACTTGATGTGACAAGGTTTCTTGTGGGGTTGAAGGCTGAGTATGAGCCTGTTAGAGCACAAATGTTGGGAGGATCTGCTCTTCCTTCACTTGAAGAAGTCTTTGCTCGTCTTAAGAGGACATCTATTGAGTTGGGAGAACATTCTTCTCTCTCTGACAGATCTGGTTTGGTAGTGACTAAAGGGGGTGGTCGTGGTAATAGAAGTGGTGGTGTCAAGAGTGGACTCCCAAGCAACCGTGGTGATCACATGTTTAGTAGGGCTAGTGGCCGGACTGGAGGCCGAGACTCAAGGGGAGGTGTAGGAAGAGGAAGGAGTAATACTCAGAGAAAGTGTACACATTGTGGTTTAGAGGGGCACACAATTTCTGCTATGATTTGCATGGTGCACCCAACACTTGGGCTAACCATGCTAGGACTAAGGGTAGTGACACAATTACTGACCCAATCCTCTCCACATCTACTTGTGCTTCTGAGAAGGAAATTGTGAGTGTACCACGTGAAGTATATGAGCAGTTCATTCAAACATCTCAGCAGAACACCGCTACACTTGCCCATTCAGGTATGGCTTGCTTAGCTTCCAAAGACTCACACCGGATCATTGACTCCGGGGCCTTGGACCATATGTCTGGGACTCATGATGTATTTTCTTCCCTTTCCCACTCCTCCACACCTCAAACAGTTACACTTGCTAATGCTTCTACATCTCCTATCTGTAGTGTTGGTGATGTTAATCTCTCCTCCTTGCCTTTATCATCTGTTTTATATGTTCCTAAGTTTCCTTTTAACCTTATGTCTATCAGCAGATTAACCAAGTCTCTTAATTGTTCTGTAACCTTCTACCCTTCTTCTTGTGTGTTTCAGGATCTCAAGACGGGGAGGAAGATTGGTGGAGGGCATGAAGCAGGTGGATTATATTACCTTGATGGTGGCGGTCCTCCAGTAGCTTTTCAGTCATCTCTTACTCCTCTTCAATGGCACTGTAGACTTGGTCATCCTTCTCTCAAGGCCTTGAAGTTACTGGTTCCTTCCTTGAGCCATCTTTCATCATTGGATTGTGAGTCATGTCGATTGGGTAAACATCATAGAGTCTCATTTAGTCCAAGAGTTGATAGTAGTGTCTCAAGTCCTTTCTCTTTAGTTCATTCCGATGTATGGGGTCCAATTAAAGTGGTGTCATACAATGGGTATAAGTATTTTGTAATCTTTGTTGATGACTTTTCAAGGATGACATGGATTTATCTTATGAAAGATCGTAGTGAGTTGTTCCCTATTTTTCAAAAATTTTATGCTGAAATACACACTCAATTTGGTGTTCATATTAAAATTCTTCACTCCGATAATGCCAAAGAATACAACTCCTCACCATTTCAGCAATACCTAGAACATCATGGGATCATTCATCAAACTTCTTATGCCTACACCCCACAATAGAACGGTGTAGCTGAACGAAAAAATCGACATCTTCTTAAAACTGCTCGATCCTTGATGATTAATATGAATGTCCCAAAACATTTTTGGAGTGATGCTATTCTCACATCCTGTTTTCTGATCAATCGGATGCCCATGTCAATCCTTGGGAGTCAATCCCCTTTCTCCGTGTTGTTTCCCACTTTATCTCCATTTCCTCTTACGCCAAGAATCTTTGGTTGTGTTTGTTTTGTTCAACACTTGGGGCCTGGGTTAGACAAGCTAGATGCTCGAGCTACTAAGTGTATCTTTCTTGGCTACTCAAGGACTCAGAAAGGGTATAAGTGTTATAACCCAAAATCCTATAAATCGTTTGTGTGCTCTGGTGTCACCTTCTTTGAGTCAGTTCTGTTCTTCTCAGATGTTGGGGTCTCTTCCTCTCCCTCCGTGGTTCCCCTTTCTGTACCTGTTGTGGACATCCTTCCAGTAGCTCCTGTTTCTACTGCAGATGCACATCCTATGCCTGTTACTACTGAGAAGCCACCAATCACTCAAGTGTATACCCGTAGAAGTGCATCGGGCCCTCTTCCACTTCTGCCCCTGTCGACAGATCCTGCTACTGCTCCTCCTTCAGATCCTGATCTTCCTATTGCTCTACGAAAAGGTAAACGTACTTGTACTTCTCACCCCATTTCACACTATGTTTCTATTGCTCACCTTTCTGCTTCTCATTGCAAATTTATATCATTACTCTCATCTGTTCCCATTCCCTAGACTGTCCAGGAAGCTCTTGCCTCCCCAGGGTGGCGGCAAGCCATGGAAGAAGAACTCTCTGCTCTACAACATAATCACACATGGTAACTCACCGCTCTTCCTTCCGGTAAGCACACAATTGGGTGTAAATGGGTCTACACAGTGAAGTTTCTTCCTGATGGCAGTAGCGATTGAAAGTGAGGTTGGTGGCCAAGGGTTATTCTTAGATGTATGGTGTGGACTATATGGAGACATTTTCTCCTGTGGCTAAGATTGGTTCAGTTTGGGTGCTGATTTCATTAGCTGCTATGTATGATTGGCCTCTTGTACAACTTGACATCAAAAATGCCTTCCTGCATGGTGATCTAGTTGAGGAGGTGTATATGGAGCAACCACTAGGGTTTGTTGCTTAGGGGGAGTCTGGCAAAGTGTGTAGGCTCAAAAAGGCAATTTATGGACTGAAACAATCTCCACGTGTTTGGTTTGGCAGGTTCAGTGAAGTGATGAAAACCTTTGGGATGAAACAATGTCAGGTTGATCATTCTATGTTCAGCTATAACTCAAAGGATGGGAAAATCTTGCTAGTCGTGTACGTGGATGGTATTGTCATAACTGGGAGTGATAGCAATGGAATCAACAGGTTGAAGAAATTCTTATAGGATCACTTCAATACGAAAGATCTGGGGAAGCTGAAATATTTCCTGGGAATAGAGGTTGCGAGGTCAAAACATGGGATCAACCTATGTCAGAGAAAATGTGTTCTTGATCTACTTGAAGAAACAGGGTTGTTAGGTGCTAAACCAGCAGAGACTCCTATGGAACTCAATGCGAAGCTGAGTGTTGATGCAGGTGAAGAGTTTGATGATCCTGGAAGATACATAAGGTTGGTGGGAAAATTGAACTACTTGACCATTACCTGACCAGATATATCATTTGTTGTGAGTGTGGTGAGCCAGTTTATGCAACATCCTCGGGTTCCTCACTAGGAAGTTGTTCTGAGAATTGTTAGGTATCTAAAAGGTGCTCCAGGTCGTGGTTTGTTATACCAAAGTGGAGGAACTCTTGAGATAGTAAGGTACACAAATGCTGACTGGGCTGGTTCTATATCAAATAGGAGATCAACCACAGGGTATTGTACCTTCCTCGGTGGCAATCTTGTAACTTGGAAGAGCAAGAAACAAACAGTGGTGGCAAGAAGTAGTGCAGAAGCAGAGTACAGGGCTATGGCCCATACCACATGTGAGCTAGTATGGCTGAAGAACTTGCTTCAAGAGATGGGATTCTCAATTGACAAACCCATGAAAGTATACTGTGATAACCAAGCTGCTGTTCACATCTCTTCCAATCCCGTCTTTCATGAGAGAACTAAGCATATTGAGGTTGATTGTCACTTTGTAAGAGATAAAGTGATAAGTGGGGTGATAACCACATCTCATGTGAGCTCAGGAAATCAGTGGGCCGATCTTCTCACAAAGGGATTGTCTCGGGGAAGAATAGATTACATTTGTAACAAGCTGGGACTATATGATATATACTCTCCAGCTTGAGGGGGAGTATTAGAATGCTCGAGTCAGGGGTATTTTGGCCATTCTGGATTATCTTCTTGAGAGTGAAAGGTCTATTGTATTTGTGTTTAAGTTATGTGTCCCATCTTCTATGAGGGACAAAATGGTCTTTCCTGTAACTCTATGTTTTTGAATAAATACAAGTGGGTCAGCTAGGGAAGAGTGATTTTGACTCTCTTCTAGTCTGGTCGAACCTTTCTTTCTTCTTCTTCTCCTTCTTCTTCTTTCTCTTTTCTTTCTTCTTCTCTACTTCAATCTAGAATCTGCTAGGGTTTACTAACAAGCACAAACAACCAAAGACTCTATGAGGAAGAGGAAAATCTTGAAGGTTAGGACAGAGGACAGAAAAAGGAGTTTTCATACCCAACGCCATAGATGGCATTCGATTTATCAGATATGATGCAGTAAGGACTACTTGAGACTAGGGGTGAGCATTATTTGGTTAAAACTGAAAAACCAAACTGAAAGTTTTGGTTTTGGTTTTTTCAGTTCATTTAATTCGGTTTTTGTAAATTTCGGTTTTCGGTTTTGGTTTTCAGAATTAAAAATCCGATTAACCGAAAAAATCGAAATAACCAAAATTCATTATATGTAATATATAATATATAACATATAATATATAATATGCTATATATTTATATGTTAATATATTATATATAGTATATTATAATGAAATTCAATTTCATAATATATATTATAATGTATAATATATATTATACATTATAATATACAATATTTTATGTAAGCTAATGAAATTCGGTTTTAACCGAAATAACTGAAAACTGAACCGAAAATTTCGGTTTCGGTTATTTTGGTTTTCTTTTAATTCAGTTTTGGTTCGTTTTTTTTTTTTTTTATTTCGGATTTTAGAATTTTGGTTTATTCGGTTCGGTTTTTAACCAAATATACCGAATGCTCACCCCTACTTGAGACCAATAGTTCTTGGCAACCTTGTGTTGGAACAATAGGGTTTGATTTGTCTCCAATAAGTGTCTATTCTTATGCTCTACAACCGCATTCTATTGAGGAGTACTAGCATAAGATGATTAATGCAAGATAGTTGCATCCTCCATGAATAGATTCAAGGAGCTTTCAAAGTACTCAGTAGCATTGTCTAAGCGAAACTATTTAATTTTCTTGGTAAACTGAGTTTCAATCATTTTATAAAATGCCATGGTTATCCATGTGCATTGTGAATAGTGATCAATAAAGCTGATAAAATAACAAAATCCATCTATAGAAACAAGGGGTGAAGGGCCCCCCACATCAGAATGGATAAAGAGGTCTACATTGTTTTGACAATTGGCACACTTCACAAACCAAACTTTGACTCAAAACACACTTAAACAACTCAAGAAACAGTCCTTGCATTAAAGAAAATGACAAATGAGCTAATCTTGCATGCCACAACTATAGCCCAGCTACTGACTCCTCATTATCCCAACCACTGAAAGTAGTTGATTGTAAGGTTGAACTGATGTTTGCATTGAAATAATAGAGACCTCCAGGCTCATGACCACTCCCAATCGTTCTCTTCGTCAATATGTTCTTAAAAACACAATGAGTAGGAAAGAATGTTACGGTGTAGTTTAAGTTTTTTTTAAGCTTAGAAACAGATAATAGGCTTGAAGCAAGATTGGGGACATGGAGAACAGATTTATGTGAGAGATCCTTGCCTAGGTTAACCTCCCCCTTTCCAGAGATGGTGGAGAAGGAACCATTAACTACTCTCATTTTATCTTGGTCATACATTAAACGATAAGAAGAAAAGAAAGAAGACCCTGATGTGTGGGAACTATGGCCTGCCCCACAGTGTGCAGAAACAATACCTGATTTGGCAAGAGAGGTGGATGCAAGTGGATTGTTCCTTAGCCAAGCTTTCTACCTCATCAGTTGTGAAATCCAAAAAGGGCCCTGATGTGTGGGAACTAGTGGCTTGTCCCATTAGAGGAGGAACAATTGTGGGTGTGTTCTTTTGGCTTTCATCACTGTTACTTATGACAGAATTTTCGCTTGTTGTTTGTCTCTTTTGAGGCTTCTTCTCCTTTCTTAATGCAGCTAGTTTCAGATAAGGATAAAGAATCCAACAAGTCTCTTTCAAATTTCCATTTCCTCCACAATGAGAGCACTTGAGGTGCCTCTTGTCTGAACCCTTGCCCCCCTTTTGGCTCATGCCTCTCCTTATCTCTTAAAATTTCCCAGTCAAGTACAAGATAGTGGTCTAGTTCTTTCCATAATCCTTCCAAGGTTGCAAAATAAGTTGCAACAGACATATCCCCTTGTATCAATGCAACAATATCTTGTGTTAGCATATAAATTCATGCATTGTTCTTCCATTGTCCATAGGTTTCAGACACCTCCCAAATCTTAAATGCTGTAGGGAAGTGCTGAACAGTCATGGCTACCCTTCGAGTCATTGAAGCAAGCAGCCAGGACATAACAATAGCATTCTCCTTGCACCAGGTTGAGTATTCAGGACCATCCTCTTTAGGTTCCTTCTTTCCATCTATATAACCCATGAGCTCCCTGGAAGTAATGAAGAGTTTGGCTGAAACAGACCATTCTCTGAAATTGTATTCATCCAATAACACAACACACTGGTGATTTGTAGACTATGCAGATTTGGATTTTCCAGGTTTGAGGATCTCCCACCAGTCCTATTGTCCTTAGAGGACACTTCCCCTGATATTGTGGAACCTGGGCTGTGAAGAACCTGGGTTGAGAAGAAATCCAACACTTCTGTGGCCTGTTCTTACTCTCAGGCAGAAACTAGGACTGTCTACTCAGTCCTCATCGTAGATTTGTTCTACACACATCTCTCTAGTAGCATAATGGCTACTGGCTGCCGTAAAACCACTAGAAGGGCATATACAAGCTGGTAAACTCTCTTTTGTCCCTACACCCAAAGAGAAATCCTAGATACAGATATTTTTGTGGTCTACGACCAAACATAGGGCTTCTTCACAGTAGCCACACAAAAAAAGAAAGAAAGGAATAAAAGGAGGAACTAGATGTAATCAGTCAGGCCAATTGATGCTCTGATACCATGTTTGCTGAAATGGTGAAATAGAAGAGCAAGAAGAGAAGAGAAGAGAAGAGAACAGTGAATGGGTGGCAATGACTTCTCAGCCAGCCCTAGAACTGATATATATATATATATATATATATATATATATATATATATATATATATTGGCATTAAGATGTTACAATAAAAATACTAGAATGCCCCTGATTAGTGATGGGACACCTAGACAGTGCAAAGAAATAAATCCAGTTCAGGCCCAATAACTAAAGGCCCATATCTACTACTCATGTTTAGTGAGAGCCATTCTCAAAAGTTGTAACCTAGTGTCTACACCAAGAAAACCCTTTTTTCTCTCTCCAATCCTTCCTGATTTTGGAGTCTTCTCCAAGAACTCTACCTGGGCAGCAAAGATATACCAAAAACTCCAAGGACCAGGATTTAGAAGGCAAAACAATCAGCGCTTTAGTCTTCCATTCAGTCAGCTGATCTCAAGACCACATGAAACCACACGACAACATAAAAAATGTTCTCCAATACTAAGTAGGGAACTTCTTAATGCAGAAAAATAAGGAAATAAACAAGGAAAACAAAGAGAAATGAAAGAAGAAGCAAGAAATAAAGAGAAATCAAAGTGCCAAGAGGAGATAGAAGAAGAAAGGGATGCCAACAGATATATGGCCTCTCCACACATTTATTACTTGTATTAAAACTGTAGAGAACACTGATGTGGGCCCCACATCTATGGTCCCACTATGTTCATAGGGTAGAATGTGTTCTAGTCATCCTAGGGTTAGCTAGTGGTCAGTTGGTTATTTCAGTTTTATTTTGTTCTATTTGTTATGTAAAT
Source organism: Nelumbo lutea (assembly GCF_056320005.1). NCBI lineage: Eukaryota > Viridiplantae > Streptophyta > Magnoliopsida > Proteales > Nelumbonaceae > Nelumbo > Nelumbo lutea. Next base: position 60,492,740 of record NC_142688.1, read on the forward strand.
ACTAAGGGCAGATCTGTCCTTTCCATGTAATGAGCATAACCTATAAATACTAAATAGAAGCGGCGGCGGCAGAACATTTCAGATTCTGTCCCTCCTTTCAACCCTTTCTGTTCTACAGTTCTCTCTTCTCTTTCTCTTCTCTTCTCTACATTTTCATTCTATTTTCGAACCTGAAATCTGTTAGGGTTCAAGGCTGTTTGAACTTCTACTTGGTATCAGAGCAAGGTTAGGGTTTCTCATGTGAGTCTAGTCCAACCGACCACATGAGAACCATCTAGGGCTGGAAGCTGAGAAAGTAGAGTTCGTTGACTAATTCTTGGGGATCGCCAGAGGGTTTAGCAGCTGTTGAAGTCTTGCCACGGTTGCAAAGTGTTGGTGATCAGGAAGAATCAGAGAAGGCTCGGGTTCGGGTAACCTTAGAAGGCAGCGAACAGCATTCTCTTGTAAGTTATTTTATTTTCTAGGAGAACTACTATCAGAGAAGATAGGTTGGACCTATCTAGAAAGGGCGGCCGAACCATTCTACGGTTTTCTTCTTTCTATTCTCTAGGGCTTGATATTGATCTTGCGGCAAACCCTACTAATCTTGTTGCAAACCCTACTGCTGGGTCAAGCCTTGTGATCTACCTGTGAAGCTCTTCTTAAGTTTTTTTTCTCAGCATTGATCAGTTTTAGGGTTTCATATTAACCCTACTACAAGTCTTATCTGTACGGTACTGCTTGGAATGTGCGGCTGAGAATTTTTTTAAGGACTGATCAAAACCCTAATTCTGGTTCAGCATATCAGATCTTTTAAGGGGTGAAAACTATACGGACTGTTGCTGTTGTGTTTGCTAATTGGTTTCAGATCAGACTTATACTGGTTTCATGCACATATACCGTGAATGCAGATTAGTTCTATACTGATTTTTGATTGTGATTGATAGTCCAAGTGTTGTTCTTCGATTGTAGTAACCTTAATTTTTTGAGACTACTGGTTCTTGAACGAAATAGAGTTTAAAAATCAGGCAGAAGGCAGTTTTGGGAACAATAGTTCTGGTAGTGTTTCTGAGACAGGTTTTCAGATTATAACCGTAAGATTTGATGGATCAAACTATTTGGAATGGGCCCAATCATCCATGATGGCTATTGGGGGAAGGGGTAAATCAGGGTATCTCTTGGGAGATGTGAAAGAACCTTCCAAGGGAGACCCCATGTATTAAAATGGGTCCAAGAAAACTACTTGGTTATGACATGGCTGTGTAATTCTATGCAGCCTCATATAAGCCGAAATTACCTATGGGCAAAGACAACCAAGGAGATATGGGATGTTATGAAAGAAACTTATTCACAACCCCTTAATGTTGCCAGAGCTTATGAATTGAAATGTGAAGTGAACACTCTTAAACAAGCAGAAAACCTGGTTTCAGTCTACTTCTCTACCTTGAAGTCCCTGTGGCATGAGATTGATCACTTAGAGACTCTTGAGTGGGAGAGTCCCAAAGATGCACATACCCATAGAAAGCAAGTCGAGACAAACAGGGTGTTTGAGTTTCTGGCAGGTCTGAATTAAGAGTATGATATTGTGCGGCAACAGATATTGACCAGAGATAGTGTGACTCTCTCCCAGGCATACTCTTTAATGCATAGTGAAGAGACCAGGAGGAAAGTCATGATGCAACCTCAGCCTTTTACACCAGCCCTTGTAGCTGTTAAACCCAAATCAGGAGGTGATTCAGAAAGGGACAGGAAGAAGGAAGATAAAAGAGATGTGGTATGTGAGCATTGTAAGAAACCCAAAAACACAAAAGAAACATTTTGGAAACTGCATCCTCATTTGGTCCCGACAAAGTTGAGAAGCAAGAAGGGTAATGCTCATGTGCCTGTGAACACTGATTCAGCATCCTCGTCTAGCATAAGAGGCGCACCTTTAGAGACCTTAGCTGCAGTTCAGGTTGCTTTAATACAGTTGAAAAAGGAAGTTGGGAACTCAGCTACCATGCCACCTCAGTCACCATCAGCCCCTGCCACATCTGCTTTCGCACATTCAGGTACTCGAGCCTCAGCCTACCATGCCTCGGCTCCAGGTACTACTGCACTCTATTGGGTAATAGATTCAGGTGCATCCGACCATATGACTAGCTTGCCTTCATTGTTTACCACTTATCATTTGTCTTCTGGTAGGGATAAAGTATCTATTGCTGATGGTTCTCTTGTCCCCATTTCTGGCAAGGGTGACATCAAGCTATCGGATACTATCTCCTTGTCCTCTGTCATGCATGTTCCTAAGCTTGATACTGACCTTCTTTCAGTCAGTAGTATTACCAAACATATGAACTGCTCAGTAACTTTCTTCCCTGATCGATGTGTTTTTCAGGACTTGGAGACGAAGAAATTGATTGGGACTGGCCGTGAGACGAATGGGATATATCTGCTCGGGGAGAGTTCTCGTCGGGAAGAGTCAGTGGATAAGAAGTCACTTGTTTCTCAGATTGTGAGTCCGGTTATGCTTTAGCATAACCGATTGGGTCATTTGTCTTTCTGGTCCTTAAAGAGTATGTTTCCTACTTTGTTTGAGTCTGTTGAGTTGTCCTAGTTGAAATGTGAAAGTTGTGAGTTTGCTAAGCATTGTAGAAAATCTTATTCATTGAGTAATAAAAGGAGTAATAGTTCTTTTGATATTGTGCATTCTGATGTTTGGGGGCCATATCACATCCTTTCTATGGGTGGGTACAGATATTTTTTTGTTATTTGTTGATGACCATACTAGGTTTTCTTGGGTTTATCTTATGTGCTCACGAGATGAGGTTCCCGCCCTGACCCAAAACTTCCACCAAATGATCCTAACCCAGTTTGATGCCAAGATCAAAGTTTTTAGATCTGATACTGCAAATGAATACTTTGCTAAGCAATTGGCATCTTACCTTCTTAATCATGGGGTTATCCACCAGAGCACTTGCCCTCATACACCTCAGCAGAATGGAGCTGCAGAAATGAAGAATAGGCACATCTTAGAGGTGGCTAGAAGTATTTTGTTTACCTCCAATGTCCTTATTCGCTTCTGGGGTGAATCTATTCTCACAGCGGTATATCTTATTAATAGGGTTCCTCCCCGGGTTCTTGATATGAAATCTCCTTTTTCCCTTCTATACCCAAATGAGGAGTTGTTTACTGTTCCCTTTAAAACATTTGGTTGTACCTGTTTTGTTAAGCTTCTCGGACCCCATCACTCCAAGTTCGAACCAAAGGCCTCCAAATGCATCTTTCTTGGTTATGCACAAACTCAAAAGGTTTATTGCTGCTATGATCCTGTCTCAAGGAAGAAGTTTGTCTCCATGAATGTCACTTTCTTTGAGGAGACACCCTACTATTATCGGGTTTCTCCTCTGGGGGAGAGTAGTGAGAGTGGGGATTTGGTTTTTTTTCTTCAGGGGGAGCGCAGTGAAGGTAGGGCTAATACTTTTGGGGCTGTTCCCTTACCTATTCCATTGGGTGATGAGGGCTGCAATAGTGAGGGTGGTCAGAGGGATCAAGAGTTGAGAGTCTATCACAGGCGATGCAAGCAGGTTAATCCCGGTCATCAGTAGTCCAGGCCAGCTCCAACCTCTTCTACGGCTCCAAGTCCAGGTATTACAGTCCCAGGGCCCACAGAGACTCCTTCCACTGTTGCCACTTCACCTCCTGCAGACGACCTTGACCTTCCCATTGTCGTCCGTAAAGGGAAACGGCATTGTACCACATCTACAGCCCACTGCATTTCCTAGTTTTTATCCTATGATTGCCTATCTCCCTCCTACAGGTCCTATCTTACTTCCGTTGCCAATGTCCCTATTCCAAGAACAGTGCAAGAAGCCCTATCAGTCCCAGAGTGGAAAGGTGCAATGCAAGTTGAAATGGATGCCCTGTTGAAAAATAATACATGGGAGCTAGTCGATCTGCCCAAAGGAAAGAAACCATTTGGATGCAAATGTGTATTTACTGTGAAGCACAATGCGGATGGCTCCATTGAGAGGTACAAAGCTCGGCTAGTTGCAAAAGGGTTCACCTAGACTTATGGTTTAGATTACTTGGAGACCTCTGCCCCGGTAGCCAAGATGACCACCATTCGAGTTCTATTATCTCTTGCAGCAAGCCACACTTGGCCTTTGTAACAAATGGACGTTAAAAATGCTTTTCTGAATGGAGACCTGTAGGAAGAGGTTTACATGCGGTTGCCTCCTGGATTCTATGATATAGAGACAGGTAAGAAGGTCTGTCGGCTCAATAAGGCATTGTATGGTTTGAAGCAGTCACCTAGAGTTTGGTTTGATAGATTCAGACTAGCCCTTGGGAAGTTCGGTTATGTACAAGCCCAGTCATATAATACACTGTTCATCAAGAGGGTGGAGTCCTCTCTGACACTACTTGCAGTATATGTTGATGATATTGTGGTGACAGGAAATGATAGCCACAAGATTGAGTCCCTCAAACAGCTCCTTCATCAAGAGTTTGAGGTGAAAGATCTTGGTGCACTACGGTATTTTTTGGGTATTGAGGTTGCTAGGTCTAAATAGGGGATCTTTGTCTCTCAGAGGAAATATGTTCTAGATCTATTGGCGGTAACTAGAAAGTTAGGTGTCAAGCCCACAGATACACCCATTGAACAAAACCACGGGATTAGTGCAGAGAGTGGGAATCCTCTTGAAGGCAAAGTTATGTTCCAGCGATTAGTGGGAAAGCTCCTATATCTCTGCCTCACTCAGCCAGATATCAGTTATGCAATTAGTGTTGTCAGCTAGTACATGCATTCTTCTAGAACCACGCACCTTCTTGCAGCAGAAAGAATATTAGCCTACTTGAAGAGATGCCCGGGTAGTGGTATACTGTTCAAGAACAATGACCACATGAAGGTGGAGGTCTATACGGATGCGGATTGGGCTGGGAGTGTTGATGACAAAAGGTCTATCTCTGGATATTGTGCCCTTGTGGGAGGTAACCTTGTCTCTTGGAGGAGTAAAAAATAGAGTGTTGTCTCCCGATCTAGTGCTAAAGCTAAATACATGTCAATGGCTAACGGAGTGGCTGAAATTCTATGGCTGAGATCACTACTTGAGGAGTTGGGTATTGAGTATGAGAAGCCCTTGATGCTGTATTGTGATAATCAAGCGGCTATTAATATAGCACACAATCCGGTGCGGCATGACAGAACTAAACATATTGAAGTTGATCGACATTTTGTACGAGAGAGGGTCTCATCACAAGAAGTGTGTCTCCCGTACATCACATCCAACATGCAGCTAGCAGATGTCCTCACCAAAGTTGTACCAAGGAAGAAGCTAGAGGCGGATCTATCCAAGTTGGGAATGATAAACATTTATTCCCAACTTGAGGGGGAGTGTAGAGAACACTGATGTGGGCCCCACAGCTATGGTCCCACTGTGTTTGTAGGGTAGAATGTGTTCTAGTCATCCTAGGGTTAACTGGTAGTCAGTTGGTTATTTCAGTTGTTATTTATTTCAGTTTTATTTTGTTCTATTTGTTATGTAAATACTAAGGGCAGATCTGTCCTTTCCATGTAATGAGCATAACCTATAAATATTAAATAGAACTGGCGGCGGCAGAACATTTCAGATTCTGTCCCTCCTTTCAACCCTTTGTGTTCTACAGTTCTCTTCTCTTTCTCTTCTCTTCTCTACATTTTCCTTCTATTTTCGAACCTGAAATCTATTAGGGTTCAAGGCTGATAGCAGTCTTGAACTTCTACTAAAACATTAGGGTATGTACAATGACAAATATGCCTAATAGAGAATCTGATTATGGGCTGAGGTCGTGATAACAATAAAAATAAAGGATGATAAAAATAAACAAGGCCCAATAACACTTGTCAAGAATAAAAGTGGCTAATATGGGGGAGGTATAATATGGCATGTAAAAACAGTTGGTGAAATTAACCCATTTGGCTATTGCCACCTCATCAGCTTAGTACCTAATGTAGAACCAACTGCTCTTGTATCAATTCAATCTTTGGAAAGGCTTTCCATATCTTTTGGAGGAGTCCACCTGCACCTAGAAAGAACAAAAGATCATTCCCAGATTCTAGCTGATCATTTCAGTCTTATGCCAATTGTCAAAAGCACTATGCACATTTCTAGGACCTTTGGGAATAACAAAGATCCATTATTAAACAAAATTTGTTTTTTTTGGTAAGCCAGTAGATAAGATTTGTTGGAATAAATGTTATAATTTGTCTGATTGTAGAACAAAGAGTACTGTGTTAGTTGATGGGATGAACTTTCCTTCTAGACAATAATGACAACAAACTGCTCTATCTCTGGCTTCCTAATTGGTAATATTGCAAATATATTGATGACTGATAAAGTTGGTTTACAAATACTGCCTGCCCGTAATATGTAGCTACTCATTTTGTGCATAGAGTTTCTATAACAGGTTTTCCAGTTAATACAATGTGATTGGAGGAATTATGATTACCATTTGGAATCTAAGGCAAAAATTGCAATCATATTTTAGTAAGTTATGCCAAAACCATGAAAACAAACATCAGTCTTCCAAAGGGAGTGGTCAAAATGGGCAAAAATGTCAAAATGGGTATTTGAGAAACAAATGGGATGACACATGCATTGCATGTGGTATTAGTACTTAATAGTGGACAGAAAGATAAGAGGTCCACTATTTGTAATTTTTCTGTGTGCATTTGTGAAAGTAGTATAACTACTTTTAAATAGTAATATATGAAATGTATTACTTGAAACATTTTCTGTTGGTTACTGATCACATTTTCTAAATTTACATACTCTATTTTCTGAGTTGGCTGATAATTATCCTTTATGAAAAAGATGATGTACTAATTTTCTATTTAATTTATTAGTGGGGTTTAAAACACAGATCGTGTTTCATGAAGAATCATGATATGATCATCACTCGTCTGGCTTCAGGGTATGCATCTCTAACAAATAAAACTTTTTTAGTATTAACAATTTGTTGTTATGAATATATAGCTGTCATTTGTATGATAAATACAGCACTGTTTGCTGCAGCAGTCAATGGACTATTTAATAGACTACCTTTATTAAAGTTTTTATATGTAATGATCTCCATAACTTATGACCTAAATAACTTTTAAACATTGTTGATTTATTGATCGGTGTATGCCCTTTTTGTTTGTTAGAGTTTATTGTGTGTTCCATTCATTAACTTAAGTAGGAGCAGATATGTAATAGTATATTGATTTAGAAGAGTATAAATACCAGTTCCCTGCTAGGTGACGTTATGCTTTTGACTCCACCAAGCAGATTTCTCTCTGAACCAGATTCACAATTTTTTCCCTGTTAACATCATGTTTTTTTTTTTTTTTATTTCTTATTCATTTCTTTCAATTATCAATAATTCCATATTGCACCACAATGAAAATAAGGCCATCAATATTAATATGGACAAGTCTTCTCTGCCAAAGGGAGGAGTTTTAAGTACAGATTTGGTTGCAACCCGGGGAGGAGGTGAACTGAACTAGTAAAAGGAACTAATCAACCTTGGGCTGTATTGTATCATTCCTGATACCTGTGCATAAGGTATGAGGACTTATTCTTCAATAAAATATTAAGAAAAACAAAATAAAAATAAAAGAGAGAGAAAGAGAGAATCAGCCGCTGGTATCAGAGCATCAGAAGATCAAGGAGAGCATCAACCGCTGGTTGTGACTCACAGACGAACCTGCTGACATCATGTTGGGTAGCTGCCCAACTCAGGTCCTCTTCGAGGGAGGATAACCTCCAGAATAGGGGAGAGTGAGAGTGAAGAAAGAGATCAAATCCTTTTATTATCCCCTTATTGTAAGTACACCTCTGTATTTATATTCAATCTTGCCTTCAATGTAACTGATTTACAGCAGAATTATAACAACTCGCCAACTTGTTTGATTTAGTTTACTCCAACTTGATTCAGTTAACTACAACTGTCTTTGCACTGGCTTCCTTATGCTGAGGTGGCCTTCTTCTCCTTCTAGAACATACCTGTAGTTCCTGTCCCCTTGTGCCTCTAACACATCAACATGCCGCCCTTTAGCCTGTACAATAGGCGGTGTCCATTTGTGGTTTTGATGCCCGTTGATGTGCCTCATTTTTAGAGGAATTTTTATATAGATTTCATGGAGGTTTGAAGCTGTTTTACATTTTTCTTGGATTTTTTCAAATGAAAATTGGCGAAAAATCCAGATCTGGAGTTTAGGGCTTGCATGCTCACATGGTGGGTTGGTTGCTGTTAAATCCACTTGCGTTTGAATCATGGTAAATTTCTATGACTACAGGAAGTAGTCTCAGATTTTTTGCAGCCCTAAAACTTTTTTGGGAATTTTTTTTTCTTTCCCTATTTTGCTGCCAACACCTTCTTTTCCCTTGTTTTATTGTTGTAGCCCATGTTTAACCTTCAGGGGAACGTGTTTGGGTGTTCATCTAGTGTTGGGATACTGTTGTGTTGGTGAGAAAAGTGCTTTTAGAGGGGTGGTAATCGATGGACTCACGCAAAGATGTGCATGCACCTACCTATGTCCTCCCGGGAAGTAATGACAATGTTGGAGGGCAGATTACTACTGTAAAACTTGATGGAACAAATTATCTTGAATGGTCTCAATCAGCTAAGCTTATAATTGGAGGAAGAGGTAACCTTGGATTTATTACTGGTAAGGAAGCTAAGCCGAAGCTTGAAGATCCAAATTATTCCAAATGGGAGCAAGATAATTTGTTGGTTATGTCATGACTTGTATGCTCTATGCAGCCTCACATCACCCACAACTATATGTTCCTTCCAACAGCTAAGGACATTTTGGATAGGTTAACTTCAACTTATTCTCAAGCAAAGAACACTGCTAGAATCTATTAGTTACAAAGAGAAGCATGTAATATGCAATAGGGGGAGAAATCGGTGCCCATGTATTTCTCTTCCTTACAATCAGTTTGGGAAGAAATGGATCATTTAGAAGCTTTGGAGTGGAAGGGTCATGTTGATGTTGAACAATACAGGAAGTGCATTGAGAAAAACTGAGTTTTTGATTTTCTTGTTGGACTGAATGCTGATTATGACTTCACCAGGCAACACATCCTTAGTGCTGATATTTTGTCACTCTCCACAACATATTCTCTTGTGCAGAATGAAGAGAGTTAGAGGATTGCCATGATGCAAGTTCCTATTAGTGAGCACACAACTCTTGTGTCCACAAAACCCAAATATAGTTCTGGTAAAGCTGAAGAGGTAGTTTGTGAATATTGCAAGAAGCCAAAGCACACAAAGGATAGGTGTTGGAAACTAAATCCTCACCTAAAACCTGAGAAGTTTAAAACTAGAAAGATGGTAAATGGTCATGTTGCTACTGTTTGCTGAAATAGGGCTGTCGAATGAGAGAAGAAGAGGAAGAAGAAGAAGAAAAGAAATGAAATGGGCGGCTGAAAAATGCTCAGCCAGCCCTAATCTTCTATATATAAAGACATTACATAATGTTACATAAATAGACAAGAATGGCCCTGATTAGTGATGGGACACCTAGTCAAAATAAACACTAAATAAGATTAGGCCCAGTAACTAAGGCCCAATAACTAATGACTTAAGACCCAACAAAGATAAACATACAAATTAAGACAGTCGAACCAACACTCCCCCTCAAGCTAAGCATGGATGTCAATCATGTTTAACTTGCCAAGTAAGTCCACGAATTTCACTGTAGCTAGCCCTTTAGTCAGAACATCTGCAATCTGCATCTCAGAGGGAGTATAAGGAATGCAGAGTTCTCCTGAGACAATCCTTTCTCTAACAAAGTGACGGTCTATCTCAATATGTTTTGTTCTATCATGTTGCACTGGGTTATTTGCAATGTTGTTTGCTGCCTTGTTGTCACAGTACAACCTGAGAGGGCACTCAATCTTTATTCCAAGTTCACCAAGCAGGATCTTCAGCCATAAGAGTTCAGCAACACCATGAGCCATAGCTCGGTACTCAGCCTCTGCACTAGATGTAGCAACCACATTCTGTTTTTTTACTCCTCCATGTAACTAAATTTCCTCCAACAAAGGTACAATACCCAGAAGTAGACTTCTTGTCCCCAACAGAGCCAACCCAATCTGCATCAGTATATCCTTCAACTTCAATTTTACTGTTTTTCCTGAATAGAATCCCTTTCCCCGGGCAAGACTTCAAATATCTGAGGATCCTTTCCACAGCTTTCATGTGAGGGATTTTAGGAGTGCATGAACTAACTGACATGTACAACATAAGCACTGTCAAGGCGAGTAAGGGACAGGTAAATCAACTTCCCCACCAGCTTTTGGTATCTTTCCTTATCAAGGTACTCCTCTCCTACTGACACCTGTAGACCATGATTCTGTTCTATTAGAGTATCAGCTGGCCTACACCCCATCATGCCTGTCTCTTGAAGAAGATCAAGGATGTATTTCCGCTGACATATATAGATGCCCTCTTTGGATCTTGCAACTTCAATCCCAAGAAAGTATCTCAGTTGGCCCAGATCTTTGATCTCAAATTCAGCAACCAAAAACTCCTTTAGTCTTTTAATCTCTTCCTGATCATCCCCTGTAATTACCATATCATCCACATAGACAATAAGTGCCATAAGTTTGCCATTTCTCTTCCTTATGAATAGGGTATGATCTGCTCCACTTTGAGTGTAACCCCCTTTCTTCATGACTCCACATAGCTTCTCAAACCAAGCTCGAGGGGATTGCTTAAGGCCGTATAGGGCCTTTCTCAGTCTACATACCTTTTTGCCAAAAACATAACCTGGTGGAGGATCCATGAACACCTCTTCATGCAGGTCGCCATTCAAGAAAGCATTCTTCACATCCAACTGATGTAGCTCCCATGAGAAATTTGCAGCTAATGATAATAGAACTCGGATTGTGTTGAGTTTTGCCACCGGAGCAAAGGTTTCTTTGTAGTCAATCCCTTCTTTTTGAGTAAACCCTTTTGCTACCAGTCTAGCCTCGTACCTCTCAATGGACCCGTCCTCCCTATGCTTCATAGTGAACACCCACTTGCATCCAACAATACCTTTCCCTTCTGGTAGATCCACTAATTCCCAAGTCCTTGCTTTCATTAAGGCTTTCATTTCTTCATCCATAGCCTCTTTCCATTTTGGGTTAGATACTGCCTTAGTATACCTGGTAGGAACATGCACAGAAGATAGAGCAGACACAAAAGAACAATAACGAGGAGACAACTGTGAGTGAGACACAAAATCAGCAATGGGGTATCTGATAGTACAAGAACGAGTAGACTTACGAAGGGCAATAGGAAGATCTAAGTCAGAGGAACTAATAGGATTACCTTGAGTTTTTGAGACAGGTTGATCCGAGTCCAATTGGTCGCTGTCATGAGTTAGATGACCCTTCTTCCTTCTGTTGTAGGTGATTCTGATATCTCTTTGTAGCCTGCTGGAGTCTTCAGTAATATTTGCAACATCACTAGTAGTAGCTGGTACAATGGGAGCCTCACTAGATTCACCCGGGATACCACAACTAGGTGGATTAGGAGGAGAAGATGGAAGGCCTGAGGTCGAGAGAGGTACAAAGAATGAGGGAACAGAAGAATCCTCTTCCATCCCACTAGTCTCCCCCTGAAGAGGATTCTGGGAATAGTGAAAATAGGATTGAGACTCAAAGAATACCACATCCTTTGTGACATATTTTTTCTTGGTGACTGGATCATAACACTTGTATCCTTTCTGAGTAGGGGAGTACCCCAAAAAGATTCCCTTTGTAGCCCTAGGATCCAATTTGCTCTTCTTCGGATCCTTGACATGTATAAAGCATACACAACCAAAGACTCTCGGTGGAAGAGAAAAGTCAGGAAGATGAGGACAAAGAACAGAGAAAGGAGTTTTCATCCCCAATTACCTTGGATGGCATTCGATTTATCAGATATGATGCAGTAAGGATTGCTTGAGACCAATAGCTTTTTGGAACTTTGTGCTGAAATAGTAAGGCTTGAGCAGTCTCCAATAGGTGCCTATTCTTGCGCTCAACAACCCCATTCTGTTGGGGGGTACTAGCACAAGATGGCTAATGAATCATTCCAGCATCCTCCATAAACAGATTCAAGGACCTTTCAAAGTATTCTGCAGCATTATCTGACCTGAATTGTTTGACCTTCGTACCAAATTGTGTTTCAATCATTTTGCAAATGTCATGGTTACCCGCGGCACTTCTTCTCGTGCTTTTAATAAGTAGATCCATGTTCATCGAGAATAGTGATCAATAAAACTGATAAAGTATCGAAAGCCATCAATAGAAATAATAGGAGAGGGGCCCCAAACATCAAAGTGGACTAAGTCAAAAGAAGCTCGAATTTCATTACTTGAAGTTGAATAAACAGTTCTACATTGCTTTGATAGTTGACAGACTTCACAAACTAACTCTTGACTTGAAATATCTTTGAATATTTCTGGAAACAACACTTCCAATGATGAAAAAGGTAAATGACCTAGCCTAGCATGCCATAGATGTAACTTAGCTATTGACTCCACATTGGACTGACTACAAGTAGCAGATGTTTGCAAGGCCGAACTGATGTCTGCATCAAGGTAGTAGAGACCTCCACACTCATGATCGCTCCCAATCATTCTCTTCGTCAATCTGTCCTGAAAGACACAATGGGTAGGAAAAAAGGTTTTGCTACAAATCAAATTTTTGGTAAGCTTTGAAACAGATAAGAGATTTGAAGAAAGATTGGGAACATGCAAGACAAATTTTAGTGAGAGGTCCTTGCTTAGGTCAACCACTCCCTTCCTAGAGATGGTAGAGAGAGAACCATTAGCAGCCCTCATTTTATCTTGGCCAGACATTAAATGATAGGAAGAAAATAGAGAAGACATGTGTGTCATGTGGTCAGTTGCACCAGAATCAATAATCCAAGAGGCAGGATCAATAGAACTAGTTGCACTAAAGGCGGAGACAATACCTGATCTGGCAAGGGAGGATGATGGAAGAGAATTGGTCCTTTGACGGGCTAGGGCCCGGCTAAGTACCTCTACCTCATCGGCAGTAAAACCCAAGGACCCGGTTCGAGGGGAATTAGAAGTTTCTCCCATGGAAGAGGAAGTAACTGTAGATGAGTGTTTTGAACCATCATCACTTTGACCCGTAGCCAAATTCACACTTGCAGATTGACCCTTCAGATGCTTCTTGTCTTTCCTCAATGCAGCTGGCTTTAGATGCGGATGGAGAGCCCAACAGGTCTCTTTCACATGCCTTTCCCCTCCACAGTGGGTGCACTTCAGATGTCTCTTGTCAGAGTACCTGTTTCCCCTTTGATTTGTAGAGATAAGGGCTGAATGCTCCACAGTCTGTTCAGCTAGTTTTGTTTGAGTGTCAACCTGCATCTCTTTCCTTCTCACCTTTTCATTCCTCACAAGGTAGTAAACATGATGTAAGTCTGGCATTTCATCCCTTCCCAGAATTTGGGATCTTATGCTCTCATATATAGGATCTAGGCCAGCCAGAAACTTAAATGCTCTACCCTCTTCAATTTGTTTTTCATGCTTTTCTTTGTCTCCGACACTCTCCCAATCAATAATAAGGTTGTGGTCTAACTCTTCCCATAGTCCTTCTAGTGTAGCAAAATATGTTGCAACACTCATATCTCCTTGCCTCAAGGCAGCAATGTCTTGATTCAGTCTGTAAACTCTGGCAATATTCTTTTTCTGTCCATAGGTTTTAGAAACCTTTTCCCATATCTTGGCAACCGTGGAGAAATGTTGAACAGTCCTAGCTACTCTTGGAGTCATTGAGGCAAGTAGCCAGGACATAACTGTAGCATTCTCTTTGCGCCAAGCTGCATATTCAGCACTCCCCATTCCTTCTTCTGCCCGTCCAAGTAACCAGTGAGTTCACGGGATGTGATGAAAAGCATGGCTGAGACAGACCATTCCCTGAAGTTGTACTCATCCAACAACACACTTGTGATCTGTAGGCTGTGCAGATTTGGATTCTCTAGATTAGGAGACCTCCCACAAGCCATAACATCTCTAGAGGACACTTCCCTGGATATGGAAGACATCTTCACTTACTTGTAAATGTCAAGACTGTAACCGCAATATATAGAGAACTGTTTCACACTTACGGAACTTGTTGCACTGTAAACTCAGTCCTGAGAACCAGACACAGAGCTGAAACACCGAGTACTACACTGCACACTGTGCCCTAATTACTACTGTGTTCTAAATACTGCTGCTGTAGCCTGCAACTTGCTGTGATGGCTTCTACTGTATGCTAAGCACTGCTATCGCAGGTTATAACCTCACCCACGAACAGTTCTAGGACTACTGAGATCAATCCTTCCGTCTAGATCTGTTCTACACAGATCTATCTTAGCCGAATGGCTACAGTCTGCTGTACTGCATCTATTAGGGCATCAACCTCTGGGTCTAACTCCCCTTGGGCTCTACAACCAAGGGAAACCCTAGATGTAGGTCTAGCTGTGTTCTACGACCAACCCTAGGGTTTCTTTGCAGCAACCAACAAGAAAGATGGAAGAGTTACCTGCGAGTAGAAGAAGATGCGGCTGCTGTAACTAGTCAAAAGATCAGTGCTCTGATACCATGTTTGCTAAAATAGGGCTGTCGAATGAGAGAAGAAGAGGAAGAAGAAGAAGAAGAAAAGAAATGAAATGGGTGGCTGAAAAATGCTCAGCCAGCCCTAATCTATTATATATAAGGACATTACATAATGTTACATAAATAGACAAGAATGCCCCTGATTAGTGATGGGACACCTAGTCAAAATAAACACTAAATAAGATTAGGCCTAATAACTAATGACTTAAGACCCAACAAAGATAAACATACAAATTAAGACAGCCGAACCAACAGCTACAACTAGTCATGATTCTCAGACTCACATGCTTGAGGGAAATTCTTCTTCTCAAGCATCTACTCATGACACTTTGATGTGATGGAAAAATTGAGAAGCATCTTACTCCATATTGAAAAGAGTGGGTTGCCTACATTTGCTGGTTCACATACACCTTATGCCTTTGCAAAATCAGGTACTTAACTTGCGTGTCATGCCTCATCCTCTAGCTCTTGGATAATTGACACAGGAGCCAGCGATAATATGACTGGTATCCTTTCCTACTTTACCACTTACAAACTTATTTTAGGGAAAGGTAAGATTGCAATTGCTGATGGATCTCAAACCCCAATCTCGGGTTTGGGTGAAGTTAAATTTACCAACAACCTTTCTCTGAAATCTGTTCTCCATGTCCCACAACTGCATAGAAATCTCTCATCTGTTAGCTCACTTACAAAGTCTCATAACTGTTTTGTAACCTTATTTCCATCTTATTGTGTCTTTTAGGATCAGAGTACGAGGAAGACAATTGGTTGTGGACATGAAGCTGATGGAGTTTATCTTCTTGATCAGTCTCCAAAATTAGGGTTAATGTGTCGGTCTAAGTCTTGCCATGATGAGAAACTAAGTCAAATGAAATTGTGGCATCATTGTCTTGGGCATGTGTCTTTTGGTTCATTGAAGTTTTTGTTTCCTAGATTGTTTGAGTCCTTGTCTAGTTCTGGTCTACAATGTGAAGTCTGTCAACTATCAAAGCAATGTAGAACTACATATTTTGCAAGTAGCAAGAGAAGTAATGTTGCTTTTCATTTAATACATACTGATGTTTGGGGGCCTTATTCTATTCCATGTATGGGTGGTTATAAATACTAAATTCTCTTTGTTGATGACTACTCGCAATATACCTAGTTGTATTTGATGAAAAGCCAAGATGAAGTTCCTTCAATTATAAAAGGCTTTTTCCGTATGGTGGAGACATAGTTTTGAAAGAAGATTAAGATTATCAGATCTAACAATGCCAAGGAATACTTTGAGAAGCACTTACAAACATTCCTTAAAGAGAAAGGAGCAATTCACTAGAGTTCCTATCCTCATACTCCCCAACAAAATGGGGTCTTAGAAAGGAAAAAACAGACATGTGGTTGAAGTTGCCAGGGGATTGTTATTCCAGATGCATGTCCCAACTTGGTTTTGGGGGGATGTTGCATAAACATATGTATATCTTATTAATAAACTTCCTTCGTGGACCCTTCATCTCCAGTCTCCTCATCGACTTCTTTTTCCTGATGAGGATACCTTCCATCTTCCTCCTAAGGTCTTTGGGTGTGTCTGCTTCCTCCATGACATGAGTCCTTTTAGTTTGAAATTTGATCCAAAGTCTATCAAATGTGTCTTCTTGGGATATTCTTCAGTCCAAAAAGGGTACCGTTGTTATGACCTGTGCTTTGGAAAAAGGCACGTGTCCAAAGATTTCACATTCTTTGAGTCTATTCCCTTCTTCTTAGTGAAGATCAGACTCCTTTTTGTATGCCGATTCTTGCTTCGGTTGTAACTGGTGTTGTCAATCCTTCTCCATTTTCCTCGTCCTCCCTGTGGTGTCTGTAATACTCCTCCCGTGCCTCCTCCTCTATCTCTTCCTATTCCTCGATCTCGACAGTAGTGTTTCGTCAGATGGAAAAAGAGGATGACTCCAGGGGTTGAATGTCCATTACAATCTGGCTTCCCGGACTCGGCTAATTTTGATTCTGAACCTCCTCCTATTTCTGATGCTTGTGTTGAACCTATTACTGAACCTCCTATTGTGGTTTCTGACCTTAAACTTCCTATTACAGTTTGTAAAGCAAAAAGGGCATGTGCTAAATATCCCTTATCAAATTATGTCTCTTATGATACCTTATTTCCCTCTTATTGTGCCTATCATGTCTTCCATTTCTTCTACTTTTATCCCTCATAGTGTTACTGAGGCAGTGCAGTTCCTTCATTGGATGGTTATGTATTTTATGATACCTTATTTCCCTCTTATTGTGCCTATTATCTTTTCCATTCCTTCTATTTTTATCCCTCATAGTGTTACTGAGGCAGTGCAGTTCCTTCATTGGATGGATGCTATGAACTAGGAAATGGAGGTGCTTGAGAAAAATCAGACATGGGAAATTATTTCTCTTATAGTGGGCAAAGTTCCTATTGGATGTAAGTGGGTTTACATAGTGAAGCATAAAGCCGATGGCTCAATTGAAAGGTATAAAGCTTGGCTTGTGGCAAAAGGGTACACTCAGTCTTATGGCATTGATTATTAGGAAACCTTTGCTCTAGTAGCCAAGATGAATTCAAATTAAATTATCATGTCTCTTGTTGTCCATTGTTCTCAGCCCTTGTATCAAATTGATGTTAAGAATGGCTTCCTTAATGGTGACCTTCAAGAAGAAGTTTACATGGAACTTCCTCCTAGAGTGAACATCCCTAGGAGTGAAGGAAAGGTTTGTCGTTTGATAGATTCAGAAAAGCTATCTTAAAAATTGGCTTCTCTCAATCTTAAGTTGACTATACCTTGTTTATTAGGAGAGCAAATGGAAAAGTGACTATGTTGATAGTATATGTTGATAATATTGTTATCATAGGGGATGATATCGCTAGAATTGCTGAACTAAAGTCCTTTCCTGCTATTGAATTTGAAATTAAGGATCTTGGAAATCTCCGGTATTTCCTAGGGATTGAGGTCACAAGGTCAAAGAGGGGCATTTATATTTCTCAGAGGAAATATGTCCTTGATCTGCTTTAGGAAGTAGGAAATTGGATTGTAAACCAGCTGAAACCCCAATTGATCCCAATCATAAGTTGGGAGTTGATGATGAAGATGTCCTTCCTAACAAAGTTGTGTATCAAAGACTTGTTAGTCACCTTCTATACTTGTGTTTGACTAGATCAGATATATCATATGATGTGGGTGTGGGTTAGCAAATATATGCACAAGCCTAGATCATCTCATATGCAAGTAGTGAATAGAATACTTGTTGTCTAATTGAAGGGATGTTGTATTCTAATCATGGGCGTCTAGGTGGTAATGTTGTATCATGTAGAAGTAAGAAACAATCAGTCGTGGCTCGATCTAGTGTAGAGGTAGAGTACAGAGCTATGGCTCATGGAGTTTCAGAATTGTTATGGTTGAAAAACTTGTTGACAAAAATGGGAGTGCAAATTGATACTCCAATGATATTATATTGTGACAATCAATCTGCCATAAACCTAGCCCACAATCCTGTTCAACATGATCGCACAAAGCATATAGAGGTTGATCGACATTTCATTAGAGAAAGAGTTGCCAGTGGAGAGATTTGTTTACCTTTCGTGAAGTCTGAAAATCAATTGGTTGATTGTCTTACTAAAGGTGTCTCCAAATCAAAGCTCGACAACAATTTGAACAAGTTGGGCATGACAAGTATCTATGCTTAGCTTGAGGGGGAGTGTTGAGAGTGTAAGTGCATTTATGTCCTTTCATGTTTTTTTGTATTTGGGCGCCTATTCGAGGACCTATTTTTAATTTTCTTCAAAGTGTTAAGTAAAATATTTCAAGGTGTGAACAGTAACACACCATAGACTCTCAACAGAACCTCTTCTTCTTCTTCTCTTTTTTTATTTCTGAATACTTTAACTTTGGCATTGAAGTTGCTCAGTTTGGTAAAAGCATTTTTATTTTCCAAGGGAAATATATCCTTGATCTATTGAAGGTTACTGGGTAGTTGGGATGTAAACCAGTTGAGACTGATGTGCATCCAAGTAATAAACTTGGAAAATGTGAAGGTGAAGTGAAGCAGTTTCAGATGTTCATCAATGTCAGGGACTTATTGGGAGACTTGTATATCTTTCCATGACTAGACCAGATATTGCATTTGTTGTGAGTATTTTGAGTCAGTTTATGCACTCACCTAGGCCTTCCCACTTTAAGGTAGTCGAAGGTGTTCTTTCCAACTTAAAAAGGCACCTTGGTAGAGATCTTCTCTTCACTAAACAAGGCCATACCAAGGTCAAAGGTTATAGTGATGCTGAATAGGCTGGTCCTGTTGATCATAGGTGATCCACCGTTGGTTTTTGCACCTTTGTAGGAGGAAATTTGGTCTCTTGGAGAAGTAAGAAGCAGTCTATGGTTGCAAAGTCAGGTACAAAAGCGGAGTATATGGGTGTTTGCTTATTCTAGTTTTTCTCCTTTCTCTTAACTTCTCTGTTTCTCTCGATTGAAACATAGTTGACAACTTGGTATGATAGCAAGATCTTGGTCACAGAAGGGGAAGAACTGTTTTCTTGATTCATGGGTGACTTCATAATGGTCACTAGATGATGTAAATGAACTCAGATCTGTATGGCTAAAATACCCAGACAGAAGGCTTCTCTTCCAATAGAATGAGTACCTTCTTTGTGGTTATATTGAACATTTTCTATCATTTTTTGGAAGGATCTAGCCTGACTTTTCCGTAGAAAGTGAAAAAATAAAAATCAAATCACATGTATCTGGTTGTCATGTGTGCACAGGAAGTTATTGGCATGTGGTTTTCTAGATTCTATTCCACTATATATCTTTCAATAGATATGGATTGGTTATCCATTCATAAATTCTCTTCTACTCCTAAATTCATGCTTGATTAAGAGAAAGAAGCTTTAATGCTGACTAGGTTGATATTAGATACAAAGAGAGAATTGGTAAGAGAAAGAAGCAAGAAGTAAGGAGATTAAGGAGGAGGGAAGGAAATAGTAACTGTCAGAACAACAGGAATGTTTTCTCAGTTTTTGAAATAAATATTTTGTACTTTTTGGGGTGGGTGAGTTAAAAATGAAGATTTTCTACCAAAAAGAAAGTAGGCAATGCATGTATTTTTTGAACCATTTATTATTTTCTGAACCAAAAAGAAATGGTTTCCTCTTTGACTTGCACAACATCTATTTTTTGAACCATTTATTATTTTTACTATCAAGTATTATTATTCTTAATAAATATATGCAGGATTTTTATGATTTGTATGGGTTTTTAATAAGCATCTTAATTTTCCATTTGGTACATGCAGGCTAGTTGTTCAGTTTTGGTGTAGTTACAACACTGTACCCCTAAACGTTATCATTACACAGGTTTGTATACATAACATACTTTGCAAGTTAAAGAGTTCTTTCCATTATGATGCTATTTTTTGTTGAGTGCATAAACATATTGATCCATTAGAAATGCTATTTTACAAATGAAATAAGTAACCCACTTTCAAATGGAATTAAATCATCTGTAAACTTCAGGTTGACATTATTTTAACTGAATATTTTTACAACATAGAGGTAGCTTGATGAAGAAATGACATAGGTATGAGAGTTCTCATTTAGTCTTGATATTTCATTTTGTATTCCATCCATCAAGAAGTGAAGATAAATATAATAAGTGTCAATCTTCTAGGTTGAGAGAACGCCAAGAGTTTCAGGGGTGTCAAACAGAATGGTTGACCCCCACCCCCAAAGAGTCTATATATCTTATTATTTATAAGTTACAAAGAGGACCTTGAAGGGATAAAGATAAAAAAATAATAATTACAAAGATGTCCTTGGAGGGCTGAAAGATAAGAAAGAAATGAATGCTATGGAACAACAGAGACCATAGAACAACATTACATCAAGTATCTCTACACTCCCCCTCAAACTGATACTGAAACATAAGCATCAGTTTGCCCACAAGAAATAGATGTCTAGACCTCGTCATAGGCTTCGTGGGAATGTCAGCAATCTATAAGTTGGAAGCTATATGAGGAAGGGAAATAGAGCCAACAAGAAATAGATCCCTAATGAAGTGACAGTCCAACAAGAAATAGGCTTCGTCCCTGTAGGTTTTCAAGACTGCTATTCAGTCTTGATCACTAAGAGATTTTAGGTTCAATGAGAAGAGAAAGTGAAGAAGATGTAGAAGAAAGAGTGATGGAAGAGCAATAGAACACAGATTTTGAGGAGAAGAACATAATGTCAATCATTCTGCTGCCGCCACTTTAAGTTAATATATATAGGTTATGCTAGTTACATGAAATGACATATCTGCCCTTGGTGTTTACATCATAACTGTGACTAGATAACAACCAATATAAAACTGAAACTAGAAATAACAAAACAACAAAATAACCACAGCTGTGACTAGATACATTCTACCCTACGGACAGAGTGGTACCACAGCTGTGGGGCCCACATCAATGTTCTCTACACTCCCCCTCAAGTTGGGAGTATATGTTCATCATTCCCAACTTGGATAGATCCGCCTCTAGCTTCTTTCTTGATACGACTTTAGTAAGAATGTCGGCTAGTTGCATACTGGATGTGATGTAAGGGAGGCATACTTCTTGAGATGAGACCCTCTCTCGCACAAAATGGCGGTCAACTTCAATGTGTTTGGTTCTGTCATGCTGTACTGGATTATGTGCTATATTAATGGCGGCTTGATTATCACAGTACAGCATCAGGGGTTTCTTATACTCAATACCCAACTCCTCAAGTAGAGATCTTAGCCATAGGATTTCAGCCACTCCATTGGCCATGGACCTGTATTCTGCTTCAGCACTTGACCGGGAGACCACATTTTGTTTCTTACTTCTCCAGGAGACAAGGTTTCCTCCCACAAGGACACAATATCCCGAGGTAGACCTTCTGTCATCAACACTCCCAGCCCAATCTGCATCAGTATAAACCTCCACCTTCATGTGATTGTTGTTCTTGAAAAGTATACCCCTACCTGGGCATCTCTTCAAGTAGGCTAATATTCTTTTTGCCGCAAGAAGATGTGTGGTTCTAGGAGAATGCATGTACTGACTGACAACACTAACAACATAAGTAATATCTGGCCGAGTGAGGCAGAGATATAGGAGCTTTCCTACCAGTTGCTGGAACATAACTTTGTCTTCAAGAAGCTCCCCACTCTCGGCACTAATCCTGTGATTCTGTTCAATTGGTGTATCTGCAGGCTTGACACCTAACTTTCCAGTTTCTACCAACAGGTCTAGGACATATTTCCTCTGAGATATAAAGATCCCCTGTTTGGATCTAGCAACCTCAATACCCAAAAAATACCGGAGTACACCAAGGTCCTTCACCTCAAATTCTTGGTGAAGAAGCTGTTTAAGAGACTCAATCTCATGGCTATCATTCCCTGTGACCATAATATCATCAACATATACTGCCAACAGTGTCAAAGAGGACTCCACCCTCTTGATGAATAGGGTATGATCTGACTGGGCCTGTACATATCCAAACTTCACAAGTGCTAGTCTGAATCTATCGAACCAAGCCCTAGGTGACTGTTTCAAACCATACAAAGCCTTGTTGAGCCGGCAGACCTTCTTACCTACTTCTGCATCATAGAATCCAGGAGGCAAACGCATGTAAACTTCTTCCTGCAGATCTCCATTCAGAAAGGCATTTTTCACGTTCATTTGGTATAAAGGCCAAGTGTGACTTGCTGCAAGGGACAAGAGAACTCGAATAGTAGTCATCTTGGCTACCGGTGCAAATGTCTCCAAATAATCTATGCCATAAGTCTGTGTAAACCCTCTTGCAACTAGCCGAGCTTTATACCTCTCAATAGATCCATCTGCATTATGCTTCACCGTAAATACCCATCTGCACCCAACTGGTTTCTTTCCTTTTGGCAAATCAACTACCTCCCAGGTGTTGTTCTTCAACAGAGCATCCATCTCAACTTGCATTGCATCTTTCCATTCAGGGATGGATAGGGCTTCTTGCACTGTTCTTGGAATAGGGACATTGGAAATGGAGCTAAGGTAGGACCTGTAGGTAGGAGATAGGCGATCATAGGATAAAAAATGGGAAATACAATGGGCTGTGGATGTGGTACAATGTTGTTTCCCTTTACGGACTGCAATTGGAAGGTCAAGATCATTTGTAGGGGAAGTCTCTGTGGGCTCTGGGACTGAAGTATCTGGACCTGGAGCTGCAGATGAGATTGGAGCTGGTCTGGACTGCTGATGATCAGGATCAACCTGCCTGCACCGCCTGTGATAAACCCTCAACTCCTGATCCCTCTGACCACCCTCACCATTGTAGCTTTCCCTCATCTCCTGATCCCTCTGACCACCCTCACCATTGCAGTTCTCATCACCCAATGGAATAGGTAAAGGAACTGCCCCATTCTCACTGCTCTCCCCCTGAAGACAAGAACTCAAACCCCCACTCTCACTATTCTCCCCCTGAGGGGCAACCCGAGGATAATAGGGTGTCCCCTCAAAGAAAGTGACATCCATGGAGACAAACTTCCTCCCGGAGACAGGATCATAACAACAATAACCCTTTTGAGTTTGTGCATAACCAAGGAAGATGCATTTGGAGGCTTTGGGTTCGAACTTGGAGGGATGGGGTCCGAGAAGCTGAACAAAGCAAGTGCAACCGAATGTCTTAAGGGGAATAGAAAACAAATCCTCACGTGGGTGTAGAAGCGAAAAAGGAGATCGCATATCAAGGACCCTGGAAGGGACCCGATTAATAAGGTATACCGCCGTGAGGATAGCGTCCCCCCAGAAGCGAATAGGGACATCAGAAGTAAATATGAGGCTTCTAGCCACTTCCAAAATGTGCCTATTCTTCCTCTCGGCAACTCCATTCTGCTGAGGTGTATGAGGGCAAGAGCTCTGGTGGATAACCCCATGATGAAGAAGATAAGATGTCAATGATTTAGCAAAGTATTCCTTTGCGTTATCAGATCGGAGAACTTTGATCTTGGCATCAAATTGGGTTAGGATCATTTGGTGAAAATTTTGGGTCAGGGAAGGTACCTCATCTCGTGAACGCATGAGATAAACCCAAGAAAAGCAGGTATGGTCATCAACAAATAACAAAAAATATCTGTACCCACCCATGGAAGGGATATGATAAGGCCCCCAAACGTCAGTATGCACAATATCAAAAAAATTATCACTCCTTTTATTATTCAATAAATAAGGCTTTCTACAATGCTTAGCAAACTCACAACTTTCACACTGTAGCTGAGACAACTCAATAGACTCAAATAAAGTAGGAAACAAACTCTGTAAAGATCGAAAAGACAAATGACCTAATCGGTTATGCCAAAGCATAACCGGACTCACACTCTTAGAAACAAAAGACAACTTCTCTACTGACTCTCCCTGACGAAACCGCTCCCCGAGCAGATAGATCCCATTCGTCTCACGGCCAGTCCCAATCACCTTCTGCGTCTCCAAGTCCTGAAAAACACATCGGTCAGGGAAGAAGGTTACTGAGCAGTTCATATGCTTGGTAATACTACTGACTGAAAGAAGGTTAGTATCAAGCTTAGGAACATGCAAAACATATGATAAGGAGATAGTATCTGAAAGCTTGATGTCACCCTTCCCAGAAATAGGAACCAAGGAGCCATCAGCAATAGATACCTTATCCCTACCAGAAGACAAATGGTAAGTAGTAAACAGTGAAGACAAGCTAGTCATGTGATCAAATGCACCTGAGTCTATCACCCAACAAGGTTAAGTAGTACCCGGAGCTGAGGCATGATAGGCTGAAGCTCGAGTACCTGAATGGGCGAAGGCAGGTGTGACAGGGGCTGATGGAGGCTGCGGTGGCTGAGCTGAATTTCCAACCTCCTTTTCTAGCTGTATTAGGGCAGCCCGAACTGCAGCTAAGGTCTCCAAAGATGTTCCTTTTGTGCCAGATGAGGATGCTGAATCAATGTTCATGGCTACATGAGCAATGCCCTTCTTGTTTCTTAACTTCGCAGTAACCAAGTGGGGATGCAGTTTCCAACATGTCTCTTTTGTATGTTTGGGCTTCTTACAATGTTCACATACTACATCCTTCTTGTCTTCCTTCCTCCTGTCCTTCTCTGAATCACCCCCTGATTTGGGTGTAGCCGCTGCAAAGGCGATATGGGTTGCATCATAACCTTCCTTCTGGTTTCTTCACTATGTACAAATGAGTAAGCCTGAGAGAGAGTCACATTGTCTCTAGTCAAAATCTGCTGCCTCACAATATCATATTCTGAGTTCAGTCCCGCCAGGAACTCAAACACTCTGTTTGTCTCGATGTGCTTTCTATGGGTCTGAGCATCTTTGGGACTCTCCCACTCAAGAGTCTCTAAGTGATCAATCTCATGCCACAAGGACTTCAAAGTAGAGAAGTAGACCGATACCGGTTTCTCTCCTTGTTTAAGGGTGTTCACTTCACATTTCAATTCGTATGCTCTGGCAACATTAAGGGGTTGGGAGTAAGTTTCTTTCATAACATCCCATATCTCCTTAGCTGTTTTTGCCCACAAATAATTCCGATTAATATGAGGCTGCATAGAATTACACAGCCATGTCATAACCAAGTAGTTTTCTTGCATCCACTTGGTATATGTCGGGTCTCCCTTGGAAGGTTCTTTCATATCTCCCAGGAGGTACCCTAATTTACCTCTTCCACCAATAGCCATCATGGCTGATTGGGCCCATTCCAAATAGTTTGATCCATCAAACTTTACGGTCGTAATCTGACCACCCATCTCAGAAATACCACCATAACTGATGTTCCCAAGACTGCCTTCTGCCTGAATTTTAGACTCCATTTCTGTCAAGTCTCAAAACAGTACTTGAATCACCAATCACAATCAAAACAATATAGGCCTGATCTGTATTCTCAGTGTATGTGCACAAAACCGAAGTAATTCTGATCTGAAACCAACTAGCCAACACAGCAGTAGCTGTCTGTAGATCTCTAACCCCCTTAGAACTCTGAGAACAGCTTTAAAACAAAACTGATATGCTAGGGAAAGTTAGGGTTTTAATCAGTCCTGAAAGGAAGCAATTCAGTCGCACAGTCCAAACTATATAGATGAGCTTTCAGTAGGGTTTTAATCAGTCCTGAGAGGAAGCAATTCAGTCGCACAGTCCAAACTGTATAGATGAGCTTGCAGTAGGGTTAATAAGAAACCCTAGAATCTGATCGGATCTACCAATCAACTTAAGAGTAGCTCTAGGTAGATCATAGAGTTCAGTCAACCACTAGAGCTTGCCGCAGATCACTTTCAAACCCTAGAGTAGAAAGAAACACAGTTCGGTCCAGGGTTTGATGTAATACCCTAGGAAATCGAAGAGAGAAAGAGCTAGAATGATTCGGCCTTCCCCTCCAGATAGGTCCAACCTATCTTCTCTGAAAGAACTTCTATTAAAAAATAACAACTTACAAGGAAAAAATAGTTCGCTGCCTTCTAGGGTTACCTGAACCCTAGTCTTCTCTGATCCTTCCTGACCACCAACACTCTGCAACCCTAGCAAGTTTCTAACAGCTGCTAGTACCTCTGGCGATCTCCAAAAATCAGTCTGCGAACTCCTCCTTTTCAGCTTTCAGTCCTAGGAGATTCTCATGTGGTCGACTGGTATTAGACTCACATGAAAAACCTTAACTTGGCTCTGATACCATGTAGGTTTTCAAGACTGCTATTCAGTCTTGATCACTAAGAGATTTTAGGTTCAATGAGAAGAGAAAGTGAAGAAGATGTAGAAGAAAGAGTGATGGAAGAGCAATAGAACACAGATTTTGAGGAGAAGAACAGAATGTCAATCATTCTGCCGCCGCCACTTTAAGTTAATATATATAGGTTATGCTAGTTACATGAAAGGACATATCTGCCCTTAGTGTTTACATCATAACTGTGACTAGATAACAACCAATATAAAACTGAAACTAGAAATAACAAAACAACAAAATAACCACATCTGTGACTAGATACATTCTACCCTACGGACAGAGTGGTACCACAGCTGTGGGGCCCACATCAATGTTCTCTACAGTCCCCAATATTTTGTTGATATGTTGGTGGTATTTTAGATTTCATTGTTAGACTATATATTTAAGGTTTAAAATTTTAAAATACTATTAAAAGCTTTTTGATATTTCATTAAAATCATCATAATTTTTTAACAATATTTTCCTAAAAGAACAAAAGGAGAATTGGTGATTGGATAATTGGCTTACTATTTGTATATGATTCAATTATTAAGTCATTATAGTTCAAAAGAAGAAAAATGCATAGAACAAAAGAGTATTCTCGATCTAATCAAAACATATAGTAACAAATTGACATATTTAATAAAGAGAAGATGGCTAAAAGGCTAAAAGAGAGATAGAGAAAGATACCTATTAAAGAAAGAGAGGAGAAAACAAAAGAGTATTCTCGATCTAATCAAAACATATAGTAACAAATCGACATATTTAATAAAGAGAAGATGGCTAAAAGGCTAAAAGAGAGATAGAGAAAGATACCTATTAAAGAAAGAAAGGAGAAGAAGAGATGGTTCAGCTGGTCTTTAGAAGAGAAAAATCAATCTCCCAGTCACTAGCTCCCTGTATTCACATGTACTGTATTTATCACTCCACTAAGCACTTTTTCTCTTACAAAATGACAGTCAATTTCTATGTGTTTTGTTCTCTCATGGAAGACTAGATTAGATGTGATGTAAACCGCGGCTTGGTTGTCACAGTACAATTTCACAGGATTGTTGAGTGTATACCCAATCTCTTAGGGGAGATTCTTCAACCACACTAACTCACAAGCTGTGTGTGCCATGGCTCTATATTCTGCTTCAGCATTTTCTCACTACAACTGTTTGTTTCTTGCTCTTCCATGTTACCGGATTTCCTCCAAGGAAGGTATAGTACCCTATAGTAGACTTTCTACCAGACATTGAGCCTGCCCAATCTGCATTTATATAACCCTTTATTTCACGACTTCATCTTGATTTGTATAATAATCCACGACCTCGAGCCCCTTTCAAACCATACAATTCTCAAAACTATATTCCAATGGGGAACCAGGGGCTTCTACATAAACTGGCAGACCACACTCACTGCAAAGGAAATGTCAGGCCGGATAATAGTCAAATAATTCTTCACCCGCATTAGTGCTTAATTTGATGTTGGGCTCCATGGGTGTTTCGACTAATTTAGTACCCAACAACTTGTCTCTTCTAACACAAGTCAAGCACAAACTTCCTCTAACACAAATTTATGCCATGCTTCGACCTTGAAACTTCTATGCCCAGGAAGTATTTCAGTATTGTAAGATCTTTTGTCTAAAATTGATCATGCAGAAAAGTGTTCAATTTATCAATCCCCAACTTATACCACCAACAAAACCTTTCCAGCTTCAGAATCATAGCTAAACATTGAATGATCAACTTGACATTGCTTCATACCGGAATCTTTAACTACCTCACTAAATCTACCAAAAATAGGCACATAGAGATTGTTTCTTTGTAAATTGCCTTCTTAAGTCCACACACCTTACCATCCTCCTCTTGAGCAACAAACCCTGGTGCTTTCTCCATATACACTTCTTCACTAAGATGACCATGCAGGAAGGCATTTTAATGCCAAGCTGAAACAAGGTCCAATCATACATAGTTGTTAAGGATATCAAAACACGAACTTAGCCAATCTTGGTAACGGGAGAGAATGTCTCTATATAATTCACACCATACAACTGAGAGTTCCCTTTGTAACCAACCTAGCCTACAAGCGCTCTATGCTTGCATCTGGTAAGTATTTGACAATATACACCCATTTACAACTTATACAACATGCTTACCAAGAGGAAGAGTGGTGAGCTCCCACGTGTGATTATGATCAAGGGCTGAGAGTTCTTCTTCCATTGCTTGGCACCATTCTAGGGAGGTAATAGCTTCCTGGACATTCTTAGGAGTAGAAATAGTAGACAAAAGGGAAACAAATTGATGATGGAAAGCAGAAAGATGAGACACAGAAAAATAGTTAGAAATATGATGCAAAGTACAACTACATTTATCTTTACACAAGGAAATGGGGAGATCAAGGTTGGATTGAGAGGGCACCACATGGTTAGGAACAACTACTGGATCTATTGATGGAGAAGAAACTAGAGGTGGTGTAGACTTGGGAGCAACAGGAATAAGAGGAATGGAGTCATCAACCGGAAAAAGAAGTGGAAGCACAAGAGATGAAGAAGAAACATCACTACTTCGAAAGAATGGAACAGACTCAAAGAAAGTAACATCAGGGTACACAAAGGAACGTTGAGAAGAAAGATTATAACACTTATATCCCTTCTCTATCCGAGAGTAGTCAAGAAAGATACCCTTTATAGAGTGTGCATCTAAATTGTCCATCCCCAGGCATAGATTATGAACAAAGTGTACACATCCAAAAACCTTGGCAATAAGAGGAAAGAGAGACAACATAGGAAACAAAACTAAGGGAGATTGACCTTCAAGGATAGACAATGGCATCTGGTTAATGAGAAAACAAGTTGTAAGAATAAAATAACTCCAAAAACATTTAGGAACACTCAAATGATGCAAAACAGACTGAGTAGTCTTAAGTAGATGACGGTTCTTGCATTCAGCCACCCCATTTTTTTGAGGTGTATAAGTGCAAGAGGTTTGATGGATGATTCTATGTTGTCCTAAGTATTCTTGAAACGAGGTATAGAAATATTCTTTCCCATTATCAAAACGAAGAATTTTAATGTGAGCACCAAATTGAGTGCGAATTTCAGTATAAAATTTTTGAAAAATGGAGATCAATTTACTATTTTCTTTCATAAGATAAAGCCATGTCATTCTTGAATAATCATCAACAAAAATTACGAAGTACTTATAATCCTTGTATGACACAACTCTGTTTGGATCCTAAATATCAAAATGGACTAAGGAAAAAGATTCAAACTATGACTATCTACTCTAGGACTAAAGGAAACCTGATGGTGTTTCCCATACTGACATGACTCACATTCCAATGAAGAAAAACAACCCAATGATGAAACATGTAACTGAAGTGTCTTGAGAAAAGGATGACCAAGTTTGCAATGCCACTAGAGAGGTGTAAGAGAAGACTAGAAAGCTATTGTCGAACCACCACCATCAAGATAATACAATCCACCGGCTTCATGATCTCGACCAATCTTCATCCCCATCTTGAGATCCTGAAAAGCACAGGAGTCAGGAAAGAAAGTTATAGAACAATTGATAGATTTGGTCAATTTGCCAATAGACATAAGAAGGAAAGGTAATTTGGGCACATATAGAACTAAAGATAACGACAATGATGCAATATCTATATTACCAACACCACAAATGAGAGAGGTAGAACCATTAGATAAAGTGATTGTTTGTGATGTAGAAGATGGAGAAAGGGAGGAAAACAAACTTGGAGTCCTAGTCATATGATCAGAAGCACCAAAATTGATAGTCTAGGGTGGAGGTTTGGAAGCTAGACAAGCCTTACATGAGTGGGCAAGAGTAGCCGTATTTTGGTGGGAAGTAGCCTAAAGAAATATTTCATACTTATCACGTGGAATACTCATCATCTCCTTCCCAGAGGCACTAGTAGATGTAAAAGTTGCTTGGTCAGTTTGTTGGGTATCAACTGCTTCACCACCACTTCTTGTATGATTGGCCCATCTAGAAGGTATTCCATGTAGATCATAGCAAAAATTAACAATGTGTCCTTCCATCCCTCACTGTGTACACTTCCTTGGCCCATAACTACGACCTCTACCACAGTTTCCCCCTAAGTCTCAACCTCCACTACGTCCACCACCACGACCTCTATTCCCACGGCCTCCCCTCTCATCACTGCAAAGGCTGATCTATCTGAAACTGTAGTACTGTCTGAAGACCCAAAATTAATCCTACGGAGTTGTGCAAACACCTCCTCAAGAGAGGGAAGAGCAGAGCCTCCTAGAATCTAAGCTCTAACTAGTTCATACTCAACCTTAAAACCCACTAAAAATCTGGTCACATCCGGTTTCTCCCTTTGTTGTTGCTGAATTTTAACATTTGATGTCAAAGCATGATAGATATTTAGCTAATTACAAAGGTTCCTTGTACTAGCTTAATACACCTTAAGTGTCTGATTTCCTTGTTTTAGATTAAAATATTCTTGATAGAGCTGATATACCCTTGTAGTATCTTGTCTCGAATAAAGCCTTTTGGCATGGTCCCATACCTCCTTAGTTGTATCAAGAAACATAAAATTCACATTGATTTTGGGTTCCATACCATTCCACATTCATGTCATAATTTGTGC
This sequence comes from Nelumbo lutea, assembly GCF_056320005.1. Classification (NCBI taxonomy): domain Eukaryota; kingdom Viridiplantae; phylum Streptophyta; class Magnoliopsida; order Proteales; family Nelumbonaceae; genus Nelumbo; species Nelumbo lutea. The sequence continues at coordinate 60,523,642 of NC_142688.1, forward strand.
ATCTTCTTACTCCCAATCACTATATCCTTGAGAATCAGCTGAGGGTTTTTCTTCTTTCACATGTTTCATCTTCTTCTTACATGATTGAAAGATCTCCACTGACTTGGCCCATCGCACATAATTCTCACCATTCAGCTTGATAGATGTCATTTTAAATTCAGAAAATCAGGGGGAGTTATAACACTGGATTTTTTTATCACTGTTCTCTCCTAGGGTTGCCATGGGTATATAAAAAGAAAGGAAAAACTTCACTGCACAGCACCATACTACACCATTACCAATAAACTACAACTGAAACATGTGCTGAAACTGATTTCAGCACTGTTCTCATACTTGTCACCCACTTCTATCAGCAAGAAAACACACAGAAACTCAGAAACATGTGCTGTAACAGGTTTCAGCACTGTTCTCAGACCTATCACTCACGTCCATTAACATGAAACACACGAAAAATCACTTCTTATGTATACCTATTAATAGACCTACTACAAGAAGTCCAGAAATCCACAACTGTGCCTTTTCAGATCATTGAAACACCCAACACGAACTGTTGCACATAGACTTATCACTGACAGTCCCTCTTTGATACATTGATTAGAGGGTTTCTCTAAAACTCCACTGAAACAGCACCTTCCTCAAGGTAATCACCAAGAAGGCACTGGAAAAAAAGAAGAAAAAAACTGGGAAGAAAATCAGGGCTCTAATACCATGTTAGTTATTCAATCGGACCTGATTTACTTCCTGAAATAAAAAGAAAGGGAGAAGGGAGAAGAAGAGAGAAAGAAAGAGGAGAAGACGAAGAGATGGTTTGGCTGGTCTCCCGAAGAGAAAAATCTGTCTCCCATCCAACCAGAATTAATATATATAGATTTCTAACTTTAAGTACAAAGACCTTTGCATCCCTCTTTATGTATGGGACACTACTCAACCTCAGACATAATAGACAAGACAACTTAGAGTAAAGTATAATGAAATGACTCAATTACCCTTGGACTGTTGACTCAAACAGATTTATACAGTTTTGTGATATGGTTTTTGAGCCTTAAATGTGTTTTATATTTCTTATAATGATTCCTTAATGGTTTATTAACTAATTCCATGTTTTTAGAAAACTTTCCTAATCTTTTCAAAATTTCCAAATATATCATAGCTAAATTAGTGAAGTATCTCTGAGATATCTCCATCCCTACATGGCGAAATGCCTATCGATATCGAAACCAATATTAAACTTAGCAGTATAAATGTTATGTAAATAATAGAATAGTTGTTAGAGAAAGCAAACAACTTTAGCAGTATAAATGAATGAAACCAATATTAAACAAATAAAATAATTTATAACTGAATGTACTAAATTATAATGTATTACAGATTTAGAATCATGCACAAATTTAACCATAGATGTTAGAATTGTTTTGTCACATATTAGCTGATTCCACAAAAAAGAAGCACCTCCTCAATTGTCATTTTGATGTCAGTGTCTACATGTCTCTGATTTAGGTATTGCTCATTACCATCAAGAATGCAAATCGACCATCAACCTGTGGTATGGGTTATTGGTAAGTGTGGTTTGATATAGAATAGAAAAGAGGGAGGATAAGAGAAGAGAGAAAATAGAACATAATTGGGAGTTTAGAAATACATAGTGTTTCTTTTTTCTTATTCACTTAACAAAGCGCAAGGTTATAATTTTATCTCTTTCTATCATTCTAATACAATTAGTTGGGGGTGGGCTGACCTAGAGGCCAACACCCAGTCACTGTTTCATCCCTCTCTTCTTCATCTTCTCCACCTTCTTTTTTTCTCCCTTCATCTATTTACTTCAACTGGTTGCATCAGTTTTGTAGTTAAACCCATTGTCAGCTGGTTAATGTGGTATCAGAGAACTAGGAAGTTCAAGGGTCTGGTCTTCTTCTGTGGGAGTGGTCTACTGTATTAATAGTTTGTTTTTCTATAGAAGGGGTGTTTCCGGACTATCAGCTACTGGTCTAGGAGAACACACCCCTTAACTCAAGAACGTTTTAAGAAATTCTTTGTGTAATCTGGAGAGCTATACTCGAAGTAGCAAGGAAGAGAAGAGAACCACAGAACTGAAGACAATGTCGAACTGTACTATCCAGTCGACCAGTCCTTTATTTATAGATGAATATAGTACAAGGTACAAGAAATTACTGGGATGCCCCTGATTAGTGATGGGACACCCAGATGACTTAAATCATTAAACAGGATTAGGCCCATTAACACAAGCCCAGTTACAAGATAAGTTAAACATAAGAATGGGCTAATAAGAACTCTTATCAGCCGAACATCACTCTAACATTCTAACACTCCCCCTCAAGCTAAGCATGAATATCAATCATGTTTAACTTGCCAAGTATGTCCTTGAACTTCGTTGATGCCAGCCCTTTAGTTAATACATCTGCAATCTGCATCTCTGATGGAGTATAAGGCACACAAAGTTCTCCTGAAATAATTCTCTCTCTGACAAAGTGTCGATCAATTTCAATATGTTTTGTCCTGTCATGCTGCACAGGATTGTTGGCAATGTTGATAGCAGCTTTATTATCACAATACAGCTTGAGAGGACCCTCAGTCTTGATACCAAGCTCATTAAGGAGAGTCCTGAGCCATAAGAGTTCAGCAACCCCGTGTGCCATAGCCCGGTATTCTGCTTCTGCACTTGTTCTAGCCACAACATTCTGCTTCTTACTACGCCATGTGACTAGGTTTCCTCCCAAGAATGTACAGTAACCTGAGGTTGATTTTCTGTCTCCAACGGACCCAGCCCAATCAGCATCAGTGTAGGCTTCAATTTCAAGTCTGCTGTTTTTTCTGAATAGAATTCCTTTCCCTGGGCAAGTCTTCAAGTATCTGAGGATTCTTTCCACTGCTCTCATATGAGGGGCCTTTGGTGAGTGCATGAGTTGACTGACAACATGCACTGCATAGGCAATGTCTGGTCGAGTAAGGGATAAGTATATCAGTTTTCCTACCAACTTTTGGTACCTTTCCTTATCACAGTATTCCTCACCCATTGATTCTTGTAATCCATGGCTTGGTTCTATTGGAGTGTCTGCTGGCCTGCACCCCATCATGCCTGTTTCCTCTAGGAGATCTAGCACATACTTTCTTTGACATATGTAGATTCCTTCTCTTGATCTAGCAACTTCAATTCCAAGAAAGTATCTCAGATTTCCCAGGTCTTTGATCTCAAATTCTGAAGCTAAGAACTCCTTCAGCCTCTTCATCTCTTTCACATCATTTCCAGTAATCACCATATCATCCACATACACAATGAGTGCTGTAAGTTTGTCATCCTGTCTCCTTGTAAACAATGTATGATCTGCACTGCTCTAAGTGTACCCTACTTTCTTCATGGCCAAACAAAGTCTCTCAAACCATGCCCGGGGAGATTGCTTCAAACCATATAATGCTTTCCTTAGTTTACATACCTTCTTTCCAACATCATATCCAGGTGGGGGTTCCATGAATACCTCTTCATGAAGATCACCATTTAGGAAGGCATTCTTCACATCCAGCTGATGAAGTTCCCAAGAGAATTTTGCTGCTAGTGACAGTAGAACCCTGATTGTGTTGAGCTTTGCTACTAGGGCAAAGGTTTCCTTGTAGTCAATTCCTTCCTTTTGTGTAAATCCCTTTGCCACAAGTCTGGCCTTGTACCTCTCAATTGACCCATCTTCCCTGTGCTTTACTGTGAATACCCACTTGCACCCAACAGTGCCTTTCCCTTCTGGCAGGTCTACCAATTCCCATGTCCTTGCTTTCATTAGGGCTTTCATCTCCTCATTCATGGCTTCTTTCCACCTTGGATCAGATGCCGCCTCTGAATACCTGGAAGGGACACATACAGAGGAAAGAGCAGACACAAAGGAATGATAGGCAGGGGATAAGTGCTAGTAAGAAACATAATCGGCTATGGGATGCCGAGTGGTATAAGAACGAATAGGCTTACGGAGAGCAATAGGAAGATCCAAATCTGAATTGAGTGAATCAGAATTACCTTCGATTGCAGAGACGGATTGATCTGAGTTCAACTGGTTGCAATCATGAGGTTGAGGGGCCTTCTTCCTTCTACTGTATGTAAGTATCTCTTTCTCTTGTTTACTGGAACCTTCAGAAGCATCAGCCGGATCTGGAGAAGCAACTGGCACAGTGGAAGTCTCACTAGGTTGACTCGGAATGTTACAGCTAGTAGTAGTGGAAGGTGATGAAATGGGAACAAAAAAGAAGGGAGAATGAGAATCCTCTTCCAACCCACTACTCTCCCCCTGAAGAGGATTCTGAGAAGACTGGAAATAGGGTTGAGACTCAAAAAAGACTACATCCCTAGTGACACATTTTTTCTTGGAGACAGGATCATAACACTCATACCCCTTCTGCGTAGGAGAGTACCCCAAAAATATTCCCTTTGTAGCCTTAGGATCCAGCTTGGTCTTCTTTGGATCTTTCACATGTATGAAGCATGTACAACCAAAAACCTGCGGGGGAAGAGGAAATTCCGGAAGAGTGTGACACAAAATAGAGAAAGGGGTCTTCATACCCAGTACCTTAGATGGCATCCGATTTATCAGGTATGATGCAGTGAGAACAGCTTGAGACCAATATTGCTTGGGCACATTGTGCTAGAAAAGAAGGGCTCCAGCTGTCTCCAATAGATGCCTGTTCTTGCGCTCAGCAACCCTATTTTGCTGAGGGGTGTAAGCACATGATGATTGATGTAACATGCCTGCATCTTCCATGAATGAGTTCAGGGATCTTTCAAAGTATTCAACTGCATTGTCTGAACGGAATTGCTTGATCTTTTTATCAAATTGTGTTTCAACCATCTTGCAAAACATCATAGTTATCCGGGGAACTTCTTCACGTCCTTTCAACAGATAAATCCAAGTGCACCGAGAATAATGGTCAATAAAACTGATAAAGTAACGGAAGCCATCAATGGAAACAATGGGTGAAGGACCCCAAACATCAGAATGAACCAAATCAAACGGGGCTTGAATTTCATTACTAGAAATTGGATACATTGATCTACATTGTTTTGACATTTGACACACATCACAAATTAAACTCTGACTCGGAATGCCCCTACATAATTTGGGAAACAATATTGCTAAGGAAGAAAATGACAAATGACCTAGCCTAGCATGCCACAAGTGCAGCCTAGCTATTGACTCCACACTTTCCGGACTAGTAGTAGAAGCTTGCAAGGCTGAGCTGACATCTTCATCAAAATAGTAGAGGCCTCCATACTCATGACCACTCCCAATTGTTCTCCTCGTCAATCTGTCCTGGAAGACAATGAGAAGGAAAGAAAGTTATACTGCAGTTCAATTTTTTTGTAAGCTTTGAAACAGACAACTGATTTGAGGTAAGACTAGGAACATGTAGGACTGATTTAAGAGAGAGATCCTTCCTTAGGTCAACCACCCCCTTTCCAAAGACGGTGGAGAGGGACCCATCAGCTACTCTCATCTTATCTTGGCCAGACAACAAATGATATGTGGAGAATAAGGAGGACATATGTGTCATATGGTCAGTGGCTCCGGAATCAATCACCCAAGAGGTAGAATTAATGGAACTAGATGCACTAAATGCAGAGGTTGTACCTGATTTGGCAAGAGAGGTGGAGGCTAAAGAATTGTTCTTCAGACGGGCTAATGCCCGACTGAGAACCTCTACCTCACTAGCTGTGAAGCCCAAAGTACTTAGTTCAGAGGAGTCGGCAGCCTGCCTTGCGGTGGAAGATGACACTGTCTGAATACTCTGTGAGTTGTCACTACTGTTGTTGGTGGCAAGATTCCCACTTGTTGTGTGGCCCTTATGTTGCCTTTTGTCCTTTCTTAGAGCAGCTGGCTTCAGATGAGGGTACAGGACCCAACATTTCTCCTTTGTGTGTTTCTCACCACCACAATGTGTACACTTGAGAGACTTCTTGTCTGAAAATCTATTCCCCTTAGTGGAGACTAAGGCTGAATGTTCTCCAGGTAGTTCTGTTGACTGTGTCTGGGAGTCAACTTGCATCTCCTTTTTCCTTACTTCTTCATTCCTCACCAGGTAGTAGACATGGTGAAGCTCAGGTAATTCATCTCTCCCTAGAATCTGTGACCTTATACCTTCATATACAGGGTCAAGACCCGCCAGAAACTTGAAGGCTTAGCCCTCCTCAATCTGCTTATCATGCCTCCCCTTATCATTAGCATTTTCCCAATCCAAAATCAAATGGTGGTCAAGCTCTTCCAGAGGCCTTCCAGTGTTGCAAAGTAGGTTGCCACGGACATGTCTCCTTGCCTTAGGGCTGCAATGTCTTGGTTCAGCCTGTAGATTCTAGCATTGTTCTTTTCCTGGCCATATGTCTTAGATACTTTCTCCCAAATTTTAGCAGCTGTGGGGAAGTGATGAACGGTTCTGGCCACCCTAGGAGTCATAGAGGCCAGCAACCAAGACATGACTGTGGCATTTTCCTTGTGCCACACGGTGTATTCAGGACTGCCAATTTCTGGTTGTTTCTTGTCTCCATCCAAATAGCCTGTGAGCTCACGAGAGGTAATGAACAGCATTGCTGAGACAGACCGTTCTTTGAAGTTATACTCATCTAGCAGCACATTTGTAATCTGCAAGCTGTGCAGATTAGGGTTTTCCAGGTTTGAGGACCTTGTAATAGGTCTGTTATCTCTAGAGGAAACTTCACCGGATAGTGAGGACATCCTGACTTCAGTCCAAGAGTTGTTCACAGTGTTGTAGGTGGTTCTGTTTAGGACTGGCCGAAGTGGTCACAGTGTTCACAATGTTGGTAGAAGTGTTCACAGTTCGGGTACTGTGCAGTGCTGTTTAGGACTGGTCGAAGTAACTGAACCAGTTCACAGTGCTAGTAACTGAAGTTACTTCAGTTAGGACTTGTTCTGCAACCTGAAGTAACTGTGCAGTGCAGTAACTGAAGTTCACAAAGTAGGACTGATAACCGACCTGAAGAGAATCTGTAACTGAAGTTACCACAATTCTGCCCAAGTCTTGCTGGGGCACGAAGCTGCAACTGTAGAGAAGGCTAAGTCTTTACCACTTGTTCTGCGCAAGTCTTGCTGGAGCATGAAGCTGCAACTGTAGAGGAAGCTCTCCCCCTTTCGGCTAGTGCTAGGGCTGCTGAAATCAGTCCTCAACTAGGTCCGTCCTATACAGACCTCTCTTAGTAGCCCAATATCTACTATTTGCTGGAGATAATCTAATAGGACATCTACTTCTGGGTCTTACTTCACTTGAGTCCTACAACCAAGAGAAACCCTAGGTTCGAACTTGCTTTACTCTCTTACACTCCTAGGTCTTCACTGCAGCTACCCAGAAAAGGAAGAGAGAAGATGAAAAGACAGCAAGAGAAAAGAGTGCGCCTGCTGAAACCAGGAAGGAGCTAATGCTCTGATACCATGTAATCTGGAGAGCTATACTCGAAGTAGCAAGGAAGAGAAGAGAACCACAGAACTGAAGACAATGTCGAACTGTACTATCCAGTCAACCAGTCCTTTATTTATAGATGAATATAGTACAAGGTACAAGAAATTACTGGGATGCCCCTGATTAGTGATGGGACACCCAGATGACTTAAATCATTAAATATGATTAGGCCCATTAACACAAGCCCAGTTACAAGATAAGTTAAACATAAGAATGGGCTAATAAGAACTCTTATCAGCCGAACATCACTCTAACATTCTAACACTTTGAATATGATTGGAGACCCATCTGGTAAGTATCAATATTTTTCCCATACTTTTTCCGGTCATGGTGAACAGCACAAATATCTTTTGTGTTTGTGATTGATTTGTGGTGGTCGAGGACATATTCCTTTGTTATGAGAAGTTGGTTTCTCCATTTTTTGGTGGCTTATTGAATATTTGGTGATTTTTCCTCTTCGTTTATTTTGCCGCGATTACTGTTCTTTGTTCTTGTGGACTTTTTTCTTGGGGCTTCTTTCCTTTGGCTGTGTGTTTTGGATTTGTCTCATTGATCTGAATTGGTTGGAAGTTGATCTGAGATGGGCCAAGAAATCTCTTCTCAATCTACCATTCCTAATCAGCCAAACAGCCCATTTCTAATCTTGGACAGGACTCAAGCTTACAGGTTACTAAGGTTAAGCTTGCTGGCAGAGGAAAGCTTGGATACTTGAGTGGGAAGATGAAAAGACCAGCTGATGATGATCCTATGTTGGATGTGTGGGAACGGGAAAACATAATCATTATGTCTTGGCTATGGAACTATATGATACCCCAAATTAGTAGAGGACTTATGTTTTTCAAAATATCTGCCCGAATCTGGGAGAGAGTGAACGAGACTTATTTATAGAAGGAGAAATGGAGCTGACTTTTCAGCTCAGACAGGATATTGCTAATCTTAGGCAAGTGGAGATGAGTATTCTTGCTTACTATGCTGCCTTACAAGCAATCTAGGAACAACTTTATCACTACAAGGCCATCCATTGGAAGGATGATGAGGATGCTGCTCAATATGAATCTCTTAAAAATGAAAACCGGGTATGTGAATTCTTGTCAGGGTTGAATCTAGATTTTGAGATAGTGAGAATGCAATTATTGGGGTGTAGTGGCATTCCTCCTATTGATGAAGTTATACCCTGTCATTCAACAAGAGGCTTCCAGAAAGACTGTGATGAAGACTAAGTTAGAACATTCTGCTTTGATTTCTGCATCAAATGGAAACAAATCCTCTGCAAAGAAACATGTAGTGAGTAAGGAGAAGGAAGCTTTAGGCTGTGTTTGGTTTGAAAGAAAAGGTAGAGAAACCTGCACATAGGTAGGGAAAGGTAGGCTGTTTGGTTTGTACAGGTTTCCTTACCTTTCATTTCCTTCCCTACTTTTTCCTTCTAACCAAGCACAGCTTTAGGGTGCAAGTGGGACTAATCTGTAAAGTGTGAAGCACAAGGCTGATGGGTCTATAGCAAGGTATAATGTCTGGTTGGTAGACAAAGGGTTTAGGTCCAAATGTATGGTGTTGATTATACAAAGATATTTGCACCAGTAGTGAAGATGAACTCCATATAGATTCCCTAGTCTTTGGTTACTAATCTAATGTGGTATCTTCATCACATTGACATTACAAATTCCTTTCTAAATGGAGATCTAGTTGATAAATTATATTGTACAGCCCCTGGTTTTGAGGACGGTGAGGGGATGGTTTACCACTTGAAAAAAAAAAATCCTTTTTGTGTTAAGCAGTCACCAGGGACCTGGTTTAGCAGGCTTAACAAAGTTATCTAGCAGAAGGGGCTTAAACAATATCAGATCAATCATACCATGTTTGTAAGAAAGGGATGGAAAATTTGCAGTCACAGTTAATGCTTTTATTTCTTGATGTGAGTGGTATAGGAATTACAGTATTTTCATAAACAGGGTCAGGACATGTAATGTTCTGCTATTACAAAGGGTCTGAATGACTACGAGAGAAATTAATCATCTCAATTGGAAGACCTTTTTTCTTCCCTTTCTCTTCCTCTATTCTCTTTCCTTTTTCTCTTTTTATTTTCTTTGTTTGCTATCTGCATACCATTAAAGATTTCTACACTTTCCTCTCTCTCATTCTCCATGGCTGCAAACAAACTCTTCTCTAAATTTTGGAAGTCCTTTAAGCTTCATTGAGCTTATTTTTGGTAGGTTTGTTTCTTGGTTTCTAATTCATAGGCTTTATATCTTGGTAGCCTTAAATTTAACGTGTCAACATGCCCCTTTTGATTTGGTGTCATTAGAAAGGTTGGTCAAATAATATCTAAGATCCCAAAATCTTGAAAATCTAACATAAATTCTGGGCGTGTTGTTACTAAATAACTGAATAATATCATTAATAATTTCTCTAGAAGTATCTTGATTGTGAAGCATTGTTCGAGACTACATGTCAAACTATAGAAAAGATTAAGGAGGTTGAACAGTGTAATGGAGATAGGTAATTTATTTTAATTCTGAATAAAGTTTGTCATTCCTACAATTGAAGTGTTTTCCAGAAAGTCCAAAAAGGTTGGTCAGGGTATTAACCAAAGGTATGAGCACTTGTCAATGGTTTAGGTTTTGCTAACCTAGCTATCTTAATAAAAGTTCAATTCATGGTTGTACCCCAACTAAAATTGTTCATTATGGTATTGCTATTTCAATATGAGATTCTTAATGTTTGATGTTCTTCCTGTATTAATTTTCAGATGGGATCCAAGTTTAAGAGAGCCTTGATTGCAGAGAGAGTTAGAGAGTCCCTTCATAGCTGGTGTAAGAGAGTGAAGGAGAAATCCAAGCATGATTCTTTGCATTCTCGTCCCGGAACAGCACGATCTACATGTTCTCTTGAATCAGCTATAGATGAGAGGGATGAAATAACAGTTGCCTCTGGAACTTTATCTCGGTGCTCTTCTGCAGCCTCACTAAATCAGCTCACCATAACATCTGTAGATGAGCTGCCTATAACATCTGCAGATGAAATAGTTTTCAACAGCTCTGATGAGCCCCAATATGACCAATCTTTCCGTGCTTCAAACCATTCATCTAGATTCCGAAGTAATGAATTATCACAGCCTCCATCATATGGCATAGATGATATCTCCAGTCAAGAGCTAGGTAAGGTTTATACTCTTCTAGAGTTGTTTCGGAAGACCTGACAGATTTAGGTGCTATTTGGATAGACTTTTATGCTTTTGAAATTCAAAGTAGCATGCATTTTTGCTTTTACTGTGTGTATCTTCTGCTGTGAAATGGATTGTGCAAAATGTATTTTCACAGCATGCTTTTTGTACTAGAAAGAAAAATTGGCCATGCGTTTGGGTACAGTAACAAACTTTCGTAGTTTGACATCAGAGCATACATATGCCAAACATTCTGTGCTTCTTTGTTTTGGACTCCCCCTGGAAAACATTCATCGAATAGAACCAGGGGTGATTCTACATCTTTCTCTCTCTCTCTCTCTCTCTCTCTCTCTAAGTTAATGAACTTCATACAACGACTAATCAGCATCAATAATATACAAATCTCTCTCTCTCCAATGACCAGTAATGGGGAACAATAACATACAAATTCGTCTCTGAAATACTTATGGAGTATTTATGTTTACATTGTGAGGCACTACATCGCAAGTAAACTTAATGCATCAGAACGTTATGGTCCAATTAAACTATCCTTGCTAGATTGTTATTTTCATAACCAAGGTCTAACCATGTGAGTGATTTTGTGGACAATACTAGGCTCCTACCACGTTGGGAAGACGTGTTTTTATCACCTCCAGATTTTTACATCTAAACCCTAAATCCTTAACTCTGAACTCTAAAGTCTAAACATTAGACCCTTAAACCCTAAATCCTAAGCTCCTAAGCCCTAACTTTAAATCTTAAACCCTAAAACCTTAAAATCTAAACTATAAATCCTAACACTTAATCTTAAACCCTAGACCCTAAAATCTAAACTCTAAACCCTTAAGTCCTAAACTCCCCTAAAACTTAAAATTAGTGTAAAATGGCAATGGTAGAACACGTCCACCATAGCAGCTGCACTGTAAAAAAAAATGTATTGTTTTTGCTGGCATGACTGTTTTTTTTCAGGAATGTGTATGGGGTGCGGGGTGTTGGACAATTCGATCGGCTTCCAATTAAAAGCGGTAACCAACCGGTATTCATACATGTGCATCAAAAGTTTGTTTGTGGACACCCTTTGTTAGGACCTCCCCTCTATTACCATTTACCAAACTGTCAATAACTATTTGCTTGTGGCTTAGTGTGCAGGTTAAATATTTGGGTAAATGTCTAAAACTTCCCTGAAGTTTGGTAATTACAATCACCTCCCCTAAACTTTCTAGCATAGTTGCAAGTAGACTCCCTTTGTTAGATTCCTCTAAAAGAGGCATGAAAATGTCCAAAACGCCCATGCAGTTACTTTTGACCAAAATGTTTACTTTCTAAATTTTCACTTCATATATATTTCGCCCAAACCCTTTCTATCTCTTTTTTGAAATAGATTTATTTTTCAAAATTTCCCTTCATATCAATCACTCAAAGGTAAAGCTGCAACTTTAAATTCTATATTTTTTTTGTTGTTTATAAAGTTTGTGTTTGTGTTTGTGTTTTTTTTTTCTTTTTTGTAGAAACCAGCTTCAATAGTAATTGCATGGGTCTTTTGGACATTTTTGCACCTTTTATTATAGGATTCTAATTGAAGGAGGTCTACTTGCAACTGTCAAAAAGTTTAGGGAAGGTGATTGTAATTACAAAACTTTAGGGGAGGTTTCAGCGATGATTATAGACTTTAGGGGATGTTTCAGCACTTTACCCTTTTTTTTTTGAAAATAAAATACAAATTTACCCTTTTGGTCCATCTGACATTAATTTAATTTCTTATGTGGTACTTATATGGGCAAAAAACTACTTCAACCAAGAACACTCACCTTCTAATGGAGATTTTAGTTGCCAGTTTCAAGTTCATTGCTGCAACTCATGGTTTAGCAACTTGTAAGAGAAAGAAATAAAGAAAACTTTGATGTTTATAATATTGGAGTTAATGCAAACTATCAAATCTTTTCCCAAAATTGTCTTTCTAGCATAGTTTCCAAAGTGACACCTAGGTAGGCGCCTAGGCGACATCTAGGTATCTAGTCGCTTTTTGGGGCTCGCCTCACCCAAACGCCAAGTGGTTTATATACCACTTATACAAAGTTATACAATGTTTCATATGTTTTTATATTTTTAGCATATAGTATTAATATAGACATGATAGACTATCATTTTATTATTTCTTTCACTAAATAATATCTTTTATAGTTAGCTTCTTGTTTTGTTATGGTTCTGAGTGAAAGGAAGGTAAGAACCGAGGAAAACTAATAGAGTTTGAATGATGTAGTGTTCAAAGTCTTTGGCAAGGAACACCAACCAATCACAGAATCCAGGAGGTATGCTCTTCATCTCCTCATCCTTTGTCTTCCCTCCTCCTTTTGGAACAAAAACAAGGGCTCCTCCCCTTCTTATTTTTCTTCTTCTAGAACAAAAACATGGGCTCCCCCTTCCTTTCCTTCTTCTGGATAAAAACAGGGGCTCTGCCTCTTCTTATCTTTCTTCTTCTTCTGGAACAAAAATAGGAGCTCTACTCCTTATTTTCTTCTTCTAGTACAAAAATAGGGCTGAAGCCCCTTCTTCCTTTTCCTGGTACAAAAACATGGGCTCTGACCATTTTTCTTCTAGAACAAAAACAAGGGCTTTGCCCTTAAGTCTCCACCATTTTTTGATTGTTCTTTTATGTGCTTTCATTTTCAAAAGACAAGAATAGGGGCTCCACCCCATATTTTCCACGTTACAACCATTAATTTTTTGTCTTTTTACTTCTTTTCCTACAATAGAAAGAGGGGATCAGCCCCCTTTTTCTATCCTTTTTTAGACCTTAAGTGATGCCTAGGCATGCGCCTAGGTGACTAAGCAACTAAGTGCTCCCTTGTTGCCTAGTTCACCTTGGCGCCTTGAAAACTATGCTTGCTAGTGAAGTGAGGTTGCCTTCTACAACAAATCTGATTTGCACTTGAAACTGAACAATGGCGGAAAGAGTTCTGTAGCTGTCCAGAAATCTGAAGATTAGTTCAATACTGTTGCAATTGTGAAATACAAGAAGCAAAACCAGATCTGAGGTCCCCAATCAGCCATTGTAGCCTGGTTCTAGATTAATGACAGGTGCAGGTTCAACATTCGATAGTGAAAGAACAAGCCCAAAAGAGGGGGCAAGCAACAATGAGGTAGGGAGAGAAGAGAGGTTTGCTTTGTTGACAACTCTAGAATAGCCTCTTCACTAAATGGGGTTCCTAAAAAAAGTGAACTCGTTGAGCGATCAAATAGAACTATGGCAAAAACGTTATTAGACTAATAGGACAAAGTAAATGATGCTAGAATATAAATGAACAATAAATGTAAATAGCAATAACAATAAAAGTAAAGCAGTTACTCCAGTTAGTCATGTTAGTGCAGTTAATATTTTTTTAGAAGAATAAACACAACGAAAAAAAAAAGCACAAAGAAAATGAATTGCAAACTTGAAAAGAAAAGAAAAGAAACAAAAACAAGGGAACAATATTTTTTAGAGGTTCAACCAACCATGCTTACGACCTCTACCTCAAACGATCACTAACGTTTTTGCACTAACTGATTAGACTTCCCGATTGCCAACCAAGCCCTTATAACCAACAAGGCTTCATAGGTGCTTACAATACTTGAACCAATTGGACTTACACAGGTGCCAACACGACCCAAACCAGCAAGGCTTTCACATGCATGCAATACCTACCTACTCAAAGATCTTCACTCATATATCACAGGTACTAGTTTACAACAAGGGGAACCTCTCATTAGGTAGATATAATAGTTTATAGCTCAAACTAACTCAGTTGCTGGAGTATTCACATATACTCAACTCAAGGAGGATGATCCCAATAGATGGGTGAAAAACAAACTCAGACTTTTCAACAAAGCTTACTCTAACACTGGTGAAGCTCAAGGATCTCCTCTAAAAGACTCTAACCCTAGCTTGCTTTCTATATGAAACAATTATATACAATATGTATGTAAAATCCCTATTTGATTCTAGGTTAAAGTAGAGAAGAAGAAGAAGAGAAAGAAGAAGAAGAGAAGAAGAAGAAGGAGAAGAAGGGTTCGGCCAAATTAGGAAATCAATCCACCTCTAGCCGACCCACTTGTATTTATCTCCAATAACATAGTTACAAGAAAGACCATATTGTCCCCCATAAGTGATGGGACACATAACTTAAACTTAAATAAAATAGACATTTCACTCTTAAATAGATAAATATAAATGACCAAAATACCCCTGATTTGTGTATTCTAACACTCCCCCTCAAGCTAGAGAGTATATGTCATATAACCCCAGCTTGTCACAAATATAATCTTATCTGCCCCGAGACAATCCCTTTGTAAAGAGATCTGCCCACTGATTTCTTGAGTTCGCATGAGATGTAGTTATCATTCCACTTATCACTTTCTCTCTCACAAAGTGACAATCAACCTCGATATGCTTGGTTCTCTCATGGAAGACTAGGTTGGAAGAGATGTGAACAACAGTTTGGTTATCACAGTATAGTCTCATGGGTTTGTCAACCGAGAACCCTATCTCTTGTAGCAAGTTCTTCAACCATACTAGTTCACATGTGGTATGAACTATAGCTTTGTACTCAGTTTCTACACTACTCATTGCCACCACTGTTTGTTTCTTACTCTTCCAAGTTACAAGATTGCCACCAAGGAATGTATAATACCCTGTAGTTGATCTCCTGCCTGATATAGAACCAGTCCAATTAGCATTTGTATGCCCTACTATTTCAAGAGTCCCTCCGTTTTGGTATAGCAAACCACGACTTGGAGCACCCTTCAGGTACCTAACAATCCTTAGAACTGCTTCCCAATGAGGAATCTGAGGATGTTGCATAAAATGACTCACCATACTCACAGCAAATGATATATCTGGTCGAGTAATAGTCAGATAATTCAACTTTCCCACTAACCTCCTGTATCTTCCAAGATCATCAAACTCTTCACTTGCATCAACACTCAACTTGACATTAAGTTCCATAGGAGTTTCTGCTGGTTTAGCACCTAACAATCCTGTTTCTTCAAGTAAGAATGTAATTAATAGAAATAGGATTTCTGTTATTTTTTTTATTTTTCTTGATTAAAGAAGAAGGAAGAAGAAGGCAGCACTGGAGATTTGTAGATGGAGAAATCGTTCTCTGCGATTTGCAGTTTGAAACTGCAACCCTAGTGATTAACCTCTGTTTTGCAGGTGGTGCGAACTATCCATAGTTGATTTGTGTTTGTCTAAAATCAAAAATATTAATTTCAGATCTTTCATGAATTAATTCTTGAATTGAAAATCAATTTTGAACCATTTCGGACTAGATTGGACCAAAACTGTTTGGACCAAATCTGGGGTTCGAAAGGGACTGTTTTTTAGTCCATTTTTCCTCATACTTTTGTTCCAAAATTGATGTTCAATTACAGGGATTAATTCGGCCTACCTGTAAAGCTCAGTTTTAAAAGGTTAAAACTACAAAAGCCCACACTTGTGAAAAAAGTTGTATGGGCCGAACTACTAACTGCGATTCAGCCCATACACCTACTAGACGTTAATTGTTAATGTTGTGGATTTCAAATGGGTCATTTAATGGGTTTTACAACAGTTGATTGATTGGATAAATTCCACCCTATTCATGTGATGATTGGATGTTTGATGTGCTGCAACCATGGGCCATAAGCACTTGGCCAATGATGACTCGTTAGTGGCTCTTTCGCACACCATGGCTGAATGCACCTCATTTCCATGGTGTCCCTTAAGGTCATTGGATGACCCTTCCTTTCTTGGTGGGCCCCATAACCCTGAAAAGGGATACGTACGGAACCCCTAGCCGATTAAGGCTCACCAAAAATTTGACTTTATGAAAGTCAGTGGGAGCCACTTTGGTTTGACCTAAATTAGAACTATGGCGTAATTTTGTTCCCTCCAGCAAATATGAATGCATGTGATAGGGAGATCCATATGATGGACTCTCTAAAGGCCTTCCGTCATTAGCACAATGATGGGTCCATCAGTAATGAGGAAATGCACCATAAAATTGGGCTATCCATTTGTTGTTGGATCTGTTTGAGTGTTTCATAAGATGATAGGGGCATCATAGACCGATGTGGGAGGGGCTTCACTGAAAAATGGGAACTTTCTCATGGTACCTTGGCGTAACCTGAATATGATGGGTGAACACTCACTGGACAGAAAGGTTTACCTGAAAACGGCTCTGAACCTTGTCTGACAAAGGCCAAAGAGAAACTTTTGAAAAGTTAGATAAGGTAGTGAAAAATCCTGCCCCAGAGCGTCTGGGTGATAGGGCTTTTGAGGCCCGTAGGAGGGACTACCAAGATTGGGAGGATAAGAACTCCCTAGTTCGCTGCTTTGTCATTGCCTCACTAGACAACTTAATACAGAGGCAGTTTGATTAGATCGAACTAGCCAAGGACATATTAGACAGTCTAAAGACAATGTATGAAGAGTAGAACTGTTTTACTTGACAGAACGTCCTGAAACTGTTCATGACCGCGCAGATGTCCGAGGGGTAGAAAGTTCATGACCATTGTCTTCGGATGATGGGCTACATTAACGAACTCGAAGCCCTTGGATCCGGGCTAGATCTTGGCACGCAAGTGGATACCATCTTGAATTATTTGCCCTCTTCCTTCAATGCGTTCACAATGAACTACAACATGAATAAGCTGAATGTCAGCGTCTAGGAACTCAGCAGTATGTTACAAAGGGCCGAGGATCTACTCAAGAAGGATGAGCCTGTGGTTATGCTTGCTGAATCTAACAAATCGAGCAAGAGAAAGAGAAAGGCAAAGAAGCCCCAGAAGAAAGCTACCAAATCCAAGAAGCAGAAGAAGAACAAGGCATCTGATGTCTGTCACTTCTGCAAGCAGACTGACCACTGGAAGAGGAACTGTCCTGCCTACTTGGAATCTAAGAAAGGTAACGTCGAAACTTGTGTCATAGAAACTAATATGTTAGTTACTTCTGTGTCCTGGTGTGTTGACTCCGGGGCTTCAACTCATGCGTGTAACTCATTGCAGGGGTTCAAAGTTAGCAGAAGATTGAGTGAAGGCGAAGTGACACTGTTTTTGGGAACAACTGCAAGTGTTGCAGCTGTGGCAATAGGAATCGTAGAATTAGTTTTTAGAGAATGAATGCTTGTACTTAAAGATTGTCTTTATGTACAAAACTTGAGAAGAAATTTGATTTTTGTTTCTAAACTATGTGCTGATGGATATATTGTTTATTTTAGTAATATGATTACTATTAAACGGAATAATAAATTCATCGCATGCGGGGAACTGGAGAACGGTCTCTATGTTCTACATCATTCTCTGGAAACTAACTTAACCGAAACTACATCGGTCAAAAATCCCAAGAAAAGAAATCGTGATACAGTAAATCCCACGTGCCTCTGGCATTACCGACTCGGCCATATCGGTGTTGACCGAATCACAAGGTTGGTAAAGAATGGTCCTTTGGATTTTCTAACCGTAGAAAATCTTCCCACTTGTGAGCCTTGCCTTCATGACTAAGCGGCCATTTGACGGAAGGCATGAAAGATCTGTAGGCACACTTGACCTAATACATACTGATGTATGTGGTCTCCTGAGTGTTAGGACATGAAATCAACACGTGTATTTCATCACCTTTATAGATGATTTTTCACGATATGGTTATGTGTACCCAATGAGACACAAGTCTGTGTCCTTTGAAAAGTTCAAAGAGTTCAGACATGAAGTCGAGAAACAGTTAGGTAGAGAAATTAAGGCCATTCGATCAGATCGAGGTGGCGAGTATCTCTCTGACGAATTCATGGACTACTTAAAGGTCAACGGGATAGTGTCACAATTAGCTCCTCCTGTCACACCTCAACTCAACGGTGTTTCAGAGATGAGGAATAGGATCTTATTGGACATGGTCCGATCACTCTTCGTACACTCAGAATTACCCACATCCTTTTGGGGATATGCATTAGAGACTGCTATCTACGTACTGAATTGGGTTCCAACCAAATTGGTTCCAATGACTCCATATGAACTATGGACCGGAAGGAAACCAAGTGTGAGACACTTGAATATTTGGGGTTGTCCTGCACACGTTAAAAGAATAAGTGCGGACAAGTTGGAATCCAAAACCAGTCGTTGCCTATTTATAGGCTACCCAAAAGATTCGGTGGGTTATCTATTCTATGACCCAAGTGAACAGAAAGTGTTATGCAGTCGAAATGCCCAATTCTTAGAAACCGATTACATCTTAGACACCCATCGTCAGGAAATAGTTCTTGATGAGGAGAGCTCAGGTGCAGTGGGAGATGTCCCACAGGCTCCAGGTAGTGATCAGCCTAGAAGATCCACTCGGGTATCCAGGCCACCAATCCGATATGGTTATGACCAGGATAGTTACCTGGTGGAAGCTTTGACTAGTGAAGAGGATCCCGTGACTTATGCGGAAGCTATGTTAGACATAGATTCCCAAAAGTGGGTGGAGACCATGAGAGCTGAGATGGACTCAATGGAGACCAATGGAGTCTGGACTCTAGTAGATCCGCCCTCCAGGGTAAAAGCAATTGGTTGCAAATGGATCTACAAGAGGAAGAAGGGCCCTAATAGTAGGATTGAGACCTACAAAGCTCGTTTGGTGGCGAAAGGGTACACTCAGAAAGAAGGTATCGATTATGAAGAAACCTTTTTGCCCGTGGCCATACTCAAATCCATTAGGATCTTGCTAGCTGTAGCAGTATACCATGACTACGAGATTTGGTAGATGGATGTCAAAACCGCGTTCCTAAATGGAGATCTTAATGAAGATATCTACATGTAGCAGCTGCAATGCTTCATTGATGCTGGTCAGGAACACATGGTATGTAAACTTAATAGATCCATATATGGACTTAAGTAGGCTTCTAGGAGTTGGAACATCTGTTTTGATTCTGCTGTCAAAACGTTTGACTTTGTGCACAATCCGGATGAGCCCTATGTTTACAGGAAATCCAGTGGGGATAAGATCACCTTTTTGGTGTTGTACGTGGACGATATCCTACTCATTGGGAATGATGTAGGAATGTTGACTTCGGTCAAGGTATAGCTATCACAGCAGTTCTCCATGAAAGATCTTGGAGAAGCTTCATATATATTGGGTCTTCGACTCTATAGAGATAGATCGAAGTGGATAATTGGATTATCCCAGGCTGCTTACATTAACAAAATTGTCAAAAGGTACAGCATGGAGAACTCCAAGAAAGAAAATGTTCCTTTTAGGCATGGAGTCATTCTCTCCAAGAAGGTGTCTCCCAAGACTTCTGAGGAGATTGAGGGCATGAGAGACGTTCCCTATGCCTCAGCTGTAGGGAGCATCATGTATGCCATGCTGTGCACTCGCCCGGACATAGCTCAGGCGGTGAGTGTGGTAAGCAGATTCTAGGCCAACCTAGGGCAGGAGCATTGGACTGTTGTGAAGAACATACTTAAATACCTTCGAAGGACAAAAGAGTTTTGTCTGGTATTCGATGGTAGTTCACTATAAGTTCTAGGGTATACCGATGCTGATTTCCAGTCAGATCCAAATGATAGAAAGTCTACATCTGGGTATGTTTTCACGATAGGATCGTGTGTTGTTTGCTGGAAAAGCAGCAAACTGGGGTCCACTGCAGACTCCACAACCGAGGCCTAGTACATTGCCACAAGTGAAACTACCAAGGAAATCGTGTGGATGAAGAAATTCATACATGAATTGGGAGTGATTCCGTCCAGCACATCACCCATCCCGTTGTTGTGTGACAACAATGGAGCGATTACACAGGCTAAGGAGCCTCGGGCCCACTCGAAGTCAAAATCGAGAGGAAGTACCATGTACTACGGGAGATCATTGGTAGAGGGGACGTCCTAATTCAGAAGGTAGCATCAGTGGATAATGTGGCAGACCCATTGAGTAAGCCATTGACATAGAAAGTGTTTGAGAAACACGTAGAAAGTATGGGACTCCGGCTTGTACTGGATTGGACCTAAGTGCAAGTGGGAGCTGTTAGTCAGTTTTGTATGCCCTTTGCTTCAATCCAATTTGATGTACTTTTGATATTTAGTGTAAATAAATAAAGTGCATGTTTGATTCATGTTGTTTGATATATTTCTGTGTACGACCCTAAAACTACACACTTATAGAGACTTGTGTTAATTTTAAATGTTTACAGTCATTGGATAAGTCTAGGGAGATTTATCCTGCCAAGGCTGATACTGGTGTGCCACCAAGTGTTGGGATGGCTTGTCTCGGCCACCAGGGTAAGACCCAAGGCACATGCGGTATGAGATTACTTGAATCCTTGAACCGGACCAGATTTTCAGTATTGCCCTGGACCTTGGAGACAGATGGGAAAAACTAGAAAGTTACACCTGACCCCTAGACTCAATCATGACACTTCATTAGGTGTCGGATCGGGCGATCTTTGATATGTCAATCAGTGGGATCCTTAGCGGCGGTCAAAACCTGGGCATGTTGGGGCAGTCTGAGAATTCATCTGAGTGAGTGATCATAGTGACATGATCAGCCCCTTTGTTGGACAATGGTAATGATCGGGAATGCACTCTCTCTAACGGAAACCAAATTGCTGGCAGTTGATTTCAATCGTTGGAATTTTGTTTTTGCAAAATTGATTTATATAAATATATATGTACGGTTTCAAAAGGTTTGCAAATGGTTTTAATTCCCGAGATCCATGTGAGTAGAGAGTGCGGCACTGTTCTTTGCAGCCAAGGGAGAGGTCATCTCTTGTCAGGTAGTGCTTGATCATTAAGGGCTGAGAGGTTAAGTGTAAGACCATTTAGGATAATACCTGATGGGCTAATCTTGCACCTGCCCACAGTCCTTGGGTTTTTATAAGATGGCTTGGCTCAGGGACCACTTAATGTAAGTGTTGAGCCCATAGGGTCCATGTGATGGGCTCAGGGGGGTCACTGGGTTTTTTCAATGAATTCGGGTAGGCCTTGTAATAAAGGCTGGGATGAACCCATGTGGCTGGTGTGTAGATCAATGCTTGGGTCCCACGCCATACAAAGAAGCGCAACTGGACAGCAGATTGGAAACTAGTTAAACACTGAACACTTAATGGGCCAAAAGCCCATTACGAGCTGGGTTGATACGATCACCCATCTATGGGGTGAATCTGAGATTAATGTTAGTAAAAGGATTGGGATTTTGACCTTATCCACTCTAGGAGACCAAATTCAAAACAGATTTGAATCTGGTAACCTCTTGATAAAATCAGGAGTAAACTAACTTAATCATCTGATAGGATTAAGATAATCCCCTATCCAAATATTGATTTGGATTGGGATAACTCCTAATTAGGAGGTTTTCTTAATCAAGAAGAAAGGGGGAGAAACCCAATTCGAACATATCAGATTTCGAACCAAGGGTTTCACAGAAAGGAAGAAAGCCTTCTGCGTACAGAGATTAGATCTCACAAAACTCCAGAGAGAAGAAAGCTGCTTAGCCATCTTCGTCCCAGGAGTTCTCCTCCAGCCGCCGCCATCCCCTCTTGCAAGATTCGATCTTTGCAAAAGAAAGAAGTCAAGAAATCAGTTCTTGACATCAGTCTTGCAGAAAAGACTTAAAGGAATTCGGTGTTCAGAGTTTCCAGTGGGTTCTTGCGAAGGATCCAGTGCCTAGGATGCACCCTGTTGGTTCCGTTCCATCCACAGTTGTGTCATCTTCAGTAGGAGCAGATCTTGGTGTCTTCTTTGGGCGCGAACACCAACTTTGGGAGATACTGTTTCTCCGGATTAGGTATAATCCCCCTATTTATTTTGGTTCAGATCTGATTCGATTATGGTTCAAGTAAAATCATTGAATATTGTATTCTAAATTTAGGGAATATGATTCCCAGTTGGGAGAATGTAGGAAATTTTTTAAAATTCGCCCACCCATTCCGCACCCTATATGACGTCCATTAGATGGATCCTACCATTCTTTGAAAGATGCTACTTCTACATAACCAAGTTGGGCTCCTTAAGCATGAGACTTTTCGGTTTTGAAAATTATAGGTTTGATTTTGATCCTAATTGCTAGGTTGAAATATTTTCTTATTGGATTTTGATTTTGATCCTAATTTCTTTTATGTATGGGTATTCTAGGTATGATACATGTCTTTTTGATATTGACTAAGGGAATATCAAAATACCCATACATGTATGTGTATTCTAGTAGTTTGATTTTGATCCTAATTTCTTTTATGTATGGGTATTCTAGGTGTGATACATGTATGGGTATTTTGATATTGATTAAGGGAATACCCATACATGAAGTTGTTAGGTGGTTCTAGACTCAGAGGTTCCAATTATGTCACTATCCTTTCTATAATAGATAAAATAAAATTCTAATTCTATTTACATGAGAGTGTGTGTAACTGTAAGTGTTCAAGTATGCAAGAGAAGTGAATAGAAAAATAACAAAAAACAAGGGTAGAATGCAACCACATGCTCAAGTTTGCAAATAGTCCTATAAGTTTCTCTGTGGCACATTTGTGGATCTAGGAGAAGCTGAGTTCTTTTTATGCTTGCCATAGGAAACTAAAGATAAAAGGGAAGCAGAATAAGAAACTAAATATACAAAGAAAACCAAGCAAACAACTACGAGTCTGTTTAGTTTGTAGTTGAAATCGGAATCAGAAACCTCCAAAATTGGAATTGGACTGGTCCATTCCCATAATCAATTCGGTTCAAAAAGGAATGGGAATGGGAATTAGAATTGATAGGAATGGGATTTCATTCCCAATGGAGGGACAAGGAATGGTCATTCCCTTAAATGGGGGAATGCCATTCCAATAGGAATGGGAATAGGATTCTGATTCCACCCAACCAAACAATTGGAATCGGAATAGCCCATTCCGATTCTGGTTCTAGACCTCTATTCCCGCACACTAAACGGGGCCTACCATCTATAATTACTTAGAGATAAGGATAAGCACAATCAATTATATAGAAATAGATAAGTTTGTAAATTTTCCTTCTAAGAGGACACCACAAGAAAGAAGTGGGGAGCCAAGAAAAAACCAAAAACAATAAACCAAAAAAGGAAAAAACAAGGGGCTGCGATGCGATAGAGACACAATGCATTGCGACGAAGAGTGTGGTGCAATAATAGGGTGCAGGAAAGGTAGATGGGTGTGAGAGAGGCATGTCTTGAGGTGCAATGAGTGGCTTCTAAGGTGCGATGAGCAAGTTTTGAGGTGCGATGAAAACTTTGAACTTGCATGCACAAAGACTTGGTCAAGCACCATGGATCTATAGTGTCTTAGTCAAGCACCATGAACAAAGACTTGCAAAGGTTGTATTTAACATTGTATGAGATATGTATAGTGCCAAGCACCATGAACAAGCCCTTGCATGCACAAAGACTTGCAAATCTATATCTCAGGACTTGTAGATGAAGGCAGTCCCTTAGGCCTCACTATCATGAAGCCCATGAGGCTTGAAACCATGGATATGCCAACTCACAACTTCACCTATATATTATGGAACTCGCAAGGCAACAAGCATCGGACTCACAAGCTCTCAACCTCACCTAGTCATCATGGATCTTGTGTGGACCAAACCTACTTAGGCTTCGGTTATTTTCCCTCCTTGTAGTTTTACCTTCCTCTCAACCTCAACATACCGTAGATCGCTTAGAAAGAAATAACACACCAAGCTCAAGTAAATCCTAATCCTAGGATTGTGCCACATGGTATGACTTGGAGAATGATGTTAAGGAAACTGGTGTGATCCAATACTTGGTCCCCAACTTCATGTGTGTCCCTACCAAAGAAACCTAGGACCTGGTGTCTCAATTAATTGGAAATGGAAATCGGATTTGGTCCTACTAAGATCGTGCTCACACCATTCTCACAGCCTCTTGCAGCCTTGCATTGGGAATATCTCCATACTTGTATGTTTATTTTTCATGGAGAGATATTTCCAATGAAAGGCTGCAAGGGACTATGCGAATGGTGTGAGCATGGTCTTGTGAGGACTGAATCCGATCTCTTGGTAATTGTGGAGTGATATTGAAAAGGCTGCATATGCCTGTTAGTCAACCTTTCCTCTACAAACACAAGATTTGGTCATTCACCAAAACAACAAACTATTGAATATTTTTTTTGCCCTTTATCACTAAGGGGCTTCCCCCCCCACAACTCTAGAAAAAACACATTCAACCACATCCACAAGAACCCTACCCATACACCACTACAGTTACACATTGGGAGCATCTCTCATATTTATGTATTACCTTTCATGGGGAGATGTTCTCAATGTACAACTGTAGTGATGTGTGGGTAAGAGATCTAGATTGCTCTCGGCACTCAAACTTCCAACTTTTAGAGTTCATAGTTGTCCACTCAGCCATAGGCTTATGGAAACCTTTCAATATTACACTCATTTCATGGTAGGAATTGATTTAATAAGAAAAAAGTTGATAATGATGGATTAAAATAACTTTGTCCAAAAGTTGAAATGTCTTTCCTTTGTGGTGGACAGTTCATAGTTCAACTCATGTATTGCATCTTTAGCAACACCAATTGATAGTAGTTTAGTAATGTGAAAATTTATACGCGACACGAGGGTAGGGGTGTCAATGGACCGGTTTTAGGTTGGTTCCCGTCCAAAACAAAATCAACTTGGATGGATTGGATGAACCAATAAAACATATTGAGTTGGACCAGTCCAGACTTAATGGTGCAAAGTATTCATTGGATTGCATTGGACCTGGCCGTCCATAATGAATTTATATTGGATTGGGTTGGATTGAGCCACCTCCGGTCCATTTATAGAAGATAAGAGTTTAGGTCTCAATGAACCACATTTGGGTTGGAACCAATCTAAATTAAAATGAATTTGAATGGATGATGGTCCAAACATTGAATTTGACCGATCGGAAATGGTCCAAAATATTCAGTGGATTGGATTGGAACTGGTCCATTTAGAATGAACTCACATTGGACTGGATTGGATTGGACCAAATCCAATCTAATTGACACCCTTACACAGGCACATTTCTAGCAATATAAATTGATAGATTAAATTGGCAATTTATAAATGACAATGTGTTTGTTTACAAGTTATACCAATTAGTATTGGTTTATAACTGTTAAATGTAGGTCGATAACAGTTTCTACAAGTTGAATATCAGTTTGTAATGGTTAAGTATTGGGTTGTAGGTGTTTGTACTACTCGAGTATCGGTTTATAATGTTTGGATGTGGGTTTGTAACATTTGGATCTGGTTTGTAATGTTATCTACATTTTAAGTATCAGTTTCTAATGGTTGAGTGTGGGTTTGTAATGGTTTGTTTCAATTGAGTATCAATTTTAACTTTAATAGATGAGTACAGGTTTGTAACATTTAGATCTAATTCATAACAGTTTATGAAAGTTGAGTATATCTGTCTATACTAATATTAAAAGTGTGAATGAGAATGTGGAACTTTTGTTTGACTAAAATAATCTTTTTTTTTTTTTATTTTGGTCTCTCTATAAGGACAGAAATGTAATTGAATAACCACCTTCTCCTCATTCAAATCCCTCTCATTAACTCTTATATTTAAGGTATTAACTCCCAATGGCATTCATTCAATTCTATTATTGACTAGAATTCCTCTATTTTTGAATTTGGTCCATTTCCAATTGAGTGTGCAGAATATAATTTGAACTACAACATTTCTCTTCATTTAATATCAGCTTATTAAGTCATATATATATAGGGTATTAACTCCCATTCTTTCATAGAATCCTATATTAATTAATTAACCATATTAAATAAAAATAAATATGACAAAGAAAAGTTGGTTTTAATAATGATAGAAATAAAATAACACAGAAATGGAGTTGTTTTCCTGTTTCGTGGTGAGTCATCAATTCAACCTATTGGGGAAAATGTGTCAACACATTTGATGTCACAATTAAATAATAAGAATAAATTTGGATGCATATCTAATATCATATATTTCATCATATTAAACAAATATAGGTGTGACAAATAAGAATAATTTTTATAAATATAAATATAAAAAATTATAAAAAAATTTGAAAACATATTATTTACTATCATCATCACCATAAAAATTACTATATACAAATCACATACACACTTACTACTCAGTTAAAAATGGTTGAATGTGAATTTGTAATATTGGATATAATACAGTTGAGTTGATGATTTCATACAACTAGTGGAGTTTCTATCAGTTCATTATCAGTCTAATAGTTGGCATACGCTTTTGATGCATAATACATATTGTATGTGAGTAAAGCACTTGTTTTTTATTGTCCATTTCAAAACTCACCAACAAATCCACCACATCAATACATCTCATCTGTCATGTGGTTGAAACCACACGAAACTATAACGAACGCCCCCCCGTTTTTTATTGTCCATTGAATAGGGGTCAGGAATCGGAAATGGAATGGGTTATTCCGATTCCAATTGTTTGATTGAACGGAATTAAAATCCCATTATCATTCTGCTGGAATAGTATTCTCCCATTTGAGAGAATGGCCATTCCCTATCCTTCTTTTGGGAATGAATTTTATTCCAGCTGATTCCAATTTTCATTTTTATTCCTGTTTGAACCAATCAAATTATGGAAATAGACCATTCTGATTCCAATTCCAAAAGATTTTCATTCCAATTCTAATTCCAGTTGCGAATCAAACGGACCCTGAATTCAGAACTCAAATTAAAACTTGTTCAAACAAATTGGCACGTACGTATTCTGAATTGACTCGCTGAATTTTCACCATAAACCTGTCAAAGATCTGGGTGCTCTTGAAAGTGTTCAAATCAGCCCCCCACGAGATTACCCCCCACAACGTCCCACAACACATCTCTGCGTGTATTAAGAACATCTCCTGATGATGACATTGTTATTTATGGGATTATCATTGCGAGATGTTTCCAATACACTGCAGGGATATGCTGTGGGATGTTGTGGGGGGCAATCCTGTGGGGGGCTGATTTGGTCTTTTCTTGAAAGGGAATCTATGGAGAGATTCAACTAATGTTGTGTTTGGTTTGAAAGAAAAATAGGGAAAGGTAGAAAAACCTAAAATAGGTTTGGATGGGTTTCCTTTCCTTTACCTACCTTTTCATTCAAACCGAACACAACTTACAGGAGAATTTCAATTCCTTTCTTTTTCTTTCTCTTCTGATTTTTTTATTTTTTTATTTTCTATCCGTTATTTTGCTTGTTCTAGGGGAAACTTTCAATGATTGAAGCAGCATTGTGAAATTTTTATGTCAGAATGTCAAATTTGGTTGGGTTTCAGAAATGCTCTGGCCTGGTGTTGTGAAAGCAAGACCCTTGCCTTCTTTCTCACAATCTAATCAATTTCCAAACCCACAAAACAAGAACAAACACTAACAACAAAGTTAGCTTTATAAATAGCAGTACATAGGAAACATCAAAATCCAAACACACTAATTCCTCAATGATGTGTAAGGATGATGATAGAAATGGAATTGGGAAGAAAACTGGAGGCCCAATTTGCAAGTTTCTGAATTCCACCGTTACAATCCAATTTTGTAGAGGAAGGAAACTTCAAAACAAGCAGATTGGAAGCCACAAATTACATCCATAATAACCAACTAAGCAAGAAAAAGAAACTTTAGCTAAAACGAAACTCAGATAGTCTATCCACCCTTGAAAGCTCCCATCTCAGCCCACCTGATCGATCATTAAGCAGTGAGCTCCTCCTCCTTGTGGGTCTCTATAACAACATCTCCTTGTGGGTAGGCGATACAGGTGAGGACCCATCCAGCATCGATCTGGTCATCATCCAGGAAGCTTTGATCTGATTGATCAATTGGCCCACTGACGACCTTGCCGGCACAAGAAGAGCAAGATCCGGCACGGCATGAATAGGGTAGTTCGATGCCAACCTCTTCAGCCTGATCAAGGATGTAAACATCGTCGGGGCACTCGAACACTTTTTCGCCTTCAGGAGTGATCAACTTCACCTTGTGTATGGCCATGGCTGTTATCCGGCCACGTCCGGCCTTAACTCCGAATAGAGCCTGACCCACGTTAGGGAGCGCGCGGATGCTCGTTGTGGGCTTCCGGACAAACGAGGTGCTAACCATGGTGCCAGATAGGGAGGTTAGGGTTGCCATTGTTGTATGCAGCTGAGAAGGATTTGGAGATTGGAGGACTGAGAACGGAGGCAGCTCTAGCGAGTTAGCAAGCTGGTATGACGATGAGCTGCTTTGTGGACTGTGGGTGGGTTGATTATTGATAGAAGAAGAGGTGAGTTGGGGAGGAACGACAGCTTGCCACGTGGTAACTTATTGTGGCTAAGTCTATCTCCTTATCCATATCGGTGGGTGTGGACCTGTGTTTGCCACGATCTCTGTTGAGTTCCTGCAATGAAAATAAGATCAGATGGTTCTGGACCCCTTATTGCAGTGGTTTGGAATTTTTATAAGGGGAAATATATGATGGAATTGGGATCTTCTCCTCACACAGGGCGCCTTACAACGATCTCACATTCACATCTCACCCTGTATTGGGAACATCTCCCATTGATAATGACATATAAGTATGGTGGGATGAAATTGGGAACATCTCACCAAATTGCACTGGTTAGGAATTTTTGTAAGGGAAAGTATATGATGGAATTGGGATATGTTCCTCACACGGGGTGCCTCACAATAATTTTATAGGCACATCCCACCATGCATTGGGAACATTATCTGTTAATAATAACACATAAGTACCAGAGATGTTCCTAATGTATGGTAGGAAGTGCCTGTGAGGCACCATGTGTGAGGAGCAGATCTGGTCTCTATATGATGGTCCAACAATCCCAGCATTTCATACACTTTTTTAATGGGGCTACAACTACAAAATGGAGGTATCCCCTCTGATCGGGGATTGGCTGATCACAGCACGATGTGTATCTTGTGCTACGGAACAAATCATGAGTTAACATTAAGGTTTTAAAAGGCTAAAGGCGAAGGAGAGGCAGTTGGGTGTGAAAGGGGCGAGCCCTAAGCCTCAACCCATTTTGAGGCATAAGCCTCGAACATAAAAAAAAAAGGAAAATAAAATCTATGTATTTATATTTATTAAAAAAAATAAAGGAAATATAAGTTACTTTTTTTCTAGATTTACATTACCCTACACAACCTGAATTTGACTTGACCTAGGACCAAGCTAACAATTTTTTTATTGAAAAGATAATCATATATCCAAAATGCCAAACTTTTTATTTTCTTTTCATTTTATATTTTCTCTAATACTTCTTCTTTAGGTTGTATTTTTTTTTTCACATTGTTGTTTAAAAGCATGGAGGTTGGTTTATTTTTTGTAGTTCCATTGGTTTGTTTGACTTTTAATTTAGCTACATAGTCCATATAGAAGTTATTTGGATGAGGTAATTACCTAGGGGTCATTTGATAATAGTTGAATATGCTGAATTGAAAAAGCTTATTGCTTTGTCTTTTAGTGAATAAGTTATTAAAGAGGTTGTGGATTCCTTAATGGCTAACTCCCGTGAACAATATTCCCAAAATAGTCCTTATTTAAGCCTTTAGTTTCTTAATATACACACATATATATAACATATAATATATATAATATTACAATGAGATTCAGTTTCTTAATTATATTATAATATACAGTATATGTTATTTGTTATAATATATAATATTTTATGTGTGTTATGAAGTTTTTTTTTAACCGAAATAATTGAAAATTGAATTAAAATTTTTGGTTTTGGTTATTTCGGTTTTCTTGTAATTTGATTTCTATTTATTCGGTTCAGTTTTTAACTGAATAAACCAAATGCTCATCCCTAGTTAACATCCATGTGTTCAGATCTCCTACCCACAAGAACCCTATTAACACCTACCCACGCCTCACTACAGCTTTACATTGAGAACATTTCTTGTATTTGCTTGTTACCTAACATGGGAAGATGTTCCCAATGTACAATTGTAGTGTCATGTGTGTAGGAGATCTGAGTTAGTTACTTACACATCGGCAATGTGTTAATGTATGAAATATTAACATGTTCATTTTTTATTGGTTGCATAACTCATGGTATATAGTAGTCCAATCACTAGCAACAACCCAAGCTATGCCTATGTCTCTTTATTTACAATCCGCCCAACCCAAGTGAATTAAAATACTGGTATCAGGTATTGTATCATACAATGTGGATACGGATACAGATATGGATATACTTTGGAAATACATGGATACAAATGAAAAATATGGAAATGCTAGATACACTAGGAAACTACATACAAATTCCATAAATAGATTAATAACACTAAAATTAAAATCAAATAGCCACAAAATAATGTATAAATACATGGGAAATGTTTTATCAAAAAAAAATACATAGGAAATGTATATCAAAATAGTGCATATGATAAAAAAGTATATTACAATTAATATAGTGGGACACATAGATATTATACAATTTTATTGATGATGTATCAATCAAAAGTTCAAGATATATAACAGATACACATATTGTATCTTAATTATTCTATCAATTATTTTCTATTTTTCTATTTTACTTTTTATATTAACAAAAAGGTAAACCAAATATTAATATTTAAAAAAACACAATCTCAATTTAAAATATATCAAATCTATTAAAATTTCTAAGATACATATCACATGCAAACTTTTAATTTTCAATTAATAAAATAATTACTCCCTGTTAATATTTTTGTTTCTATAGTTTTGTTGAAATTAGAAACTAATTTTTGATATAAATGTTGGTTAGTAGATATGATAGATTCTATTTAACATCATATTATCAAATATTTCGTAAACATTTTTTTATTTTTGTAAATAGTTAATATGTTGTTATTTAATGTGATGTAAATTATAATACTAAGTAATAATTTAAATGTATATTAAATTTAGGTATTAAAATAATTATTCTACTATTAATATTCTATTTGTATAATTTCTTGAAGTTAAAAATCATCTTTTGATTTTATTATAGATTTAACAGAATATTTATTCCATTAATTTATAAAATATTAATTTTGAATATTATTCTTTTTAATTTTTTAGTTGGAATTGTTAAATTATTTTGGAATTGTTTATTTGGATTACATGTAAATAATAAATATAATGAAAGTATTTCATTTCACTTAATAGCATAAAAGCTTAAATGGCTTAGTAGTTTATGAGTAGATTTAAGATAAAAGCGCGTCCTACACCGGCAAGTAACTTGGGTTCAAATCTTTTTACTCTCATATTTTTTGCTCTTACAAAATCTCGTTTCCTTGATAATGAGATTTGGTGTCAAATTTCTACTACCAATTGAGTTAATCATTACTTGGCAGTTGGGGTTGACCCATGGGTCAATTTGGGTCATCCCAAAAAATAAATGAAATTTAAAAAAATAAAGAAAAGTTATATGAAAAACATCAAGATTAAACTAACTAACCTTAAAATTCCAAATATAAAATAAAAAAATTTGAACATCTAACAATTTAAAAAGTAAACAATAAAGAGTAAAGACTAAATAGAAAAAATTACAGTGAAAACTTCTAACAACGCATAAATAGTCCCAATTAGACTTGACAATAGGGTCAACGGGTTGACCCATAGCCCAACCCAACCCAGTTTTTTCGGGATGGGTCGGGTCAGGTCATTCTCACATTCAGGTAGCTAAATATGAGACCCTATCCTTGTTTTTTCGGGTTGGGTTGGGCCTGGTTCACAGGTTGGGTTAACTCTTTGCTAGGTCTACTTGGCACTACGGGTGAGCATGAGTCGGTTCAATTTAGCTCCAAGATAGAACCTTGAAATTACCTTGTGGGGGCTGGTTCTAGGCTTTTGAAATCAAAACCTACCTTGTCAAAATCATTTTGCAAGGTTGGTTCTAGCCTTGGGTCTACCAGTGAACCTATTGTTTCTTTAAGCCCCCTCCCACAAAAAAATGGAATATATTCTTTGAAAACTTGATTTTGAATAATAATAATAATAATAGTAATAACAATAATATAATTCAAAAGTTATAATTTAAATTTTATAAATGTTACCTATTTCATTACTCATTATACACATTCAAATATTAAATTGAAGAAAAATACAAAGTATTTTTGGATTCCAATTTTGGTGGTGGTTAGTTCCAATAATTTGGAACTAGCCCTACTTCGTAAGAGATTGTGAAAAGTTGGATTTAATATTAGTTTCGTTCTATTTCAGATAGAACATACCCATTTGCTCACCCTTATTGAGCACCTTCCTTAAGCTTAGGCAGTTTTTCTATTACAACCATTTCATCAAATATTGTTTCTTTAATGTGGCTAAAAGCTCATAAAGTTTATTTCTTGGTAGCTCATATAAGCATATTTATTTCATTAAACATGGCTTCACAACTTTCCCTATTGGGTGTTAATGGAGGCATAGATGGTCTCGTCCTATCGCCGGCCTACATTTGTTAGGCGGTGCAGTTCAGAGCGGACCCAATCAGGGTGCACATAGAGCAGAGCTCGGCGGGTTTTGCGGAGCCAATAGCACAAAGTCACTTGACGGCCTCAGATGGCCATGCTCCCTGCGTACGGAACACATCCAAACTGTCTGAGCTCACCTACCTCCAGGCGGCCTAAAGTATAAATAGGATATGAACCCCCCCAAGGCAAGGGATTGGAACTTAAGCTCTCTAGCTAGCACTTGAGAACTCTTGTGGTCTCGTTTGAGTTTGTGCACTTCAGACCTTATCCACTTAATACTCCTCCTAATACTAACTTGACCGTCGGAGTCTCCGCCTTGGGTTTTCACTTGGGGCCTCTGACGTTCTTCTTAGTCCTTGGCCACCTCAAACCTCGGACGCCTCGGCCACATCTCGTCTTAGGAGCGAATTGGCAATGTTGTCCTTGGCCATCCTGAGCATCAATAGATGTACTTTGCAACACCAAAAGCTACTACTTGAAAAGTCTTCCAAATGGGCACCGAGTAGGATTTATATATTGGATGCTTAAGCATATCAATGAGATCGCTTGTTATGAGAAACAATCTCTTATATGGCCTATATTTAGGGATGTCAATGGGTCGGGTTGAGTAGTAGTAAACCCACATTTACCCAATCCCAACATTATCGGGTTGGGGTCATGTCAGCTTTTGTTGTCCCATACCCAATCCATTGACATTATGTATTGATATCCTAGTTATTTTCTTTTATTAGTTTGAACAAGTATATAACATCACTTGACTAAGTGTATTATGTGAATGGCGAAATGGATTGGGTTCAGTATCCTATTCTGCTAGCAAGCAAATCCATGCATATGCATTGGGTTAAATAGAAATTTGGCTTGTTTTGGAATGACAAATTAGGTTTTGATGAGATCAAATTGATTCTAGGCCAAGGTCCATGTTCAATGTTGGTCTAGGATTGGTCCTTAACCCCATCAAACCCTTCTAAATTATCTACATGTTATATTAGAGAGGATCGAATGAGTTTCAAAAATACTTAATCTATACTATATATAAGTCATTTAGTGTGGAAGTTTTTTTGGACTAAAATTATCCTCTATTTCTTTGCTTTAGAAAAGGTATAAAAGTTATTTCATTATAACTTTAATGTTAGCTTTTATGGTTACTAAAATGCTCATATATGTTTATTTATTCCATTTCAAATTGTAACTTCAATTATTACTTTCCACTTCATTTAATCCCCACTTATAAAGTCTTTTACTTAAAGTATTAACTCCTATTTTCTCTTATTAAATCCTATATCTAATTTAGTTTTTAATAAATGCTACTAATTAGATCTATGTCAATACTTTTAACAATATAAATCCATGCATTTTAAAATTGACTCAAAAACAAAACCACCATTTATCCAAGTGGTGGCTAAGCAATTCAACTATCCAAATCAAATTGATCAACCTATGAATTTATAGTTATGTAATAAAATTTTAAAAATAAAAACAAATATAGAAAATTAGAAAAGAAAGTAGAAAAAATTAGATACAATTATGATATTTTTGTTATTCAAATTAAAATAATAAGTATAATAAACAAGAATTATTTAAATTAAAAATGAAAATGAAATACATAATTTATAAACTAACCAAGAATGAAATTATTTTACTTTCAACTTTTGGGTTGAATGCGTTTACATTTAATGTCATAAACAAATAATAAAAATTAATAAAACATATAAATATATAAATTTTACAAAAAAACATTTAGGCACATTTATAATATTATATAATTATTACATTAAACAAAAAGTATGTGTTACATTTTATTTTTATACATAGAAATATAAAAGAAAATATAGAAAAAATCGAGCACATCTATAATTCTATATTTACACTACTATTAAGAATATGAATAAGATTGTGGAACTTTTTTTTAACTAAAATACTCATTTTTTAATTTAGACCTTATTTAATGAGGTTTAAATTGTAAATTGAACTACTATTCATCCCATTCAATTCTCTCTATTTAAATCTTACAATTCTTTGATAAGTAAACAAAAAAAAAAAAAAAAAAGATACACAAAAAGAAGAATCTAACCAAACAGGTAAACCTGTCAATGATACTTGAAACTTCACAACTCGATCCGATTATCACATATTTGAGGTGTTTATGTAATTAGATTTGGATTTTGCAATCTACATCCGATTAAATAATAAAATATAAAAACAAAAAAAAATAAAAAATACATATGTACAAAAATTTTTGGATACACTATTACTATCATTAACATCATCTAGAATTGCCATGTGCAAAGCATATGCACACTTACTAATAAAAAACAAATGGTCTAATGGGGGAGGGAATACATTACAAACATTGACTTCTAGAGAGAGTGGGGGATTAAGAATAATTTTATTAAAAAAGAACAATGATAGGTTTTAATAGAGAAAACTAAGAGATAAGAGGGTTTATTGAGGAGACACAAAAACAGGTTTTTGATATTTCACGTGTGAAGGAGAGAATAGGAAACTCCCTGTGAGGGGATCAAATATGCTACCACGAACTGTTCCCATCTCTCTGCCCATAAGACATTACAGCTGTGCATTGGGAATATCTCCCCTGTCATTCATGGGAGATGGTCCCAATACATGGTAGTGGTTCTGTGTGGCCAGTGTGAGTATGGGAACAATTTGTGAATAGAATATCTTGAGTGACCGAATCACATCTCTACTATCCTATTATAAGCATGGTGGAACTGGTTTACCTTATATTTTCTTCGAGTTCACATCAACATCTCACAGCACATCCCGCCATGTATTAAGAACATCTCCCAAAGATAGTATCCGAAATAATGATATCATCATTGGGAGTTATTCCCAATTCAGGGCGTGGATGTGCTGTGGGAGCTAAAAGACCCTCAAAATTCATCTTTGGATGCGATTTAGTTATATGGAATACTTGTTCATATCAACATATAAAAATGAGAGTTTAATGCTCTTTCATTTTGTCAATGATCGAATTTTTATTTCCAAAATTACTCTTGTGAATTTTAATAATATCCAAGGTTTTTAAAATCGATCCGGAGAACGAATCGGTCAGGGGTCCAGTTCCCATGTCGAATGATTCGACTGTTTGAACTGAACGGTTGGTATGTTTTGACAAAAAATAAAAAAAAATAATAAAAATGGTCAAAATCATTGAACAGTTTGAACGGTTCAACCATTCGGATCAACGGTTTACTGACCAAAACAATGTTTTTTTCAAATATCCGGTTTTTCCGGTCTGGTCCAGTTTTGAAAACCAAGATAATATCCCATTTTCTTACTCTCGATTTCTTTGCGTCTTCAGCTAGGCTAAACAAAAACAAATCAACAAGTTCAATAGCAATTACAATCAACTTTTTTGAAGTTTTACTACGGTCCTAGCAGTTACATGCGTTCTCATAAGTAGGGGTGTCAATTGGACTGGATTTGGTCCAATCCGGTCCGGTCCAGTCCAATGTGAGTCCATTACAAATGGACCTGGTCCAATTCAGTCTAATGGATATTTTAGACCATTTTGAACCGGTTCAGAAACTGTCCAATCTATTCAAATTCTTGTTAATTTAGATTAGTTTCAACCCAAACTTGGTCCATTGACACATATTTTTATCTTTTATCAATGGACCAGATATTGACTCAATCCAATATAAATTTATTATGGATGGACCAGGTCCAATCCAATATGCCGTATTGGTCCATCCAATCCATCCAAATGAATTTTGATTTTGACGAAATCCAACCCAAAACCGATCCATTGACACCTCTATTCACAAGAAAGGGGAAACTCTTGGGCCTACCTATGCCAATAGAACCCCACCACAAAGGAATGGGAACTATGGATAGCTTCCAATATTGCTGGGCCGAAGGGGCAGAACCTCTGTATGTGATCGTAGTACGTTGTCTCGTCCCTCGCTGCATCGAAGAGTACCTATGCAGCTTCCTTTCGTAAATGATCGACTTTACGTCAATGATCAAAGAGTACCAGTGTACCACTTTGTTCTCTCTTCTCTCTTAAGACTATATAAATGGATCGGATTTGGATCAGATTCAACAAAATCCAAATCCAATCCAATTCAATTATTGGATTTAAAATTTTAAATTTAGATTTAATGAATTTGCATCGGATTCAAATTTAATCACACTCTGCTCCAATTTTTTAAAATATAAAAAATTAAAAAGGTAATTAGTTTTCAATTTTCCAAAATTTGATTGGATTTAAAAACTTAAAATTGGAATTCAAATCCTAACAGATTCCGATTTAATCCAACTCTATTTTATTTTTTAAAAATACAAAAAAAAATTAATTACTTTTCAACTTTCTGAAATCCAATTGGATTTGAACACCTCATATTCGAATACAAATCTGAACGGACTTGTTAATACCCCACTTTGTATTTCCTCAAAATACAAAAAAGTACGAAATTTGTCATTAATGGTCAAGTTTTTATTTCCTTAAATGCCCTTCAGAATTTGTTAATACCCCTGTTATTATCTCTTCTCTCTCTCTCAAAATCTGAATTCGATCTGGTTATTGGATTTGAATTCAAACCTTAATGGATTCGGATTGGATTCAGATTTAATCCTACTCTGTTTCAATTTTTTTAAATATTAAAAGACTAAAATGTTAATTATTTTGCAACTTTATGAAATCCGATTGGATTTAAAAACCTAAAATTCTAATTCAAAACCTAATGGACTTGGACAATCTAACTTTGCTTTAATTTTTAAAAATATAAAAGAAATTAAAATGTTAATTATTTTTCAATTTTTATATGTAATAAAACGTACTGAATTTATTTTATATAAATTCATAAATCTATCTACAATATAAAAAGAGGAAGTTTAATACTCTCCCTCTTTTCGTCAATGATCAACTTTTTATAAAAAAATTCATATATAATATAATATAATATATATAAATATATATTTTTTTATAATTTTAAACATAATTATATAAATTTTATATAATATTATGATATAATTGGCTTCGAATTTTAATTGCACTGGATGGAGTCAAATCCAACCGATCTGATTATATAAATACACCATCTAAATCCAAGACAATCGAAATAGATGTTGGACTGGGTTGTGCATCTGAATCCGATCTGAAAACCAATTGGACTTGAAGACCTCAGATTCGAATATGATTCGGATTAGATTCTGATTTAATTTTTAAAATATAAAAAATTTAAAACTTTCATTACTTTTGAACTTTTTGAAACCCAATTAGCAGTTTTGAAGACTTCAAATTTGAATTTCAACTAGAATTCACCTAAATTTTGGACTTTAACAATCCTCACATTGGGATTGATTATTGGTTCAGTGTTTAATAATCAATCTACTTTCTAAAGATGAAAATCTTTTCCTCATTT
This sequence comes from Nelumbo lutea, assembly GCF_056320005.1. Lineage (NCBI taxonomy): Eukaryota > Viridiplantae > Streptophyta > Magnoliopsida > Proteales > Nelumbonaceae > Nelumbo > Nelumbo lutea. The sequence goes on from NC_142688.1 coordinate 60,562,090, forward strand.
TCTTTGATGAAGAAAATAAATTTGTATAATTTTTTTACATGACAAGCTGGTCAAATTTAGAATACATACAATACCCATATATATTTTTAATTTTATATACACGTGCAAAACATGTGCCCTTCCGTGCTAGTATATAAAAAATGAAAGTTGGAATAAAAAAGTGAAATATTTCAAAATTATTTGATTTTTTTATTCAAATATAACAAAGATAAACTAGAAGCATCTACAACGACGCTATAATCATACTTAAATGATCAGCACTTCTATTGTCTTCTCGGTGTTGGTGAGAGTTTAGTAATGGATGTGCACCGGTCTAAAAGATGCAAGGAAGAAGTACGGATAGATCCAATGTATATTTTTTATGAACTATAAATATTCAAAATATTAAAAACCCCCACTTTATATATCAATGCCCGCTCTGAATTAGTATCAATTTCGAGCTAACACCCACCCCAACTGTACTTTGGGCCTAAAAATTCTGACCCTGAGCTGAACCTTCATTCTCCCAAGATATAAAGTAACTTGAAATAGACTTTTCAGTCTTGACATTAGGACATTTCTGATTGTGCAACCCATAGTATTAAAACACGATTTCAATTCAACAATAATATGTCAATACTCTTTGGAACACTAGGCCAGGTTTGGATAGTTTCTTACTTTTCCACATTGTGTTTAGATGACATACTTCTTACTTTAGCTTTCCTACTTTTTAAAAGATGAAACCCTCCAAAAGTATGAAGCCGTTTTTATTACTTCGTGCTTTTTTGGAAAGCATGCTTTTCAAAATGTTTTACTCAAAATGGTTTTCAAAGCAAAATTATCAAAGTAAAAGCTGTATTTGTACTTTATACTTTTGTACTATTAAAAGTACAAAAATAGAAGTCTACCCAAACATAGCCCTAGTTTGGCACAATCCTTCCCATATAGCCCAAAGTTCAATCATGTCATTTCTTGTGGTTCCGATGATTGGCCCTTTACTACTCTGTCGGTATTAAACTGAATCCTTCCTTGTTGAGGAAGGGTCTATGTAATCTTTTTCCAAACCATAACATTTACACTAGAGATTTTATTAGAATTGAGAAATAAGGGTCCGTTCATTTTTCGGACTTTGAGAGGGGGAAAGTTGGTCAATGGGATTTTGATTCCCATTGACCAAGATACATATGTTACTTTTTTTTTTTTTTTTTTTATGTGGAATCCACGGAAAATTTATTTTCCCTAAGTATCATTAACCCTCTTAGGGGGAAATTTTTCCATTTTTCCATTTTTCCATTTATGCCCTATTCCCATTGGCCAAGATACATATGTTCTTTTATTTCTCCTATAAATAAGGCAATGACCATTTTAGGCATAAAAATTCTATTATTAAAAGAGGTATTTTTGTCCCATCCAAGTATTGGCAACTTTCCTTTGGATGGAAAAGTTGATTTACCCACTAGGAGATGTGTATCACTTACCCAAGTAAATGATACCTAGGAAAATAAACTTTCACTAGTTCCCACACAAAACTGAAAATGAACATGGGTTTCTTGGTCAATGGGAATCAAAATCCCATTGACCATCTTTCCCCCCTCTCAAAATCCAATAAAAGAACTCCCCCTTAGGGGAAAGTTGCCAACACTTGGGTGGGACAAAATTGTCCCCTTTAATAATAGTTTTTTATGGTCAAAACAACCATTGTCTTACTTACATGGGAAATAAAAGAAAATGGATAAATACACTTATCGGAGCAAGTGTTTCCTAAAAATTACTTATTCGGATAAATACATTTACCCGGATAAATTACTCCCCAAAATGGGAATGGGGCCTAAATGATAAAAATATTGGATTTTTCTCCACATATGGTGGGCAATAAATGATTTTCAATGAAATAAACTTTGTTCTGAGCCTTCCGAAGGACCCACAAGAAGGATTGCCCTCCTCAGTCCAACACAGATAGCATACATATTCCAACCCGGAGAGAATGAAACATGGTACACTGGGGTAAATAAATGTTGAGCTTCTTCTTCCGTTGTTTGACACATTTGGCAAACAGGACTAAAAATAATATGCTTGTGAGTTAGGAGAGAAGCCGTAGGGGGTTTTCCTAGTCAAAGCAACCACATAAAGAATTTGACCCTATAAAGGATGGGTATTTTCCAAATGTGCTTCAAATTTTGACCCCCATAACCATATTGTTTCTGCAAAAAGAAACTTATAAACTGACTTGACCAAGACATCTCCATCTTGACTAACACCCCAATCCCATTTACCATGTTAAAGTGGATGCACCAAGAGGAATAGCATGGATCTGAGATATTACCTTTGATGGAAGAATGGATTCAATCTACCTCAGATCCCAATTAAAATTGTAGTTGCAATCATGCAATTGGACATGTTTATTGGGCTACTCTGAGGAAGTGGACCGGAAAAACAGATTTTGGGCTAAATGATTATTTAAGGCCCACCTATCATACCAGAAACTCGTTATAACACCATTACAAATTCTCCTCATAATGCCTCATTTAAAAAATAAATAAATAAATAATGAATTCCTATTATTATACCTTTGGAACCCTTGGAATCTTGAATTCTTGAGGCTTAGATTTCATAATAAAAAAATAGACCCCTACCATACTTACCAAGCAAAGCTTGAGCACACCCTTGGTCCTGGTGAGAGTCGACCGCCAAGCTAATTTAGTTAAAAGAGATAAATTGATAATGAAATTAGGGAAATTGTCTAAAACTCACCATGAGTTTTTAACATTTCTCTTGAAATCACCACAACTTTTCAAAATGTCTAAAACTCACCATGTCAGAAAGTTTTTATTTTCCAAAACTCACCTTTCGTTAGTGCACCATTGATGCTTCTTAACAGAGGTGTCCATGTCAGCATAAATAACAATTTTTATGACCAAATTACCCTTGATTGGTGAGTTAGAGGAAAAATAGTTTTTTTCAGTTTTCAATTTTCTTTTTTTTTTTTATTTTTAGTGTTTTGTTATAATTTCCAATGTTTTTTATAATTTCTGTTTTTTTTTACATTTTTCTATTTTTTGCAATCTATAAGTTTTCTTATATTTTTTATTATTTATTTGCAGTTTCTGTGTTTTTTCTATAATTTTTGGTGTTTTTTCTAAAATTTTTATTTTCTGGTTTTGTTTTTAAATTTCTATAGTTTCTATAATTTGAAAATAATTTTTTATTTTGTTTGCAATTTTTATAATTTTTATAATTTTTTTTTGTAATTTCTATGTTTTTATGCATTTTATATTTGAAAAATATTTTTTTGAACTTTTCCTTTTTTCATGTCTAAATATTAAAATGGTAATATATTAACACCAGTTAATTTATTTTGTATATATTTTATTTTTTTCGATGAAGGTTAAAATGGTAATATATTAACACCCGTTAGTCTGTTTAACGTCAAGTTAGTGACATGGTGAGTTTTAGACATTTTGAAAAGTTGTGGTGAGTTTAAGAGAAATGCTGAAAACTCATGGTGAGTTTTAAACAATTTCTCATGAAATTATCCCTTGAACCTAATCCACCATATTGTTTTGGTTTGATCAAATGCTTTTCCATCCTACATGGTGATTGATTTTCCTGTGAGCCCCAAATAAATTTTCTCTTAATACAATTTATTTTCTTTAGTATTAAAAGAAGGGACTTTAAAACTCTGGAATGTATATTTTGGGATAATTTCCAAAACACAACTAGATTTGCTAATAAGGGAAAGAGAGTTACACTTCCACATGGAGAGTTTGGAGTTGATCCTACCAATAAGGCTATGTTTGGTTTGAAGGAAATTAAAGGTAGGGAAAGGAAGGGAAAGGCAAGGAACCCTATTTGTAAAGGTTTCCCTATATTTCCCTTCCTTTCCCTACTTTTTTCTTCAAACCAACCACAGCCTAAAAGGATCAAAAGTTTGTCAGGTTGTCCGTCCTGAAAGTATTAGGAGCCCTAAGTATTTTCCCATGCTAGTAGTAACAGAAATCTTTCACATGTTGGGCAACATCCGTTTATGTCTTCTGGGAACATCGGTAGATGCAAACATCATAGATTTGCTAAGGTTCCGTTTGAAAGGAATGCAAACACAAATTTGCACAGTACAAATGCAAATATGAGCGGTTCAGAAAATTGCAAAGTTGGACCGGCTTTCAACCTTAAAATGCACTCTTGACATTTGGGAAAACAAGATACAAAACAAAACCTAAAAATGTGAACGTTTGGATTATTAAGATGGATCCAAGGGAAAATCTATGATATGAAAAAGATATGGTATAGAAAGAGTTTTGACCAATCAAAATCCATCCATGAATTTTGATAAATAACACCATATTCTCTACCACGTTTATGATTCTGGTTTATTTGTTGGTTATTTTTTTGGATACCATATCTTTTCCATATAACCCACCAACAGGGCCAATAACAGCCCAACAAGAGAACCTGAACTTATTCAAATAATTTCCCAGCAAGAAAAGGTTTCCATAGCATTAAAGAGGGGCATTGACATTGAAATTTTCCACAAATACTTCCAGTATAGGTATTCAAAGAAAACCTAACTATATTAAAAGGATAATAATAAAATATATGTTCTCAACAGATTTACCAATTGTGATCAATGGAAAAAATGGAAAACCTGAATTAATATGAAAAATCCCCAATATTCCAACACCAATCCAAAATACATTACGAAAGAATTATATTCCCTGTTATTATTATCAAGTACTTGTACCTTAGGCTTAATTTGGAAGGAGTACAAATACAAATTTGTAGAGTACAAAACCTTGAATTTTGTATTATTTTATATGTATTTACACTATACATATTTGTATTTGTATTTGTACTCTTTCCAAACTGAGCCTTACAAAATACATTCACTCCAAAATCATATTTTTGTACCCATATGAGATCTTAATACCTTGTTTCCCTGTACCAAAGAAAAGTATTCGAAGATAAGCCTTTTCTTTTATTTTGTATATAAGAATGTTATATAAATGGTCGAAGATAAGCTTTCTATGAATATGTAAGGGAAATAAGAATGTAATAAGAATGCTGTAATAAGATTGAAATCAAGGCAATACAACAGGTTTAGCCCCAGTGATAAAATTGAAATTTAGTGAATTTTTGCTAAATTCTAAAAAAGAATGGTATGTTGTACCAATTATAGGTAAAGAAGCTAAGCCTTGGCCTGGGTTTACCTTAAAGCTTCTAGCTAAGGGTGACAATGGACCAGTTTTGGATTGGACCCCCCCGTCCAGTCCAAAATCAATTTGGACGGATTGGATGGACCAACAAGACATATTGGATTGGACCAATCCAATCCAAAATATTTATTAGATTGAATTTGATTTGGTCTGTCCATAACAAATTTATATTAGATTGGGTTGAATTAAGCCAATATCTGGTCTATTGATATAAGATAAGAATATACCAATCTAAATCAAAATAAATTTAAACAAATTGGGTGGTCCAAACATTAAAATGGACTGGTCAAAATTGGCCCAAAACATTCATTGGATTGGATTGGACCTGGTCCATTTATAATGGACTCACATTGGACTGGATCCGATTAGACCAAATCCAGTCCCCTACTTCCAGCAATGGCATTTTGCATAAAAACTTTTAAGCCCAATTACTGGCCCAGAAGGACCTGCATGGGCTTGGCTAGATGTAAAATGTTAGGCCCAAGCCAAGTGTCAGGATAAGCATGTTAGCCTGTGCTTCACTCCTAGGCAAACTAAGAAATTTAGACATTAAAAAGGCTTCCTACCAAACTCTACTCCCCCGAAAACAACCTTACAAGACAGACATCTTCCCACCTAGAAGTCAGTTTTATGCAAATAATTTTTTGGGGTAGCTTCTAGGCACACCATTTGATTAATCAACTGATAAAATCAAGCTCTTGTTGTGGTGTTATCTGAAATCCATGAGATGGTTTTAGGATCTTCAGTTTGGGCTTGGTCAAACTAGAATAGAACAACACAAGGAAAAGGAAACAATCAATGCTAGGGGATGTTAGAGAGAATCTCCCTTATTGAAAAATGTATTAAGGGGGTGTTCTTTTTTTAGACTTTTAGAGGGGGAAAAGTTGGTCAATGGAAAAAGAAATCCATGTTCATTTTTCAGATTTATGTAGGGACTGGTGAAAGTTTATTTTCCCGGGTTGGGTAAATTAACTTTCCCATTTAGGGGAAAGTTACCAATACTTGAACAGAACAAAAATGCCCTTCTAATAATGGAATTTTTATGGCTAAGATGGTCATTGCCTTATTTACATGGAAAATAAAAGAACATGGGTAAATGCACTTACCTGGGTAAGTCTTTCCTGAAAAACACTTACCCAGATAAGTGCATTTACCCAGGTAAGTGACTTATCAAAAAGAGGCCAAGTGCATTGGCAGTCTCATGTTGCAGTCACCATGGTTCTACCCAGGGCATCTATGCGCTAGAGAAAATAAGTCAAAGCTGCCATGGGTATCTTGTACTCTCACATATCTATCCAATTTCTGGTCATCTCCTCTAACCATGATAATAAGTTTACAATAAACATTCACAGTAGCTATTAAATTTTGAAGAAAAATGGTATAGGGACATGAATAAAAATAGCTATCAAATGCTGGAATGGATTACTCTCTACTACAGAAGTTTCATCATTCCAACAATAAAATTTTAAAGAAAATAAGGAAAAGGTAAAAGGGATGAATAAAAATGTAATAAATAAAAAAAAAATAACAACTTCAGTATCTGATGAAAACATTAAATCTTCCTCATTATCCATGATGTGCTCAGATTTTCAGCCAGCCAATTTTCTGTTCTTCTAATTCAGGAGAACAAGATATTCACTGAATTCAGAATTTATGTTTTTGTAATGAATAATCCATCAAAAATAGAAGTCAGGTTCTGGAAAGCCCCCTTCCAATTGTTGTCTAAAAGATCCTTCTCAAGCCAGACTCAACCACAAAATTTGCACTTCTAGGCACCCATTTGAATGAGCTTTTCATCCTGTTACCTATATATTGTGCATGTCTAACCAATGGCTTAAAACTGCAAGGAATCTCTTGTTTCTGCAACCAACATATCACCGTTTGGAAAACTGCCTCAACCTCCACAACCTTTATGCCATGCATGTTCATCAATTCAAACCTTTAACCATATCCATCTCTGCCCTTAGGGAGCTCCTTGTCCTATAGAGCCTGAAAAACTATGCTGTTATGACCTCTTATAACACCACTCCAAACATGCCTAGATTGCAAAGCCTTTTTGTTATTGTTTGGTAGATAGACTCCAACCAATGTAACATTTGGGTCCACCCATGAACTGCTGGTCAAGGAAGGGGTCCAATTTGCATCGGCTACTGAGTACTGTGTACCACACTACTACTCAGTGTGATATGTGACAGTCCTAGGTGGTGTTTGGGTCGTTTTAGACAAGTAATCACACCAAAGGTTTACTTTTTGTTTCATATTGTTATTATAGTTGTTGCTGGATTTGTTCTCTTTTTCAAGTTAATGGACCAACTATTAACCTTCATTATTGGCTCATAAGAGTCCTTTAACACATGGTTGCTTAGTTTTTCATATGTGAAAATTCAAGTGTTGTGCCAGACATTGACTTATAATAGATAAGCCCATATCATTTTTTTTTGAGCAAAAGGTAAAGTATAATTTTATAAATGAAAAAGGTCCCTTATAATTTTTGATAAAGACAAGCCCATATCATTTTTCATAATCATCTTTTCAGTATTAGAAAAAAATTGGTATAGTTATGGTCAACTTCAAAGAAGATTGTTGGACCATTTATAGAAATATCATAAGTTATAAAAGAAGAAAGAGAGATTTAAATGATGATGGTACTTTAATTTTCTATCTCTTTCTCTACCCACTAATAGGATTAGTAGTTATATTTTCTTTCTTTTTGTTTCACTTGTTCACATCTTTGTATGTAGTTACAGTAACAGAGTTAAACTTTTTTTTTTTTTTTGCTTAGATGATGCTTGTTATAAGAAGATATTTAACTTCTGCCAACTTCTTTCCAGGTACATAATATTTGGACAGCCTCCTTAGGTAAATGCCTCAGAGAAGATCATCCTTTTTGTGTCATTTATTTTCCTTTTGTTGTTTCATTCTAGATGGGGAATGATCCAGCAATAGCAGCTGCATTTGGTGGAGGATTGCCTCTTGGGACAAGTGGCAACTTTTCATATTTGAATGAAGTATAAATTTTAAGGTATTTTAGTAGTTTGCAACTTTGCATAATTAGGACTGATTGATTAGTGCCTGTTGTGACATGGAATATAAAAACAAAGAAGAAACTTTTGTGGTAGCTCCCACCTTGTTGAAGTAGTTCCCACTGTATTGAAACCTTCGCTATTAAAACCAGCAAACTAGAACCAAAGATAATGACAAATGGCAAAGGTATGCAGAAACAAAAGGAAAATTGTAAGCAACAAAGAAAGAAAAGCTTCTAAGAATGATAAAAAGATTTTTAATTTTTAAATGATAAAAAGTTTTTAAGTGAAATGGAAAAGCATCTCGATAGTAGGTCAAGTGGTTCTTATGTTTTACATATCATTAAATCATTTGGTCTCAAAGGAAAACACCTTCAAGTTGAAAGCACTAAATCTGGACTCCCCTATTTGATCCACCATCAAGCTTAGATCATACTTCAACAAATCTAATTGATTAAACCTTATCATCCATCATCTCAATTTCATTTGAACAATCAGACCTCACCACTGTGTTCAAAAACCCAAAAAACCCTAACACATCAAATTTCACAACCAAACTCCTCTATTTAACCGTTAAAAAAGTGAGATTCCATAAACTTTTGACCCAAACCAAACCTCTGATCAAAGATCCATCACTTCCATCAGATTCAAGATGTTCGAAAATTCCTACCTATCAAATTTCATCCCAAAACTCCCTTGCTTGACCATTCATTAAGCAAAGATTCTATTTCAAAAAATCTCATTATTCCAAAATTTTCAGCCATAGATCTCCATCATCCCAATATTATTTGGCCAATCAGACCTCACCATTGTGTTCAGAGACCCAAAAAACCCCAGGACTTCAAATTTCACATCCTAATTCACTCGTTTGACCGTTAAACTAGGAATATGCCATTTTGAAATGCTAGATTGAATCCACCTCATCTGTCTTAATTTGAAACCTCAAAAGTGTGATGGCTGATGTTAGACCCATTCTTGACATATTCAAACACTTAGATCTGTGAAATTGAGCTTAATAGACCAAAAAAATCCAAAAATCCAAAGGTACCCCCATTAAAGCTGAGAAAAGACAAAACAACATTTAAAAGTTCATCAAATTTACATTTTCTGCCATTGACAGCCCCAAATACGAGACTGCCATGACAGACACACCCCAAGCTCTCATTTGACACACAAAACATATGAAAAGCACCCCCAACTCAAAGAAAACATTTCACGAAATAAGAAATCTTGACTGAACACCTTTTTCGTTGAAGAATCCTTACTTATTTTGTGAAAAATCTTTCTTAAAGCCCAAGCCTTATGATTTGATGGATTTTAAATCTCTTCCTCTCCATTTTTCTATAAATACTGATCCAACTCGAGCTCAAAGGGAGGACCTCAAAGAGAGAGAGAGAAAGAGAGAGAGGGAGAAAAAGGGAGAAGGGGATCTAGAAAGGGAGGAAAAACAAAGGAGAGAACCATGGAGTATTCCAACTTTTGTAGGTGTCCTGTTCGTGAGAAAAGCCCAATCATTTGAACTTGAAAATTTGTTTTACTGTGTTTCAGATATGAAATATGCATGAAACATCCAAGCATTCAATAGTTTCAAACCTCTTTAGAGCTTAAATAACCACTCTTTTGTTTAGTTCGACTGTTGGAATACCATTGACTAGGTTACATATGAGATGTAAGCCTCTCACATTATCTTCTAGCTCAGGTTTTGATTCTGGGTTGCTTGAAGTTCTGAGACCTTGGAGAGGCATTGTTCTCGACTTCTTCTAAATTGAGTATAGAGGTTGAGAGGCGAGGGTCTTAGGGAAATTAGTACCTAAGACCCAATAACATCACCTCAAAATCGATCTCAGGAGAAGCTAAGATTATTTTTTTCCAGATTTTGGAAATTCCAATAGTTGTTTTTACTAGTTCTTCAAAACAAATAGAGCCTAGACAACTCCCATATTGGGCTTCTATAGCAGTTTGGAGAGAGGGGTGCCTAGCACCTTCCCACTCCTAATCCTTAGGATCCAAAACCTCTTGGTTAGGTGCCTTTCCCGACAAATAAGGGAGTCATTATCAAAGCCAATAAGTTAAATTTTAAAATCTAAAGTAAATGGCCATTTCCTTTGAAAAACGAATAGTGACTTCATTTCTTTGAGCTGACCATGAGCTTCTCCAGTTGGCGACTCCATTGGGAAAGATTAGGACCATTATTGGGTGTTGTTTAGGCTTAGTTTTTGCATTTTGCATTGGTAAGACTAAAAGTTGCGGAAAAATGATTCAAAATTGCATCCCAAGAAGGCTAGGCCTTCCTAGCATGGTTCAAAATTGTGTTTCAGCGTTGCTTGGTGCGGAAGACTTCTCTCTCACACATTACAATCACATCCTAGGCTTATGTAGTTGAGGCAGACCTTTCCAGTAGAACATGTTTTCTCTATGCACATGAAACTACACCCAAAACATATCTTTTTCAAAGTCACACCTTTTCTTAGTCTCATCGCATTTTAGTTTTCTTAGTCACACCCAGAAGTTCAAAATTGTATCTCCTTTCAATCCCATCACAGCCCAAAAGATCAAAATCACCGCTTCCTTTATGACCATTGCAGCCTAGAAGTTCAAAATCGCAACTTCTTTCATTTCATCGCCACCCAGAAGTCCAAAACCACACGTTCTCTCAGTCTCATCGCATTTTAGATAGCCAAATCGCACCTTCACTTAATCCCATTACAACCCCGAACTGCAAAATCGTACTTGAATTCAGTTCCATTGCAGAACAAAACATCAACATCACATTTCTTTTTTGCTCATCGCACTCTAGAACCTGCTCATCACACCTCAGAACCTGTTCATCGCACCATCCTTCCTACACATCACACTTTAGAACATGTTCATCGCACCTTCCTTCCAACTCACCTCCGAACCTATTCATCGCACGTTCCTTATTGCTCATCGCACTTTGCTTCCTACTCATCACACCTTAATCCCTGTTTATCACACATTCCTTCCTGCTCATCGCACTTTAGAACCTACTCATCGCACCCCAGAACTTGTTCATCACACATTCCTTCCGGCTCATTTCACTCTAGAACCTACTCGTCGCACCTAAGAACCTATCCATCACACTTTATTTCAGTCCTATCACACCTAAATTGCACCTATCTACCTTTCCCACACCTTGCTATTGCATAATACCTCCCATCACACCTTTTTTCCTTTTTTCTGTTTTTTGGGTTTTTTTGCTCCCCCCTCTTATCATGTGGTGTCCCCTTAAAAGGAAATATTTTCAAACTTCTCTTTTTCTTTTTAATTGACTGTGCTTAACTTATCTATGAATGGTTGTAAATTATAGTTGTTTGCTTTATATCTTTATTTTCTTATTTTTCTTCCTTTCTATCTTTAATTTCTTTTGGCAAGCTTCAAGAGAACTTAGCTTCTATTAGATTCCCAAATGTGGTCACCTGGAGACTTATAGGATTGTTTGTAAACTTGAACATGTGGTGGCATTCTCCCCTTGTTCTATGTTGCTTTTCTATTCGCTCCTCCTGCATGCTTGAGCACTCACAATTACACACACTCTCATGAAAATAAAATTAGAATCATATTTTACATATTAGATGAAAGATAGTAGGCGTGCACCTCTGAAGTTTGGTCCTTAAAGGCTCTACCAAAACCTTCAAACTAGCCACCAACCAAAGAAGCCCACTTGTCCATGGGTGAAAGTTTGAAGGATAGCAACCTTGTTGGAACTTTTGAGTCTAGAATACACCTAACAACTTCATGCATCGCATCTACAATACCCATACATAGGAGCCTTAGATGAAAGTATGATAAAGGAACTGCAGTGTAATTAGGACTAGGGCACCATGAGTGTTGCACTATGTGGTTGCCATCTTTAGAAGTAGAATGAAAAAAAAAAATTGAATGAAACCCAAACTCTTTCAACCCATTAAAAAAACAACGAAAAAAAAGAATATTTGATATTCCATTAAAAGACACTAAAACATCCTAAAAGTTAACGAAGGCAACACCTAGGCCCAAATTTCCAAATGTTATATGCATCTAAGTTAGATCGAGTAAGCTTCAACATATCAAAATTTTGAATCAAAGTCAAATGACAATAATAACGTAAGATAAAAAAAATTGAAACCAATTAAATAAAAAAAAAGCAAATCAAAATCAAATCTACAAGTTTCATCTAAGATTTAAACTACAATAATAAAAAATTAACGATAAGAAATCTACAAAACTACAATTATCAGTATATGAAACTCTCATCTAAAATTACCATCTTCCTACTCCAGCTTTTTCCTCCATCTCTTGGCTAAGTAGATACATGACTCTATGAGCTCAAATATTGAGAAATAGCATCAAAATGTCATTTTTGACACCTTCCATTATTTGTCTTGTGTCCATCTCTTCGCTAAATAGATGTATGACTCTATGCATTCAACTCTTGGGAAGTAGCATCAAAACACCACCTTGACCCACTTCGGGAGTATTTAGTAGATATATATGGTAAAGGGTCTAACCCTACCTTGACCAGTATTAGAGGATACTTCATTCCCTCAACCAAACTTAGGCCAAGTAGATGTTTGGCTCTATGAGTTACTTTTGTGAAATAACATCAAAATGCCACTTGGACCTTCATACATTCAAAACTCTGGAATGTCAAGTAAGTACACATATGGTGTAGGGATTGATATTCTCATAAATAGTATCAAAAAGACATTCTCATGATCCTTCATAAAATTTCGAACTCAAATATCTTTCTTGCCCTTCTCTAAACTGACTAATTGTTTGACCCAATGAGTTTGCTCCTGGAAAGCAACACCAAAATGGTTGTGGTTTCATAAGTATGGTGCATGGACTAATTACCCTCGATTTTTTCCTCTAGTCTTAACATTTTCCAAAACCCAAATGTCTTTTCTTGATCTGAAAGTCTAAACAAAGGGAAAGAACAAATGTACCAAATAACATCAAATCCCAATACCTAACTCATAATAAAAATCAATTTCCAGAGTCATTCAATATTGAAACCTATCAAGTCAACAAAAATACAATAAAGGAAAAACTCATAAAATGAAGTGAAATAAAATTGTCAAACCATTAAGTTCTATTGTAAGGATTGTCAAACAAAATCTCTTTATCAAATCAGCATTCCATAAACTTGAGAAACCATCAAAATCTATGGATACTCTTTCAATCTTATCAAAACCAACAAAGTTAATTAGTGCAAGTTTCTTTTTTTTTTCTTTTTGGTTATCTTGGTTATTAGTTTGTCAGTAATACTTCATGCTTGTTTTGTTTTGTTTCAACATATATTAATCGTTAGTGCTAGTTTCTTTCTTTCTTTTTTTTTTTTTCTTTTTGCACATCTTAGCATTTAATTCTAGGCTTCAATTAATCCATGATTGATTTTTTTTCTTACCTATTTTAGGAAGCCCCTTAGCAAAAGTTTATTTTTTTCCCTTTCTTCTTTTCATGAGGTCAGCATGTGTTAGCAAAATAGTTTGTTAAATTGATTTGCTTACCACACCTATGTACTTGTGTCAATTTAGTTATTCATTGTGGTCACCTTTGGTTTAACCAAAAGCACTTCATCTTTCCCTTCCCATCATATTCATCATTAGGCTTGACCTCATTTAAGGATTGGCACACCGGTGCCCTTTTTTTCAGATTTTTCTGATCACAATTAGCAATTCCAGCATTAAGACACCCATTAGTTGTAGGTCTAATCATTTTCATTGCATGGTTAGTGTATCCTAGTTTGTTCATTGAAGCTTCAATAGGGTGGTACTTTGGGATCTTGGAAAGTCTGCATTGTTAATAAAGTATTCGGTTGTAAATCCCTTTTTCAAACAAATCATTAAGTAGATTAGGTTAAACCCCTTTTGTTTTTTGTTGTTTTAAGTTTTCCGTTCACTAGCATTCGAATTCTGAATCCTTGGTTGACACTATCATAGAATTTTCAATCCCTTGTTTTTCATAACTTTTTTTCATGTTATCTAGGCTAGAATAGTTGGTTTTATAATCAATTAATTGCTGTTTTTTTTTTATAGTTAATTTACTCGTCTTGTTAAATAGTTGAGATTTCTACTTCATAGAATTTCTTTTATATGTGTTTTTCTTTCTTAAGCCCAAAAATTATTGAACCATCCTTAGAACATTGGTAAAGTAGAGCCTGGTTTAGTCAAGCGTGTATGGGGTGCCTAACACTTTCCCGCACCATACCTTGGTCCCCAAACCCAAAGAATCTTATCTTCATTGGATAACGAGTCACCAAGAAAATAAATATTTTTTCTTGAAAATTCCCATGTTTTCCTAAATTTTCATTTTCCAAAAAATTAGGTGGCAACTCAATACTCTATTCTCCACCCCTCCAATTCAGGTAGCTACAATAGGAATACAAAATTCTTTCATGCCCTAACAAATGGGAGAAGAAGGAAAAACTTTGTTTCCAAGTTAGAGGTAGAGGGCTCCACTATCAACCAACAAAATGAAATAGCAAAGGCTTTTGCATACCATTTCATATCAATTTTTAGGAAGGTTTGGAGTGGCCAAGGCTGAATTTCGAGGTTAGAGATTAGTTAGAAAGAAAGTTTGGCTTGGAAGAAATTAAAGAGGCAACTTTTTATATGGACTACTCCAAAGCCCTGGGACAAGATGGATCAACATTGGCCTTTAATCTGGATTGTTGGGATATACTGAATGACATTTTGGGAGTCCTTGAGGAATTCTATAGAATGGGAATTATTAATCCTAGATTGAACTCCACCTTTGTGGCCTTAATCCCTAAGAAAAAAGAAGTCATTCACCCAAGAGATTTCAGATCGATTAGCCTAGTGAATAGTTTATATAAGATCATAGCAAAGGTGAAGCCCGTAGGATCAGGAAAGCCCTTCCCAACCTTATTGAACCAAACTAGGGAACTTTTGTGGAGGGAAGGCAGATTATTGATCAAATTCTAATAACAAATAATAGTGTAGAGGATTTCAAAAGATCTGGGAAGAGAGGTGTGGTGTGTAAATTGGACTTGGAAAAAGCTTATGATTCGGTGGACTAGTCCTTTTTGCTCTAAGTAATGATGAACAAGATTTAGAGATATATGGTGCAAGTGGGTGTTGGGGTGTGTTAGAACCTGCCACTATTTCGTTTTGATGAAGGGAACGGTGATGGATTTCTTCCCAACTCTAAGGGGAATAAGGAAAGGAGATCCCCTTTTTTTGTTTACCTAGATAGCAGATGTCTTGGAAAGTTTAGTCACTAGAGCAAACTCTAGGAATCTAACAAAAGGTTAGAGAGTTGGTATGGATGGGATACCTTTAACTCATTTACAATTTGTGGATGATATGGTGTTTTTTTTTTTTTTTATGAAGAAGGCAATTGCAGTTAGCTTAGGAATTTGAAACTCACCATACAACTTCTTGAGCAAATGTCAAGTTTAAAGGTGAACTTTGATAAAAACTGTATAGTAGGGGAGAATTTAGAGGAAAGAGAGGTGGAAGAGTGTGTAGGCATGTTAGGGTGTGCGGTTTCCAATTGGCTAGTGAAGTACTTGGGGTTGCCTCTTGGGGATGACCCAATGAGACAAAAATTTCTAGGACCTAGTGGTAGAGAAATTTGAAAAGCAGATAGCCTCATGGAAGTGGAATTATTTGTCTCTAGGGAGAAGAGTCACTTTAATACAATCTACCATAATGAACCTTTTGGTATACTTTATGTCAATTTTTAAAGTGCTAGGAAGGATTTCCAAGGAGATTGGAAAAGTTAATGAGGGATTTTTTGTGGGGAACAAGTGAGGAGAAAAAGGACTATAGAATTAGGTGAAACCTAGTGAAAAGAAGTAAAGAATGTGGAGGCCTAGGTCTAGGGAATATTTAGAAGAGAAATGTGAAATTGTTGGGTAAATAGTTATTGAGGTTTCCCCTAGAGAAAGAGAAGTTGTGGAGAGAGATTGTGGTAAGTATTCATGGGCTCATAAGCGATGGATGGGAAGTTGGAATCTCAACTAAGACTATAAGCGCTTCTCCATGGAAAGTCATTCAAGACTCTTTGCCTCTCTTCTTCCCTTGGATAAGGTATGATCCGCACTTCGGTAACCTCATTAATTTTTGGAAAGAAATTTGGACTGGAGATTCTCCCTTGAAGGATCAATTCCCATCCTTGTTTGCTTTATCTAATATGAAAAAATAAGCCTATTTCTAGTTTCTTGGTACCCTCACAAGCTTCCTTAAGTTTTAGGTGGAACTTGGGTTTTAGAAGAGCAGCTAAGGAGTTTGAATTGAATAGTATCTTGTCTATTCTTAATATTCTTAAGGGAATTTTTTTAGATCCCACTAAATCCAATAGAAGGGTATGGACTTTGTGAGTTTCTAGGACTTTTTCTTGTGCATCCTACTTCAGAGCTCTAGTCCAATCATCGGGTCAGTTAGGACATCCTTTTCCGATAAAGTAAGTTTGGTGCAAAGTTGTTCTTCTAAGGGTTGGGAGTTTATATTGGGAAACACTCCTAGAAAGAGTCAACATTCGTGATCTACTTTAGAGAAAGAGGCCTAAGAGTTGTTTATCTCCTCACTGGTGTATTCTTTGTAAGGCTAAAGGTGAGACTGGTTACCATTTATGGATTTCCTACTCTATTGTTAATAACATTTAGGAGTGGTGTTTATCTTTGTTTGGGTGCAGATTGTCACTTCCACCAGATGTACAAAGTCTATTTGCCCCCTCTATGCTTAGCTAGTCAAAAAAATGTGGAAGAGTCATGTGGAGATGAGTTTTTTTGGGAAGAAAGGAATAATGTGAGAGTTTTTTTTTTTTTTAGATAGGGAAAGAAATCTACCAAAAATCCTAGAGATGATTCAAATAAGGGTGGTGCATTGGCTGGAGTCCTTGGATATGTTTACATATTTTATAATGGACGATTTATTTATATACTAGAAGGAAATTGCAGAACAACACTTGTTAAAGACACATCCCTACTTAATTGGACTCCTAGTGGTTTGTTCAAATTAAATTTCAATGGAAGCAACATGGGTAATGTGGGTCGTTTAGGTGTAGGGGTGTTCTAAGAAATGAGGAGGGTGTGGTACGTAATTGCTCTCTTTTTTAGGCTAATTGGAATGGGTGAATCTCTTTGAGCTAAGATTTCAGCTGTTATCCAAGGAACTCAAAAGGTAACTGAAATGAACATCACCAAACTAGTCATAGAGGGAGACTCTAAATTGGTAGTGGATTGGCCCGAAAGATGATACTACTAGTTTTTGGAACTATAACTATGAGAAGAGAAAATTCAAATGGTTGACTAAGGATATTGGAGTGAAGATGAATTAGGTAAAAAGAAGTGCTAACTCCTTTGCTGATGGGTTAGAAAAATAAGGGGTAACTAGGGACTCTTTATTTCGGGCTATCTTGTAATCTTTTCTCTTTGTTTTTTGCTTTTGGGTGGGTGAGATAAGAGAGCTCATCTCCCTTAAACCTACATCTATATTTTTTTCCTTAATTTAATGAAAGTTGTGAGTTGTTGATCAAAAAAACAAAAAATAAATAAATAAATAACACAAACAAAAGAATGTGAAGATTTGAAGTCAAGCACTCATGATTACAAAGGTCATAATCTCACTTGACCATTGAGTTACTTAAGTGATTTTGATCATTTGTTTTCATTTTAACAGTTGAATGTATACAATAAGTAACAACTAACGTAAAAGGTAATATTTACCAAATTTAAATTTAAATTATAAGTTCTAAACCATATAATGATAATCTATATAGTAAATTATTCAATTTAATCAATAGAGATAATATAAGTTTAAAACAATATATTATATTTATTGAAAATTAAGCTTTTAAAGAACATGCTTCTTTTTTTCTAGAAGGGGGATAGTAAAGAAAGAACGAGTTCTATAGGTAAACCTTAGAACCGACCTTCATAGAGAAAGTTTCAGTTCATTCCTAAAACTTGAAACTGACCCTACAGGGTAGGTTCCATGTTCTACCATGGAATCGAACCGAACCAACCCACGCTCACCTCTAGTTTCTCATGTCTTGCTCAACAAGAGTGTTCTCAATCTTGACTGCTCATTTCTTAGAGATCAACTCCCATACGACATGCTCTGAACTTTGCAATTGTATAGAAAAGAGATATAATATCATATTATTATGGGCCTTTCTGTCAAAGACATATCAAAATACAAGAGAACCAAATATTAGTAGGGAATTTGTGCAAATACAGGAGTCAAGTCTTTTTGCATCTTGTCTTTAGTGATTTAGGCTCAGTTCTCAGTTTGTAAAGAGTACAAATAAAAATACATAGAGTATAAAACCTTGTATTTTGTAATATTTTATTTGTATTTTCACTGTATATATTTATTTGCACTCTTTTCAAACTGAGGCTTAAAGAGTTTGGTAGAAATTCTTTGCAGAATGGAGGGTTGAGAGGGATGGTTATCTGATGATCACTTGACAAAGTGCAATATTGCCTAGCCACTTTTTACAGCTGTGCAATAATTCAGTTTGGCCAGCTATCTGTTATCAAATGGTCTCTGGATCATTTGTTAAGCGTATCACTGAAGGTTTTATTAATTTGTCTTTCAAGTTTCAATAGATAACATGGTCACCTTAACATGCCATTCAGCCATTAAGGATATCATCGACCGTTAATTGCTTGATCAGGACTAAGGCCATGCTCGGTTTGATAGACAAAAAGATAGAAAGTAAAGGGAAAGTTCTTAATGCTGTGTTTGGTTACAATGCAATTTTATTTGCACTAGTACAAATGTATGGAAGTGCAAATGAAAAGAATATTAAGGCCCTGTTTGGTTCATGGGAATAGGTGTCTGGAACCGGAATCAGAATGGGCTATTCTGATTCCAACTGTTTGGTTGGATGGAATTGGAATCCTATTCCCATTCTTGCTGGAACGGCATTCCCCCATTTGAGGGAATGGCCATTCCCTGCCCCTCCCTTGGGAATGAGATCCCATTCCTGCTGATTTTAATTCCCATTCCCATTCCGACTGTAAACCAAATGGACCCTAAATTTTGGATTAATTTTGTTTTAAAATGTTACTTTATTTTGCTTTGGGCCTTATTTTACTTAATTTGTATTACAACCAAACAAAGTAAGGTAAAATTTGAAACAAAAATAAATTAAAATTAAATTTGCACACAAATCATTTGAATTCCTTGAAATCTGTTTCTACGATTTTCTACTGACGCAGCGTGGAAGCAATGAGAACCGGAGCTGGCTATGCAAGTACCGGGCGTCCGCTAGCACCTAGCGAAAAACACCGATTTCTCTAGGAGAGAGAAAAAGGTAGCAAAAATAGGAAGAAGAGAACTTGAAGAAATTTTGAAAATCTGAAGTATGAATTGATTAATAATTCTAGGAAATAACAGTATTTATAATACATTGAGAAATTATAAAAGAACTAGGAAAATGAATTAGATTTGATCTAAACATCTCAAACTTGTAGATAGGATCGAACTCTGCTTGACTTGATCTCCCCCATCCGATCTCCCTTGATCATATCCATGCATGAATCTTGGATTATCTAGAATTCTTGAATTCTTTGAATTCTTGATGAGTCTTGGATTCTTTGAATTCTTGATGAGTTTTGGATTCTTTGAATTCTGGATGAGTCTTGAATTCTTGATCTCTTGACTTATCTTGGACTCTTGTCCTTATCCTAGGAGCTGCCACCCCTAGGGGTGAGATGGGCCTTGGGATGGGCCTCCATCATTTTCCCCCACTTGGAGAGAACTCGACCCCGAGTCGTGACGAGGATAGGCAAGTGTTATCTCTGGCAGGTACCGGTGAAGGTCAGCAACGTTGAAGGTCTTGGATATACCCATATGATCTGGTAGGTCCACTGTATAGGCATTATCATTAATCTTTTTCACGATCTTGTATGGACCGTACTTCCGAGGCTTCAACTTGTTGTAGGTACCTATGGGAATTCTTTCCTTCCTTAAGAAGATCATAACCTCATCACCTACATCAAACACTTGAGGTCGGTGGTGTTTATCTGCGGCCATCTTGTACTTGGCGTTGGATTGCTCTAGCTTCTGCTTCACGGCGTTTTGGACGGACTGGATTTGTTCTACCATCTGCTCTGCTGAGATACTGGCGCTGGGTACCTTGGGTAGTTTCACTAGATCCAGCGTATGGTTAGGGGACCTTCATGTACACGATGGAGAATGGGGATCTGCCTGTAGAACTATGCACTGCATTGTTATAGGCGAACTCAACCTAGGCTATGGCGAAGCCCCACTGTTTCGGCCGTTCCCGGCATATGCTGCGAATTAAATTCCCTAAGGTTCGATTTACCACTTCTGTTTGTCCATCTGTCTGCGGATGGGCTGTACTGTTGAAATTAAGTGATGAATCAAACAACCTCCACAGGGTCATCCAAAAGTGACTGAGGAACCGTGTGTCACGATCTGAAGTGATGGTCTTGGGTACCCCATGTAAGTGAACAATCTCCCTGAAAAGTAATTTGGCTGTTGCGGATGCATCTGTTGTTTTCTTGCATGGGAGGAAGTGAGTCATTTTTGAGAACCTATCAACCACCACGAAGACGGAGTCCATGTTCCTCTGGGTCTTTGGCAAGCCTAGCACAAAATCCATGGACAAGTCTTCCCATATAGCAGTAGGAACGGGTAGGGGCATGTAGAGACCTGTGTTCTGGGTTTGTCCCTTAGTTGTCTGACAAACATAGCACCTACTTATGATGGTAGACATGTCCTTTCTCAATTTCGGCCAGTAATATCGCCCCTTAACAACTTCTATTGTTTTGTCCCTTCCCAAGTGTCCTGCTAGTCCATCCCCATGCAAATCCCTGATGATCTTTTCGCGGAGGGAGGTGCAAGGGATACACAGTTGTTCCCCTTTCATAAGGAACCCGTCATAAATAAAGAAGTCTTCTGCTAACTGCTTATTCACACATTTCTCCCATACCTTTTGGAAGTCTTCATCTTGGGCATATAAGTCTTTTAGGCACTCAAAACCCACAATCTCAACGCTGAGGGTCTTGATGAGAGCTACACGCCTACTAAGTGCATCAGCCACTTTATTTTGTTATCCTGTCTTGTACACAATTTTATATGGGAACTTGTCTAGGAAAGCAGACCATCTGGCATGTAAATCACTTCTTAATTGCTTTTGCCCACTAAGATATTTTAGGGCCTGGTGGTCAGTATAGAGAACAAATTCTTTTGCAATTAAATAGTGTTCCCATGTTTTCAAGGCTCTTATCATAGCATAAAACTCCTTGTCATAAGTAGACCACTTTTTCCTGGCTTCACATAATTTTTCACTAAAGAAGGCAATGGGTCTTTTCTCTTGGGACAATACAGCCCCTATGCCAACTCCACTAGCGTCACATTCAACTTCAAATAATTTATTGAAATCTGGTAAGGCAAGAACAGGAGAAGTACATAATTTTTCTTTTATGAGAGCAAAACTTTGCTCTTGTTCTTCTCCCCATTGAAATTTCCCCTTCTTCAAGCATTCAGTAATGAGAGCCGTGATACTACTAAAATTCTTAATAAAACGCCTATAGAAGATTGCCAACCCATGAAATCGCCTGACATTTGTGATAGTGGATGGGGTCGGCCACTCCCTAATGGCTTTCACCTTTTCCTCATCTACTTTCACACCATCCTTGCTTATAATAAATCCCATGAATAATAAATTATCATTCATAAAGATGCATTTCTTCAAATTAGCATATAATTTATTTTCCCTCAATGTTTTCAGGACCTCCCTAATATGTCCCACATGCTCAGTGATAGATTTGTTGTATATCAAAATATCATCAAAATAGACTACCACAAATTTACCAATGAAAGGGCGCAATACCTCGTTCATCAGCCTCATGAAAGTGCTTTGGTTAGTCCAAAGGGCATGACCAACCACTCGAACAAACCATCTCTAGTCTTAAAGGTTGTCTTCCATTCATCTCCGGGACGGATCCTGATTTGATGATATCCACTCATGAGATCTATTTTTGAGAAAACTACAGCTCCGCTTAGTTGGTCCAGCATGTCGTCCAGCCTAGGAATGGGAAATTTGTACCCAATGGTGATCTTGTTAATGGCCCTACTGTCGACAGACATTCTCCAACTGTCATCCTTCTTAGGTGTTAATAAGGCAGGTACTACACAAGGACTCATGCTGATTTGAATGTGTCCCTTTTTCAATAATTCTTCTACCTTTTCTCGTAAAATTTCATTCTCCTTAGGACTCATCCTGTAATGTGGGAAGTTAGGTAGACTAGCACCTGGAACAAAATCAATATGGTGTTGTATATCTCTCATATTTGGTAACTCCTTTGGAACTACATCATTAAATTCATCCAGTAGTCCCTGTATTTCAGCTGGAATTGTATTTTCATCATTATCATCTTCTCCTTTTACTACTAACAAATGTATTTCAAGAGTATCCTTACATTCTTTAACAAATTCAGCATGATGATGGGTGATGGTAAGGAAATTTTTCTCATGTGCCTTTGGAGTATTTGTAATACTTTTTTCTACTATGGGTAACAAAGTATAACGTGTACCTTCTTTTTCAAGTTGGTAGGTATTCTTCCTACCCATGTGCCTTGCATCTGTATCAAATTGCCAATGCCTCCCTAACAAAATATGGAAAGCATCCATATCTACAATATCACAATATGCTTCATCATGGTACTTACCAATTGAAAAAGGTACCTTGTAGTGTTCTTCTACTCGTACGCTACCTCCTTCCTTGATCCACCCAATTGTGTATGGGTTGGGATGTTTTTTAGGAATCAGCTGTAATTGTTGGATGACATCCCTGCAAATAATATTTTCCTGACTACCACTATCAATAATTAAATTAAATAATTTTCCCTTGATAGTACATCTGGTACGAAATAATATGTGCCTTTGAGAAGTATCCTTATTTTTCTAGGACAACATTAATTTTCTTACCACACAAGTATACTCCTCATGTTCATATGGACCCTTTTCATCCTCCCCATCAGGCTCATAATATACTTCTTCCTCAATATCTTCTTCCTCTTCCCTTTCTACCATATTAACTGCCTTCCTCCTGGGACAGTCACTGGATCTATGTCCAACCTCATTACATTTAAAACATTTAATAGGAGCAGGCCTTGCATAAGGGTTACTGGGTTTAGGAGGGTTGGAAGGATTACCTCGAGTATGTCCTCCTGTAGTATCCTTATCGGCGTTACTTGTACTTGCCAGGTGAGAAGGTGGTACTGCCGGAACTGATTTGTTCCTGTCGACAGTTGCCGGTCTATTGTCGCTCCCGCTGTACCGGCGATAATTATCATTGCGTGCCTTGTCTTGGAACATTAATTCTGCCTAGGTTCCTTGCTTCCTGCACACTAAGAACCATCTGTACACCAATTTTATCTCTGATAGACGGTCTTAAACCGCTTAGATAACGGGCTACCTGCTGGTTATCACTTTCAGATAATTGATATCTTTCAGCTAATCTCAAAAATTCATATGTATATTCATTAACACTACGAGAACCCTGCGCACACCTCTGATAAGATTCAAACATATATTGTTCATAGTCAGGGGGTAAAAATCTACCTCTGATTAATTGTTTCATGCGCCTCCAGGTTCGAACAGGACCCCTTCCTTCTCTCATCCGGGTCTCTCTCATCCGTTCCCACCAAACAGATGCGCCTCCCTTTAATCGGAAAGCTACTAATTTTACCCTTCGTTCCTCTGGTATTTCCATGTAATCAAAGAACCTATCGACTTCTGTGATCCAATCCAGAAGTCCCTCTATACCAAGATCTCCACTAAAAGTAGGAATATCTACCTTGAGTTTAAATACATCATTATTCCTACGGGGGTTGAAATTACCTTGATTGTGCCAATTTCTACAATTTCTGTCATTGCTGGGAAGAGCTGGAGCACCACCAAATTCGAAATCGTCATCACTGTCGTCGTCAAGAACTGGACGTCGGGACGTAGTAGCGATGGGTGGTCTGTCGTGGTCGTCTCCCGCGATCTGTTGTGGATTTTCCCGGATTCGTGGGACAACTTCCCGTAACAAGGTTTGCAGTTGTTCAGTCATCTCTGCCAACTGCCGTTCGATGTTACGTGTGGCTGTACGCTGCTCTTCGATTGCTCTCCAAACAGCTGGGAACCCCTGATCTCCGTCACGGGGTGGGTTGCGACTGTTACCGTCTGGGTTGGACATGACTGGGCGAATTCCCTGCTCTGATACCACCTGACGCAGCGTGGAAGCAATGAGAACCAGAGCTGGCTATGCAAGCACCGGGCGTCCGCTAGCACCTAGCGAAAAACACCGATTTCTCTAGGAGAGAGAAAAAGGTAGCGAAAATAGGAAGAAGAGAACTTGAAGAAATTCTGAAAATCTGAAGTATGAATTGATTAATAATTCTGGGAAATAGCAGTATTTATAATACATTGAGAAATTATAAAAGAACTAGGAAAAGGAATTAGATTTGATCTAAACATCTCAAACTTGCAGATAGGATCGAACTCTGCTTGACTTGATCTCCCCCGTCCGATCTCCCTTGATCTTATCCTTGCATGAATCTTGGATTATTTAGAATTCATGAATTCTTGATGAGTCTTGGATTCTTTGAATTCTTGATGAGTCTTAGATTATTTGAATTCTGGATGAGTCTTGAATTCTTGATCTCTTGACTTATCTTGGACTCTTGTCCTTATCCTAGGAGCTGCCGCCCCTAGGGGTGAGATGGGCCTTGGGATGGGCCTCCATCATCTACCAAACCAAATATAAAAGACGAATCCTCAATAAGCTAATCAGATCAATAGCTTTTCGCCTTTGGGGTTGGCTAAAATCCCTGTGAACCCCTTTTAGATTGTCACCGCAGATACGTATGTAAAAGAACAATGTCTTATTGGATTCTTGGCTTGTTTCGTTCAAACAACGATGCCCTCAAAAGAAAAGGAACATAGAAAAGGGTTTTATTTTCTTTCATTGGTAGGGATTACAAGCTAAGACATGCCATATGAAGCAAATATACAGTGGACCAACCTTGTTGAGTAACCCAAAGAAGGGTTTTGAAAATGGCCCAGCAAACAGATAGAAGTGGGCTCAATGGCTCAGCTTGATGATAGGATCCAAGTAGAAAAGGCCAAAGAGATTGGTTTTGTGTCAACAAGTGATTATAACAGTCCAACCAACCCGACAGTGCCAACATATAACAAAGTAATTATTATTAATATATTGTGATAGTCACGGATTTTTTTTCCAAGTGAATTGTTACTCCAAAATTGCTTTTATTATTTGTATATTTCTAAAACAAGTAAAAACTATATGGTTTGAAAACAAATTGATTTTTAAATAAAACATGTTTGGTTGTATATGTCTTTTGTTTCAAAATTGAAACAAAAAGCATGTCATTGAATTTTAGTTTAAAGCATGGTTTTCAAAATCGGACTGGACTAGATGGTCGGATCAGAAAATTGGGAACCGATCATCTAACTAGTTCCATTTTACCTTAAAAAACTTCTTTTTGACAAAAAACCATTGATTTGGTCAGAAAACCACTGACCTAGGTGGTCAAATCGTCAACCAGACAATGGTTTTTGATCTTTTTTTTTGTTTTTATAATATTGTTAATATTTTTGTTTTATCTGTCAGAACTGGCCATCCGTTTGGACTGGACAGTTGAACTGTTTGACCCGGGAACCTGACCCCAGAACGATAGTTTGTCTAATCCGAATTTAAAAACCTTGGTTTAAAGTGCATGTTTTCTTTTTTCTTTTTCATATATATTGAATATCATGTTCCATAAATCATATATAAATTCCTGTAACATGAAATTTGTTTTGGTTTTAAAACTACATGCTTTTTCTTTTTTTTTTTATAAAAAAAAAACACTTCAAAAATGTATTTTTGTTTTCTTACTGATGTGACAATTTTAAAAACAAATGAAAGCGAAAACATTGGTTAGGGATGCTCACCAACGTTAATGATTTTGTTTTTAATAATAAAAAAAAAAACTGCCACACCCTGACACCAGCAAAATCTATTCTTTTACTGACTTGACAATTGCTTTTATTTTAGAAAACAAAATCATTTGATATTTGGCACATGGCCCCTAAATAAGTAAATATGAACCGGCTCGTAGTGTAAAATCTAGTGTTTTGACTAAAAACAAAACCATTGTGATTATTGAGTTACTAAAAGCCATTTTATATCCAAATAAACTTAAATAATAAATAGGGTAAAAGATTTAAATATAACTTAAATTTTTATAAATTAACTTAAACATACCTTAAATTTTTTAAATAGACTTATACATACCTTATGAACCCACCTAAACTTAAATATACCTTCTTTTACTAAAAGTCAATACCAATTAAGTTTTAAAAACCCTGTTTTACCCCTTAAGTATCTGCGCTATTTTTATTGCAAACTTTGTTTTGCCCTTTTTCACTTGAAAACAGGATCAACGCAATTTCAGAAGTTAGAGATAGATACAAAAAACCTCAATAAGAAATGTAGAATAAAGTTTGAGTATCTGCTCCATAATTAAAACAGAATTATTGAAAAATCCTTTCTAATCTATCTATAGCAATACTAGAAAACCCCTGATTAGTTCGTTGTTCGAATCGGTTTTAAAAACCTTGCAGCACACATAACAATCATTCATTTTTTGAAGGTATAGACAATATACCCCTGACACAGCAAAGAACTTGACGGATGGCCATTCGTTTTTTGAAAATATAGACAATATACCCCTGACCAAGGTTCAAAGTATCGATACATATATATTGGCCCGTATCAGCCATGTTGTATTAGAGTCTTCCCAATACGCCCCTCCAAGGGGTGCTTCAGGTTGGCAGGTGGTTCAGGGGGTAGACTGGCCCTAAACCGGCCCCTCTGAACCAGGTTCGAAAAAATAAACAATAAAAAAGCAACAAAAAAGAATATCAATACAGGCCAGTGTATTGGCCAGTATCGGTACTTTGAACCTTGCCCTTGACACAGCGATGTAGAAGAAGAGTTCTTCAACAGGGGAAGCCAAGCAACCTTTTTCTAGAGGAGCTTGAATCAGTTGGAAAATGTTGGCCTCGCTGGTAACATCACCAGAAAAAACTCCTTATTGGGTGGATGTTGTTGCGATGATGATGACTAGAAGAAAGTGATGAATAAATTCTTGAATGTTGAAAGCTATGGAAAGAAGATAATATTTCAAAGTCAAGATTTTAAATTCTAAATCATAGTTGTATTTTAAAAGGCTAGAACTGTCCTTTTAGAAAACCTAGGGTATGTTTAAGTATTTATGGAAAACCAAGGCTGAGTTGGCAGAACTTTTGCTTTTTCAATCTTGGACATGTTTTACAACTTTTGGTGATGTCATTGCCTATATATTGTCTCCTAAAATCATTCATGTTTGGTAGATACTGTGTATTTTGGTGCTTCAAATGCAAAGTATATAATAATTTGTGTTTAGATATTTGATGTTTAATTTACACCTTATTATTATATTTATGGATTTTTCCAAAAAAAGAAAAATCTAAAAAATACAAAATCAATTTATTTTGTATATCTTAAATGATTTCTAACAATAATTTATCAAACCCATTGAGACAAGAACAATTTATGTCAAAACTGATTTTTTTAATTCTTCATAATTTACATAAATAAAAATAAAGTTATTATACTATTATTTAGTGACAACAAATTCAAAATTTTGAATTACATATTTTATATATATATATATATATATATATAGAGAGAGAGAGAGAGAGAGAGAGATTCTGAGATATTTGTTTCCAGCTTGTTAATAGTTAATCGCTTTCTATTCACTATGGTGGATAAATGGAAAAAACATTGTATTACAATCACCCTCCCGTAGACTTAGTTGACCCGATCTCTGCTTTCAAAATAGTTCTTCCCTTAGTAGTAGTTCATCCAATTGTCCTACTAGCTCCATTTCTTTTGAATTACCTCTTTTGATTTACAATGTTGTTGCAACTCTGCAACCTCCTTCAACTCTTCTAATTGATGGAAAACACTACTATAAGTATATAGACTCAGGCAATAAGAATGTTTTTCAAAGAAGAAAAGAAGAGAAGAGAAAAAGAGGAGAGAGAGAGAGAATATGTGAGAGAGGCCAAAAAGTAATGTTGGTGATGCCAACCATTCTATTAGGGTGATTAAAATAAAAAGGAAAAGTACAACAATGTCCTAGTAGTCAACTACTAGGAAATTTCTTTGCCAAGTAGCTAGTTGACTAATAGGAACAGTATACTGATAGTAAATGACTATCAAGAATAGTACATTGATAGTAGTTGACTACTAAGGCCCAAGACTACAAACTAGGTGTCACAGCACTCCCTGTCAAGCTGAGCATAAATATCTTTCATGCCTATCTTGCATAACAGTTCCATAAATCTTGTCTTCGTAAGCCCTTTGGTAAGAATTTCAACTAGTTGTCTTGTAGGTGGCATATAAAGGATGCAGAGGTCCCCAAAAACAATTCTTTCTCACATTAAGTGTCTATCAATCTCTATATGCTTTGTTCTATTATGTTGGATTGGGTTGTTAACAATGTTGATTGTAGCTTGATTATTACAGTAGAACTTTAGAGGTCTAGTTACTTCTATCTTCAACTCCTTTCAAATAATTTGAAGCCAAAGTAGTTCAATAACTCCATAGGCCATAGCCCTATGTTTAGCATTGAAACTTGATCTTAGAACAACCATTTGCTTCTTGCTTCTCCAAGTGGCTAGATTACCATCCATGGAAGTACTATATCCAAATTTAGACCTTCTCTCTCCATGAGAATCTGCCCAATTGGCATTAGTGTAGGATTCCACCTATATTTTGTCACACTTAAACAATAACCCCTTCCCAAGACATGTCTTCAAGTATCTCAAAATCCTTTCTACTACCCTCATATGTGTAACCTGTGGAGCATTTATAAATTGGTTAACAACATGAATATAAGGTCTTGTGAGGGATAATTAATTTTCCAATTAATTTCTTATATCTCTCTTTATCAAGATACAGTTCTCCATCATCTTCCTACAACCCATGTTTTTTCTTTATAGGAGTGTGTACTAGTTTGGCTCCTAGCTTCACTGTCTCTTTTAGAAGGTTTAATGCATACTTCATTTGATAGATGTGTATTCCCTCTCTAGATCTAGCCACCTCTATTCCCAAGAAATATTTCAAAGGTTCCAAATCTTTGGTTTCAAACTCCAAGGCTAAGAAGTCTTTCAACTATTGAATCATTTCCCATAACAACCATATCATCAATATAAACAACCAATGTTGTTATGTTGTTAGCTTTCCTTCATTTCTTTTATAGAACATGTGATTAGCACTGCTCTACTTGTACCCAACAAAAATCATTGCTTTGAATAATCTTTCAAACCAAGTCATTGGAGATTGTTTAAGGCCATCTAAGATGCTATCCTAGAGCAAGATCCATGTAGACTTCTTCCTTTCATGTCATATCCTGGAGCAAGATCCATGTAGACTTCTTCTTGTAGATCTCTATTTAAGAAAGCATTCTTAACATCTAATTGATGTATTTACCAAGAAATTCGTTGCAAGAGATTAATACTCATATAGTATTCAATTTGGTAACTAGAGCAAAGGTCTCCTTATAGTAAATCCCTTCCTTTTGGGTGAATCCTTTTGCAACTAATATGAATTTATACCTCTCAATGAAACCATCAGCCTTATGTTTGAATGTATATACCCACTTGAACACTACAGTGCCTTCTCCAATTGGTAGATCCACAAGCTTCCAATTGTTAGTTTTCAACAAGACTTTCATTTCCTCATCCATAGATTCCCTCCATTTGGGATCAACAATAGCTCCTAAGTACCTAGAAGGGGTAGAGATAGAGGACATAGCCAACATAAAAGATTAATAGATAGGAAACATATAAAAATATGAAATAAATCTATTAATAGGATGAAAAGTGCATGAACAAACCGGTTTATATAAGGCAATAGGAAGATCTAAATCAGGATTAGAGGAAGTAATGGGATAAGAAATAACTTGGCTGGAATTTGAAGTTCTCAATTAGTCATAGTCATTCACTAGTAGGTTTTTCTTTCTTTCCCTTCAACAAAAGCTACCTTTCACTATCAAGGTTATCATTATAGTCAGGACTAGTTGCCTCAGGACAAGGAATAGTACCATGATGAGGGTTTTCATCACTTGTAGTCTCCACTAGATAAGAGGAAGAAGGTTCAACATGAGGAGGGTTTGAGGAAGAAGTAGGAGAAGTAGGAGTTGAGCCAAAAGAGTAAGCCTCTGAGGAAGTCTCTTCCACTCCATTAGTCTCCCTATGAAGAGGGTCCTGGGGAGGCTCAAAGAAGGGTTATGGATCACAAAAGGTAACATCCTTGCTGATGAACTTCCTCTCGGTAGCTGTATCAAGACATTTAAACCCTTTTTGTGTAGGAGTATAACCCAAGAACACCCTATGGATTGCCTTTGTATCTTTGTGCATTTATGATCATTAACATGAATAATACATACACAACCAAAAACCTTAGGAGACAAAGAAATCGTAGCTTGCTTTGGAAACAAGACAGAAAAAAGGGGTTCTCATCCCGAAAACCTTGGATAGCATTCGGTTATTGAGATAAGAAGCTATTAGAACAACATGACACCAAAACTTCTTTAGGACCTTGCTTTGAATCATTAGAGCACGAGTAGCCTCAAAGATGACTGATGTAAGGTCCCTTCATCTTCAAATAACACATTTAGAGAACTCTTGAAATATTTAGCTACATTATCTAAATGGAACTATATAGCCTTCTTTCCAAACTGTATCAATCATCTTACAGAATACCATAATGATTTTGGGTACTTATTTTTCTTTCATCAAATCAATCCAAACGCTTCTTGTAAAGTGATCAATAAAACTAATAAAATACTAATAGTCATCCATGGAAGTAATGGGTGAAGGACCCCAAACATCAGAATCAATTAAATCAAAATGAGAATTAACTTCAGTACTAGAACTTGGATAATTTGTTCTATAATGTTTAGACATTTGACACACATAAAAAAAAGACTTTCAAATGATACCTTCTCAAACAAATTTGGAAACAAGACTCTCAACAATGAAAAAGACAAGTGACCCAATCTGGCATGCTAGAGGTAAGCCAATGTTCTACACTCCTTGCATTTGTTGATCTTAGTAGACACTGCCTTAAGAGTTGAACCAATATCTTCATTGAGATAGTAGAGACCACTAGACTCATGATCACTCCTAATCATTTTCTTTGTCAACCGGTCATTAAAAACACAATGGGTGGGAAATAATGTTAAAAGACAATCCAAAGTTTTTGTTATTCTAGAAACTAAAAGTAAGTTGATAGTAAAATTAGGACCATGCAAGGTAAACTAAGAGAAATAGTTTTTCCAAGTTAGATATACCCTTTCCCATGAATAAGAGATAAAGAGACATTAGCCACCCTTACTTTATCTTGTCTAGAAACCAGATGATAAGATGAAAATAAGGAAGAGTTGTTGGTCATGTGTATAGAAGCTCCTAAATCAATAACCTAAGAGTTTGAGGAACAATACTTATAACACTAAGTGCAGAAATAATACTTGTCTTGGTGAAAGAGGTGGAAGCAATAGAGGATTGTTTCAATCGAGCCATAGCTCGATTGAGAATGCCTACCTTTTCAAATTTGAACTCAAGAAAGTTATTTGAAGGAGTAGTGGATACCAGAAGAAACACTAGTAATCTATAGATTGAGGGGGAAACTAGGGTTTTCCATGTTCAAAAAACTCTCACTTGGTTTGTTTTCCTTTGAGGTTACTTCACTTGAGTTTGAGGGTGATATTTGACCTTCCAAAACTCAATTGTTATAACTCCAGTGCTGTTGTAACTTGCACAAGAACACAAATAGTTTCCATTTAGCTTCAATTCAGACTTCTTTTATGTTGAAACTCTAGTCTTCTACTCATTTGAACTGGAAAACCTCCTTGAACTACACCTTCTCGTAGCCCACAAATTTGACCTGTCTTCCATAGGTCGCTCTAGTAGTCCATAGATTACTCCAGCTGTCTTTGCTCTAGTAGAGCATATCCAAACCTGTTCTGGGTCTCACTGGGTCTTCTCCCATTAAAAAAAAAAGAAACCAAAAATAGCTCAAAAAACCACCACCAGCACTAGGGTTTTTAAACAACCCAGAAAGAAAAGGAAGATAAAGAAGAACAATTGTTGTTTTAAGTTCAAACCAAGAGGAAAAGTATCAAAGATCTAAGACCATGTTTTCCAAGAAGAAGAAGAAGAAGAGAAGAGAAGAGGAGGAGAGAGGGAGTGAAAGAGAGAAGATATGAGAGAGGCCAAAAAGTAATGTTGGTAGCACCAACCGTTCTATTATATACTAGGGTGATCAAAATAAAAAGGAAAAAGTACAATAGTGTCTTAGTAGTCGACTACTAAAAAATCTCTTCACCAATTAGTCAACTACTAGGAACAATATACTGATAGTAGTCAACTACTAAGAACAATATTCTGATTGCAGTTGACTACTAAAGCCCAAGGCTATAAACTAGGTCTCACTATAAAGAAAAATACACTAGAGGACACTCAAATAGGTGTCCATCACGTTCACATCACACTACAAACCTAAATTCCCCACCTACACAATAAGAAATGCGATGGACATTCAAAGATAGCCACAATGTTCTTATGCCATAGCATTATCTAAAACATCCACAACACAGTTCCATAACCCCCTAAACCACAATAAATGCTTACACTTGCGATGTAAAGCATTGAATTACCATCATAGCGTAGATCATAACCAACACTATCTTAGAAACCATGTTATCACATACTTGTTCTATGATTTGATAAACCATCACAGCTGTCCCCATGCTACGATGACATCTTTCCAAGCATGCATCACAACAACTCAATTTGCTCACCGTTAACATGTGATTATATATCAGTAGATAAGCATTCCAATAGAATGTCTAAGTTACAATGAGCTTCTAGAACCAAGGTAGTAGCTATTCATGCTCACATGCGGATCCCAAGGAAAAGGGTGGTGGGAACCCAAAACTTGGAATCTCTATAGGGACACATGGCTAAACCCTATTTGTGATTTCTTGATACAAATGTAACAAGCTTTCCCACTTTAGAGAAAGGTTCCTTTCCTATATAAATAAAAGAGGCCCCAAGCCCTCCTCACCCAAGTCTTAATGCTCCCTTGTGTAAGCTCTATCAAATTGTGATCTCAATCTCCATTAAAACCCTCTCTACAACTCTTCCTCCTCCTTCCTCAACTTCATAGAGCCGTCTACCGGTCTTTCAGGTAGGCCTCTTTTCTTGTCTTACCCTCTCAATTTACAATTAGCAAAGTAGTTTTTTGTTCCACCTACTTAGAGATGAACACACTCTTCTACTTTTAAAATATAATCTCTCCAAATAAATCTCTCCTTCCCACCCCTTATCTACACCAGCTTTCTTTTATAGCCTCCACAAACTCCTCATGTCTCATCCACATTGCTTCAAATTTGAAGCCATTATGTCATATTCTCTGCTTCAAATTTAATCATCATTTTTTAGACCCCAAACTTTACTCCAGTTGATTACCAAAAAAATAAAAAAACTTTACTCCAGGTGGAGGGGAGCCCACCTTAGGTTGTGTTTAGAAATGATGAAAATAAGTGTGAATGCAAATATGTAGTGTAAAATGGTCCATATAAATTGCAAAATTGGGTTAGTTTTGCACTAACAAATTTACCTTCTTACTAAATAGACTTTTAGCTATAATGGATGCAAACACAAATTCCAATAAAGTATATGCCTTTTTTGTCAAAAGCCCACTTGAATGCAAATTTACTTCTTTTTTGTTGATGTACTTTTACATCTTATTATCAATGTAAATATGCATTGGAAAATGTGTTTTCTGTCATTTGTCAATACATAAATGTAGTGTGTCAAACACGGGCAAAAGTGAATCAGAGTGAAAATTTACCTTGAACCAGGATTTACACTCCATTTGCATCATTTCCAAACACAGTATTAAGATATTACTAGAATGCAATAAACTAAGCAAAATATATAAATACACAGGAGGACTTAGCCTGCCTTGCCCCAAAGCCCATATACAAGATAATCACACCCTTATCTCTTGAACCCAAAATCAAAAACAAGAAACTAATCAATTCTGGTATGTGGAATATACAAAAGATCATCAAAATAAAAGTTATGATGATCCCATGGAAGAGAAGATAGGTGATCGAATGAAAAAGAAGCACCTCTTTGAACTGCATATTTCGACAGAGCATCTACTACATAGTTACATTCCCTTAACGTGTAGAAAAAATTCAGCAAGATGTCATCTAACAAATGCATGATCAAATCCAACCAATCAAAATATAGACCATGGTAGATGATTCTAGTTGTTTAGAATATCAACCATAAGTAGATTTCAAATCAACCCCCCACAATGTCCCACAACACATCCCCGCCATGTATTGGGAACATCTCCCGATGATGACATCGTCATTTATGAGATTATCATCAAGAGATGTTCCCAATACATGGAAGAGATGTGTTGTGAGACGTTGCAGGGGCAATCTTGTGGGGGGCTGATTTGGTCTCCTATAAGCATTGAATCTCTCTCAATAGTGACTTGATGTAAGCCCAAAGCCTTACAAAATCTGATAGCATCTACAATTGCTCTACATTTAGTAGATATGTTGGTGCCAAAACCACACCACAGTGCAATGGAAAAGACAAGGCGGCCTTGATTATCTCTAATTATTCCCCCACCCCCGAAGGACCCGGGTTACTAGCACAAGCTCCATCAAATGTTGCACTTAAAATTAGTATGGAGTGGCTATCAAGTAAGAAAATGAACCCTCGGCTTTATACATGAGTGAGGGTTAATATGAAGAGCCTGAAGAGTAAGAGTATCCTTTAATGAGGGAGTAATGGAAGGCGTACTCCAGTGCAATTCCCTAAGCCAATAATTAATTTTGTAGATGATGGCTGAGGCCGATCTGGTTTTCCCTTTCATGTGCTAAGTGCATCTTTCTTTCTAAGTGCATCTTTCTTTCTAAATTTCTCCACTAATTAACAGAGGAATGGTAGCAATGATTTCTTTTACATGGGACTTAGAACTGCATAGCTGAACCAAAAGAGGAGGCGATCTCTAATTACTTGGAGGGGTATGAAAGGAGTATCCAAATCTATACTATTTAAAAAAGTACGAATAGCCTCAAGAAAATTTTTGGAATTTTGTGAGGATAAAATTTATCCCTCTATATTTAAATTTATTAATAAAAAATGAGGGCAAATAGTGTGCATAATTTGTATTGATATTAAATGAGTTTAAAAGAAATAATTTTAAGATATTCAATGCATTAAATTCTCTCTCATTAAATCCAAAATTTAAAGTATTAATTTGCATTCGCCAAATCATATATTTAAGGTTTTTTAAGTTCTTCTCATCATTAAATTCTATATTTAAATCCATACAAAATAAATTAATAATTTCAATAACATAAAAACTTATACTTTTAAAATCAACATGAAAAAATAGAGTTTTCATCTAGGTGGTGGTAATAAATTCAAACATTTGGGTCAAATGGACCAATCCATGCTGCCACACTTAAATAATAAAATTCAAAAATATATAAAATGTAAAAAATATAGAAATTAAAAAAATGGAAACATTTTTAACATCATATATTTGACATATTAAACAATAATAAGTATGATAAACAATGTTTTAAAAGCCAACCCGGAGGCCAACCAACTTTTGCCTTTGGGTCATAGGTAACTAGTTCGACTATCAAGGTTAAACGAGTCAAACTACTCTCCATCAACACTATGTGTGTGTGCATGTGTAAAAATACATATTTTATCAATAAATAGTATAATTGTGTTTTACATATATCATAGTTATGTTTTACATATATTTTATAATTATTGTTTTACATATGTTACATATAATATATGTATTATGTTACATTTATTTATGTTTTTTAATTCAGTTTTAAAATTTTTATTTATAAAAATTATTAAAATTGCAATTTGGGGCCAAAAAAAGGGGTTTTTTTTCCAAAAAAAAAATAGCAAGGCAATGCACCTAAGGCCCTTGGGGCGTATAGATCTTGAAAAATTATTCAAAAAAAAAAAAAAAGATAACCCCAACCGGACATTGGAGTGCAAAGTTATGGCTTTTAAAAGTTTGTACATAATTAAGTGTGCAACCTGCGACCTGGTTACTAGGTCGACCGAGTCAATGGTTGATCTGCCCAAGTTAGATAGTTTTTAACCAAAAGGGGGAGTTTTAATAGAACCAAACCTAGAATCAAGGCCGAGTGACAATTCAACCGGCCAAGCCAACAACAAATTGAAAACATTGATGATAAATAAGAAACTTTTTTATTAATGATGGAAACAAAACGTAAAATTTAAAACCAATTGGAAGTAAAACTATTTTCCTATTATCTCTCATTAAATCTTATATCTAAGGTATATTCTCTTATGAAATCCTATATTTAAGATATTTTTTTCATCATTAAATTCTTCTAATTAAATCCACAACATTAATTTGAATAATATAAAAATAAATATTTTAAAAAGATATTTTAAAAATAAAACCATTTTCTTCCCTTTCGGTGGTGGGTAAGCAATTCAACCATTTGGGCACATCACTAATATTAAATAATAAAAATTTCAAATAAATAAAATATATATTACAAGAAAATAAAAAGAATTGGGCACATCACTAATATTGTATATTCATTATACCGAACAAAAATAAGTATGAAATATAAGAAATATTTTTATAAATGATAAAAATGGAATGCCAAAATTAAAATCAACCTAGAAATGAAATGATGTCATAGTCAAATAATAAAATTTTTAAAAATAGAAAATACAAAGAATCACAAAAATAAATATTATACATATATAAGATATAATGTTATATATTTATAAACAATAAAATATTGGGTACATATTAAATATTATACATTCATTATATTAAACAAAAATAAATATTATACATAAGATATAATTTTATCAATTATGGGAATGTAATACAATATTAAATGTCAAGATAGAAATCAAACTAATTTTCTTTCTGGGTCGTAGGTTAATGGTTTAGGTCAAATGGATTAAGCGATGATATGATATTTAAATAATAAATATTTAAAAAATAATAAAAAAGTACAAAAGTGTGATAAGTAAAAATTGTGTATATAATGTAGATGAAATATATAATTTAAAACTGATCTGAAAGCAAAACTATTTTCTTATCTAAATGGTGGGTCAATGATCCAACTTTTCAAAGAAATTCATGATGTCATAATTGAATAATAAAAAAATTTAAAAAGATAAAGCACAAAGAATAAAATAATACAGAATTTTGTCAATGATATTTCGAAACATTTCTAATGTTATATAATCATCATATTAAATAAAAATAATTGTTAAAAGAAAAATTATTTTTTAAGACAAAAATAGAATACAGAATTTAGTAGAAGTAGTAGTAGTAGTAGTAGTAGTGGTAGTAGTAGTAGTAGTAGTAGTAATAATAATAATAATAATAATAATAATAATAATAATTGTAATTTAAATTTTTTGCACATGCACATTTAGTACAAGTATTTAAGTTTATTTTTAATCATATTGTTAGTTTTATTAATATTCAATTTCTATCATAACTATGATATATCTAAAATTCAAGTAATTAATATGAAAAAAATTCATATGTGCAACGCATGTGCTTAATTACTAGTATCTTCTAAAGTACCACCAAACCTTTGAAGCCAAAACATCATAACTAAGAAGGCGGTTTGTATTTCTACTTTTATTTTCTTGTAGTAGCTATAGGTTGAGGCTATAGGAATTCCCAAGCCCATAATGCTCTCATTAGTAGGTTTTTTTTTTTTTGTGTTTTAATTATCATTGCTATCAAATACTTGTTTGAAAATAAAACTATTTAAGTATGCATTCATTATTATACTTGTATCATATTCATGGTTATTTCAACCTTACACCTAGTTTTATTACTGTGTTGTATGATTTATGGAAGTTCATGAGGTATACAAGTGTATCCATATCTTTCTACTGAATCCATGTCTATCTGAAGTTACCACACATCCATTTTCAAGCTTACTAATAGGATACATGATTCCCATACTTTGGATCTTATTTCCGATGCTAAAGGTAAATTGCCCATGTTATATGCTTAGCAACATTCGACACATTTCTTAATAGTCTCTTTATACATACAACATT
Source organism: Nelumbo lutea (assembly GCF_056320005.1). Lineage (NCBI taxonomy): Eukaryota > Viridiplantae > Streptophyta > Magnoliopsida > Proteales > Nelumbonaceae > Nelumbo > Nelumbo lutea. The sequence goes on from NC_142688.1 coordinate 60,600,550, forward strand.
ACAACCACTAGGTGGGGTTCATAAGAATGAACATGTCATCCTAGGGATGACAATTTTCCCCATAAAACCGAGGCCCATCTTTAATGGAGTGAGTTTTCCCCAATCTAAATGGAAATGGGAAAATATCTTTACACAAGTTAAGGATGGGGTGGAGACAAGGTTTGCATATATTCTGATCTTGTTGGTAAATTATTAAGATAGCCCTAGATTTAATTTCAACTTCTAAAATACCCCTAAATTTTCCTCGAATTTCCAGAACCTTGGATCCCATAATCCCATTTCTAAAATACCTCCAAAACATGATGTATTTTTAGGTAATTGCCTTGGGACGGAGAAAATTAAAGAATTCCCCCATTTTCCACATTCCTAATGGAAAGGTGTGCCCTACCCCAAATCCACCATGCCACTTAGGATGGAGTGGAAACAGGGTAAGAGATTTTGGCTATGGGGTAGTGACGAGGAGAGATCACTTTGGCTGCTTGGAGAAAACCGAGCTATTTTGGGAGCCTCTACACATGATACCTTAACAAATTCAAGTCCTCAATTGTTTTTCAATTAGAAGAATGTTTGAGTGTAATACTATTTTACCCACACTCATTATTAGATTTCACTCATAGCAGGTTACCAAAGGGATAGATGTTGTTTGGTATGGCTTCCATTTATTTAAAAAATGGTTGTACTTTATTTGTCTTCAAAACCAAGGAAAAGTGGTCGGTAAACGTTTTTCTACTGTTTGTTGACAATTAGGCATCATTTGGTGCCATTAGGCACCACATAAGTGGAACAATAAATAAACACATTGGTGTTGGGGGAAATGTTAAAATGAAACTTCCCCCAATGGTTGAATTGCATGTAAACCAAGAAGCGTTTATTGGATAAACAGGTTTACCAAATAACATTTTGCACAAACGCCTACATGGCAATGAACCAAACCTGTTTATAAAAAAACGAAAACCATACCAAACACCATCCAAAACAGCCAAAGTTTTTCAATGACAAAAAGTGTCCCGTCACCTGAGGGTTAACTTTGGTTGTTGGGGCCCAATAACATAGCCTATTGAGACAGTTTCTGGATTAGGCACGTTCTGGGGCAATTCACCTATTCACGCCCATACTTTAATATTTAGTCAAAATAAATTAAAATATAATTACTAATTTACCCATTCTTATGATAAGATGACATTTCTAGAAACCGTCTCACTGTTGACCCCAACAGTTAAAATGCCATACAGAAAAAGCCTTAGGACAGGACAAGCTGTCGATAACGCAACAACATAACAGGTACCAAACACGCTTAAATCTCGTTGCTACACGACCGTCCTGCGCTGTAAGCGCACTAAAAGGTCCCCCACTACCCTTAATTAGTTAGAGAGAAAGATTAAAGATTGGGTCAACGTCTGTACAGCTTTAGCTTTAGTTTGGATGGCCATTCAATCACGGTAGAGGCATTTCATCTAAATTCCTTTAAATTCTCCGTAAAGAAAAAATATATATATATATATATATATATATATATATATATATATATATATATATATATATATATGAAAATTAAAACAGATAAATTCTGTCATAGTGTCTATTTTCCTAAAATACCCTCCCATTGGTCCTTAAATTTCAAGAGGACATTACGTCTGTTGTTGTACATTTGTACTCTCTGTGATTTATAAAATTTAGTGACTGTTCAGTCCACCACAGAACCCCATCGTACAGGTGAAATGAATTTGATCGTAGATTGATGCCAAATTTAGGGACAGGATGCGATTTATAGGTACTACTAATGGACTATAGGACCTGTAATTTTAGAATTCTGTTGCAGTGTGCTGTACTTCTCCGTAAAATTTACAATATGCAACACAGTACATCTACAAAATTTATGCAACCACATCAACGGTGTGAACAGACTCATGGAGTCATGGTGGATCCCATCTTTCTCATCGATAATTCAGTGAGAGTATTCATCATCCGTCAATGACATTTTGATGCGTTGAAGGGCTTTCAGTGTCATAATTTGTTTCCTCTCTCATCTCCGTCTGTGTATCCTGCAAATATAGTAATCTGGAAGACGAAAAGGAATGGGAGAACAATAAAAAAAAACCTTCCTTATCAAGCTACAGGCTACAGGCTACAGCAGAGCTTTTGTTGAACAAAAGGGAACCCCCAGCAACCACTGGATGCAACAACAGCACCTGATGAGTGGCGGAGGAGGAGGAAGTGGTGGTGGGTATGAAACCAGCAGAGGATTGGCAAGGTTCCGGTCGGCTCCGGCTACGTGGTTTGAGAATCTGCTGCAAGATGACGAGCCATTAATACAAAACCAATGCTTGCCTCAGGTTCCTTTTAGCAGTTCAACCACAGCCCCCGTTGGAAGCTCTGCAAATTTCAGTTCAGACGAAGGTGATGCAGCTTTCTTCGAGACAAGTGTCGCCAACCCGGGTTTTGTTTTCCTCACTAGACAAAACAGCTCTCCGGCGGGCTTTCTGGGTCATCTCACTTCACAACCGAGTATCGGATGTGATGGTTTCATGACCAACTTTGATATTCCAAGCAGCATGGACTATCTGTCGTTGCCGGATTTTCCTTCTAACAAACGGCCGAGGGATTTGGGTTCTGAGCAAGAAGCTGCGATGCACTCTTCTGCTGAGTTGGTAACAATCTGTACTGATTTTGGTGATTTCGGTATTTCTTGTTACGATTGTAACAATTTGGTTTGTGGGTCTTTTCTCTTTGGATTCTAGAAAGGAGAGCAGAGTGTTGGGTTACAGAGTTTATCTGATATGGAGATGGAGAGGGTCTTTTCAGATTCTGTTCCTTGCAGGGTTCGAGCTAAGCGTGGCTGCGCAACCCATCCTCGTAGCATTGCTGAGAGGGTGAGATTGAACAGCTTTGCAATTTGATTCTCTGTTTATCGGTAGATTTCTTGCTTTGATTTCTCTCCCTTTATCAGGTGCGGAGGACCCGAATCAGCGATCGCATAAGGAAGCTTCAAGAACTGGTGCCAAATATGGACAAGGTAATTAATCGTTCCAATCCTCATTGAAACAGATGCCATTGTTTTCAGAAGTTGGGTTGTTGAATTTGATGTGTTTGGATTTAAAACTCTGAGAACCAACGCTGTCAGTTGCAATAGAGTATTGATAAGAAATAGAATGCTTTGTAGTCTCGATGTCACAGTTTTGTAATTGTTGCTTGCAGCAAACTAATACTGCAGACATGTTAGAGGAAGCAGTTGAATATGTTAAGTACTTGCAAAAACAGATTCAGGTACTCTGTTGATCGCTCAATTTTGTAAAATTTGACAAAAGATGCATTGTGAGTTGGTGACTTATGAAATTGCAATTTGATATGCAAACTATCATTAGAGGAACATGTTTTTACTAATCTGAAACCCAACATTTCACAGGAACTCTCTGAGTATCAGAGGAACTGCAAATGCACGAATAAAGATTAATCGGAAGGTTTGAACAATGCCTGTCACACAATTTGTGCTACTCATCAGACCCATGAGACTTAAATGTATGTGCATTAAATTCTTATTAGCTGACAATCCATGAAGATTGTTATCAAGCTTGATCTTCTTAAGGTCACATGCTTTAACATCTGATGTACTTATAATGTAAAATATTTCTACAATTCCCAAATTGTCTAACACCAGGACATCTTTTATTTTCTTTTCTTTTTCTTTATTTTTGGTGATAAACACCAGATCTTGTTGTAAAATCTGTCTATAAGTTTCCACTTGTATATATAGAGCTTATTATTGGATAAAACTCACTCTCACTTATTACATATTGAGTAGCTATGAGTCAATAAAATATTCAGTGTGGCAGAATGCTTTAGAGATTTGTTATTTGTTATACTGTTTCTTCATGGTGTATGAAAGAAAAATAGCTGCACAACGTTAAGTTCCATGGGTGTTTGATTACTTAATTACATAATTGAACACATTCATCACAACCTATGAATACACTTGAAGAGTCTATCATGACAAGATTGTTATTCTCTGCATAAGATAGATCTGTAATGTGGTAATTTGAGCCATGGGGACTAGGCCTCTAAGGCACGGCCCAATCAAATGACATGACCTAACATAAGGCATGGCATGACACAACATGGTCTTGACCAAAATACCTCCAACAACTATAAACTGCCACTAGGGGTATTTATGCATTTTGGATCATGGGGGCAAAAAATAACCTAAATGCCCCCTAGTAGTTATATAACTAGTTTAGGGGGTATTTAAGTCAAGTAACATATAACCCCTAAAACAACCAAAATACCACTCCTTATAGCTATAAACAACTAATTTTGGAGGGTATTTTAGTCAAATTAACCCCCAATGACTATAAATACCCCATCCCCCTTCATTCTCACCAGAACAACTCTCATGCTTTCTTACATGCGTACTCTATTCCTCTCTACAATTTACATACTTTCATATTCTTAACTCTTTTAATCTTTTTCAATTTTAGTTTTTATTCCAATTTCCAAGTTTCAACAAGGAGGATTGCTTCAATTTTATGATGTTAATTGGGTTGAGCCCATTTATTTATTTTTATTTATGTTATTTGGTTTAAATTGTTAAACTTGCTGAAAATGTTGAATTCGCCACATTGCCATAAGCACTTGGCTATTTCAATGAATGATCTCCTTTGATGATTTGGTCCATAATTAGATTCCTCCGAGAAGTAAAATAGAAGAACAAGATAGAACAAAGACGAAAAGAGAGAAAAAGGGAGCTGATTGTAATTATTTGTCACCCACTCATTACTATTTATATGAGGAATTATGAAATAAAGTACAATGATTGTTATACCCCTGCCTCCTATAAAACAAAAGAAAAACAAATAATAAATCAAGACTAATCTACTGTATTTGTACACTCTACGTCAAGTTTGGAGTAGATATTGTTAATTCCTAACTTGCATAAATATGTCTTAAACTTTATTTTTGTCACTGCTTTGGTGAAGAGATCAAGGGATCGACAAACCACATGTTAGAGGCAATATATGGCAAACACACTTCCTGAATAGTAACTCTCTCCCTAAGAAAATGTCGATCCACCAAAATATATTTGGTTCTATCATGTTGTATGCATTGTGTGAAATATTAATGGTAACTTGGTTATCACAATACAACATCAATGGCTTTTCATACTCATCACCTAATTCTTCAAGAAGGGATCACAACCATAACACCTCAACCGTTCCATTACCATAGACCTATACTCCACTTCAACAATGGAATGGGCAACAAGATTCTATTTCTTACTCCTCCAAGACACAAGATTCTCTTTAACAAAGGTACAATACCTTGAAGTAAATCTCTTATCATCAATACATCCGACCTTATCAACATCAATGTACACTTCTATCTTCACACTCCTCCAAGAGGATTCTTGTATGATATGCCCTAATATCTTTAGCCCAGGCATCTCTTCAAGTAGACAAGAATCCTTTCCATTGCAAGAAGGTGGGTGGTCTAGGAGAACGCATGTATTGATTGACAACACTAACAACATAGGAGATATTAAGGCATGCCAAACAAAGATATAGAAGCTTTCCTACAAGCCATTGATACATGACATTGTCTTTAAGAAGCTCACCACCCTTTGCATTAATTTTGTGATTTAACTCAATTGGTTTGTCTATAGGTTTAACTCCTAGCTTCCTAGTTTATTCTAGGAGATCAAGGACATAACTCTAAGAAATAAAAATGTCATGCTTGGATCATGCCACCTCAAATCCTAGGAAATACTGTAATTCGCCCAAATCTTTCACATCAAATTCCCTGTTGAGAATTTACTAAAGAGAATAAATATCAACAATATTATTTCTTGTCACTACAATATCATCTGTGTACATGACAATGAGTGAAAAAAGACCCATTCTTATTAATAAATAGAATGTGATTTGTCTGAGCATGTACATAACCAAATTAGTCCAAGGCAAATCTAAATATGTTAAACCATGCCTTAGAAGATTATTTTAGACTATAGAATGCTTTCTTCAACCTATGGACCTTCCCTACATTTATATCATAAAATCCAGGGGAACTCCATATAAACTTCATCCTACAAATAACCATTAAGAAAAACATTCTTGACATCCATTTAAAATAATAGCCATAAGAAATTAACAACAAGGGATAATAACACTTTGATAGTATTCTTCTTAGCAATTAAAGCAAAGATCTCCATGTAATCAATGTCATAAATCTATGTACATCCCCTTGCAACTAGTTGGGCCTTATACCTCTCCACAAAACAATCCATATTATACTTCATTGTAAACACCCATCTACATCCAACGAGTTTCTTCCCTTATAGTTGCTAGCTCCCAAGTCTTATTTTTAATTAAGGCATCGATCTCTACTTTCATTGCATCTTTCCATTGAGGTACTAATAGGGCTTTCTACACATTTCAAAGAACGGAAATAGTAGAAATACATGCCAAAAAGGATTTAAAAGAATGTAAAAATGGTTATAAAATAGTAAATGGGAAATGTAGTTAGGTGTAGAAGTAGGGCAACAATGCTCTTCTTTGCAAATAGTAATAGGAAGGTCAAGGACATCTAGTGACTATGAAGACTCGATGGTTGTGGGGGGTTAGGAGGTGAAGTCGTAATATCATCATGTGATGAGAGTAATGTAGTAGGATTACTACTTATAAATGATCTCATGTGAAACACTCATAACTCTTTACATCTCTTGCAATTCCCCACACTACACAACTCCCCTTTAGTGGCTTAAATAGGCAAAGGGACATATGAAGCAAAACCACCCCTTTTAACACTCTCCCCTTGAATAGAAACACTAACGAACATTTTCACAAAAGGAAATGTCAATAGATACAAAACAAAAACCAAGTTGAGGATAATAACAACAATACCCCTTTTGATTTTGCACATAACCGATGAACATAGACTTGGTAGCCTTAGGAATAAATTTAAACTGATGAGGTCCCAAATTTTGAACAAAACAAGTAAACCTATAAACCTTAAGAAGAATGGTGAATAGATCTTTATTAAGATATAATAAAGTAAAAGGAGATTTCATACCTAGAACCTGAGAAGGAACTCTATTTTTTAGGTACATGGTTGTGTGAATGGCATGCCCCCAAAAGCATTTATGAACATGTTAATTCAACATATATGTTCTTTCTCTTAGATAGTCCATTCTACTAAGGTGTATAGGGACAAATACTTTAGTGAATAAGCCCATACTCAAGGAAGTACAGGGCCAAGTATTTAGCAAATTACTCATTAGCATTGTCAAATCTAAACATTCTGATTCTAATCCCCAAATTGGATGAGAATCATTTAATGGAAAGCCTGGGTTAAAGTAAGAACCTAATTTCAAGAGCGCATTAGATGAACAAATGAGAAACGAGAATAATTATCAACAAATAATAAGTACTTATAGCCCCCATAGTAGTAGTATGATATGGCCCCTCAAAATCAGTATGTACAATTTCGAAAGGGACAATACTTCTTTTATTATTCAAAGAATAAGTTGATCTACAATGTTTTGTAAGCTCACAAGATAAATAACTCAACTAATTATGCCAAAACATAATTTGATTTACAAATCAAGAAACAAAAGACTTTCCAACTCTTTTGTTACTTCCAGATAGATGCTCAACCAAGTAGATTCCATTTCCCGTACAACTAGTCCCAATCACCGTCTTTGTCACCAAATCTTGAAAACACATTAGTCAAGAAAGAAAGTTAACGAGTTTTTATAATACTACTGATCAAAAGTAAATTAATACTTGAGAATATGTAATACTGAGAAAAGGGTAATGGCATTTGATATCTAATGCCTCCCTTGTCAGAAATAAGGACCAAGGAGTATCAACAATGGAAACTTTATCTCTACTAGGGATAAAGAATAGGTGTAAGGCTAGCATTGTAAAGACAGTCTTAGTTTTGGAAACGTAAGTATGATGCAGAAAAAAGAGAATAACAAGAAAGCTCAAAAAGACACTTTTAAAGTGAAAGTGAGGTTAGAACTTAGAGAATATTTTGATTAATGATGCCTCTCTAAAGATGGTTGTGTCCTTTCTATCGTCAAGGACTCTCTATTTATAAACCAGAAGGGAAGCCTATTCTGCATGCACTTTTATTTAGAATTCTAGAAACTTTGTTTGTATGTTACGAATGTGGATCTTGAGGTCATTAAGATGATGACATGTATCAGGTTGTGATTAATAGAGTAGATTTGCTCTACTCCATACTTATAGACTCATATCATGTGTCACACCTAAGGGGGACACATTATAACATTCGTAACTATTGTCATAGTTGTTTGTTTCCCAAGTTTTGAAAAACAAATATATGTTTTGTATGTTTGTTTGATTAATGCGTATCTGCACTTGGAAGATTTACTCTTATTTCACTTAATCCATAGATTCTTCTCAACAGACTTTAGGCATCATTCTGCGGTGATACTTAGCCAGATAACCTTAAAATAGGAGTGAAGAAATGAGGATATTGTAGTCATGTGGTCGAATGCACCTGAATCTACTATCCAAAAATAATTTGTGTTAGCTGGTATTAAAGCATGATAGGCAATAGGCCTCATACATAAATGTGCAAAAGTTTAAGTAGGAATAGGTAAAGTAAATAAAGATGATCCAACAATACTAGCATTATTCTTCAATAGATTCAAATAATCTCTAATTACAACAAATGTCTTTAATGAAGTGGATCTAGTGCCAGGAATAGAAGAGGTATTTGTAGTAACTGTTGAATTCACATTTCCCTTATTCTTAAGTCTTGTAGGCACAAGGTGAGGATAAATCCTCCAATAGCATCTCTACTGTGTATAGATTTCTTACAATAATCATAGAACACATCCCTTTTTTCTTCATTCACTTCTTTCTCTTCATCACCTCCATGTTTCTGCATCATAATTGCAAGGCTTGATTATACTTGTGAACTTTGCAACTTAACTTTCTTCCTATTCCTACTCTCTTCATTGTATACTAGAGAGTAAGTTTGGGACAAGGTTACATTATCTTTAGTAAGGAGGTTCTATCTTCTAATGTCATAGTCAATGTTTAGCCTAGTAAGGAACTTAGAAACTCTATTTCAACCAACTTTCTATAAGTTGTTGCATCATTTTGAAGCAAAATTATCAAATAACTAAGTAACTCAATGTTCATTTGGTCAAGTGAGACCATGATCTCTGTAACCATTAGTTCTTGGGTTCAAAGTTTCACATATTTAAAGTATTTTGTGATATATTTCAAGCCAAATTTGGTTTCAATGTCACATTTGTAGGCATATAGTGGTCACTAAGACCATTAGAGTAGAGAGGATGTTGAACCAGCACTATACAAATGCCTGCGATGAATCCATAACCCATCACACCTTTGCGATGAACTCATCGCAAATCTGCAATGAATTCATACTCGAAACAGGTCACGATAAACTTTGGCTAACGTGAATCTGCGATGAACCTTAGACACACATAAACTTGCGATAAAGCTTAGACAAACGCGAATTTGCAATGATCTATATGACACACGTGGATTTGCAATGAACTTCTGGCGTGTTGAGAATTGCAATGAGCCCAATTTCATTACATAACCACAGAATCATAGAAGACCGGGAATAAATGTCGGTTACATGTGTGCCTTTAAATTATGCGTGTAAAAAGGCGCCACATAGGTTTAATAAAAGTGCACCCGCCGAACAATGACGTTACTCGCGTCATGTTAGTATAAAAGGGTCACATACGTAGAGAATCCCTAAGGGAAAGGAAACACTATCTTTGAAGGGTCTCGCTAGACACGTGGAAAAACCCTAATAATACTCCCTTAGTAGTCAAACATAAAGGAAAGATCTCCTTTGCTAACAAGAAATGTCTCATTTTAAGTCCTCTTTATATAGCCTTGGCTTTCTCTCTTGAGACGGGACTTAAGTCCAAAGTGCCATTACGGATGACAAAGCGTTTAGCAAATTCAAAACAACCAAGAGAGCAATTATCCCCTAGCAGGACACAATACAACTTGGACCTAGGGTTTCTAAGAAAGGGACTCTCCTTTCTCCCCTCTCTTGGACCTAGGGTTTCTAAGAAAGGGACTCTCCTTTCTCCCCTCTCTTGGACCTAGGGTTCCAAGTACTTGAAACCAAACACTACCATGTAATAGATTGGATATAGGATTGGTTCAAAGTAGATTTGAGGTCAATACCATTTGATTTTGTATAGAACCTACCCATTTGCTTACCCCTAATTAATACATAGTAAGATCGAAGGGCTAGTCTAGGTGTGGGCCAGGAGGCAGGATGGGACCATAATCCATGCTTGCTCGTATTAAAAAGCACTTAATTACTTATTAATAAGTATAAATATAATAAAATATTGATTAAAAGAATTAAAATATTAGTGAATAATTATTTAGTTTTATTTGAAAAATTGACTCAATTTTGTTTTCCAAATAGCAAAGATCAAGAGAAAAAACTAATCCAAACAGAATCTAATTTATTTTAAACTTTTCCCTGGCCTAAATTGGTGTGAGGTGTTAGTCATCCAAGCTTCTTAACAAAACAGTTATAATTTGCTTGACCTAATGAGAAGTGATGCATAAGGGTCACAGCTAGAACAACTTTCCATGTCAAGTCCAAGGTATTAAACTTGAAAGAAAACATCTTCACAAACTTGGGGATAAAAGTTTAATTTGAGGGGATCAAAATCCTCCAATCACCTTCGATCTTTAAACAGTTTGCTTAATTAGTGTATACGAATTCTGTCTGTATTGTAGGATCCAAACCCATCTTCATTGGCTCACAAATTAAGTAGAAACTAACTCTCCAAATTATAGAAAATTATTCATTCTATAATACCAAAAGATTTTGTTTCATTGAGTGAGCAAACTTTTATCTTCCACCTCTTCACCAATGGACTCACTTTCAATGATTTTGATGGCTTAACGCAGACCAACCATCTTTACCCAAAATAAGCCACAGATGATCTTTTAAGGTTACCAAAAAGGTGTAAAAATTATTTTTCCATTTTCGTTCTTCCTTTGAAGATATTGTCTGAAATGGACGTGAATGAATTAACATGAACCATGTAGCCAATTGTCGACTCCAAATAGTTGGGACAAGTCTTTATTACGACAATGACCTCCTTAAAAGATCCTTCCTTTGTGTTTTTATCCTTACTAGTTGGGAATAACGTTGCTTAAACGTATGTAATTGTTGCATTTAGTAGTCATTTTCGTTGAAAAAATAGATGGTTCAGGTGCCCGTTTGGGGAGAGTTCACATTTTCGTCTCACAAGAGGTCGCCCCACAATGTCCCAAAGCACATTCCCGCCGTGTATTGGGGAATATCTCCTGATGATAGTATTAGAATCGATGATGTCATCATCATCGGGAGATTTTTCCCATGGTTTTTAAAACCGATTCGGTGACCGAACCAGTCAGGGGTCTGGTTGCTGGGTCGAACGGTTAACCACCCGGTTCAGTGGTTCACTGACTAAAATCAATGGTTTTGGGAGGAAATCTGATTTTTGGGAAAAATGAAACTGATCACCTGACCAGTTCTTGGTTTTTCCGATCCGACCGTCCAATTCAGTTTTGAAAACCATAATTTTCCCGATACACAGCAGGGGTATGCTGTGAGACATTGTGAGGGGAGATGTGTACTCGTTTGGAGAAATCACATTGTCTATTCCATGACTAATACCAATCTGCCACATGGACAGCCCATATAAGTTTGTTTGGGGAACTGGGAGCCCAAATTAGTCGTCAATCATTTGAAGGACTTTCCCTTTCAGCCCTTTTGAATGGCTTGTCCAGAGTTCTTCAAAAGGCCCATTTGGGATTTGGGAAGACTGAGCTGATGATTCAGCTAAGCTTGTTCATTCAAATGATGGACTGATAAAGGTTTGGGCTTTCCCCATTTTCACCAAATATAGCTTATAGGCTACATTGTGGAGTCCATCAATGAAAGCTAGAAGCCGCTGCTCTTCAACGTTCTCAAACAGACACAAAGCAACTGAAGTAGCTTCACTGAATCTTCAGCTAGCTCTCCCAATCCCAAACGGGCCCTTAAATTGGAGTCCTCATAGAATGTAGGCTGCTAAGAATTGAGTGAAGGAGATAATGCCAGCGCCTAATTTGATCTTCAGACCAGACCTTTGACGCGCTTAGCGGTCCAAGGAGAAAGCTGGCCCATTACTTTTGAGGACTCTGATCTAACTTCAGACATGCTTTTTGGCCAAGAAGAAAGATCCTCCACAAGTTTTCAAGGAAGAGTGGAAGTATTTCAACGCACATGGATGGACCAACTAAAATTCATCCAGTAAAAATGATGCTAGGTCCACTTTGTGATCATCAACAGCTATGGATGTCGACTTCAGTGGGTTTTCAACCAACCCGAGTTTTCAACCAACTCGCGCGGGCTTGGATGGATTGGGTTTGGGTCGAATTTCAACCCAATCCATCTAATCTGCCAACCCATTAATGACCCATTTGTGTAAAACTAAATGGGTTGGATTAAACCCAACCCATGAATCTTTTACTTATTAAACAACACAAGCATAAATTGTAGAAAATACAAAAATTAGAAAACATAGAACATGCAAAATAATAGGAAAATATAAATATGGAAGATAATTAAAATTGCAAAAATATAGCCAGAATTACAAAAAAAATGAAGAAAATCAATATAAATTACCAAAAAACAAAGAAAAACCAAAAAACATAAATTGCAGAAACATGAAAAATGAAGAAAATTATAAAAACTACAGAAAATATAGAAACCCACTAAAATAACATAAATTGCAAAAAGAAAAAAAAAACAAAAGTTATAGAGAACACAAAAATGTGGAAAAATAACAAAATTTACTGCAAAACATTTCAACACAATAAACAACAGAAGTTGCAAAAGAAAATATAACAAAAATTACAGAAAAACAAAGAAAAAAAAAAGAAATTACAAAATTATGTATATAAATATCAGAAAAATATAAAACTTACAAAAAAATTAACAAATTTATAACAAAGTATAAACATTATTAAAATATAACAGAAATTATAGAAAGGTAGAACTCCCTGTTACATTTAGCACCATTGAAAATGACTTTCTTCTTTTACTAGCGCCAACTAATGCCGTGACATCATCTAGAAATAACTCCAAATTCATTGAAGGATGCCCAGCAAGTAATTTTGTGAGTTCATGACTAACTTGTAAAATTAATCCAAATATTAATTTGCAGGTTAAAAACTAGCAGCTTACGTATGCCTGAAGCACATCACACTGTTTGGGGACCTCCTTTTGCTTTTGATAAACTACGACAAAGTCTGCACTCCCTCGTCCATATTGTTGCAACTGAACGAAGCTATAAAATGTGAAACAGACCATAACAGAAATAAATGAATGAGATCTGTGTCATCGTTGTAGCAGCTTTGGTTCATGTATGGAGGGAAAGCAACTTTTGAGTTGGTATCGGTTAGGGTTTGGATTTGGGGAGGGAGAGGTAGAGAGAGGAAGGTAGGGTTAGAAAATCACTCTCTGAGTCTTCAACCATGGATTAGGGTTTCAAGAGGAGAGAGAGAGAGAGGGAGAGGTGAATGAAAAAGAAGTAGAAAAGAAGGAAAGAAGAAGAAAATCAAAAAACAAAAATTCCTAAACTCTTAATTGATACCTGTGACCCAATCCGTTAATTCTCATTTTATTTGGTTAGCCAACCCACTACTAACACAACATAAAAAGATACAACCCAACCCGCTAATAAATGGGTGGGTTCAACGGGTAGGGTTGGAAATTGCCACTCCTCTTTGTAGGGATTAAGAAAACCAATAACTATTTTTGATTTTGACCTGGTCTGCGCAATTAAGAATTTGAGATATTGGTTTTGGAGTTGAAGGGAGCCAAGTAGGGGTGAGCAAATGGTTAGGTTCTACTAGGAACCGAATGAAACCGACCTCGAATCGGTCTTGAATCGATCGTATCTGATTTTGTTACAGGGTAGAGTCTAGTTCCAAATTTTTGGAACCAACCATCACCCAGGTTGGTTCTATGGTCTAGGGGTTTATCCTATCCATATTGACCTTATGAACCAACCTTGGTTGGCCTAGGTGGAATTGAACTTGTTTTTAAATAAACCCCAAAATATTTTTAAGGATTTGAACATTTGATCCCAAGCACTCATGGTTATAAAAGCCCTGTTCTCACTTGACCACCGAGTTACTTAAGTGATTTGATCATTTGTTTACATTTTAATATTTGTATGTGTATAATGAATAATGTAAAAGGTAACAAAATTTAAATCATAATGACAAATTTTCAACCATATATTAATATATTATGATAATCTACATATTAAATTACTCAATTTAATCAATAAAAATAATATAAGTTTTAAACTATATAATCATTATTGAAAATCAACTTTTTGAAAGACATGTTTCATTTTTTTTTTTCTTAAAGGGGGGAGAGTAAAGAAAGAACATGTTCCACGGGTAGACCTTGCTGAAATTGACCCCGAAACTGCCAAGGACAAAACCAACCTTCATATGGTAGGTTTCGATTCCAAAAACCTAGAACCAACCCCTATAGGGTAGGTTCCAGGTTCTGCCATGAAACTGAACTGAACCAATCCATTCTCACCCTTAGAGCTAGGAGGGACCGAAAAGGGAATGAATTGACATAGTAAGAAATTATTTAAGTGCTTATAAGCTATCAAGAATATGCCATTGACTAGAATGGAGTGATAAAACGATATTGATGTAGTTAGGGATGTCAGTGGATCGAGCCCGGTTTGGTATAGGGTGTATCAGATGCAAATTGGATTATTACAGGATTTCAAAACCATAGAAACAGAACTGTCCCAACTATTTATTTGGATGATTGGGTTTGACATCTATAATTATCTATGTTAATAAAAACTTAAAACTTCATTTTTGATAATATAACTTCAACTACAACAATATGGGCATTTAGTAGTAGATTTCTGGTGGTGTTTTGTTTTTTTACCACTATATCGCATTGCTATATAATTGGGACAACAATAGTGACGGATATAAAAATGCCGCTTACAAGTAATCAATGGTAGCAGATAAATTTGTCATTGTGGCATATGCATCAACCACTAAAAGGTCGTTCAATTGTTACAAATATTTTTATATTTACTGTTATAGATTTATCATTTTGCCATATAGCGACATATCTACTACTAAAAGAAAATCAACAGATATATTCACTATAGACATCCGTCTTTAAGATATAGTGGTGGTTATATTTGCCACTATAGGTTTAAATTTTAATATCTGCAGCTATAATGTTGGGTTTTAATATATAGTGACAGATATATTAGGTGTAGTGATATATTCACTGCTATAAGAAAATTTTCATAATTTAGCGACAGTTATATCTACTGCTATAGACCTACAATTTATTCAACTTGATTAGCATAATTACATAAAAACCTGCTCAACTTGAACACCACACCAAGATTTCAGATAAAATTTTAACAAAAATTAATGTATTAATTAAAGATGAAGGTACATCTTATGGTAAGTTGTAAGCATTAGTGTTATAAAAAATACATAACTCTTGTTACATATAATAACAAATCACAAAAGAAAATGTAGAATGATCATCTTTAATATCTTCAACTATATGCCTTTTATCACTCTTGTATTTGGTTCAATTTGAAAAAACAATAAAAACAAATATAAAAATTAGATTATGCATTATTTACATCAGTTATACATTAAACTGAAATAGATAGTATCTAAACAAGTCATTTTACAAACATCTAAGGTTTATATATTCAAAGACTAGTTAAAGATATGAAGAGAACTTAAGAATTTTGTTTTAAGGTAATCTAGATTCAAGCACCTATGAATCATGAACATATGTAAATATGAAAATATGTGGGTTTCACTAATACAAAAACTTAAACAACATAGATATGTGGTCCCTAACAACACACGAGACTTGTACAAAATAGATATGTAGGCTCCACCAACACAAATATATCCTATAGAAAATAGATATTTAAGACCCATCAACACATAAAACCTATACAAAAGACCTGGGAGAGGGGTGCCTAACTCCTTCCCTCTCTCATCTGAGTCTTACCCGGACTAGTTAGCCGGTGCCTAGCCTTTAGAGTCATTATTAAACCAAAATGCTTTCTGATGTATATCTCGGAGGTTTCATCACCTCCATTTCCATAATTGATGGGTGTTGACGCCATTTCCAGCCAAAGTGATTCACTTACTAACGCTCACAAGTGAACTAGCCAAATCCATGGAATGCACCTTAGAGATCATCAAAGGGCTAAAAAATGAAAAAAAAAGGAAAAAAAAAAAGAAAAAGAAAAGAGAGAAGAATGAGAGTGTCTAAGGGAAATTGCTCCACCAAGGAATCTTAACCATATCTAGAGTGAGGAGGTAATAAATTAGGCACAGGCTATGCTCAACATATGCTTCTTCAATATGCAACGTGTAGTCGATAATGGAATGAAGGGAGGCTTTTCATGGTCACTTGTTTGACCTTCTACATTCAATCTTGATAATATGATGTAAAGCCCCCTAGTTGGCCCTTTGAGCCTTTTTGTTAACATTTTGTTAACATCATTTGTAACCTCCATCCCATGCCACGTTTTGTCCTAAAGAACAAGACTCTCTTAATCTCTAAAAACTCTGTAAATCAATACTGGACAGACCTATTTGAATGACAATGAAGGATCATGGTTGTGACTCTCTCCATTAAAGTATCGGATTCATGACCCTATAATTATGTTAGCCAAAAAAAGAGAAGAAAACAAGAAAGAAAAACTAGGGAAAACCCCTTGTGATAAAGGCTTTTCCTACACTAAATCCTTGGTTAACACTAGGGATGAGCATTGTTCGGTTAAAACCAAAAAATCGAACCAAAATTTATTATATACACAATATAATATATATTATTAATATGTAAAACATAATATACATTAATATATACATATATTATAATATACATAAATATATTAATATATAATATATAATATGTATTAGTATATTATTAATAAAATTCAGTTTTTAATAATTTGGTTTTGGTTCGGTATTATATTTTATAAGTTTGGTTTTTAAAAATTCTGTTTATTTGGTTTGGTTTTTAACCTCTATGCTCTAACATGTGTCTGTCATTTGTTAGTCATGTCAACCTCTATGCTTTGGCCTATGTTAGAAATCTCGTTGGTCATGTTAGCCTCTATGCTTTAACTCATGTCAGAAAATTTGTCAGTCATGTCAGCCTCTATTCTTTGACCCTCGTCAGAAATCTCATTGGTGATGTCAGCCCTTATGCTTGAACCCATGCCAAAAATCCAATTGGTCATGTCAGCCTCTATGCTTTGACACGCGTTTGTCTTCCATTGGTCATGTCAGTCTTTATGCTTTGACCTGCGCCTGTCTTCCGTCAATCATGTCAGCCTCTATGCTTCATCCCATGTCATAAAATCCCATTGGTCATGTATGCCTCTATGCTTCATCTGCCGTAGCCAAAATCAGCATCCCTTCTCTGTACCCTTTATCAAGGAACATTTTCCCTACTACCCATTTTTAAAATCAGCATCCATGATCTTCTTATGGTCATAGATTCCCCCACACCTCCCTTTTCTGTACCCATTATCAATGAAAGAAACAGCATCACAAGGATGAGAACATGGGAGGCCTAGGAATGCTACCGCATCCTCTAAGGTAACGATGAATTTCCCCTAGGTGGTGATGAATGTATGAGTTGCAGGACTCCACCAAGAACAAAGGATGCTAACAAAACCCAACGCGCAGTTTGGTAGCGTAAGAACACATACAGTCTACAAGCTTTCAAAGACCGAGATTTTGTATGTCTTCAAGCGTAGACCCAAGGCCTGTTGTGGAGTACACATCTCCAAGAAACCCCCCACTTGATCATGTCAAATAAAATCCAGAGGAAAACCAATTGCCTCCTCTCTAGTAAGAAGAACATCCTCATGAATGGAATTCGCCTTACAGAATCGTCACAAGTAGCAACAGTACGCAGGTTGGCAAACATGATGTCAAAATCAAGATTGGGGTCAGGGTAAGCCTTGACAAAAACAATTTGGTTTTGGTGAGAAGGAACCATGGTGACAAAATACAAAGTAAGACAGAGTAAGAATGCATAAGATAAGATTTATAGTAAGTACTTAAGAGCTTCGAGAACTAGGGTTGTTCACGGGTCAGGTTGAGTCGGTTTATTGAGATTTTTCCAATCAATTGGTGCTAAAGAAAATCCGGCCAACTCAAATTGGGTCAGTCTGAATTTAATCGATTTGGTCGATTTGGTCGGATTGAGTCTTCTTATGAACAACCTTATCGAGAACAATAACAGTAAGTAAAGAATGGAAAGTTCCTAAGGGGATCAATTTATAGAAACAAAAAAAAAAAAAGAAAAATCATCACCCACTAAGCCAAGATTGACACTTAGTATGCTTAACCTCTATTGTTAAGGGTTCAAAAGTCCCACCAATATTTAGCATGATAAGATTCATAATTAACAAGAAGTCCAAAAGTTTGAGGATTAGTTATTGCATCCGTGGTACTTATTAAAATTCAAAATTTTCAAACTGCCTGCCAAAATATTGAAGGATGAAGGACGCCATGACCGTGACCCTCCCCAAATTTTATGGACCATACACCCTACCCCATGACCACAATCCTCCCCAAATTCTATGAACCACATTCCCTACCCCACGATCACAAGTGAGGAATTGTCCTTCTAACCACCCTTACAATTTTGGAGGCTAATTTCATTAAAAAATTTTCAAAATTTTTGGGACTAATTTCTTTTAAAAAATTCTTTAAATTTTTGGGGGTTAATTTCTTTCAAAAACTTTCTCTGAATTTTGGGGGCTAATTTCTTCCAAAATTTTCTTTAGAATTTTGAGGGATAATTTCTTTCAAAAATTCCTTACAATTTTGGGGGCTAATTTCTTTCAAAAAAAATTCCACAAAATTTTGGGGGTTAATTTCTTTCAATAAACTTCTTCAAAATTTTGGGGGCTTTTTTCTTTCAAAAATTCCTTACAATTTTGGGGCCTAATGTCTTTCAAAACAATTCCTTAGAATTTTGGGGGCTAATTTCATTAAAAAAAAAATCCTCAAAATTTTAGAGGCTAACTTCTTTCAAAAGTTCCTCGGAATTTGGGGAGCTGCTTTCAAAAGTTCCTCGGAATTTTGGGGGCTAATTTCTTTCAAAAATTTCACAAATTTTTGAATGCTAATTTCTTTAAAAAATTTCACAAAATTTTGGGATCTAATTGGCATTTATACTAAAGGAAAATACTATGCCCATTTTTGCACAATAATAGGCAAACCCACTCTTGAGTAGGGGCTAAATAAAGTTATCTAATATTGAAGTATTGCCATTAATTAAGGACTACATAGTCTACAGTCGTCTGGTTAAACACTTGTTTAAGAAGGGTTGTGGATTCTCCTTACAAAGTCCAGTCACATATACTTTTCACATTTAAACCGTAGAAGCTATTTGTACGATAGATATCGTCTCCCCTAAGATAACATGTAGTAGGAGCCTACATGCATGGGAATCAGAGCAAATATATTCCCTACATCACAACCTAACACGTGTACTCGTCGGAGCAACTTAGGGACCTGAGCCCTTAACCACCAGGAATATTCAAAAAATAGTTACCCATGCACGAAGTGAGCAAATATGTTCCCTTCATCTATAAATGGCAGGGTTCATGGCATGAAAAGGCATGATAACTATCATCCATATTAGACTCAAGTCATTCAAAATACCCTATTATTTCAGCTCCAACTATTCTATTAGTCTAAGCAGTTGATCTTTCTAGTTAGCATCATTCTGGCCTTTATTCCCCAAGGCTCAATTTGGAAGGAGAACAAATGCAAAATATGTACAGTACAAATACAAATACAAGATTTTGCACTTTACATATTTGCATTTGCACTCCTTCCAAATTTAACCTATGAATTCCACTCTCATCTTCCCAATCTAGTCTCATCCGTAATGCCATTGTTCTTCCCAGCATCTTACTCTCTCTACCTTTGGAACTTGGACCATCTTCATAATGTCCCACCTACGTTATCCTTAACCCAATGATGGATGGTCATTAGGGACGACATGCTTCTTTTCCTTCAAATAAAAGCGTGAGGGTTTGGATAAGCCTTGCTTTTGTAGGACAGTCCTTTGGTGATTTTCTTGGTTGAAAACCCCACTAAAGACAATAGTTGAACTTTGTTGGATTTCACCACGGCATGTGAGATAGTCGGACATAGGAAGAATTGAGAACACCATAAGACTTGTTAAAGGAAGTTGTAATCTTCTAGCCATTGGATGATGGTTGCATTTGTTGACTCAAAAGATGAGAGGAAGAGAGTATCCCATTGAACGTGCTAGAAATTTGTCGAAACAAATTTTGTTATATGAATTAATACAAAATATGGAGACAAATTATAAAATAAATTTGTAATAAAGGAAATGAAAGAGACTAAACTCTCTTTGATTCTACTCGATGATGTGAACAATTTCTTATTAATGGTAGAATTCAATGAAGACGAGGGTCTTCATTGAATGTAGACTTTAGCACTTTTGAAAAGTTGATGTAGATTTCTTCTCTCCAAACTCCGTGCTTGATCAACTATGAAGAGCGCTTCTCTAAGCCCACTTATCTGGCTTAAAAATTCACATGTCCACGGGGTATACATAGACCTATGGAACAAGTTATCTAGAAACTTTTGCATTGATAGATAAAACGAGTTCAAATCAAATTCTCTTTGTTGTGAGGGTTGTTTATTTTGTTATTTTATAGTTGTTGGTAGCATGCTGTCAGCCTAAGATGTTGTTAGCCATTGTCTTTTATTTCCTTTTTACTTGTTTGTTAGTAAGGATCAGCCCCTTTGTCGAACAAAGGTAATGATCAGCGATTCACTCTCTCTGATGGAAACAAAAGCTTCCGACAACTGATTTCAATCATTGAAATTTGTTTTGCAAAATATATTTATATAAAAATATACATATATATTACGGTTTCAAAACGTTTG
The DNA here is from genome assembly GCF_056320005.1 of Nelumbo lutea. NCBI lineage: Eukaryota > Viridiplantae > Streptophyta > Magnoliopsida > Proteales > Nelumbonaceae > Nelumbo > Nelumbo lutea. Next base: position 60,621,600 of record NC_142688.1, read on the forward strand.
CAAAAGGTTTTAATTCTCAGGATCCATGTGAGTAAAGAGTGCAGCACTGTTCCGTGTAGCCAAGGGAGAGTTTCTCTCTTATTAGACAGTGTTTGATCATTAAGGGCTGAGAGGTTAAATGTAAGACCATTGATGGTAATACCTGATGGGCTAATCTTGCATCTACCCACAGTCCCTGGGTTTTTATATGGTGGCTTGGCCCAGGGACCACCTAGTGTTAGTGTTGGGCCCATTAAGAGCCCATGGTAATGAGATCAGGGGTTTACTATCCATAACAGTGAATTCGGCTAGGCCTTATAATAGAGGCTAAGCTGAACCCATGTGGCTGATGTGTACATCAATGTTTGAGTCCCATGCCATACAAGGAAACCCAACTGGGTAGCAGTTTGTAAGGTTAGTAAGCACATGGACTTAATGGGCCTAAAGCCCAAATCAAACTGGTCTAATTTGATTAGTTAAAGAAGGGGGCGGATCTGAGATTTGGATCGGGAAGCTCCTAATGAGATTAGGAGGGCTGATCTAGATCTGCAGATAAGATAAGGGATTATTCGTATCTCTTAAAGAGATTCAAATTCAAATAAGGATTTGGATTAGAAAACTCCTATTGAGATTAGGAGCTCTTTTTAAGGTTATAAAAGGAGGAGGAGGGTGAACCTCTAGACACATCATCTCATCACAACAGATCTAAGATCACAGAAAGAGAGAAGACAGCTATAGTAAGACTGTGCCATCTTTTGCTCTTGCACCATCCTCCTGCTGCCACCATTGCCAATTCGTTCTCCACTGTAGGAGCGATTAAGAAGGGTTCTTGATATTAGTTTTTGGAGAAAAACTGATTTGAAGTTGTGCTCACATACCCTCCATCAAATTCTTGCTAAAGGATTCGGTTATTGTGAATAACCTGCTGATTCAGCTCCACCCTACATTGTGTCATCTTCAGTGGGAGCAGCCTTTGGAGTTTTTCTTGGGTGTGAATACCTTCATTAGGAGATATTGTTTCTTCGTATCAAGTACCTCCCTCTCCTACCTTTTGGTTTCAGATCTAGTTCGGTTTAGGTTCAAGATTGATCATTGAAAATGCAGATTTTCTAAAACAGGGAATGTGAATCCCACACGGGAGAGAGAAATTTTTTAAATTTCGTCCTACCTACCTGTAGGGTTCAGCTATCCATATGATGGATCTTTCATCCCTTCATCCACAACTCAACGGTCACCTACAACAAGCTTATAACTCATCGAATGCCTGCGATGAACATACAATTCATTGCACTTTTGTGATGAACTTGTACTCAACTCAAGCCAAAACAGATTTTAGTTAATGAAAACTTGCGATGAATTTTATACTTGTGTGGTTTCGTGATGAACCTTGGACGTGCGTGCCTTTGCAATACACATCAGATACACATGGTTTGGTGATGAACTTCGAAGATGCACGATCTTGCGATGAACCCAAGACCCTTACAAAACCATGGGTCGCTATGAACCGGAGTTAAATAATCGACCACACGTGGAACTTTAAGTTACACACGTAACAAGTACCACATAGTAATGCGCTTAGATTACACTAGCAAGTGCACTAGCCGATCAAGTAATATAATGATGAGTAGAGTATCGTTCCCACGATGATTGATCCAACAACTTCTAGTACTGAATCAGTCGTATGTTATCTGATAAACCGAAATATTAAGCAAAGAAAACCCTAACTACTAACTAGCAAACTACCCTAAACAGTTTCGGATCAGACCACTTTCAATGATAAGAAGAATTACTACATTTAAGAACGAACATAACTGATTTAGCAATTAAATTCTTAAGCTGTCCAACCGAAGTGAATTTAGTCTCGGGTTGGCGTAACCCTAGTTTTATGAGCAGCCTCTCTCGAGCGCAGCCCACCCTACCTATAAGCAACAATTCCTATATCTCTATTAGAAATTTAATCACCATAGATGCATTAAGAACAAAAAATTCGCATGTCATCAATTCAGGTATGAATGATTACCAACCGAACCATGCAAATTATCTCTAAGATGCATTCTGTCTGTTTTCTTGATTAGATGATCTGATTACCAAAACTCTTTCTCAAGCAATTCAAATAATCCTAGATACAAGAACAATTCGGCCAAGATTATTCTATAAATCAAAAATCCTAATTAAGAATCCTAAGAATAAATCACAATCAACTACTTAAAATTAATTACAAATTATAATTAAAATTCATCATGGTTCGCATAAAAGAAAGAAAGAAGAAAGATTCAATAAAGAAACATCAAGAAGCCCTAATCGAATCTAGGTTACCAAATTGCAGAATCAAAGAAGAAGACGACCTAAGAAATCTACATCAGTCTTCGATCTTCTCCTCTTCAATTCACATTCAGCAGCATTCTTCCTCTCCAGCAGTTCTTCTTCTTCCTCTGTTTTGTCTTCAAGGGTCCGAACCCTAATTCTGGTGCATTCCCGGATGAAAACTTGCAGGCTAAGGAATGGCTTCAGCACGTCAGCAGTGCGGTTGCAGATAATTTGGGCCTAATTTTGACCTCGATTCAGTTCGTATTTATCAAAACTCAAAACATAAAAGTTGTAAAACTTTTCTTATATTTTCAATGCATCTTGAATAATCTCAATCAGAGTCTGGATGAGAGAGTTATGCCTAAATTATGATGCAGTGCTAAAATTGTCCAGAATTACCCAATTAGCCTTGTTTTTCAGTTAACGCCTCCTTTCGTGTCCTAAATCAAAATATAAGAATAATGAGTCCATTTAGGCACTAAATAAGTATAAAAGACTAACTATTAAGGGATATAAAAATGATAATTTTCATTCTCATCAAATCCCCCCACACTTAGCTTTTGCTCGTCCTCGGGTAAAGATATTACCCATAAACTGATCATCCCCTAGATTATTTCCAACTATCAAATGACTTTTAGGATGAGAATGTGTTAAGTGATCGGAAATGCTACACAATCACTCCGATGCATCCCCATGATTAGCCACTCTTACCACATACATAAGAACAAAGGAAAGGAGAACATGAGCTTCTTCATGCTCCAGCACTTAAGTCCGTTCAATATGTATAGCAGCTCCTTAACCGCCATGATTAACCATCATCTCGAGCTTGGTCTCAAATCTGTCAATGCACTTAATTGAATTTCCAACTATATTTTTATCCCTTTGAACCTCAGTCATCACTGAACTCTTTTTCTTTTTTTCTATTTTTTTGGTGTGAGTGCAATTTATGCTCCATCTCACACGGGTCACAGGCTAGAGGCAGATAATAGTACTCATATTCCAAGTTGCTAGTTTTACTATTCAGCTTGGAATAGCGGAGTTGAGATTGAACTCATATCATAAACTGCTAGTTTTACTACTCAGTTCATGATAGTGGAGTCATTTGGACTATGTCCCTTCTTCTTCTTCTCTTTTCCTTTTTTTCAATTGTTGAACATCATGCATTAACAGTTCAGATGTGAACATAGCTCGAATGATCATTAATAATTCAATCAAGTGCATTCTACACATGAATAGAGTTAGGGCTGGTCATGATGAAAATCCTATTCGACTTCCCTGACCTCATGATTTGTGATAAGTTTGGATCATTCACAAGAATAAATTCTAACACTTACAGTGATTTCCCTCAACTCATTGTATTCCCTCTTGGAATTCACCTTATAAACAACAATAATCTTGAGGGAATTCTAGTTTATTTGGCCTATCAATGCATGTGTGTTGGGGTGATTGAGGTGCATAGCTATGGCCTAACTCACCTACACTTAACATGAACATTGCCCTCAATGTTCTTAGTGCTAGAGAGTGAAAATGAATCCAGCAATAAGGGTATTTGCATGAAGAGCATTATCGAGTAATGAGAGGGGTTTAGAGGACTTTCCTGAAGATCCTTCTAAAATCTGGAGTGGCTCTTTTGTTTGGAACCTCTAGCTGCTAAGAACCACACAAAACTAGGAAGAGAGAATGATAAACACTAAGAGAGCAACAATCTACAAAATGAAGAAAACTTAATGCTACCTAAAAAGAAAAGCATAAAGAAAAAGAACAATCAGCAAGAAAGAAAAAGAACTACTCATCAGTATTGGGTTGCCTCCCAACAAGCGCTTGTTTTCAATCTGAAGCTCGACAGTCTAGTGGGATCAACGATCATCTAAGTATATAGTCGACGGAGTAGGCAATGTTCCACCCACTATATATGGCTTGAGGCGCAGAGCATTGACCTTAAATGTGCCTTGTGTCGGGTGAGTGACTTCTACGGCTCCATGAGGGAAAATTTGTGAGATGGTGAAGGGTCCAGACTATCTTGATTTCAGCTTGCCCGGGAACAACCAGAGATGTGAATTATACAATAACACTTGTTGGCCCACATGAAAATCACGCCTTAGCAAGTTCTTATCATGCCATCTTTTAGTCCTCTCCTTGTAAATCTTGGCAATCTCATAGGCTGCAAGTCTGAATTCATCCATCTCATTTAGCTGCAGTCATCTCTCAGCTCCTGTGACCTGTATGGGGATATGTCGATGGGTGTTTTATATGCAGTTCTATATGCCCATAATGCATCATCTAACTTGATTGCCTAGTCCTTCCTAGAAGAGTCTACTCTTCTCTCCAAAATTCTTTTGAGTTCCCTATTAGCTAACTCGACTTGGCCACTGGTTTGAGGGTGATATGGGGTTGCTAATTTGTGTGTAACACCATATTTTCGCATCAACCACTCAAATTGGGTATTGCAGAAATGATTTCCCCTATCACTAATTATAGCTCGAGGTGTGCGAAATTGGGTGATTCCTCCATCCGGGGTTGAATGCACGAGGGTACTGATTGCCTTGCTGCCTTTGAAAGTTGCCAACAAAGTCTACCTGCTTGGGGACTGCACAAATTGATTTCCAACTTGGCATTTAGTGCTGATATGACCTCCCCCACACCATTCATATGTCACGGTCTGACCATGCATGGCTGATATCTGCATCTCATCTATCTTCTTACTAAGTGCACTGATTTGCACATATAGAGTTGTATAGGTGTCCACATTGTGAAGTCAGGACTATCTCCTAACTTGTGCTCTCTCGGAATGCCAATGGTAGTTGTTAGCAACCATCTCCTCTATGAGTGCATGGGCAACTTCAGGTGTCTTGTTATTGATAGAGCCACCAATTGCAGCATCCATAATGGTCTTGTTGGCTTCGATTAGCCCATTATAGAAAGTTTGGACTTGTAGCCATATGGGAAGTCCATGATGAGGGGCCTTCCTCAACAGCTCCTTGTAACACCCCCATGACTCATACAATGACTCTCCATCCAGATGAAAGAAAGTGGTGATATCATTCCTCATCTTTGCTGTCTTGGATGGAGGAAAATACTTGGAGAGGAATCGGCTAGCCATCTCATCCTTGTCCTTTAATAAGAATGGGAACAACCTGAGCCTCAACGAATCATCACTAACCCCATTGTGCTTGAATGTATCACAGATTTCCAAGAAGTTGGCGATGTGAGTGTTCGGGTCTTCATGAGCCATGCCACAAAACTTATTTGTATTTTGTATCATCTGAATTATGATTGGTTTGATCTCAAAGTTGTTGGTAGCTATTGTTGGGCTTACAATGCTTGAAGCAGCCTAGTGAGGGTTGGTTTGGCATAGTCCATCATGGTGCTTGGTTCGGCCTTCTCTTCAATTTCAGCTATCACTTGCCTAGAAGCTCTAATGCGGCTGCGGAGAGTTCTTTCAATTTCGGGTTCATAGGTGATGCCCTTCGTTTCACTTTTGCGTGTCATAAACTGTACAAGTCAAAGTCATAAAGAGGCTAATATAAACATATCAAAAAAGTAATCTACCAAATCAAGAAAATTGAATACTACCGAAAAAAAGAAAAGCAAACAAAGACAATTTCCAAGAAGAAAGAAAACTACTTCTCAGCAGTGGAGGTTAATGTACACATATCAGAAACATAATATACAGAATTAAAAATCATATTAACAATGGCTTTTGGTTCCTAATATTGCTGTAACAAGTCCCCGACAATGGTGCCCAAAACTTGATGCGCTTAGATTACACTAGCAAGTGCACTAGCCGATCAAGTAATATAATGATGAGTAGAGTATCGTTCCCACGATGATTGATCCAATAACTACTAGTACTAAATCAGCCATATGTTATCTGATAAACCAAAATATTAAGCAAAGAAAACCCTAACTACTAACTAGCAATCTACCCTAAACAGTTTCGGATCAGACCATTTTCAATGATAAGAAGAATTAATGCATGCAAGAACGAACAAAACCGATTTACCAATTAAATTCTTAAGCTGTCCAACTGAAATGAATTCAGTCTTGGGTTGGCAAAACCCTAGTTTTATGAGAAGCCTCTCTCGAGCACAGCCCCAATCTATAGGCAACAATTCCTATCTCTATTAGAAATTTAATCACCGTAGATGCATTAAGAACAAAAAATTCGCAGGTCATTAATTCATTTATGAATGATTACCAACCGAACCATGCAAATTATCTCTAAGATACATTCTGTCAATTTTCTTGATTAGATGATCTGATTACCTAAACTCTTTCTCAAGCAATTCAAATAGTCCAAGATACAAGAACAATTCAGCCAAGATTATTCTAGAAATTAAAAAAAAAAAACCCTAATCAAGAATCCCAAGAATAAATCGCAATCAATCGGATCTGTTTAAAATTAATTATAAATTATAATTAAAATTCATCATGGTTCGCATAAAAGAAAGAAAGAAGAAAGATTCAATAAAGAAACATCAAGAAGCCCTAATCGAATCTAAGTCACCAAATTGCAGAATCAAAGAAGAAGACGGCCTAAGAAATCTGCATCTGTCTTCGATCTTCTCCTCTTTAATTCACATTCAGCAGCCTTCTTCCTCTCTAGCAGTTCTCCTTCTTCCTTTGTTTTGTCTTCAAGGGTCCGAACCCTAATTCTGGTGCATTCCTGGATGAAAACTTGTAGCCTAAGGAATGGCTACAGGACATCAGCAATGCTGCTATAGATAATTAGGGCCCGATTTTGACCTTGATGCATTCCATATTTATCAAAACTCAAAATAGTAAAGTTGTATAAATTTTCCTTATATTTCTAACGCATCTTGAATCATCTCAATCTAAGTCCGGATGAGAGAGTTATGCCCAAATTACGACATGGTGCCGAAACTGTCCAGAATTGCCCGATTAGCCTTGTTTTTCACTTAACGCCTCCTTTCGTGTCCTAAATCAAAATATAAGAATAATGAGTACATTTAGGCACTAAATAAGTATAAAAGACTAAATATCAAGGGATAAAAATATGATAATTTTCATTCTCGTCATGTAGATTAGTGAAAGAATGTGCCCGCCATACGTTGATGTCGCCAGCGTGCCATGTCAGTTAAGTAGGATGCAAAAGGAAGTAGTACGCATAGATTATGAGAATCCTCGGGTGAAAGGAAAGTCAACCCTTGAGAGATCTCATAAGACATGTGGCGAAACCCTAGTAGTGCTCCTTAATGATCGATAATGAATCTAATATTCTCTTTCCTAATAGGAATCGAGCACTTATGGCTCCTCTTTTTTGGGACCTTGGGAACCCTTCTTATAAATGAGGGTCCTCCTTATAACGAAGGTTATTCATTCGACCATTGATTCACTCAATCATTGGATCCCTTGTTCATCCTAACCAGTCATCTTATCACTTCCTCTTGCCTTAACCTCCTAGTTGATTCCCCGTTTCCAGTCTTCCTTTGTCCTTCAAGGAGACCACTCTCACATAGTCTAACCACACCTCACCTACATTAGAATCTCTGGTTGGTCCTTGATCATGAAGGATGGCCACCCACAGAATCAACCTTTCTCTGATTCCTCAAGAGCATAGCACCATCCTAGAAGATGTCAACACAAAGGTCGGGAACCAATACAAGACGGAAATGGCTGAGCAAGTCAATATTGAAATCCTCTCGAATAAGGTATATGAATTCGAGACTCAATTCAATGTTTGGTTTGGTAGAATTGAATAAATGCAGAATGAAACAAGGGTTGCCCTACAGATCCTCATCCAATAGGTTGCCACTCCCGCAACCATCCCCACCAACCATCATGCCTCCAACCCTAATCCCACAGTGTCAAAGTAGTCTATCAGGGATAATCTGGTGTCGATACAAGCAAGGCAGCCCACCATTGGACAGTCCAGATTCCTTCCCCAAGCGAACCCCATAATAAAGATCCCACTCAGTCGGGACGAGCTAAGAGAGTATGTGCAGGGGTTGGTGGTGGAAAGTCGTAACTAGGACCAAGCTTCGATTGTTTTACAAAAAACCTACTCTGACTGAATCTTGTATAAACCTTACCCCACTAGCTACACTCCTCCCCAACAGTGGTCACAGTACGACAAGTAGAAGGGAAGCCCGCAAGAACACATTAGTTTGAGGACACCCTGGGATCCTTCATTCTTGATGGGGATCGTAAGGTTCATGAGTTCTCCAAGTCTCTGGCAGGGCCGGCGTATACCTGGTTCATCAAACTCACTACCGGAAGCATTGACTCGTGGACCGAACTGGCCAAAAGATTCCTACCAAAGTGGTTCACCTTCAAAAGGAAGCTAATGATGGTTGACTTGCGGAACATGGAGCAGTGTGCAAGGGAAGATCTCCTTGCATATGTCATGCGGTTTCAGAAGTTGAGCCACTCCATCTTCGATGAGCACGCCACAAATAAGAGCTTCGTTGAAAAATGTGTACACAGGATGTAGCCTACCTATATAATAGGCATAAAAAATAGGGAATTGGACATGTTCAGTCAACTATGGAGGTGAACGGAGAGAATGGCACACACGATCAAGAACAATTCGGCCCAATCCGTGCTGATACTAGGGCAATATAGAAGGAATGAAGCCTACGAAGTCAATCGGAAGCCCCGTAACAACAGAGGACCCAAACAGGGGCCTTATTATCGAAACAACCCCTACGGTAAGAAGAATAACTTATTGATACATCCTCCTTTCCCTGTACCAAGGAGGAGGTAGTAATGATCCTGAACAAGTTGGTCAAGGACAAGGTGATCAACTTGCCGCCACCACCACCGGGAGTGGACCCGAAGAAAGACAGGCACGGGAGGGGATGGTGCAACTTCCACCAGTCGCCACATCATTACCTAATGGATTGTTTTTCCCTAAGAGGGCTATTCGTACAAAAGGTAAAAATGGATGACTTCATGAAAAGGAACCCTGCACAGGTAGAAACTAACCCCCTCCCGATTCATACCTAAGGGGGCATCAACTTAGTGAGAGCACCGAACCAATGTCAGCCTAATATGTTGATATAGAAATTCAAATAGAGCCTGGAGCTTCAACAATTTTTCAGTAAGCAAGGAGCTAATGCCTATGAGGAGACTAGCTATTAGAGTGCTGGCAGAAGCATTCAGGAGACTGTTGGAACCCTACAGACCTGATCGAACCAGTGTAGAGTTCACACTGGACGACATGCTAGCTACTAACCCCCACCATAACCGAACCTTGTACATTACTGCGAAGGTGGGGTGTTTTGACATGAGAAGGTCCATGGTTGATCTCAGAAGCTCTGTCAACCTAATCTCTATCCACATATTAAAACTGATGAACATACAAAAGAAGACAATTAAGGGTTTGCCTATGGAGGTGGCTGACTTTAATGGCAATGTGTCCATCACAGAAGGGTCTATCAAGCTGCAGGTAGTGATCGGGCCGTTATCCATCATATAGGAGTTCTAGTTCATCTCGAGGAAGACCACCTACCATACCCTAATGGGGCGACCACTGATAAATAGTTTAGCTCTGGTTCCATCGACGTGCCATCAATGCATAAAGTCCAAGCACAACGGACACGTGATAAGAATTCTGAAAACCAAGGTTCCTTTTGACAGGTCAGAGGCTCACCTACAAGATGTGATCTACTACACAGAGCTAGCTGATGAAGGGGAAACAAGGATGACCAAAGTAGAGATACTACAGTTGTCGAATCTTGTGCAGAACAAACCCTCAACAATGTCGGAAAGAAAGAAGAGGACCAGATGTGTGCGGATGACTAGCAATGACAAAAAAAGCTATTTCACTATCGTCGTGGACTACGAGGATAGTGAACCATCGATAACCAAGAGGGCCATTCCTGAGGCATGATTTTATAGGTTATAATTCATCCTGTGATATTTAGAGTATTGCAATGAAATCCAGGAACCTCTCAAGTTTATGAGGGATTCCATCCATATGGTGGAAGAACCCTTAGAAGAGATCTACATGGTTGTAGAAAGAATGGTGGAAAGGCCATTATACATATCGACCAAACTAGGACACGAGGAGAGAGAAAAGTTGATCGCACTCCTAAATGGTAAGAACCTTTCTTTATTGCAAAATATTGGGACCTGTTTAAAATAAGTGGACTAATCTATGCACATTTTCACAGAGTTCCAAGATGTCTTTGCTTGGTCATACGACCAGATGCTAGGCTTAGACCTAGCCCTTGTCAGACACTCCTTATGTATAGATCCCAAGTTGAGACTCATGAAGCATCCTCAGATGGTCTTTAAGCCAGAAGTAGCCTTGAAGATTAAGGAAGAGGTCGAGAGACTCCTAAAAGTAGGGTTCATCAAACCTATAACGCACCCACATTGGTTAACCAACATAGTGCCTGCCAGTTAAGAAGAAGAACAAACAACTCAAGTTAGTATCTTAAGTTCAGCTATTTAGTTGAACTCCTAGAACACCATTGTGAACTAACTCCTTCCACCCTTATCGCAAATACTACGTTGATTTTAGGGACTTGAATAAAACCTGTCCCAAAGATGAGTTTCCCTTGCCAAATATGGAGATCCGGATAGACTCAATAGTAGGGAATCAGCTTTTCTCCTTCCTAGATGCCTACAAAAGGTACAACCAGGTTTTTATGGATCCCATAGACGCACCTCACACGGCCTTTAGGACACCGATCGGGAACTTCTACTACAAGATGATGCCCTTCGGCCTGAAGAATGCCAAGGCCACATATCAGAGAACAATGACAAGTGTTTTTCATGACATGATATATAAGGAGATTGAGTGTTATGTAGACAACATAGTGGTCAAGGAGAAGAAGCAGAAATATCACCCTGATGTGTTAAGAAAAGTGTGCAATCGATACAGAGCTTTTAACCTGAGGCTTAACCCCTTAAAATGCGCATTTGGAGTGTAATCCAAGAAATTTCTAGGATATAGAGTAGACCAAACGGAAATTCACCCGGATGAAGATAAAGTGAAGGTAGTCTTAGATCTCCCATCTCCAAGTAATGAGTCCTAGTCAAAGACATTCCTAGGTAAAGTCTCGTACCTTAGGAGGTTCATCCCTGGCCTTGCACACGTAGCAACATCGCTAATGAAGTTGACTAAAAAGTCTGTAGAATTCAAATGGACAGAAGAGCACTAAAAGGCTTTCAAGCAATTGAAGAATACCCTAGATAAGGCCCCAACCATGTAACCAACCAGGAACAGCCGAGAATTTAAGGTATACATTGCATCGAACTCATAAGCAATAGGATGTTTGCTGGAACAAAATGATGATGGAATCGAATGTCCGATATACTACACCAGTAGAACCCTCAAGCTAGCCAAAAAGAACTACTCCCATATGGAACAATAGTATCTGACGTTGGTATTTGCTACACAAAAATTTAGGCACTACATCTTAGGTCAAAGGGTGAGGCTCATCGCCTACAGCGACCTAATCAAGTTTTTCATAGACAAACCTCTCTTCGGTAGATTGGTAATATGGATGATGCAGCTCAGTGAGTACACGATTGCATACACTTAACCTCGAGTTATTAAGTGTCAAGCAGCGGTAGACCTCCTAGCCACTTTCCCCATCAATGACAACTTCCCTATATCCGAAAAAGTCTTAGGAGATTTGCCCATTATCATAGTAGTTGAAGAGGGAGAGTGGACACTAACTTTCGATGGAAGTAGCACTAGCACCTTAGCCAGGGCCGGTGTGACTTCACCCACCATTAACACCTCTACCTACTTGTTCAAACTCCAGTTTCCTTTTTCCTAGAACATAGCCGAATACGAAACCTTAGTCCCAGGGTTAATCATAGCAAGAGATTTTGGGACTAAGAAGATCAAAGTGGTAGGGGATTCTAAGCTAGTAATCGGTCAGCTGTATGGAAGCACCATAGTCAAGGAGTTAACGATCCTGCCATATAGGACCCTAATCTAGAGACTAACTCATGACCTAGAAGTGACCTATGAACATTAGAATAAAGCCAAGAACAGATACGCCGATGTGCTAGCCATCCTGGAATCAAAAATCCAACTTAGCGGAGACCCAATCGATATTACCATTCAAAGGCATTGTGAACCATCAACCAATAGACTGGGACACTAGGTACAAAAGAAAGATGAAACCATAGTGGATGACTAGAGACATAGCATAATACAAAAGCTAAGTAACCCAACGGTGGCGATGCAGGACAGCAAGACAATTTTGAGATTCCAACTGGTGAATGGGGTATTGTACCATCAGCTGGCAGATAAACTTAGAACAAGGTGCTTAGGGTCAAAGGAGGCAAAAATGGTCCTAGGTGAAGTTCATAGAGCTTATTATGAAGATGTAACCAAGACATTATACAAAAGGTTCAGAGATTAGGGTACTACTGGCCTGTGATGAAGGTGGATGTAGCTAATGTACAAAATGGCTGCGAAAAGTGTGTCCAGGAAGCATATGGGGAAAAGTGCCTAGCGGTAGGAGAGGCAAACTAGAGAAACCAATACATTGACTACCTGGAAATTAATACCATGCCGGTTGACCCAGCAATGAGACGAAAGCTTCTAGCAAGAGCCAAAAGATTCTACCTACAAGAAGGGATGTTGTACAGAAAGTCCCACACCAGAAAACCTCTGCGGTGTTTAGCTAGTGAGGAGATAGAAGAAGCCTTATAAGTGGCCCGTAGCTCTGAACCCGCTCCACACCAAGAGAAAATGGCCCTATACAATCATATCTTGCACCAAGTTTTTACTGGCCCACCTTAGTAAAAGACACACAAAAGCATGTGCTTAGAAGCCATAAGTGCCAAGTACAGGTCGAGAGGATACATCAACCTGCCAATAACCTCCACCATGTTATAACACATTGGCCCTTCCACACCTGGGGGGTATATTTAATAGGAAAAATCCATTCACCTTCCTGAGGATACTGTTTCATCATAGTGGCCATAGACTATTTCACTAAGTGGAAGGAGGCTATACCCTTACAAAGGATCTGTGCAGAAAATATAGCAAACTTCCTCAAGCAACATATATTTCATCAATTTAGAGTTCCAATGAGGATTTTAATAGACGATGGCTTGTCCATTAAGAATCAGGAAGTCCAAGACCTTTTGGGACAGTACGGAGCAAGATTGGGCACATCTACGACCTATTAGCTACAAGGTAATGGGCAAGTAGAGTATGCAAGCAACACCTTATTCCCTGGTATATGGTCAAGAAGTGATGCTACCAACAGAGATACAAACGGTCTTCACCTGTATAACTTTCACAATTGGGAAAAGATTCAAAATAGAGGACATGGATCAACTGCTTGGCAAAAGGCTAAAGTGTGTCGATGAGGAAAGGGAAAGAGCATTACAAAAAATCAAGTACAAACAAGCCTTAGCTGTGAACTTTAACAAACTAGTGAAGCCCGGAAATTTTAAAGGAGGCAAGGTCCTTAAAACAACACTCCACATCAGGCAAGGAAAATCCATTAGAAAATTTGCTCCTACTTGGAATGGACCGTACGTGATCCAAGAAGCTCACCCCTCTAGCTATTATGTTCTAAAAACTGCAAGCACCGAGGAGGAAGATGAAATGGTGAATGGGTACTAGTTGAAGCCAAATTTTTAATAGAATTGTATAAGATGTGCTATGTTTGTCACATATATTTCTCTTGAAGATGAATATATTGAATATGTTGTATCCACTTTTTAATGAAAATTTTAAAAGTTATTGTATGTTGCATCTCACATACTTAGCCTACAAATGACATGCGATGAGTTCCTGATGCACATATTAATGACTTATGCCTTGCGATAAAATATTTTTGCAATGCACTTTGAGATTTTACGGTAAAGCTTTGTTGTACTCATGCATTCTGAAAATGTGATGAAGTGATGATTCTTTGTCAATGAATATATTGTTTGGTGCAATTTGTGTGCTAAGTCTTGACTATGCTTCTCATATATACAACTATACAACTATACATATATGCATTTATTCCCTAGCTAGTTCCAGGATGCCACGACCGGTTCCACGATGTCGCATGTTCCATGCAAAGTGCCTAGCAACCTAGCCACGCTCATATTCATTCCCTGGCTAGTTCCAGGATGTCGTGGTCGTTTCCACGATGTCGCATGCTCCATGCGAAGGCCCTGACAACCCCAAGCGCACTCATGTTTATTCCTTGGTCGGTTCCATGATGCCACATGCTCCATGTGACGGTCCTAGCAACCCCAGATGCACTCATATTCATTCCCTAGCTGGTTACAGTATGTTGTGGCCAGTTTCAAGATGTCGCATGCTCCATGCGATGGACCTAACAACCCTAGGACAGAAACAATTAATCAGCACTAAGGGCTAATTGCCTTCCCAAACATTTATGATGAAATTGACTTATGCTAATTATCTACATTATGACTGAACCACAACTATATCGCCCATGAAGGGCCTTATTTTCTCAAGGCGCGATGACATTTGACTCTTGCATGGATAACAAAACCGCATTTTCCAACAAGGTTCCTATGAACATGCTGCTTATCTAGTTATTTACATTATGTTATCAAGATAATTCATTCGCATTTGATGATATTAAAGATAACAGAACAACACATGATTCCATTTCTTTAACGATGTGCGTTAGAGTATAGTATACTTACGCCGATATTCGCTTGTGATAAAGTTCGCAAAATACACGACTTTAAATGTTTGAATCTTATTATTTTCAATAACATTTGTTACTTACATTGAATCTCCAAACTAAGGGGTACACATGATTTGTTTTGCTGGTGCACGTGATGCGATAATGTTTTGTGTTAAGGATTTTATGCTTTTGATTTTGGGCAAACATGGCTCGCTATCAACACGAATGTCGAATATAAGAAAACCACAAAACTTCCTTAAGTTTCAAAACTCTTTGATGCATGATAGAGCCTTACTAGAAGCTATTGTGATGACTCTCTCATGACTGATAACACCAAAGTTCCAAAATGATGTGTGACAATGCAAACATTTTTTAGGGTTGAATTTCTGAGAGTTCAAGCATAAACTAAAGGGTATCATGTGTGACAATGCTACGGTAAAAAAGGAATGTGCAAAGTCTAATAACCTACTAACGTTGCGATAAGACCGACTAAGAAATAGCAATGATATAGTTCTTTAAGTCGCTAGACAATATAGACAACACCAAGTAGACTAAGAAATAGCAATGATATAGTACTTTCAGTGATTTACAAGATGAGAAATTATATATGTTTACATGGTGAACCAGCTTTTTCTCATTTTATCTATGTCATCTAGGCCCTACTTTTGTGCCTCAAAGTCCATCAATTCCTTTTCCTCCACCTCGTATTGGGACACTATCTTCCGTTGACGGCCACACTCTTCCAATAGGGCTTCTAACTTCTCAGTAGCCTTCGAAAGGCTAGCTTTAACTACCTTAAGGCGAAGGTGAACATCGTTTAGAGACCAACTGAAAATAGATTGCGGTCCCTTGAAACCTGCCTTCCAGAATGTATGGGCCAGTAGAACGAATCACTCTTCAATATGCTCCATCTTGAAACCGAGAATAGTAAAAGAATCGCAAGTCCTCCACCATTGAGCAAATTCAAACCATGAGAGCTCATTGCTGGGCTGATTCATGATGCAGTCCATCATCACCACAATGGTATTCAGTGCTGTCCCTACCATAGTTTCGATGGAAACGTGGATCGGGGAGAGTGGACGAGGTGCGATGCTGAGGTCAAAATGCTCACACAATAACATTCACAGGAAAGGTGCACAGATGTAACCGATTCGCATCTTGCAGCTCGGATCCATCATTTGTTGGATAGTGTCATCCATTTGCTCGTACAAGTAGCCCAAGAACATGGAAGCCAAGGGGAGTTGTTGACCGCTAGCCGCAAGAACAACAAGTGGAACCAAAACCACACGCAACTTGTAATCAGGCAACCCCGAGTAGAGGAAATGGGAGGCAACGTACAAAATGAAAATGGCGAGGTGGCACTGGCTATCCACCCCCGCACCATCACATCCCACATGCCGTGGTACTCGAACAAGTACTCCAACCACGCCTCCAATGGCATCTTTTCCCGGGTAGTTGACTGATCTACCTGAGCTTTAAACACAACAATCTCGTCGAAAAGCTCCTCATAGATCTTCCTCAAATCAGCAGGAATAAACTCAAGGAGTTGGAGATGCTAAGCAAACATTGACCCACCAATGGGTAACGCTAGTAAAGTGACGACATCTTCAACCATGACGGTAAATTCACCAAATGCACCCACGAATGTGAGGGTACAGTAACACAAGTGCTCCAAACGAGGTTTGACATACTTCACCCCCTCCCTACCCGAAAGGTCCGTGTAGCAATCCATGAACCGAAGAAAACCAGAGTCTTGCAGCATCCGACAATACATCAGATTCTCCAATATGTATTGTGCCCAGGCGTATAGCTATTGGGCGACTTCGAGCTATCAGTCCTACACTCCTGACATTTGGACGAGACCGACCGGTCTGGCAGGCCATAGAGGCACAATAGTTCAGAACCATCAATGGCATCGAATGTGCCACCCTCACCCCAGGCCACTGGCATTGGAGGCCAAAACCCCATACCACCGTCAGCCACCATGGCTGCTTCCCGCTTCGATAGCATCTCTATCGTATCAACCTCCCTAACGAAATCAGAAAAGAAACACTCAGCCTTCTTCTAGTGAGGAGCCATCATGGACAAACAAAAACTCCGTTGAGAAACAAGAAAAGTAGTGCAAAGAGGGTTGTAGGACAAACAAAGAAGAGATAGAAAGCGAATAGAGAGATGATAACAAGAAGGTCAAGTAGAGTCAATGAGGCTTGCTATCCTTTTATAGACAGCTCTCACTTGTCAGGAATGAAAAACGGTTCCAAGGAAGATGAACAAACATGGGTACAGGCCTTCAGCTGACAATTAACGAAAAAGCAAGGTAGAGAAATTTACAAGTATACCCTCTAAAAGGCAGTGCAAAATGGTGCATTAATTTAAACAAAGTGCCATGGCAGCAACCGCCATTTTAAATATCAAATATCATATCCAGGCCACACTCACAAATGGACTACATTTAATAAGATACGATGGTTAAGAAAGTGCTAATGATGTCTACCACATCCTTAGCACCCAATATCTTCCTCGTCTTTTCAACGATAACCAAATAGGATAAGTCACCGAGCTTTACACTATTAAACAACACTGTGTATCCAAAACAAACACTATTTTGACACACAGGGGGGGCTGAAGGCCCACAGTTAAACATCATTGTGATTGTCTATTGATAATTTCCTTCCTGTCAATGGGTAGGGGGGCTGAAACTCGCAAGTCCGATGCAGAATTGCCCATCGACAAAAAGCAAATTATCAAAATACAGGGGGCTAAATTATATAATGGATGAGAACTAATCAAGAACAAACATCCAACTCTTGCTCAAAGTCATTAACAGCCAAACACGTGACTGCTTGATTGAATGACTCCCAGTTTGTCAACAGGTGGGGGCTGACAGAACCTAAATAAACTTTCTTTTCACCCACACAAGATCCAAATAAGGAAAACTACCAAATAGGGTCAATATCTAGACCCAACGCACAAAGACATTCAACCATTGCCAACTTCTGAGGACAAAATGCTTATCAATAAGAATCCACTTACAGATAAGCAAGGGGGTTAATGTAGGTACATAGTGTTCACTCAGTCCTTCAAAGTACAAAAGATACCAAATTGAACGCCTGCAACAAGCTTATAACTCATCGAACGCCTGTGATGAGCTTATAACTCATCTAACACCTGCAATGAACATACAATTCATCACACTTTCGTGATGAACTTGTACTCGACACGAGCCAAAACAGATTTTAGTTAATGAAAACCTGCGATGAATATTATATGTGTGCGGTTCAATGATGAACCTTGGACGCGTGCGACTTCGTGACAAACCTCAGATACATGCGATTCTGCAACGAATTTCAGAGGTGTGCAATCTTGCGATGAACCCAAGACCATTATAGAACCGTGGGTCGATGTGAACCGGAGTTCAATAATCGATCACACATGAAACTTTAAGTTGCATGTGTGATAAGTGCCATGTAGGTTAGTGAAAGAACATGCCCGCCATATGATGACGTAACCAACGCCACGTCTTGTTAAGTAGGATGTGAAAGAAAGTAGTACGCATGGATTATGAGGATCCTCAGGTGAAAGGAAAATCAACCCTTGAGAGATCTCATAAGACACATGGTGAAACCCTAGTAGTGCTCCTTAATGATCGACAATAAATCTAATATTCTCTTTCCCAATAGGAACCGAGCACTTTTGGCTCCTTCCTTTTGGGACCTCAGGATCCCTCCTTATAAATGAGGATCCTCCTTTTAACAAAGGTTATTCATTCAGCCATTGATTCACTCAAACATTGGATTCCCTGTTCATCCTAACCAGTCGTCTTATTACTCCCTCTTGCCTTAACCTCCCAATTGATTCCCTATTTCCAATCTTCCTTTGTCCTTTAAGGAGACCACTCTCACATAGCCTAACCACACCTCACCTACACCAAGAGGTAAGTCCAAACCCTATTGTACCTATTGATACCCCTGCACCTACTGTGAATGACCTTGACATTCCTATTGCTCAAAGAAAGGGAGTCAGATCATGCACTACCAAACACCCTGTTACCCAGTATGTCTCTTATGATCACATTTTCCCCTCATACCATGCCTTCCTATCTGTAGTTGATTGCATCCATGTACCCAAAAATGTTGTAAAGGCCTTAAAATATCCTGAATGGACAAATGCTATGAAGGAGGAGATTAATGCCCTCCATAAAAATCAAACTTGGGAATTGGTGGATCTTCCAAAAGAGAAAGACCCAGTGGGGTGTAAGTGGGTGTTTATAGTTAAACACAGAGCGGACGGGACAATTGATAGGTACAAAGAAAGATTAGTAGCCAAGGGGTACACTCAAGTGTACG
This sequence comes from Nelumbo lutea, assembly GCF_056320005.1. NCBI lineage: Eukaryota > Viridiplantae > Streptophyta > Magnoliopsida > Proteales > Nelumbonaceae > Nelumbo > Nelumbo lutea. Next base: position 60,640,831 of record NC_142688.1, read on the forward strand.
GGGTTGATTGTGATTAGAGATTTGCTCCAGTAGCTAAGATGAAGTTAATTCGAGTTCTTTTATCATTAGATGCTAACCTTGACTAGGAATTGCATCAACTGGACATAAAGAATGTCTTTTTAAATGGTGACCTAGAGGAGGAGGTGTACATGGTTCAACCCCTAGATTCTATGCCAGGGGAAGTGAAAATAAGATGTGCAAGCTGAGAAAGTCTCTTTATGGTTTAAAGCAATCTCCCAGGGCTTGGTTCAATAAGTTATATATGGCAGTTTAGCAAGTAGGATTCAAGCAATGCCAGTCTGATCACGCACTCTTTGTAAAGAAATGTTGAGAACATGTTGTTGTATTGATAGTGTATGTGGATGATATCATCATTAAAAAAAATTGGAGTTCAGAAATACAAAAGTTCAAACAATTCCTTGCATCTAAAATTGAAGTGAAAGATTTAGGTCCTCTAAAGTATTTTGGTCCTCTAAAGATTTAGGCATCTTCATTTCTCAAAGGAAGTACACCTTTGAACTGTTACAAGACATAGGCAACCTAGGCGCAAGGCCAGCAAATACCCATATGGATGTTGATCATAAATTGCGTGATTGTGATGGTGAACCTATGAAAGATGTGAAATAGTTCTAAAGGTTAGTGGAAAAGTTGATTTATTTGTCCATGACCCGTCCAGTCATTGCATATTTAGTTGGGTCCTAAGCCAATTCAAGCACTCTCCTAAGAAACCACACATGGAGGTAGTAGAGAGAGTCCTTAGATACTTAAAAACGTATTCAGGGATAGGTCTACCATTCAGTAAACATAATCACCTAAAGGTGGAAGTCTTTATAGATACTGATTAGGCAGGTGTTGTGGATGACAGAAAGACCACAAGTGGGTATTATACATCTGTGGGAGGAAATCTAGTGACCTGGAAAAGCAAGAAACAAAGTGTGGTAGCAAGGTCAAGTGCTGAAGTGGAGTATAAAGCTATGGCACATAGGGTAGCTGAAGTTCTTTGGCTAAACAACCTTCTTGGGGAGCTTGGAGTTGATGTTCATAATCCTATGCCGCTTTACTATGACAACAAGGCAGCCATAAACATAGTCAGCAATCATATCCTACATGAGAGGACCAAGCACATTGAAGTAGACAAAAACTTCGTAAGAGAAATATTGGAAAAAAAAAGTGGAATTTGCATCCCATATGTCAACTGCAAGGAACAACTTGTTGATGTCCTCACAAAAGGATTTCCACTCTTGGCACGAGTTATGTGACAAGCTGGGCATGATAGACATATTCCACCCAACTTGAAGGGGAGTGTTGTGAGGGTTGTTTATTTTGTTATTTTACAATTGTTGGTAGCATTTTGTTTGCCTAAGATGCTATCAGCTAGTGTCTTTTATTTCCTTCTTACTTTTTTATTAGTAGGGAGTGCTGCTAGGGGCATAATTGTATTTTTCTTATTCTTTATATTAAGTTAATATAAATTATAAGCTGGGTGCCGCCAGCTATAGTTTTTTATTCCCAATCGAATCTCTCTCTCTCCCTTCTCTTCTCCTCTCCTCTCTCTTCTCTTCTCTCTCGTCTCTCTCTATCCAGGAAAGATTACACTCTTGTCATTGGCTACTTATTCATAGTCACTCTTCCAACCTGATGTCCAAAATTCCCTCCTTTTTAGTGATTTGCAGGAGGAAATGTATATGGAACTTCTATCTGTCTTTTATGATGATGTGGGTAGGATGGTGTACAAATTACAAAAGTCCTTATATGACTTGAAGCAATCACCTAGAGCATGGATTGACATGTTTAGAGGAAAATTAATTCGCTTTTCATATACACAGACTCAACCAGATCATACACTCTTTACCAAGAGGAGAGGATCAGTTATATCAATGTTGATTGTATATGTGGATGATATTGTGGTTACAAGGAATGATCTCAATGAGATTGATGAACTAAAGAAGTCATTATAGTAGGAATTTGAAATTAAGGTTCTAGGTAAGATAAAGTATTTTCTAAAGATTGAAATTGCAAGATCCAAACACGGAATATTCATTAGAGGAAGTATGTGTTGAACTTACTATAGAAAACTAGGAAACTAGAAGTTAAACCGGATAATACTCCTATTGATTAAAACCACAAGATTAACACTCATATGGTGAATTGGTAAAGGATGTGGAAAAGCATCAAAGGATGGTGGGATGACTCCTATTGATTAAAACCACAAGATTAGCACTCCTCCCCAATAGTGGTCGTAGTACGACAAGTAGAAGGGAAGCCCACAAGAACACACAAGTAAGATCGAGGAAGCCCTGGGATCCTTCGCTCTCGATGGGGGTCTTAAGGTTCGCGAGTTCTCCAAGTCTCTGGCAGGGCCGACATATACCTAGTTCGTCAAACTCACTACCAAAAGCATTGACTCATGGACTGAACTGGCCAAAAGATTCCTATCAAAGTGGTTCACCTTGGAGAGGAATCTAACAATGGCTGACTTACGGAACACAGAGTAGCATGCAGGGGAAGATCTCCTAGCATATGTCCTGCGATTTCAGAAGTTGACCCACTCCATCTTCGACGACCATGCTGCAGAGAAGAGCTTCGTTGAACAATGTGTACACAGGATGTAGCCTACCAATATAATAGGCATAAAAAAATGTGGAAGTGGACACGTTCAGTCAACTATGGAGGTGCACAAAGAGATCGGCGCACACGGTCAAGAACACTTCGGCCCAATCCGTGTTGATGCTGGGGTAGTATGGAAGAATGAAGCCTACGCAGTCGATCAGAAGCCCCGCAACAACAGAGGGCCCAAACAAGGGCCTTATTATCGAAACAACCCCCAGTGTAAGAAGAATAACTTATCGATCCCTCCTCCTTTCCCTACACCAAGGAGGAGGTAGTAATGATCCTAAATAAGTTAGTCAAGAACAAGGTGATCAACTTGCCGCCACCACCACCGGGAGTGGACCCGGAGAAAGACAGGCGCGGGGGAGGATGGTGAAACTTCCACCAATCGCCACAACATTACCTAATGGATTGTTTTTCCCCAAGAGGGCTATTCATACAAAAGGTAAAATTGGATGACTTCAAGAAAAGGAACCTTGCATAGGTAGAGCTTGGAGCTTCAACAATTTTTCAGTAAGCAAGGAGCAAACACCTCGATGAGGAGACAGGCCATTAGAGTGCTGGTAGAAGCATTCAAGAGATCATTGGAACCCTACTGACCTGATCGGACCAGTGTAGAGTTCACACTAGACAACATGCTGGCTACTAACCCCCACCATAATCGACCCTTGTACATTATTGTAAGGGTGGGGTGTTTTGAGATGAGAAGGTCTGTGGTTGATCTCAGAAGCTCTGTCAACCTAATTTCTATCCACATATTAAAAGTGATGAATATAAAGAAGGAGACAGTTAAGGGTTTGCTATGGAGGTAGCTGACTTTAATGGCAATGCATCCATCACAGAGGGGTCTATCGAGCTGCAGGTAGCGATCAAGCCGTTATCCATCATATAGGAGTTCTAGTTCATCTCGGGGAAGATCGCCTACCATACCCTATTGGGGTGACCACTGATACATAGTCTAGCTCTAGTTCCATCAACGTGCCATCAATGCATAAAGTCCAAGCACAATGGATGCATGATAAAAATTCTAACAACCAAGGTCCCTTTTGACAAGTCAAAGGCTTACCTGCAAGATGCGATCTACTACACAGAGCTAGCTGATGAAGGGGGAACAAGGATAACCAAAGTAGAGGGACTACAGTTGTTGAATCTTGTGCGGAACAAACCCTCAGCAATGCTGGAAAGAAAGAAGAGCACCAGATGTGTATGGATGACCGACAATGACTGGAAAAGCTATTACACTACCATCATGGACTACGAGGACAGTGAACCATTGGTAGCCAAGAGGGTCATTCTTAAGGCATGATCTTATAGATTATAATTCATCTATTGATATTTTGATCATGTTAGAGAAGAGAATCTTATCACAAGTTATAGTTGCTATCACTGAACAGTTTTTGAAATATATATGCTTTAGCCATATGAGCGTATCCCCAATCATCTTCGAATTGCATGCTTTAACAATTGTAACTTTTCCTTAATAAGACCGTATCTACGAATGACATCGTAGTAGTCTCTTCACAAAAAGATGCATCACAACCTGAACAAGTACCACAAACGTTAAAGGTATGATGATAAAACACACCAAATACATAACTAATGATGGAATCAGGAAATATTGAGACTCACTCGCGATAACAAGAATAAAAGGAAAGAAAATTTAGAGTATTGCAATGAAATACGGGCACCTCTCAAGTATATGAGGGATTCCATCGATACGGTGGAAGAACCCTTAGAAGAGATCGAACTTCCTATTATAACACCATTGTGTATCAAAATACCCGAGAGGATACATCAACCTGCCAATAACCTCCACCATGTTATAACACCTTGGCCCTTCCACACCTGGGGGGGGGGGGTATATTTGATAGGCAAAATCCATTCACCTTCCTAGGGATACTGCTTCATCATAGTGGCCACTGACTATTTCACTAAGTGGAAGGAGGCTATACCCTTAAGAAGGATCTATGCAGAAAATATAGCAAACTTCCTCAAGCAACATATATTTCATCGATTCAGAGTTCCAATGAGGATTTTGATACACAATGGCTTGTCCATTAAGAATCAGGAAGTCCAAGACCTTTTGGGACAACACGGAGAAAGACTGGGCACATCTACAACCTATTACCTACAAGAAAATGGGCATGCAGAGGCTACTAACAAAACTTTACTGAGAATGTTGAGCAAGATGGTGGCTAACAATCAGAAGGATTGGTTAGAAAAATTATGAGAAATCCTCTGGGCTTATCATCAAGAAGTGGTGCTACCAGCAGAGATACAAATGGTCCCCGCTCGTATAGCTTTCACAATGGGGAAAAGATTCAAAATAGAGGACATGGATCAGCTGCTTTGCGAAAGGCTAGAATGTGTTGACGAGGACAGGGAAAGAGCATTACGACAAATCAAGTACAAACAAGCCTTAGCTGCGAACTTTAACAAACTAGTGAAGCCTAGAAAATGTAAAGGAGACAAGGTCCTTAAAATGGCACTCCACAACAGGCAAGGAAAATCCATTGAAAATTTTGCTCCTACTTGGGATGGACTATATGCGATCCAAGAAGCTCACCCCTTCAGCTATTATGTTCTAAAAACTGCATGCACCGAGGAGGAAGATGAAATGGTGAATGGTTACTGGTTGAAGCCATATTTTGAATAGAATTGTATAAGATGTGCTATGTCTGTCACATATATTTCTCTTGGCGATGAATATATTGAATATGTTGTATCCACTTTTAAATGAAAATTTTACAAGTTCTTGTATGTTGCATCTCACATAGTTAGCCTGGAAATGACATGCGATGAGTTCCTGATGCACATACTAATGACTTATGTCTTGCGATGCACTTTGAGTTTTTACGATAAAGTTTTGTTGTACTCATGTATTCTGAAAATGCGATGAAGTGATGATTCTTTGTCAATGAATATTTTGTTTGATGCAATTTGTGTGCTAAGTCTTGACTATGCTTCTCATATATACAACTATACATATATACATATATGCATTTATTCCTTGGCTAGTTTCAGGATGCCACGGCCGGTTCCACAATGTCGCATGCTCCATGCGAAGCCCCTAGCAACCTAGGCACGCTCATATTCATTCCCTGGCCAGTTCCAGGATGCCATGGCCATTTCCACGATGCCGCATGCTCCATGTGAAGGCCCTAGCAACCCCAGGCCCACTCATGCTTATTCCTTGGCTGGTTCCACAATGCCACATGCTTCATGCGAATGTGCTGGCAACCCCAGGTGAACTCATATTCATTCCTTGGCCGGTTCCAGTATGTTGTGGCCAGTTCTAAGATGTTGCATGCTCCATGCAAAGGCCATGGCAACCCTAGGAGCGATGACAAAACAGGACAGAAACAATTAATCAGCCCTCAGGGCTAGTTGCCTTCCCAAACATGGTTGTGATGAAACTCTGACTTATGCTAATTATCTACATTATGACTGAACCACAACTATATCGCCCTTGAAGGGCCTTGTTTTCTCAAGGGACATTTGACTCTTGCGTGGAAAACAAAACCGCATTTTCCTACAAGGTTCCTATGAACATGCCGTTTATCCAACTATTTACATTATGTTATCAAGATAATTCTTTCGAATTTGATGATATTAAAGATATCAGAACAACACTTGGTTCCTTTTCTTTAACGATTTGCGTTAAAGTACAGTATACTTATGCCGATATACATTTGTGATAAAGTTCACAAAATACACGACTTTAAATGTTTGGATCTTATTATTTTCAAAATAACATTTGGCACTTACACTGAATCTCCAAACTAAGGGGTACACGTGATTTGTTTTGCTGGTGCACGTGATGCGATAAAGTTTTGTTTCAAGGATTTGATGCTTTCGATTTTGGGCGAACATGGCTCACTATCAACACGAACGTTGTATCTAACAAAACCACAGAACTTCCTTAAGTTTCAAAACTCTTTGATGCGTGATAGAGCCTTACTAGATGTTATTGCCATGACTCTCTCATGACTGATAATACCTAAGTTCCAAAATGATGTACTACATGCTAACATTTTTTACGGTTGAATTTCTGAGAGTTCAAGCATAAACTAAAGGGTATCATGTGTGACAATGCTAAGAAACAGTAACGATATAGTTCTTTAAGTCGCTAGACAATATAGACAACATCAAGTATAAGTCAAAATAAAATCCTTTTCTCGTCATTACAAAAGCTTCAGTGATTTACAGGATGAGAAATTATAGATGTTTACATGGCGGACCAGCTTTTTCTCATTTTATCTATGTCGTCTAGGCCCTGCTTTCGTGCCTCGAAGTCCATCAATTCCTTTTCCTCTGCCTCATATTGGGACACTATCTTCCGTTGACAGCCACACCCTTCCAATAGGGCTTCCAACTTCTCAGTAGCCTTCTATGCGAAGGCAAACATATTTTAGAGATCAATCAAAAATAGATTGTGGTCCCTTGAAACCTGCCTTCCTGGGCCAGTAGAACGAATCACTCTTCAATATGCTCCATCTTGAAACCGAGAATAGTAAAAGACTCGCAGGTCCTCCACCATTGAGCAAATTCAAACCATGAGAGCTCATTGCTGGGCTGATTCATGATGCAGTCCATCATCGCCACAATGGTATTCAATGTTGTCCCTACAATCACTGGGGGAGGTCAGCAGATGGCAGCCAACCGCTCCGAATGTTGATCAAGGCAAACTTGGCAACTGCGCTCGACATGGAGTACATGTTGTGCTTGCAAAGACCCTGGATACAGACAGGGTCTACGGTGTCATAACCCAGGGAACGACGTCATTCTTGGTGCAATATTCCTTAAGCTCCTCGTCATGTGACAACGCCTCAACCGGTGACACCGCCTTGAAGCATGTAGCTTCACTCTCAGGCCGGACCTCCGGGTCAATGGGAATGTCGGCCTCAATAGTCACCAATTGTAACCCCTTCCTCACGATGAACTTCTAGCATTATCGTCTCACGCGGTGCCCCAATTAGCACCTCAGCCGTAGTGGTTTCCTGTGCCTTAGCATTGGTCTGCTAGGACATATAGACTGGTGGTTTAGGTGCACCGCTGATCGATGGACCTTCCGGAGTAGCTGCAACCTCATGAACTGGTTCAGCATGTGCATCCCTCAATACCTCCGTGGGAACTTCCTGCGCGATGGCAACTAGAGCAACGCCATCAACACCGGCACTTTCAGTAACCTCCTGGCCCTGATTGGGGGGTTGCGATGATTGTAATTCACATACCAACCACTTGATAGTCGGCAAGACTGGTACGGTAGAAGGATTCACATCAAAAGGGACCTGCAATGAGCAAGACTTCAGGCGATCAATACACAAGATAATCGCAATACAAGAGCTAATACAAACAAAGACATTACATATACCTTTTCACCCACACTGTCCTTGCAAGGGACTTCTGGGCCCTCTATGCCAAGCTGAGTTCCATCTGGCTCCACGCACTTCAGAACAAAAGATTGTAAGTGGATTAGTAACGAGAGCAGAAAACTAATCACAATCAGAACAATGCAAATACATCAGTACATAAGTTCTTACCAAATCAACCTTTTCAGGCCCCCTCCTCCGAGGACGGGGATCCATCTTCTTCACACATCCACTTGAGAGACAGACGGAAGTGACTTTCTCAGCAGGTATGACCACTGCCAATTGCATCGATTCTGTATCAGGTGCGTTGTTCATCTCAAGTGTCAGGGCAGGAGGATCGTGCCTAACCTCTTCCTGGCCTTGTGGTGGCAAGTGCTTACCTTGACACTCCTTGGCTCGCGATGAAGCCGCGTCTTAGGCAGGGGCATGCGGCACAGTTGGCATAGAGGGCTCAGGTACGCGGGACACCCTCGCTGTCCTAGGCCTCTTCGCCATAGGAGGGTAGCTGCTCTCACCTTCCTCAACAATGAGGTAGGGGCACGCGACACAGTTGGCATAGGGGGCTCAAGTGCGCGGGACACCCTCGCTGTCCTAGGCCTCTTCACCACAAGAGGGCAGCTGCTCTCACCATTCTCAACAATGGGTCACTTCCCCTCACGCTTGGTACCCATTACCCTTGGCGAGCCTGTAGGAGGGCTGACTAGCCCCTCCCCTTGGTTGGTTGCATGACCCTCAGGAGGAGCCAACACATGACATCGACAAGGGTTTCATCACATCAACATCTGAAAGCCCCCAAATAAGGCACAGAGATAGGCGAAGTGGAGGGATTTGCAACCCTGGGCCCTCGCATTCCTGCGATAGGGAGTCGTGCACACCTGGGAAATGCCAGTCATGGTGCCGAGTCCAAAAGATGACTTCCCCCGAGAACTGCAGAAACTGAGAACCCATGTCATCATAGCCAAATTTCCAGAGCACCCTATTTGGATGGTAAACGGCCAATTGGGCTTCCCCATAGCGATTAAGGTACACAATGACACCAGGCCAAAGTATCAATCACGCTACGGCTGCAACAGGGTGCTCAATTCCCACGGTGCACTGCTGGTCTCCATCTTCAGGGACTAGGGTGCCGATGCAGAAAGACATTGAGTGGCACACAACTTGGGAATACGGCCTCCATACAAATCACTCAAGGGAGGATAGCTTCAAATCAATCTCACTTATTTTGAAGTGCTTATGCCTGCTGGCATGGAGTCAGTGCTTTCCCATGCAAGCATCGATCACACGCTCTTTAGTCTTGTCCCCTACCATAGTTTCGATGGAAACACGGATCGGGGAGAGTGGACGAGGTGCGATGCTGAGATCAAAACGCTTACACAATAACATCACAGGAAAGGTGCACAAATGTAACTGATTCGCCTCTTAAGCTCGGATCCATCATTTGTTGGACAGTGTCATCCATTTGCCCGTACAAGTAGCCCAAGAACATGGAAGCCAAGGGGAGCTGTTGACCGCTAGCCGCGATAACAACAAGTGGAATCAAAACCACACGCAACTTGTAATCAGGCAACCCAGGGAAGAGGAAACGGGAGGCAACGTACAAAATGAAAATGGCAAGGTGGCACTGGCTATCCACCCCCGTACCATCACATCCCTCATGCCGTGGGACTTGAACCAGTACTCCAACCACGCCTCCAACGGCATCTTTTTCCAGGCAGTTGACTGATCTACCTGAGCTTTAAATGCAGCAATCTCGTCGAAAAGCTCATCACAGATCTTCCTCAAATCAACAGGAATAAACTCAGGGTGTTGGAGATGCTAAGAAGACACTAACCCACCAATGGGTAATGCCAGTAAAGCGACGACATCTTCAACAAGAACAGTAAATTCACCAAACACAAATGTGAGGGTACAATAACACCAGTGCTCCAAACGAGGTTTGACGTACTTCACCCCCTCCCTACCCAAAAGGTCCGTGTAGCAATCCACGAACCGAAGAAAACCAGAGTCTTGCAGCATCCGGCAATACATCAAATTCTCCAATATGTATTGTGCCCAGGCGGTATAACTATTGGGCGACTTCGAGCTATCAGTCCTAGACTCCTGACATTTGGACGAGACCGGCTGGAGTGGCTGGCCATAGAGGCACAATAGTTCATAACCGTCAACGGCATCGAATGTACCACCCTCACCCCTGGCCATCGGCATTGGAGGCCAAAACCCCTTACCACCGTCGGCCACCATGGCTGCTTCGCACTCCGACAGCATCTCTATCGTATCAACCTCCCTAACGAAATCGAAAAAGGAACACTCAGCCTTCTTCTGGTGAGGAGCCATCATTGACAGACAAAAACTCGATTGAGAAACAAGAAAAGGAGTGCAAAGAGGGTTATAGGACAAACAAAGAAGAGACAAAAAAGCGAATAGAGAGATGATAACAAGAAGACGAAGTAGAGAGTCAATGAGGCTTGCTATCCTTTTATAGACAGCTCTCACTTGTCAGGAATGACAAACGGCTCCAGGGAAGATTAACAAACATGGGTACAGGCCTTCAGTCGACGCTTAACAAAAAAGCAAGGTAGAGAAAGTTATAAGTGTACCTTCTAAATGGTCGGACAAAATGGCGCATTAATTTAAACAAAGTGTCACGGCAACAACCACCATCTTAAATATCATATCTGGGCCACACTCGCAAACGGACTACATTTAATAAGATACGATGGTTAAGAAAGCACTAATGATGTCGGCCACATCATTAGCACCCAATATCTTCCCCGTCTTTTCAACGGTAACCGAATACGATAAGTCACCAAGCCTTACACTATTAAACAACACACACAGGGGGCTGAAGGCCCACACTTAAACATCATTGTGATTGTCTTTTGATAATTTCCTTACTGTCACTGGGCAGGGGGGCTGAAACTTCCGAGTCTGATGCAGAATTGTCCATCGACAAAAAGCAAATTATCAAAAGACAGGGGGCTAAATTATATAATGGATGATAACTAGTCGAGAACAAACATCCAACTCTTGCCCAAAGTCATTAATAGTTAGTTTGTCAACAGGCAGGGAGGCTGAAATAACCTAAATAAACTTCCTTTTCACCCACATGAAATCCAAAGAAGGAAAACTACCAAATAGGGTCAATATCCAGACCCAACGCACAAAGACATTCAACCATTGCCAACTTTTGAGGACAAAATACTTATCGATAAGAATCCACTTACAAATAAGCAAGGGGTTAATGTAGGCACATAGTGCTCACTCAGTCCTTCAAAGTACAAAAGATACCAAATTGAACGCCTGCAACAAGCTTATAACTCAGCGAACGCCTGTGATGAGCTAATAACTCATCTAACGCCTGTGATGAACACAACTCATCGCACTTTCGTGATGAACTTGTACTCGACACGAGCCAAAACAGATTTTAGTTAATGAAAACCTGTGATGAATATTATATGTGTGTGGTTCTACAATGAACCTTGGACGCGCGCAACTTTGCGACAAACCTCAGATACATGCGATTCTGCAACGAATTTCAAAGGTGTGCAATCTTGCGATGAACCCAAGACCATTACAAAACTACGGGTCAATGTGAACCGGAGTTAAATAATCGATCACACATGAAAGGAAAGTCAACCCTTGAGAGATCTCATAAGACACATGGCGACACCCTAGTAGTGCTCCTTAATGACCGACAACAAATCTAATATTCTCTTTCCCAATAGGAACCGAGCACTTTTGGCTCCTTTTAGCGAAGGATATTCATTCGGCCATTGATTCACTCAAACATTGAATTCCTTGTTCATCCTAACCAGTCGTCTTATCACTCCCTCTTGCCTTAACCTCCTAGTTGATTCCCTATTTCTAGTCTTCCTTTGTCCTTTAAGGAGACCACTCTCACATAGCCTAACCACACCTCACCTACACCAAGAGGTAAGTCCAAACCCTGTTGCACCTATTGATACCCCTGCACCTACTGTGAATGACCTTGACATTCCTATTGCTCAAAGAAAGGGGGTCAGATCATGCACTACCAAACACCCCGTTACCCAGTATGTCTCTTATGATCACATTTCCCCCTCATACCATGCTTTCCTATCTATAGTTAATTGCATCCCTGTACCTAGAAATATTGTAAAGGCCTTAAAATACCCTGAATGGACAAATGCTATGAAGGAGGAGATTAATGCCCTCCATAAAAATCGAACTTAGGAATTGGTGGATCTTCCAAGAGGGAAAGACCCAGTGGGGTGTAAGTGGGTATTTATAGTTAAACACAGAGTAGACGGGACAATTGAAAGGTACAAAGAAAGATTAGTAGCCAAGGGGTACACTCAAATATACGGGGTTGACTATGATGAGACATTTCCTCCAGTAGCTAAGATGAAGTTAATTCGAGTTCTTTTATCATTAGCTGCTAACATTGACTAGGAATTGCATCAACTGGACCTAAAGAATGCCTTTTAAAATGGTGACCTAGAGGAGGAGGCGTACATGGTTCAACCCCCTAGATTCTATGCCAAGGGAAGTGAAAATAAGATGTGCAAGCTGAGAATGTCTCTTTATGGTTTAAAACAATCTCCCATGGCTTGGTTCAATAAGTTTCATATGGCAGTTCGGTAAGTAGGGTTCAAGCAATGTCAGTCTGATCACACACTCTTTGTGAAGAGATGTCGAGAACAAGTTGTTGTATTGATAGTGTATGTGGATGATATCATCATTACAAGAATTTGGAGTTCAGAAATACAAAAGTTCAAACAATTCCTTACATCTAAGTTTGAAGTGAAAGATTTAGGTCCTCTAAAGTATTTTCTTGGAATTGAAGTTGCCCACTTAAAAAGGGGTATCTTCATTTCTCAAAGGAAGTACACCTTTGAACTGTTACAAGACACAGGCAAGTTAGGTGCAAGGCCAACAGATACCCATATCGATGTTGATCATAAATTGGGTGATTGTGATGGTGAACCTCTGAAAGACGTGAAATAGTTTCAAACGTTAGTGGAAAAGTTAATTTATTTGTCCATGACCCATCCAGACATTGCTTATTTAGTTGGGGTCCTAAGCCAATTTATGCAATCTCCTAAGAAACCACACATGGATATAGCAGAGAGAGTCCTTAGATACTTAAAAAAGTATTCAATGGCAGGTCTACCATTCAGTAAACATAATCACCTAAAGGTGAAGGTCTTTATAGATGCTGATTAGGCAGGTGTTGTAGATGACAGAATTCCACAAGTGGGTATTGTAAATTTGTGGGAGGAAATCTAGTGACCTGGAAAAGCAAGAAATTCCACAAAGTGTGGTAACAAGGTCAAATGCTGAAGTGGAATATAGAGATATGGCACATGGGGTGGCTGAAGTTCTTTGGCTAAACAACCTTCTTGGGTAGCTTGGAGTTGATGTTCATAATCCTATGCCTCTTTACTGTGTCAACAAAGCAGCCATAAACATAGCCAGCAATCCTATCCTACATTAGAGGACCAAGCACATTGAAGTGGACAAACACTTCATAAGGGAAATATTGGAAAAAAAGTGGAATTTGCATCCCATATGTCAACTCCAAGGAACAACTTGCTGATGTCCTCACAAAAGGACTTCCATACTCTCGGCACAATGAGTTATGTGACAAGTTGGGCATGATAGACATATTCAGCCCAACTTGAAGGGGAGTGTTGTGAGGGTTGTTTATTTTGTTATTTTACAGTTGTTGGTAGCATTTTGTCAGCCTAAGATGCTGTCAGCTAGTGTCTTTTATTTCCTTCTTACTTGTTTATTAGTAGGGAGTGCCGGTAGGGGCATAATTGTATTTTTCTTATTCTTTATATTAAGTTAATATAAATAATAAGTTGGGTTCCACCAGCTATAGTTTTTTATTCCCAATCGAATCTCTCTCTCCCTTCTCTTCTCCTCTCTTCTCTCTTCTCTCTTCTCTTCTCTCTCGTCTCTCTCTATCCAGGAAAGATTACACTCTTGTCATTGGCTACTTATTCATGGTCACTCTTCCAACCTGATGTCAAAAATTCCCTCCTTATTAGTGATTCACAAGAGGAAATGTATAGGAACTTCTATCTGGCTTTTATGATGATGTGGGTAGGATGGTATACAAATTAAAAAAGTCCTTATATGGCTTGAAACAATCACCTAGAGCATGGATTGACATGTTTAGAGGAGAATTAATTCGCTTTTAATATACACAGACTCAACCAGATCATACACTCTTTACCAAGAGGAGAGAATCAGTTATATCAATGTTGATTGTATATGTGGATGATATTGTGGTTATAAAGAATGATCTCAATGAGATTGATGAACTAAAGAAGTCATTATAGTAGGAATTTGAAATTAAGGTTCTAGGTAAGATGAAGTATTTTCTAAAGATTGAAATTGTAAGATCCAAACACGAAATATTCATTAGAGGAAGTATGTGTTGAACTTACTATAGAAAACTAGGAAAATAGAAGTTAAACCGGATAATACTCCTATATTAAAACCACAGGATTAACACTCAAATGGTGAGTTGGTAAAGGATGTGGATAAGTATCAAAAGATGGTGGGATGACTACTATATTTGTGCATGACCCATCCATATATCTCTTATGTTTTCAGTGTTGGGAGTCAATATATGCATGCTCCTTAGGTTCAGCACTGGGTGGCTATTGATAGGATTCTTGCTTACTTGAAAAAACATTATTGCAAAGGACTATTATTTGTTGATCATGGGTACTTGAAATTGGAGGCCTATACAAATGCATATTGGGTAGGGTTCCTAGGTGATAGAATATCTACATAAGGAGTTTGATCATGTCTATAAGCAGAGTACAAATCTATGGCACATGATGTCTTAGAACTTATTTGTATTAAGTCCTTGTTAGGTGAGCTTGGGATTGTTACTAAGGAACCTATGACGTTGTACTTTGATAATCAAGTAGCAACCAACATCATTCATAATCCGGTCCAGCATGATAGGACAAAGCATAATGATGTTAATAGGAACTTTATAAGAGAGGGTAACAGCTGGAAAAATTTTTATACCATATGTTTCTCCTACCTCAGAGTTGGCTGATGGGGAATTACAAAGAGCAAACTTGAACATGGCATACACAAGTTACATTCCCAAATTGAGAGGGTGTTGAAAATTCTATTGTTATTTGTTTGCTTAGTTTATTTATTTTGTTTAATTAGCATGTTGGGATTACTATCCTTTAGTTAGAAGTTGTTTAAGTAGTAGCTTATTTCCTTTTTATTAGTTGTTAGTAATAACCACCCTGTCAAGGATATATTTGACATTGTACTCATTCTTTTCTTAAGTATAGAACGATAATGGGAAAGAGCAACCACTATTATTGGCTTCTCTTCCCTTTCTTCCTTCTTTCTACTCTTCTTCTCTTCTCTCATAAATTCTCTCCTTTCTATTACTATTATAGTTTTATTTTTTTCCTTTGGTTCTTACTCCTAGGAATCAAACCTATTCTAGTTATTGCTCTGAAGGTTGATTTTACTAAGTTTGATCTTATTGAGAATCTTGCATTGTGTATCTCAAACAAATGATTACGTCAAAAACAAAAAAAAAAAAGATATGACACTTAGACCAAGGACTTGATGCTTCTTTCCTCCTTGATGAGTTTTTATAGCACCAATCTTGTTGTACTAGTCCAAAATCTTTTTAGCACTTATAGTTTGTTCATTTTTTGAGTTCTTTGGAGTAATCCTCAATTTTGGAGATAGTGGTGATGGTATTGATGAAGTTTAACTCATTCAACTAAATCAAGCAATGCTTCCACTTTTTCTTTAGCAAGATGCTTCTAACAAATTTATCAAGGCTCTAATCCAACCTTGCGAGGTTGGATATAATCATGAGGCTAGGTCATCAGAGACGTGTAGATGCATTTAAATCTCGCATGTTCCGTGCTCTAGATGCTGCCTCGCGAGGTTTCCTATTGGCTTAGTTTGGAAAGAGTACAAATATAAATATGTACAGTGCAAATACATATAAAGTAATACAAAATGCAAGGTTTTACACTCTACAAATTTGTATTTATACTCCTTCCAACCTGAGCCTAATGAATTCTGGTTGGCTTCATGAAATCATGTTAATTACTTTGTCCTTCAGTTACACTCGGCTAGGCAGCATCACTCTATCATGAATCCTACGAGTACGAGGCTGTTATCTTGCTCTGCTAATATCATTGTGAGATCTCAGTTTTGTCATCTAACATCGGCCTCAGCATATGTTAATTACTTTGCTCTGATTTGCTATCATGTTTATGATTCCAATTTATTGGTCAATTGTTTTTCCGATATCATATCTTTTCCATATGATAGCCGAACCTTTTTACCTTTCAACCTTCAAATATGCATCCATTGTCTTACAAAAAGAAAAATCTTTAATAGCTTTTTCTTTGATAAAATTTTAATAGCTTTTGAGGATAACTTGAAATTTACTGCCAAAGAGATAATCAAATATGGTGTATCATCACACAGAGCACATTCTTTAGCATCAACATTTATTATTTTTCACAAGCCAAACTTTGATGTCTCACTCCTTCAAAGTATAAAAAAGCCAAGAAAAGAAGATGACTAGCTAGGTTTTGGAGCTGTAAAATGTGTCTTTCTCTTTGAGGGCTTTCAATACTATCCTTATTGTTTCAGATTCTTGTAGGAAGATTGAGATTGAGTAATCTTTGAGGCTGTTTGACTCTAAAGCAGCCTTTGCAGCACGGGCAACGGCCACATCTTTGTTGGAGCAGCGTTTCCCACTTTCAAACGGTGGAAAGCCATTCACTCTAACACGAACTATGCCTCTCTTTTCCCACACACTGTAATCATAATAGGGTTCCTTCCATCCCATCTGCTCACAAAGCTCCTTAAGCATTGTCTTTGGATCCCTTCGTACTTTGTCTGGATTGATCAGTGGCTTCAGAAGCTTCACAAACACCTGCCAAACTTAGCAAATGAAATGAGAACCAAACAATTGTTAGGTTTTCCTTTTTTGTGTTTCATAAAATATTCGATCGCCCCGTTCGATTTTCATAGGCTCAGTTTGGAAAGAGTATAAATACAAATTTATAGAGTGCAAAATCTTGTATTTTGTATATATTTTATATATTTGTATTTGTATTCTTTCCAAATTGAGCCTTAGGCTGTGCTTGGTTGCAGTGCAATTTTATTTGCACTAGTACAAATGCATGGGAGTGAAAAAAATATATATATGCAAATTCTCATTAAATTTTGTTTTGGGTTTTTTCTTTATTCTGCCTCATGTCTTGATTTGCTTCATTTATAATGCAATCAAACAAAATAAGTTAAAATTTAAAACAAAAATAGGTCAGAATTTACACTCAAATCATTTGCACTGCCACAATTTTGCATCAGTATAAATTTATTTAAATTGAACCCAAATATCTGTAAATTAGGTTAAATGGAAATCCGCCTTGACCCAATCCTATTGAATCAGATGACAGTTCATCTGGATCAGGTTGAGGCTGGTCATTAGGTTGGCTCGGGTTAAGGCTGTTCCACACCAAAGCTCCGATTGCCTAACCTGAAAATTTTGAAAAATTAACAAATCCCACCTGACCCAAGCTGCAACTATAGGCCCTAAAATAATGGAAGTGATGGTAATAAGACAAATATATATTACCAAAATGCACTCAATAGTAAAAATTAGTTTTGCCTCCAAAAGTTAAATTCTAAAATCAATAATAGTACCCCCATTTATAAACAATAAATACAATCTTATTAACTCAAATTATTTTATTTTATTTTATTTTATTTTATTTTATTTCATTTTATTTATTGAACCAGTTCTCAATTGATCATTCTCACCTTCACATTATTGAAGAAAAAAAAATGTTTGTTCAGAAAGTATAAATCAGGGCATTTTTATCCACGTAGAAAACAAGAAGAATTAGAACGCCTTGCATCCTTAAAACTCATGCCATATTAGTGGGGATCAGAATTAGGGATGGCAATTTTATCCACAAAACCGGATCCCCGATCCAATTTGCCCCGAACGGGGTGGATTTTTCCCAATTAGAAATGTATACGGGTCGGATTCGGGGATTTTTCTTTTGCCCCGGACCAGGAACGGGGCGGGGATGGGTCTGCTTACAAATCCTCGTACCCGCCCCGACCCAGTTACGAATTATAAAAATACCCTTAAGTTAGGACGGTTTTGAGAATTTGTCTTTTGAGTTTTGAGTTTTGACGTTTTGCCTTGGTGCCTGTTTCTCTTCACAGTGATTACTGATTCACTCTTCGTCTTCCTTCGACCTTCGCACATAGAGACTTTGCCTGCCAACCGGAGAGAAGAGGAACCACCGATCGCCACCACCGCCATAGCACAGAGGAACTGCCGAC
The DNA here is from genome assembly GCF_056320005.1 of Nelumbo lutea. Lineage (NCBI taxonomy): Eukaryota > Viridiplantae > Streptophyta > Magnoliopsida > Proteales > Nelumbonaceae > Nelumbo > Nelumbo lutea. The sequence continues at coordinate 60,659,172 of NC_142688.1, forward strand.
CGCGGGGCGCCGCAGTGATTCACTCTTCGTTCTTCCTCTCTCCGTTCGTCCACTGACCGCTGGGCGCCGCCACCGCCGTAGCAGAGCCCGAATTGTACATAGAGTTTTCATGGATCTCGGTATCCCGTGGGTCATCTATACTAACAGATTACAGAGCCCGAGTTGTTTACTTGGATAAGAAATTTTTTGTACTGATTGACATGTCTTTGTGGGCTTCAGTGTTATTAGATACTATTTCTGTCGTTTCTCCTACTTCTGCATGTTTTAGTTTCTCCTATAATCTGCTTTAGAAGATCGAAGAAAACCATATAAGTTGTAAAACTCCACAAATTGTTCGAAGAAAAAGAAAAGGATGAAAGTAAAAGGCGATGAAGCCCAAAAGAGGAGAGAAGTTTTCTCTAGTTAAGTTTCCACATCGGGGCGGGGATATGTAGGGGATTACCCTTCCCCAAGTTCAATGGTTGCGAGGCGGGGACATGTCGGGATTCCCATCCCCGATGGGGCCACGGGTAGGGGTTGAATCTTTACCCTGATACCGGGGATGGGGCGAGGACTGGTTAGAGGATTTTAGCCACGGGGTGGGGATGGAGAGGGGTGCCCCGCCCCCGTTGCCATTCCTAATTGAAATAAGTAACTTGGGTAAATCACTGAAACCTCCCCTGAAGACAATACAACTTTTATGAAAATAAGAAAGAGAAACTTTCCAATCAGTACCTTGTATTTTAGCTCTAGTAACAATGTGGTCTCCCAACTTTAAATTCCACAATCCAGTGCCCAAACTCTCAAAACGCGATAATCCAGTACTGTTGTTAACGGACTTCCATTATATTAATTTTTCTCTGCGAGTGGGAACTACTGTTCACTGTTCTAACATTTTGAAGAGATCAATTCTCCCTACCGGCACTGATAAACAAAATATGATGCCAGAAAATCTGAAATCAATGAGAAAGCGTCGCCAAAGAGCATCATAAGAAGATATTCTCCATTTATGTGGGAAAATATCGCCGGAACATATTGCATTTGCTGCCATTAGAAGTTTTTTTAATCCTACCCTCATCGGAGAAGATGAACACCAGTTGTCGACGCCGAAGAAGACAAACAAGGTTTTTTTTTTTTTTTGTTTTGCTATTTTGTTTCTATAATTTTTCTATGTAACTTATTATAGGGGTGATGGTTGACGGAGGATGGTCGATGGTCCTTCATCAACCGTCCAACATCAGTTCGTCGACGTCCTAGGGGATAATCAACAAGTGAGTGTTGAACTAGATCCTTTAGAATTTCCTTCTTTCGATAAATCTGAAAATGAAGATGAAGAAGACAAGGAAGAGGATGGAAGAGAAAAATCGTCTGGCTTTGTTTAAGAGCAACTACATCAGGAGGAAGAGATGAGTGAGGAATTGTGGCAAACTCAGGTTTTGAGGAACCGATCAGGAATTTTCCCAAAGAGAGAGAAAATTGAAAGTTGCAGCTTTACCTTTAAGCAATTGATATAAAGGGAAAGTTTGAAAAATAAATCAATTTAAGAAAAGAAATCGGGAGGGTTTGGCACAGTGATTCATATGTAGAGAAAATTTGGAAAATAAATGTTTTTATTAAAATAACTAAATGGGTATTTTAAACATTTTCATGCCTCTTTTTAGATGATTCTAACAGAATGGGTCTACTTACAACTATGTAGGAAAGTTCAGGGGAGGTAATTGCAATTACCAAACTTCAGAGGATGTTTCAACAACAACCAAAAACTTCAGGGGAGATTTGAGAAATTTACCCTAAGGTTGTATTTGGTTTGAAGGAAAAAGTAGGAAAAAAAAAAAGGGAAAAGGTAGAAAAACCTTTACAAACCTTACCATTACCAAAGCCATAAATAATTTCCCCTTCTAGTTTAAGAAAAGAGATAAGGAGGATTTGGCATAGTGATTCATATATAGAGAAAATTCGGAAAATAAATACTTTTTATCAAAATAACTATATGGGTATTTTAAACATTTTCATGCCTCTTTTTAGAGGATTCTAACAAAATGGGTCTACTTACAACTATATAGGAAAGTTCAAGGGAGATGATTGCAATTACCAAACTTCAAGGGAGGTTTGAGAAATTTACCCTAAAACTACATTTGGTTTGAAGGAAAAAGTAGCAAAAAGAAGGGTTTCCCTGCCGTGTATATGTTTCAGCAACTATGTAGGTAAACCAGAGGGGAGATCCTAGTACACGACCAAAACCCTAACAGAGGTATAAGTAACTTCCCCTTCTAGGTAGCAGGATTGATATAATACATCTAATTCCATGCTAAGCCTGTAGGTTTTCTATGAACACCCCATTGCATGGGAATCATCTATTTCACATTAAATGGACTAATATCCAATAAATAAGTGGTGTCTTAATACATCCAATCATATTTATGATTAGGGTTTTAATCAAATTGCATTGGGATCCAACCACACCCAAATCCGGTTTAATTATTGAAAATCTATATATGTTCAAGTCCAATCAAATCTAGGGATCTCTAATTAAATTCAAATTTGTTTTATTAATTTTAAAATAAGAATATACTTAAAGAAGTTAATTAAAAAACTAATTACATTTTAACTTATATAATAAATTTAAATAAATATAAAATATTGAAATTATTAGTTATAAATTTTTCATAATAATAGGCTCGATTTAGGAGTACAAATAGAAATATATAGAGTGCAAAATCTTGTATTTTGTATTATTTTATATGTATTTGTGTTGTACATATTTTATATTTCAATTCCTTTCAAACTGAGCCTTAAGAGCTCATTTACAGCCCTATCTAATATTTCATAATAAAATTGTTTCTCATCACTCCTTGTGCCCATTATCTAATTAATTATCTTAATTTATGAAATTATATTGCTCGAAACATAGGCAATTAACCCAACACACATTGATACAGTGAGTGAGACAAACCTTCCATGCTTTCTCGAGAGAGTAGTCACTATCCAGGAAAACAGCTCCAATAAGCGATTCAACGAGATCTGCAAGAACCTTTAGTTCACTGACAAGTCCCCTCCATTGATCACGCTCCGGATTATCATTAAGTTCTCGTTTGAATTCTTTGAACTGGATGTCACAATAAAAAGAAATATTGGGGTTTAATAATTTCATACTGCAAGAGTTGCAGCAGTATTGGAGATCAATTTCTTTCATTTTTTTTTGTGTTAATTGTCTTCATCAGAACATTTCCAACCGTACTATTTCCAAGCTCTTCGTTTCATACTAATAGATCCATATTTATTCTCTAATAAACAAATAAACAAATAAATAAATATATATATATATATATATATCATTAGAAACTTCGTGGGTTTTTATTGTCTCCCATCAAATTCATATTTACTCTAATAAAACCATTCTTAAATCTCTCTCTCTCTAACCTTAAGAGTCAATATAATATTTCTAACATCTCCCATCCCCATTAAATCTTTATTTTCCTCTTTGTATTATATATATAGATAGTGTAAATTAGATGGATTGGGTTAGGTGATGGGTCAACTTAAATATGAATCTTATCTTGGACCCAAATTAATGTCAAAACCCCCCAAATTGACTCACTAGTACATTGGGGTGAACCAATCTAAACAAATCATTGCTCATTTCCTTGGGTTGTCAGGTTTTTTCTTTGTTTTTTCTTTTTTTTTCGATGAATAGATTTTTCTTTGGTTTTGTTCATTGGGTTCAAGTTTTTTTCTTTGTTTTTATTAATTTAATTTAATGCAAATTTATTTCATGAATTGTTGCGGTTCAAATAAGTAGAAAATATAAAATACTTTCATGAACCATTATTACTTCATTTATCTCCCTTAAAAAGTATATTTTTTTATTTTTAAACAGCATTCCGTGCATCGCACGGGTCACCTTTGGTATAGAGAGAAAGGGAAAGCTGTAAACAGCGATGCAAATATACATGAGAGTGCATAACTCTTAGGAGGATTTTTTATTAGAGAGAGAGAGAGGGGGGGGGGGGGGGGGGGCATATGAAAGGGAGGGGAGGGTAGTGAAGCTGTGAAGGTACTGGGTAGATCCCACCTCGTACGGGATTGTTTAAAACGCAGTGCTTGGTTTAGAAAACAAAATGTTTTAGTGTGTGATTAAAACACTGGTGTGTTCAAAATTCACAGAGGGTCTCCGGGCTTTCCTTTCATTTGTGACAAACACCTATGGTTTTTAAAACTGGATCGGACCGGAAAAACTGGGAATCGGTCATCTGATTAGTTTCGTTTTCCCCCAAATCTATTTTTTCCCCTAAAACTGTTGATTTTGGTCAGCAAATCGCTGAACCGGTCGGTTAACTGTTTGAACAATTTTGACCATTTTTCAATATTTTTTGTTAGAACGGGTCAGTCATTCAGGTTGAACAGTTGGACTATTCGAACTTGTAAATAGACCCCTGACCGGCTCGATCACCGGTTCGTTTTTAAAAAGCATGCAAACACCTGTCCTAAATTTTCGTTTGCGACAAACACCCATCATGAATTTTCAGATTCCAGCCCTTTGCCCCCATCGTTAGTACTTCTTTGGTTAATTTCATAAAATATTCTTATATGATTGTCATGTGTATGTTTAAATATTTTTAAAACCCCAAATTGATATTGAGACTATTTTATAGAAAATTGATAAAATACTAAAAAAACAAAAAATAAATAAAGGAAATTTAAAAATTTGTAAAATATAGGAAATACAAAAAAAGAGGAAAATAAAACTAAAAACAAAAAAAAATCAGAAAACACAACAAAGAAAAGTGGAAAATACAGAAAACACTGAAATTACAAAAAAAAAAAAAGACAACAAAAGGAAAATTGAAAAATAAAGAAAAATACAGAAAATTGTACATAAAGAAAAAGATGAAGATAAAGAAAAATAAATGGAAAGTCTATGATGCTAAAAAGACATGGTACTAGAAGAATTTTGACCAATCAAAAGACACCCATTAATACTGATAAATTCTACCAGATAAGTTAATATGATACCAGCTGATTGATCACAAATTTTTTGGATCATGTCTTTCTAGCTAGTATCATAGTCAAACCCTAGAAAAACACAAAAGAATATAGAATTTAATTGGGCATTTTCATAATTTTATCTTACCACTAAGTCCATTAACAAGAAAGGTGGGGGCAAAATGTGGCTCCTACTTTATATAGCTTCCCTGCCTTTTCCTTCTTTTCTCTGCCTTTCCTTTCTTTTTCCTTCATTTTCCTTCAAACCAAACACAGCCTAGAGGTAGCGCGATAAATGGATCAGATGGAATTAGACATACCAAGATTCAAATTTGGTTTGTTAATATTTGAATTCAAATCAAATATTATCCATCAGATTTGGATACAATCAAATTGAAATTGAATGTTGAGTAGCAACAATTTAAATTAAAAATGATCAAAACATAATATATTATTAGTAAAACGAAATTAAAATGACTTTAATATTGCATATCACGAACAAAATGAATTGAAAATAACTTTCATGGAAAATAAACCTATTACTAATAAAAATACAACATCAGACCAATCACTAATAGTAAAACATAAATAAAGACAGAGATCAGATTAAATCAGATCTGATAGAGGTGGATCATATCAAATACGATAGGGGTAGATCCATATTCCATCCTATTACGAATGGATCAAAATCATATCATCCTTAACCTTTTTTTAAGACTTACACACAAACCAAAGACAATAATGGGCAATATGTAGGCCTGAGACCACACCTTTCTTGTATAATATGCCATGGTAAATAAAGATGAAAGAATAAAAATGAAAATTCTTGTATAATATTCCATGGTAAATATCTTATTTAACTTTAAGGGTAAATTGTAGAAACCTCCCATGAAGCTTTTAACTGCTGTCAAAACCTCCCTTGAAGTTTAGTGATTTGATAAATATCTGAATTCGATTGATTATTTAATTCTTATGCATATTTATTTATACATTTTTATATAAAAAATATTTATTTTATATATTTATTAATTATCTAAAATAATTAATTAGTCGAATTTGAATAGAATCGAATATTCGAATATTCGAATATTTGATGTCCGTCGGATATCGAATTTTTTAATTGGATTTGAATTTGGATATTACCTAATTTGATTCAAATTCAATCCATTTACACCCCTAATCGCAAATAGACCCCTTTCTGAAAGAATCTTCTAATAAAAGGCACAAAATGACCAAAATACCCATGCAGTTACTATTGAGGTTGGTTTCTACAGAAAAAAACAATACAAACTTTATGGAAAAAAAAAAGAGAATTTAAAGTTATAGATATACCTTTGGGTGATTGGTATGAAAGTCAAATTTGAAAAGCAAATCAATTTTAGAAAAGAAATTTAAAGAGTTTGAAGTAGCGATTCATAAAATAATTAATCAGTAGAATTTGAATAGAATCGAATATTGGAATATATAATTGAATTTGAATTCAAACATTGATGTTTGAATATTCGATGTCCGTCGGATATCGAATTTTCTAATCAGATTTGAATTTGGACATACCTGATTTGATTCAAATTCAATCCATTTACCCCCCCTCATTGCAAATAGACCCCTTCTGAAAGAATCCTCTAATAAAATGTACAAAATGGCCAAAATACCCATGCAGTTACTATCGAGGTTGGTTTATACAGAAAAAACAATACAAACTTTATGATAAAAAAAAAAAGAGAATTTAAAGTTATAGATATACCTTTGGGTGATTGATATGAAAGTCAAATTTGAAAAGCAAATCAATTTTAGAAAAGAAATTTAAAGAGTTTGAAGTACCGATTCATATGAAGAGAAGATTTTGAAAATAAATATTTTTGGTCAAAAGTAAGTACCCGTAGGTATTTTGACATTTCCATGCCTCTTTTTAGACGATTCAAACTTGCAATTATATCAGAAACTTCAAGAGAGGTTATTGCAATCACCAAACTTGGGAAAAGTTCAGCCACAAGCAGAAACTTCGGGGAGGTATCATCAATTAACCATTTAGTTCAGCCATTTCAGCTGTTATCAAAAGCCCCTTGATGACTTAAAAGATAAAGCAAATAGATCATCCAATTCAGCCGTCAAATGGCCACTTGGATATAAGACACGGATAGATAAGAGTTGAAATCCATACCCAGTTGAATCCAAAAGGTAGTTCAGGTTCAGAAGAACAAACGCAAACAAAATAAAAGAAAGATCAAAAGATCGAGATATTTACTCTGCTATGGAATTTCTTTTCGTTGTGAATCAGGTATTTGTTTAGGTCATGAAAGATGCAGACGCACGCCAACTTCTCGTTGTCAACGATATCCTTCCGTAGGAGTGTGAGTTGGCCTTGATTGAGCTCCCTCCCTCCGTCGGACTCCACAAGCACGGTAGCAATCAAACAACTGATGACTGCATCTCCGAGGAACTCCAGCCGGTGGTAATTCAGGCTTCGGTTAGAGGACCCATGGGTTCTTGCCTCGTCTAGGAGATCTGGGTTCTTGAATGTGTATCCGATGAGCTTCTGTATTTCGCTGCGTGCAGATGAACATTTATTTTTGCCCATTTCTTCTTTTTCTTTGGAGATTCAGAGGTGAGACCCAGGAATTGGTTTCTGCAGAGGATTTGCTCTGAGAAGCTCCTCCTCCGCTAGCTTTCCCACCATTGGCGAAAGTTGGAGAGAGCAGAAAGGCTCTCTGGTGGTTGTAAGGCAGCTATAAAGCTTGGCCGAGGACCCACAAAAGAAAGTGTGGAATAACGGCAAGTGAAATCTTTAATACAAGGCATGAGATTCCTCTCAAAGAAAAGATAGACAGCGGAGGGAAAGCTCTTATCTCTATTCGCTGTGTTTACATGTATACTGGTGATGGATTGTCTGCGTTTAAGCTCAAAAGGAGTTGTTCCTTTGAGTCCAACCGAATATTGCCACGTTAAAAGCTCACAACGGTAACCCGTTCTATTTATAAATTAACCTTTATTCTTTGAAGTCTCCTTTCCAAAGCAAAAGACATAAAGGGTTTCTGTCGGCATGACAACCCCTGTTAGTGACTCCCACTGTTGAGCAATCAATTGTTAGCTACAGTGGCAAATGGGCATTCGAACCATTGTTTTAAAAACCGACCATTAGAACCGTTTTGGCCACCGATTTCTGGGTTAACAGTTCGATTGCCCGGTGCGAATGGATAGACCACTCTAACAATAAAATTAAAATAAAAAACAATTAAAACCGTTGAATGGGTCAAACGGGTTGACGGCTCAATTGTTCAGATTCATTAACCAATTCAACGGTTTTTTGCTAGAGACCGAGTTTGGGGTAAAATAGAACCGGTTGCCTAGATGTTTTGTGGGTCAAACGGTTCGATTGTCTAAATCAATGGCGATTCAAAAACATTGATTCGAACAACTGGATAGGGGAATGTGAATCTAATTTGCATTGGTTTTAATGTGCATACCAGAGGGAGGAAATTATGGTTTAATTTTGCTTCACATTTGACTTTGTTTTATTTGTTTATAACAAGCATAATAGGAAGTAAAATGATGTAATCTCCAAATTATATGAAAGAGTTTCTAAAAAAATTACATGAAAAGTGAAATAAGTCCAGAGGAAGGTTACTTATTCAAGGGGAGTAAGGTAGGAAGCAAATTCAAGTGGTCCCAAAATTGGCATTGTAAAAATAGAAACAAAAAGGTTTTCAACAATGCACTATACTTCCTTCATGATCATTGAAAAAGCTAGGACGAATTTCTTGGGGTTTCTATCTTTTTTTTCTTTGAATAAATCTCTTAGGCTTGTACGTCAAACAGAATCATTCATGTCCAAGGTTCAAAATATCGATATATCCATGTGTATCAGCAGGGACGTATCAGTACTTAAAATAATACATTTTTTATGTTTTTTTGGTTTTTTTTTCAAAACTTGGTTTTTAAATCTATTTTTAATCATATTTTTCATTAAAAAGAGGCCAATTCTTGAAACACCAATAAATAAATGTATCCTAAAGCCACCAATGCGATACGATACGCCCAATACAGGGCATGTCATATTGAAATTTTGAACATTGTTCAAGTCAGATGGAAGAATCCATCTAAGGGTGAAGGTTAATTTTGAAACAAAGAAATTAAGGACATGCATGGGCAGTGTGTGATTGGAGTGATTGCAAGACACAATGATGGTAGGGTTTCATTCCTCTGAATAAGGATGATTGGCTCGTGTTCAATCAACAAGATAGAAGCATGGGTGGTGGTCCTCCAAGTTCAAGCCTTCAACGGAATTCCAGACTAGTTGTCATCAATGGCTTGAGAGTAATTGAAGACCATTCTTAGAATATTAAAACTATTCTTGAAGAATATTCTATAGTTTGTCAAAACTTTAGTTTAATTACATCCCAGTGTATGTATTTTGAGAGGACAATAACTTGGCAGACTAGTTGGGTAATTTGGAACATAGTAGGGCTATCGCTTGTACTAATCGTTCAAGTTGTCATTTCAATTAATTATCTTTGATTTTGTGATGTTTGTGGTAGGGCCATAGGGCTACCATCACCTCGTTGTGTGTAGTATTTGCTTTATTACACAGAAAGGAATCATGTGGTCTCCACTTTCCATGAGAAAGAATAAGGTAGGAGAAAGTGGGAAATGTTGATCCTATGTGTTTTGATTATAAAAATTCATTGAGAGTATTTGATAAATTCGATAGTCTTAAGTAAGAAGGGGTGAATTGGATGTAGTTTAAAACTTTATATAGTTCAAATTTAAATACCTTTCCTATAAATTTGAAGACAAACCTTTGATACAAATTGTAGTGGAACAAAGACTTAGTCAGATTATTTAACAGTGGACACAAGTGAATAATCAATATGAGCAACTCACTGTTGAAGTATGTAACAACAAACAAGTAAACAATGTAATCATAATAACTACAGGGATTAGCACTTGAATAAAGATAAAAAACAATATTCAAATGTAAATGCTTAAAATACAAAGTAGTTGAAATAAATGAAACAATAATGTAAAGTAAATGTTAAGGATTCTTAGTGGATTTTGCATTTAAATAAAAGAATGATCAAGTAATAAGTTCAATATAATTGAAGAAATGTAAAGGTAGATAAAATGTAAAATGGCAGCAGCATAAGATATGTGTGCTAAAGTTGCAACTAGAGATTAAGGATCACCCACAAGTAAAGAACTAAGAGGACCAACTACAAGAGAATAATCAACTTGAGAACCAAGTTGTTAAAAAAATAGTACTAAACCTCAGGGAGTTAGTGCAATTAGTAAGGCAAGTAGAATTAGTCGCTTAGTAACTACATATCTTGTAGATCAATAAAAAATAAAGTAAAATGAAATAACTAGAAGATAACCAAATGCTCACACTTTTGTAGTTAGCTAAAGAATTTAGTGGAGTTAGTAGCAAAGCAACTATAGAAACTTGAAACAAAATTTAAAAAAAAAATGATAGGACAAGAGAGCACAAAGAAAGGCACACAACAAACCAATTGGTTTGTTAGGACAAGAAAGCACCCAAAAGTCCTATACCTCAGACAGCCTTTGAGGATTTCCACTAACAAAGCCTTATAACCAATAGGACTTCCAAGTGCTTGCATTAACTTGGCAGAGCCTACTAATGCTTGCCCAACCTAACTTGGTAGAACTTATGAGTGTCTACCTAAACCTAACCTAATAGAGCTTTTGTATATCTACCAAATATCAAATGTTACTCAAACTAGAACACCTACATGCACTCAAAGATATTACCTGTATAGCAGAGAATAGCAAGATATAAATGTCTCCAAAATAGGCAAATAAAAATACAAGCATAAACTACTTAATTGGAAGAGTATATATAATTTCAAAATGCCCAACTCTAAGAAGAGACTCTCAATAAGTAAGTAAAAATGTAAGAGCTCAAAGGCTTCTTAGTTTTTCTCACCTCTAAAAACTATTAAAGCTCAAAAATATTTTTCAAAAAGATACTCTTACTAACTTGCTCTCAAAAACAACAAAAGATAATTCACACTAATAGCACAACTTGTTCTTGATTAAATGATTCTTATTGTTTTAAATCAAGATAAACACATTTATTTATAGAGGCTTTGAGAGAAAGTAACCATTTTCTGGCCATTAGAGGGGCTTCTTGTACTTAGTAAACATTCAAAATGTCTTCAACATGATAGAAAGCTTACCAAAGATAGAAATAATCGCTTAAGCCTTCAAAAAATAAAATTCATTAAAGTAGTCGACTACTAAAATCTAGTAGTTATCTACTAAATGAAGGGGGAAAATGTGCTCTAATTCAATCAAGTGATATGTGTTTTAACTCAGTCTGTCAGAGTAAGTTGACTACATTATTTTTGGTAATGGACTACTCTTCATAGTGTGGCCATTTTATAGCTCAATTATCACAAGTTATTGATTATATTTAACAAGTTAACATTTTCATGCCTCGGTTGTCATGAATAGTTACTTATGCCTTTTAGGGTAATTTATTATATCGCACAATCAAATGTTAGTACCATTGACCCTATATACTTGATATAGTTGTACACTTATCTTGAGTTGTACAATCAAATGTTCCACTTGACCCTATATGTGGATGTTTGTTTCACCATTGACCCTATCTTGGAGAATGTTTGTTCCACCATCAAAACATATACCATTGACCCTATCTTGGAGAATGTTTGTTCCACCACTTATATCGCACAATCAAATGTTCAACTATATCGCACAATCAAAGGCAAAGAAGAGTAGTTGTATCAAATGGTGGAACAAACATTCTCCAAGCTACCTTGAAAAAGAAGAAGATATCAAGTTCCAAAGATTACAAATTGTTTTCATTTATTTAGGGCTTGATGTTATCATTTGCAAAATGCATAATATGGGCTTAACTAACCTAATTCGATATATCCAAAAACTTATAGACCAATGGTCATGGCTAGGCGTTCCCTAAATTTTTAAAGTTTTAACTATGAAATTTTTTTGTGGATATGCCTAAGAAGTCAACTTTTAGACCTTAGAAGTCATTTGCATAAAGTTTCTAAGGTTGGATATAACCATCAGTCAACTGCCCATAAGGCAAATAGTCCACTACCCGTGACAACCAAGACAGGTGTTGTCGAGTAGTCGACTACCCATGAAGTAATAGTTGACTATCTATGAGAGTTAAGCTTGGTGTCGCATTGACCTTGGTTAATAGTTGACTAATGAAGTAAGGGTATTTGACTATGTCTATCAATCGAGAGATTATTGCTTTAAGTAGTCAACTACCAAGAGGTAGTAGTCAACTACTAAAGAGAAATGATTCTCTCTTTCAAGTAGTAACCTACTTGAACTTGGTAGTTGTCACCTACTCCTGACAAGGTTGAAGCAATCAACTACCTAGTCATGTCAATTAACTACTTCATGAAGAACAAGAAGCTTTTTGATTGTTTGAAGGCTCAACGTCTCCTTTCTCTTCTAATAAGCCTTTAACAATGTTGGGAATATGGTCTAAACATTTTTTAGAATGGTTTAATCTATTCCCAATTACTTAATTATAATTCTCATAAACTCTTTAAGCAAATTCATGTTATTTATACAATAGTTCGAGATGAAAATCTCAACAAAGTGCATTGAGATATATTGTGAAAAGTTAAAAAGAGAGCGTTATCAAGTGAGCAACTTTGTTTAAAGAGATTTTTAGCTAAAATAGTTTCATTTTTGGAGAAGAAGCTTAATAAAGTTATTTGTGTTATACTAGTTCTCTCCAAGAATCTTTAATTTCTTTAAGTGCATAGCCCATGGTTTTTTATACTCATTCTTGCATTTGAATAGTTTGATTTATATCTACATTTCCACTTAGTAAAGGCATTATCTTTGATTATTTGTTTATCTTATCATTATATTTATTGTATTTAACCAATTAGTTGTTTCTAGCTAATAGTTGTTAAGTGTTCAAGGAGTGAATGCTACAAAGGTTGATAGCACTTGTAAGTTTATCCACTTGAAGGTCTTGTTGGAACCTAAGAAGTATAATAGGTGTAAATTGTTTGTATTCTAATTCAAGAAGAAGAAGAAATTTAGATAGTGCAACTTAACTTTTCCTAGCCCATCAAAATGATACTTTTATTAGGGCAACATTAAAAAACATAAGATTACAACTTTACCCCCCATTAGTAAGAGATGGAGTAACTTAAAGGGTAAAATACAAATACATCCCCTAAAGTTTTTGACAATCATAAAATCCTTCCCTATAGTTTCACTTTAACAAAAACCTCCCTTCTATTTTTGAAAAAATAGACAAATACCTCCCTTCCATCAATGACTAAGATGGAAAATGTGTATAGTTACATTGTTACCCTTAGATCTCATCTGATCAATATAGAGCCAACTCCGTCTATGTAGAACAATTTACAGAGAGTATACAAAGTGATACTTCAAATCACTACTGGAATTTACTACTGATATCCACACACTAGTTTTGATTGTTTCCATTGAACTTATGGTTCACTTCAATATGAGAACATTAACTCATTACAACATCATGCTAAGAATTTAGAGGAAGATCCTCTTTCTCCATAGAGAATTATATGAGAATATGGGCTGATGATAGCCAATTGGAATTATTCATTTCTTCTTTCCCCGTGATTCCATTTGCCATGAAGAAACTAAATGGAGACCGCATCAAGTCTATCTCCCACTACAGAAAATATGCCTTATACCGATGGACCCAATCCATCGGTATAGGTATATTATCCATCGGTATAGCCCTAAATGAGCTACTCTGACGGTCATTCGATGCATCTGGTAAGATAGCATTGATATAGGTGTCTACACCTTATACCGATAGCTTGCTAAATCGTCGATATAGGTTGAGGCTATACCAACAGAAGTAGTCCGCCGGTATAGGTTCAGGCTATACCAACAGAAGTCCGTCGGTATAGGTTCAGCTATACCAACACAAGTAGTCTGTCGGTATAGGTTCAAGCTATACCAACACAAGTTGTCCATCGATATAGGTTCAAGCTATACCAACACAAGTAGTCTGTCGATATAGGTTCAGGCCATACTAATAGAAATAGTCCGTCGGTATAGTTTTTTTTTTTAATTATATTTCCCTACAATCCTGTTTGCCTAAAATGTCCAGCACAAAGAGAACACCTGTACATTAAAGAATGATTTCTCTAGATTCCTATTCAACCAAAATGACAAACATAGAAAGAACAACTATACATAAAAAAAACTAAATTTTCATTGAAACCAAAAAATATGTTTTTAACATCGTCCAAGCAATAGTTTGATAAACCACCAACTTATTTTCTCCAATATGCTAGAACCAGCAAAAAGCATGCCCATGGCTTTGAAATTGATTTTTCAAGCAACAGTAAGAGTTCCTCTTCATGAAGTTGAGTTTTCTCTACCTATAGAAATGAAAGGTAAAATGAAATAAATAAAAGAATGGAAAAAAAATCCTTAGATAGTTAAAGCAAGCAGCTATTCTTGAAACACCTAAAGTAAAATAAAATACAACAAAACAAATAAAGTAAAATAATTATTATAAATATCACTACTTTGATTTCCATGAGGATGATGGCTTGAAGTCGAAGAGTTTCGATGCCCATTTGGTGAGCTTCTTTGTATCATAGTATGACTCAGGTAAGGTATTCCCATCTGGCAATGCATCTCTTAATATCTCCAATAACATAGAGAATGATTTATTACTCCACCCATGAAGACATTTTATGTGGTACAAATGCACAATGAATGACAACTTTGTGTACTTTGTGCAATTTGGGTAGAGATTTTGTTCAGCATCTTTCAATAACTCATAAAACCTATCTGTAGTGCTCCCCCCTCTAGGTTGTCGAACACCTTGTTCTTCCATGATCTCCTATGCATTCTCTCCTTCAATATTGACATCTCGACCTTCATCCACTGTATGCATTTGAAAAACATCTTGTAATAAACCAGGTATGTCATGTTGAAACTTGCCATCTTGCTCTGTAAGGCCACTAGTAAAATAGAAGCACTTGAATTCTCTCCATGAAAAATCCATTGAGCATGACCTTTGAGGAAGCCATTAAAGATTAGATGACTAGAAACATCTTCCTTACTATGCCAACGAAGATTGACGCATTTGACACAATGACACAAGATTTCCCCATCTTTAGATGACCTCTCAAATGCAAAATTGAGAAAATTAAAAAACCCCCCTAATGTATTCTTCACTTTGTCTTGATTGATCGTTTATCCACTTTTTATCCATTTGATGGGAGTAAACTGAAATAAACAAGGATGGTAAAAGGTTATCCATTGGTAAGGTTAGTAATCAATAATAGAAAAAGGAACAAATGCATGGGGTGATGGTCATTATCATCACTGTAAGAATAGTAACAAGTTGAAGGATGATCAAGATGGTCACAAGAATAATCAAATATACAACCCCCTCCACAAGTGAAAGATTGTGGCTTCAACCCATAGGGTACTTTTGCACTTCATTTCATTGAAGATACAGTCTGCCTAAATGCCTAAATCTAATTAAATGAATCTAGGACAAAGTTATGATATACCTAGATCCAATCCAAGTCTAAACCTCTTACACATCCTTTAAACCACTCAAATATATAATGCATATTTATTAATTTATAATAAATTAATAAATTTTACCACCACTGAATTGCATTTTTTGGTAGCCTAACAAAATTTTACTACCTTTCAAAATTCAAACACCTAGTGGAATTTCATCTAGAACATGCCTTGGAGCTTGTGGACTTAGATCCGGGGCCAAACCCTGCATTGGAAGGAGCCTCGTGCACTGGGCTGCCCTTTCTAATAGGCCATGTGTGCAACCCTATAGTCCAGATTAGTGTCAGCCTATACCCAACCTTATATTATATCTTTTTGATTGCTAATCTTGTATTAGACATACTCCAATTCCAATCAATTATAACCATCTAAAGTTACAATATTTTTAATATAAAAGTTGCTTATAAAAAAAGGTTCTATTTTGAGAAAATGGGGTGGAATTTTAGGCTGAAATCTTTTTTCCATGAACAAAGGCTGAGGTGAAGAATATGGAAACTCCCATTGAGCCTCAAACTAAATTACCATGTGGAAGATATGAAGATCATTTACAGAAGTTTGCTTAAGTGACTAAACAAGCTGACTAGCAAACCCCCCATTACTGGGGCAATGGGGCCAAACTAGAGTATTTTCAAGTTCAAGAGTATGCTTGAACTTCTTAACAAATTCCCTGGTTATTGAAAAGTTTACACCTAAGCTGCAATTTGTGATCCATATGCAATGGTAAAATCTCAGCCTAGCAAGTAAGAGAAAGAGGATTCAAGTCTACAGCAGGGCAGCAGCCAACCTGTGCAAAAGATGCTGAAGATTAGTTCTGTATCGGGTCCACTCATTCCAAAACTCAGTAGCCCTAACCAACATCTGGTGATGACACTTGTTGTAATATGTGATATATCTTTAGTAGCCTAGGTTGGATCAAAATGCACGAGGCCTGAGACCACACCAAACTCTTTGAAAGAATCTTCTGTTTAACGGAAATGGTTATGCACAGCCTTTTCCAAGGAAAACTTGAGTTTGTGTTCTGGACTACCAATGGTCTACTGTGTTCTTGTTTTACAAAAGTATGAAGCTTTTTAGGGTGGTTTTGTTTTTCCTACTTTGAAAGGGAAAAACTATGGAATAAGAGATTATATTTGTGAAAGAAAATATTTTGTATTCCAAGATCCAATAATAGCTTTGATGTGGACACAGGACACCCATCCCTTGGGTGACTCTCCACTCAGCCTCAGGCAAATGAAAAGGTTGAGTTCATAGTTTGAGGTTTGTTTCACCAAATCTGCTAATATGCTCCTTGGAGGATGTATACACTCACTGTGCTTTCTATATTTGTGGCAAGTAAAACAAAAAGGGTGGAGTGGAGGCTGCTGGTTTAATGGAAATAGGGAATAGGAGGTGTCTACTTCGTAGTTTTGCTACAAGTGGGTCTAGTTTACAGTGTGGCCTGGTGGGATCCACATTAGTGCTAGAGAGCATAAACATGCCCAAGACCCTAGGTCCAACTTAGCATTTTGAGGGAAAGATTGGAACATAAGATGACTTGTTTGATACTCGTCCCTAGGTCCAATTTAATCATTGAAGTTCCAAGCAATCCACTAGATCTCTCAAAGCCCTTTTCACATGTCTATATGTTTGGATTTGGCATTCTCATTGATAATGAGTTCATTCCTTTGTTTCCATATATTTTACATATTAGCAAGATTATTTCTTTGAAATCTCCTTCTTTGCATTGTTTTAATTTAATTCAATTCCAATTCTACTATTATTTATATGTTTTTCCATGTGGATTCACAACATATTAGCTTGACTAGCAAAAAGCTATAAACTTTTAGTCTTTGCTTTATAATCACTACGAAAGTATAAAGCTTAAGAAACTGAAAAAAACACAATCTATTCATGTTTGCTTATCAATTGGTTCAATATAAGGAAATACCTACCAGAAGTTTGGCAAAGAATCTGAAGTCATTATATAGAAAATTTGATGGTCCTAAACTCCTTCCCCCAAGGGAAAACTGACCTAAGGTGTAGATTATTTGGATGTGAAAGTGAAAATTTTCCCAACCTATGGTGCAGCGTTCCCATCTTAAATTTCCTCTTCCACTCAACTCTCATTCATGTGAAAGTGAAATTTCCCAGTAAGTCGATGAAGGATGGAGGGTGAATCAAACCAGATGTTCCAACTCCTAGAAACTTGCTTAAGTCCATATATGGATCTATTTTATACCATGTGTTCCTAACCCGCAGCTATGAAACCTTGTGGTTACTACATATAGATATCTTCAGTAAGATCTCCATTCAGGAACGCAATTTTGACATCTATTTGCCAAATCTCGTAGTCATGGTATGCTGCTACAGTTAGCAGGATCCTAATGGATTTAAGCATAGCCACCGCAGATGTTTCCTCAGAATCGATGTCCTCTTTCTAAGTATACCCTTTCACAACCAGACAAGCCTTGTAGGTGTCAACCTTACCATCGGGGCCCTTCTTTCTCTTATAGATCCATTTGCAACCAATTGCTTTTACCCCGGGGTCGGATCTATCAGAGTCCAGACTCCATTGGTTTCCATTAAGTCCATCTCAGCTCTCATGGCACCTACCCACTTCAAGGAATCTATGTTCAGCATAGCTTTCGTATAAGTCGCGGGATCCACCTCACAAATCACAACTTCCTGACAATGATTGTTCAGGATGTAATCATCCTCCAAAAAATGGGCATTTCAGAGAACATCTTCTATTCATCTAGGTCATAGAATAGGTAACCCATAGAACCATTGGAGTAGCCTACGAATAGGCAACGACTGGTCTTGGATTCTAATTTGTTCGCACTCATTCTTTTAACGTGTGCTAGACAACTCCAAATCTTCAAGTGTCTTACACTTGGTTTCTTTCCGATCCAAAGCTCATAAGGAGTCTTCGGAACTGATTTGGTTGGAACCCGGTTCAACATGTATATTGTAGTCTCTAATGCATAACCCCAAAAGTATGTGAGCAACTCTAAGTGCAAGAGAAGTGACCGGACCATATCCAATAAAGTCCTATTCCTCCTCTCTGAAACACTGTTTAGCTTTGGTGTAGCAAGAGGAGCTAATTGTGATACTATCCCGTTGACCTTTAAGTAGTCCCTGAATTCATCAAAGAGATACTCGCCACCTTGATCCGATCGAAGGGTCTTAATTTCACTCTCTAACTGTTTTTCGACCTCTTGTCTAAATTCTATGAACTTTTCAAATGATTCAAACTTGTGCCTCATTAGGTACATGTAACCATACCAAGAATAATCATTGTATACATGTTGGTTACGAGTCCTAACACTCATGAGACCACATACATCAGTATGTATAAGTCAAATCATGCATGTACATCTCAAGATTACCATTAAATGATTGTTTCGTCATCTTACCCTGAAGGCAAGGTTTACAAGTGGAAAGATTTTCTATAGTTAGAAAATCCAAAGGACCATCCTTTACCAACCTTGTGATATGATCTATATTAATATGGCCAAGTCGGTAATGCCACAGACACCTGGGATTAACTATATCACGGATTCTTTTCTTGGGGATATCAACCGACGTAGTTTCGGCTATGTTAGTTTCCAGAGAAGGATGAAGAACATAGAGACCATTCTCAAATTCTCCATATGCAATGAATTTGTTATTTCTTTTGATAGTAATCGTAATACCAAAAAAATAGAATATCCACCCACACATAATTTTGAAACAGAAATCAAATTTCTTCTCAAATTTTATACCTAAAGACAATCTTTAAGTGCAATAGATCCTTCTGCAACACTTGCAGAAGTCCCCAAGTAAAGAGTTACTTCTCCGTCACTCAGTCTTCTACTTATCCTAAACCCCTGTAGTGAGTTACACGCATGAGTCGAAGCCCTAGAGTCAATACACCAAGAAGCAGAAGTTACCAACAAATTGGTTTCTATGACACTGGATTCGAAATTACCTTTCTTGGATTCTAGTTATTAAGGATAGTTACTCTTCCAGTGGTCGTTCTGTTTGCAGAAGTGACAAGCTTCATATGCTCTGTCCTTCTTCTATTTCTTGGGCTTGGTGACCTTCTTCTGGGGCTTTCTCTTAGCCTTTCTCTTTTTCTTGCCCGACTTGCTAGCTTCAACAAGCATAGCAAGAGGCTCATCCATCTTTATCAGTTCTTCAGCCCTCTGCAATATATTATGGAGTTCCTGAATGTTGACATTTAGCTTGCTCATGTTATAGTTCATGATGAACGGATTGAAGGAAGGAGGCAGAGAATTCAGGATGGCGTCTACCTACGTGACATGGTCAAGCCCGGATCCAAGAACCTCAAGTTCATTAATATAGCCCATCATCCAAAGACAATGGTCATGAACCTGTTGGTTCTAGGACATTTGAGTGGTAATGAACTGTTTCAAGACCTTTTGACGAGTAGAACGGTTCTTCTCTTCATACATTGTCTTTACATTGTCCAATATGTCATTGGCCAACTCGATCTGATCGAACTGCCTCTATATGGGATTGTCCAGGGAGGCAATGATATAACACCGGACCAGGGAATTCTTCTCTTCCCATTCTTGATTGTCCCTCTTGCGAGCCTCAGAAGCCCTATCTCCCAAACGCTCTGGGGCAGGGTTTTTAGCCACCTTGTCCAACTTTTCAGAAGTTAGGATCAGCATAAAGTTACGGTACTAGTCAACATAGTTTGGTCCTTTCAGTTTGTTGTCATCCAACAGCTTTACAAATTGTCTATTTGCCATTTCTGATAAAAAGAAAATATTAGTCCACAACCTAATTTGATTCATGTTATCTACATAGATTGGATTTTAATCTATGTTCCATTTCCATTTGTTCATCTCCAAAATTTTCCTCCTATCTCAGTGACGGAGACTGCGAATTGTCTCTGGAAATGTGGGATATCACAAAGGGTGCATGGAGTCAACTGTTTCAGCTGCATAACCCCTCCACCTTTCTGTGAAGGATCATATCCACTCATCATATGAGCTTTCCCGTTGGCCTCTGTCAGACAAGGTTCATTGCCATTTTAGGTTAAACCTTTCTGTCCAATGAGTGTTCACCCATCATATTTGTGAACACCAAGGTACCGTAAGAGAGTCTTCCATTTTAGGATAGGCCCCTCCCACATCGGTCTATGACGCCCCTATCATCTTATGAAACATTCCAACAGATCCAGTAGAAAATGAATAGTCCAATTTTATGGTGTGTTTCCTCATTACTTGAAAGACCCATCTTCATGCTAATGATGGAAAGCCTTTAGAGAGTTCATCATATGAATCTCCCTATCACATGCACTCATATTTCAGGAGGGAATGAAGTTATTATGCCCTATTTTAATTTAGGTCAAACCAGAGTGGCTCCCACTGACTTTTATAAAGCTAGATTTCGGTGGGCCCTAAACGGCTAGGGTTCCGCCCAGATCCTCTTTAGGTGAGGTGTGGGGCCACCACTGCAATGATGTGCATTCTGCCATGGTGTGCGCAAGAGCCACTATCGTATCTGCATGGGCTAAGTGCTTATGGTCCATGAACGTTGCACATCACACATCCATACATCACATGCAAAAGTAGAATTGATCCAATAAATTAATATCTGTAAAACACATTATTAAAGCCCAATTTAATCCATAATATTACTGATTAATATTATCTAGGTATATGGGCTAAATAGCATTAAGCAGTTTGGCCCATATAGCTTTTCTGCAGTTAGTGGGCTTTAGTAGTTTTAATTCCTTAAAAATGGGCCTTACAGGTGTGGGCCGAATTAAGTCTTACAATTAAACATCAATCCCTTGACCCAAGAGTGGGAAATTAGGGCTGAGAACAGCCCCCATCGAACCACAGATTTGGTCTAACCAGTTTGGTCCAATCTGGTTGGTCTAAGGTTTGATTTTTAATTCAATAATTAATTCAAGAAATTGATCTGAAATTAAATAACTGATTAAAGACAATCAAAAAATAGAATTAGGGTTATTCGCACATATGCTACCTGCAAAACAGATGTTAGATCTCAATTTGCAGTTTCACAAACTACAGATCGCAGATAGCGATTTCTCCATCTACAAAATCTCCTTCTCCTGCGCATTCAGCTTCGATCTTGAAATAAAATAATTAGAAAAACCCTATTTTTCTATTAATATTACATCAGATCGAATTTATAAACATTCAGTCTAGAAATTAAAAATTAATTACAGACCGAAAAATAAAGAATTACAAATCACAGTTTTCCTGTGCCATTAAATAATTCGACCTCCACTGTACGAACAACCCATAAATTAAGAAAAGTATAAAGAAATATTGTAAATATCATTCAGATTTATAAAGATTTAATTTCAGATCAATAGCCCTTAATCTGGGAACCGATTTCCCAAAAAAACAATTATCTGTAGAAATCGGGTAAAACGCCTTCTGCCTATTTGCACAGGTTCAGATCTGGTCTATTTCGGTTCAAGATTTGAACATGGCTCTGATACCACTGAAGAGATGAGAGATCCATCATATGGATGGCCGAACCCTGCAGGAAGGTAGGGCGAAATTTCAAAAATTTCTCTCTCTCCCATGTGGGAATCATATTTCCTATTTTAGAAAATCTACATTTTCAAAGATCAATCTTGAACCTAAACCGAACCGGATCTGAAACAAAAAACTAGGAGAAGGGTGTACCTGATACGGAGTATCAGTAACTCCCAACAAAGGTGTTCACACCCAAGGAAAATTCCAAAGACTGCTCCCACTGAAGATGACACAGCATAGGGTGGAGCAGAATAAGCAGGTGATTCTTCACAAGAACCGAATCCTTCTACAAGAATTCGATGGAGGGTGAGTGAGCACGACTTCATATCAGTTTTTCTCCAAAAACTGATATCAAGAACCCTTCTTGATTGCTCCTACAATGGAGAATGAACTGGCAATAGCGGCAGCAAGAGGAGGGCACAAGAGCAAAAGATGGCGCAATCTTACTGTTACTATCTTCTCTCTTTTTGTGATCTGAGATCTAATTGTTGTTACTGGAAGTTCGCCCTCCTCCTTCTTTTATATCCTTGAAGAGATCAGCTCCTAATCCCATTAGGAGTTTCCTAATTCAAATCCTTATTTGAATTTGGACTCTCTTTAAGAGATAGGGATAAACCCTTATCTTATCTACATATTAGATCAGCCCTCATAATCTTATTAGGAGTTTCTTAATCCAAATCATTATTTGGATTTGGACTCTCTAAGTGGATAAGGATAACTCCCTATCCTATTTGCTTATCTAAATCCCAGAACCACCCGTCTTTAATTAATCAACTTAAACCAATTCGAAAGGGGCTTAAGCCCATTAAGTCTATGTGCTAATTCGACCTCCAAACTGCTGTCCAGTTGGGTTTCCTTGTATGGTGTGGGACCCAAACATTGATCTACACATCAGCCACATGGGTTCAGCCTAGCCTCTGTTACAAGGCTTAGTTGAATTCACTGTAAGGAATAGTGAACCCCTGAGCCCATCACCATGGGCTCTTAATGGGCCCAACACTTACACTAAGTGGTCCCTGGGCCAAACCACCTTATAAAAACACAGGGACTGTGGGCAGATGCAAGATTAGCCCATCAGGTATTAACCTCAATGGTCTTACACTTGACCTCTCAGCCCATAATGATCAAACACTGCCCGACAAGAGAAGACCTCTCCCTCAGCTGCAAGAAACAGTGTTGCACTCTCTACTAACATGGATCCTGGGAATTAAAACATTTTGCAAACATTTTGAAACCATAATATATATGTATGTCTCTATATAAATATATTTTGCAAAACAAATTTCAACTATTGAAATCAATTGCTGGTAGTTTTGGTTTCCATCAGAGAGAGTACATCTCCGATCATTACCTTTATCCGACAAAAGGGCTGATCCTATCACTATGATCACCAACTCAGATGAATTATTGGACTATCCCAACATACCTAGGTTTTGACCCCCTCTAAGGATCTCACTGATTAGCATATCAAAGATAGCCCAGTCTGACACCTAGTGAAGTATCATAATCGAGTCTCCATTTTTGCCCACCAGACTCCAATGTCCAGGGCAATACTGGAATTCTGGTCTGGTTCAGGGTTTCAAGAAAACCCACACTACATGTACCTCAGGTCTCACCCTAGCAACTGAGACAAGCCACCCCAACCAACTTGGCGGCACATCAATGTCAGACTTGGCAGGATAAATCTCCTCAGATCTATCCAATGACTGTAAAGATTCTAAACTAACACGAGTCTCATATGTATCCAGTTTAAGAGTATTACACAGAGACACACCATAATAACATTAATCAAATATGTACTTTATTCATTTACAATAAATGTGATAATGTACATCATTTTGATTGGAGCTAAGGGCATACGTTGTCTAACAGCTCCCACTTGCACTTAGGTCCAATCTGGTATAAGCCGGAGTCTCAAACTTTCCATGTGTTTCTCAAACACTTTCTATGTTAGTGGCTTAGTCAATGGGTCTGCCACATTCTCCGTTGATGCTACCTTTTAACATCAATCTCCCTTAGATCCAGTGTTGTCACACAACAGTGGAATGGGTGATGTGCGGAATTCCAAATTACAAAATCAACACCTTTATTCATTAGGCAGCCTCAGTTATGGAAATGTGTTCGGCTTGGGTTGTGGACTGTTATTCTTACTACTTAGGACCCGTGTTTGCTGATTTTCAGCAAAACAACACACAATCCTATCATGAAGATATAACCAGATGTAGACATTCTACCATCTGGATCTGACTGGTAGTCGGTATCAGTATACCCCTGGATCTATAATGATCTACCATCGAATGCTAGGCAAAACTCTTTTGTCCTTCGAAAGTAATTAAGTATGTTTTTCACAACAGTCCAGTGCTCCTGCCCTGGGTTGGCTTGGAATCTACTTACTATACTCACTCTTGAGCGATGTCTAGACGAGTGCACAGCACGGCATACATGATGCTCCCCACGGCCGAGGCATAGGGAACGTCCTTCATGCCCTCAATCTCCTCGGGAGTCTTCGGAGACATGCCCTTGGAGAGAGTGACTCCATGCCTGAAAGAAACATTTTCTTTCTTGGAGTTCTCCATGTTCTATCTCTTGACTATCTTGCCAATATAAGCAGATGGGGATAATCCTATTATCCACTTCGATCTATTTCTATAGAGTCAAAAACCTAGTATAAAAGAGGCTTCTCGAATATCTTTTATGGAGAATTGCTCTGAAAGCCATACTTTCACCGTAGTCAACATTCCTACATCATTCTCAATGAGCAGAATGTCATCTACATACAGAACCAAGAATGTAACATTATCCCCACTGGATTTCCTGTAAACATAGGGATCATCTAGATTCTGTTCAAAATCAAACTTTTTGACAATAGAGTCAAACCGGATGTTCCAACTCCTAGAAACTTGCTTAAGTCCATATATGGATCTATTTAATTTACTTACCATGTGTTCCTGACCTGCATCTATGAAACCTTGCAGTTGCTACATATAAATATCTTCAATAAGATCTCCATTCAGGAATGCAGTTTTGACATCCATTTTCCAAATCTCGTAGTCATGGTATACTGCTACAGCTAGTAGGATCCTAATGGATTTAAGCAATGCCACCGGCGAAAAGGTTTCCTTATAATCGATGCCTTCTTTCTGAATATACCCTTTCGCCACCAGACGAGCCTTGTAGGTCTCAACCTTACCATTGGGGCCCTTCTTCCTCTTATATATCCATTTGCAACCAATTTCTTTTACCCAAGGGGGCAGATCTACTAGAGTCCAGACTCCATTGGTTCATTGAGTCCATCTCAGCTCTCATGGAACCTACCCACTTCAAGGAATCTATGTTCAACATAGCTTCTCTATAAGTAACGGGATCCTCCTCACAAATCACAGCTTCCACCAGGTAACTATCCTGGTCATAGCTAAAACGGACTGGAGGCCTGAAAACCCAGGTAGATCTTCTAGGTTGGTCACTACCTAGAACTTGTGGGACACCTCCCACTACCCCTGAGCTCTCCTCATCAAGAACAACTTCCTGACAATGATTGTTTAGAATGTAATCATCCTCCAAAAAATGGGCATTTCGGCTATAGAACATCTTCTGTTCATCTAGGTCATACAATAGGTAACCTACAAAGCCCTTGGGGTAGCCTATGAATAGGCAACGACTGGTCTTGGATTCCAATTTTACGCACTCATTCTTTTAACGTGTGCTAAACAACCCCAAATCTTCAAGTGTCTTACACTTGGTTTCTTTCCGGTCCAAAGCTCATAGGGAGTCTTCAGAACTAATTTGGTTGGAACCCAGTTCAATACGTATATCGCAGTCTCCAATGCGTAACACCAAAAGGATGTGAGCAACTCTTAGTGCATGAGAAGTGACCAGACCATATCCAATAAGGTCCTACTCCTCCTTTCTGAAACACCGTTTAACTTTGGTGTAGCAGGAGGAGTTAATTATGATACTATCCCGTTGACCTTTAAGTAGTCTCTGAATTCATTAGAGAGATACTCACCACCTCGATCTGATTGAAGGGTCTTAATTTCACCCCCTAATTGTTTCTCGGCCTCTTGTCTGAATTTTTTGAACTTTTCAAATGATTCAGACTGATGTCTCATTAAGTACACTTAACCATACCGAGAATAATCATCGGTGAATGTAATATAATACACGTCTTGGTTACGATTCCTAACACTCATGGGACCACATACATCAGTATGTATAAGGTCAAACGTGCCTGTACATCTTTCAGGATTACTGTTAAATGTTTGTTTCGTCATCTTACCCTAAAGGCAAGGTTCACAAGTGGGAAGATCTTCTATAGTTAGAAAATCCAAAGGACCATCTTTTATCAACCTTGTAATATGATTTATATTAATATGCCAAGTCGGTAATGCCACAGGCACGTGGGATTAACTGTATCACGAATTCTTTTCTTGTAGTTTCGACTATGTTAGTTTTTAGAGAATGATGAAGAAAATAGAGACCATTCTCAAGTTCTCTGCATGTGATGAACTTGTTATTTCTTTTGATAGTAATTGTATTACAAAAAAAAAAAAATAGAATATCAACCCGCACACAATTTTGAAACATAAATCAAAATTTTTCTCAAATTCTGTACATAAAGACAATCTTTAAGTACAATAGATCATTCTTTGAAAAATAACTCTACGGTTCCTATAGCCTCTGCTGCAACACTCGCAGAAATCCCCAAGTAAAGAGTTACTTCTCCATCACTCAAACTTCTTATCTTGAGCCCCTGCAGTGAGTTATATGCATGAGTCGAAGCCCCATAATCAATACACCAGGAAGCAAAAATTACCAACAAATTGGTTTCTACAACATAGGATTCAAAATTACCTTTCTTGGTAGGATAAATCTCCCCATATATATCCAACGGCTGTGAAGATTCTAAACTAACACGAGTCTCATATGTGTCCAGTTTAAGGGTATTACACAGAAACACACCATAATAACATGAATAAAATATGTACTTTATTGATTCACAATAAATGTCATAATGTACATCATTCTAATTGGAGGTAAGGGCATACACTGCCTAATAGTCAATTGATCCCTTTTGCAAAGGTGGAACCAGAAGATTTGGATGGTAGCATTGGGTGCCTAATATCATATCACATTAATTCTTTTGTTCATCTCTCAGGAAATGGACTGATTGGTGGAACATGGGGCAAGGAAAGGTCAGAGGTCTCTAAACTTGAATGGCATTCATGATTTGAAACTAAGCATAAATATAAGAGTACAAGTCAAGCAAATGGTGAGATGACATCAAAATCTTCATAAGTAGTTCGTAGATTGCTTTTGTTATTATTTATCAAAGAGATGATCATGAGACACCGAATTGTCCAACCACTTTGTTAATGATCATGAGACACCAAATTTTTCTCTATTTCCTAGAATGCTTATTAACAAAACCCAATATTGCTTTGGCTGAAAAATGCCACTCATCCCACGCATCAACAAAAGAATTGCTCAAATCCAATGGCCCTAGTCACCGTAGTTACTTCTTGATGGCTAAACTTCTGTACAACCCACGATCCCGGAAACTCTTGAAATTCATGTTAGAAGAAGAAGGAGCATCTAAACTATTTTTTAGTAGTGCCACTGCTTGTTCTCTAAATAGAGAATAACAACCATAGTAAATGGGCTTCAGAATTGAACACTCGTTGTTAAAGAATAATGGTCGGTGAAGAACAATTATCGAAAAATGGGAAACATTTCTTTGGCGAATGGAATATTTCAAGCGATGGCACCACTACAAGTCTCCTGATGTTAGGGTTTACACTTATTTTGCTTTGAAAAAAGACTTGTAAAAAGTGTTATTAATCAAATGAGGGCATTCTTAGCATTCTAGCATATTTTGAATGACACCTTGAAGATTTTCATTTGGATCAATGATAGGAGGGAGGTTTTTGTTGATTTTTTCAAAAGTTCAAGGGAGGTATTTATTAAAATGAAATAGAAGGGAGGTTTTTATGATTGTCAAAAACTTTAGGGGAGGTTTTTATATTTTACCCTAACTTAAAGTAAGGAAGCCCAAGCCCATTAACACAAAATAATAGAAGTATAGCCCAACAAGAAATAGTAAGACATAACATAAATGGATCGAGGCCTACACTGTTAAGTCCCACAACACTCACCCTCAAGCTGAGCATAGATGTCTATCATGCCTAGCTTGCACACCAAGTTTCCAAATCTAGCTTTAGTAAGTCCCTTAATATATACATCAGCAACTTGTCGTGTAGATGACATGTAAGGAATACATAGCTCTCCAAACACAACCCTTTCATTCACAAAGTGTCTATCAATCTCAGGGTATGTTTGGTTCATAGGAATAGAGACCTGGAATCAAAATCGGAATGGTCCATTTCGATTCCAACTATTTCGTTTACTGTAATCTGAATCAGACTCCCACTCTGGGTGGAATGGCATTCCCCATTTGAGAGAATGGCCACCCAGCCCACCCCCTCAGAATCGGATTCCCATTCTAACCGATTAAACAAAGAAGAATGAAAATGACAAAAAAACCCTCAAACCCTTGATTCCAAGCTTCCAACCCTCTTTTTCATCTCTTGTCTCCCTCCTTCAAACCCTTCAACAGTTCGGTGGCTGAATTCTAAATCCAACCTGAACTACTCCGGCCAAGTTAGTGATCATCGATCTCCCTCCCCCTCTCTATCCTACTCTTCTTCTAGAAAATGAAAAAGGTGGGCATTTTTTTCGTTTTTGTGTCTCTAAGTCAAGCTTGGAATTGATCTTTCATGGAGACAATGGCAGGATGGTATGAAGGAGGAGCATGTAGAAAATTTTGAAAGAAGCCATTTCGGAGAATCACATTGAACTAGCGAGGTTATTTTGAAAGAAGTCATTTCAAAAAATTTTGAAAGAGGCCGGTGAGGTTATTCTTTTCGATCCAACTTTCGGAGAATCACAGCTTCCTGTCAAAGCTTGTCGATCCAGCTTCGAGGATTATAACGAAAATTGCATAGTTATTCTTTTCGTCAATGTTTTGCAAGGGTCTTCCTGCATTTATTAATGGTGTCTCTCTGATGAAAGGATTTTTTAGACAAGTACTCCTATTATTCGTGTAGATAGGTCAAGAAGTAACCACATCTAGCCTCATATAAAAAAAATCTAATAAACCCCTCTTTTCTGATTAGATTAATGTGAGAGATGCTACATCTCAGTTGGGAATATAACCAGCCAAAATGAGCAAACGAGTAAAGGATTCTTTATATGTTTTTTATTAGGGGCAAAATTGGAAATCATGGTTGATTTTAATTCCAACCTCTTTATGAACCAAATAACATTAATCGAATCCAATTCTGATTCTTATCTGAACCAGACAGGTAGGGGGAATGGACCATTCTAATTTCAATTCCAAGGGATTTCCATTCCGATTCTGGTCATGAACCAAATGACCCTCAATGTGTTTGGTCCTATCATGCTGAACTGGATTACTAGTAATATATATTACAGCTCGGTTGTTAGAACAAAACTTCAACACTTGACCAAGCCACCACTCTATGTGCCATTGCTCGGTATTAAGCTTAGTATTCTCTCCATTGCCTTCATGTGTGCAACTTAAGGAGCATGCATAAATTGACTAACATGGATAGCATAGGCAATACTGGGTCTAGTGAGAGATAAATACAAAAGTTTACCCACAAGTCATTGATATCTTTTCGTGTCTGAGTAAAGGTCCACATCCATTTCCTACAATCCATGGTTTTGTTCAATAGGAGTCTCAATAGATCTGCTACCTAATTTTCCTATTTCCTTGAGGAGGTCCAAGACATACTTACTTTTTAAAATATAAATTCCTTCCTTAGACTAGGCCACCTCTATTCCCAAGAAGTACCTTAGAGGTCCCAAGTCCTTTATCTCAAATTCAAAGGATAAAAACTTCTTAAGTCTTCTAATCTCTTTTGGATCATTTCCTGTCACCACCATGCCATCCACATAAACAATCAATGTTGTCAGTTTCTCTCCATTTCTTCTATAGAATACTGCGTGATCAACACTACTTTGATAGTATCCCATAGTCTTCATTGCCTTGCAGTTTCTCTCATTAATCGACATACTTTTCCATTCATGTTATACCCCAGTGGAGGATCCATATAAACCTCTTATTGAATATCTCCATTCTAAAAAGCATTCTTGACATCCAATTGGTGCAATTCTCAACTATAGTTGGCTGCTAGAGACAATAACACCTATATGGTGTTCAACTTAGCAACTGGAGCAAAGGTCTCTATATAGTTAATTCCCTCCTTCTATATGGACCCTTTTGCCACCAACCATGCTTTAAATATCTCCACTGATCTATCGGACTTATGTTATACCCTAGTAAAGGATCCACTATTTCCCAAGTACTAGCCTTCAATAATGCACTCATTTCTTTATCCATTGCTTCCCTTAATTTAGGGTAAGAAACAACGTCAGAGTACCTAGAAGGAGTGAAAATAGAAAACAATGTAGAAACAAAGGAATAATATGTTGGGCACAAATGAGAATAATAGAAAAACTTATTTATAGGGTGAAGAGTACAAGACCGATGGGTTTCCGCAAAGCAATGGGAAAATTCAAGTCAAAGTAAAAAATAATAGGGATATTAACTGGTTGTAGCCATTCTGAGAAGGTTCAAAGAAAGACTGTAACTCACAAAAAGTAACATCTTTGGTGACAAATTTTCTCCCTATATGTGGATCAAAGCACTTGAATCCCTTTTGTGTGGGTGAATAACCCAAGAACCCCCCCCCCCCCCCCAAATTGCCCTTGGATCCATTTTGGTGCTTTTTTCATCCTTAACGTGAATGAAGCAAACACAACCAAAGACTTTTGGTGTTAAAGAAAACACGAGATCATTAGGACGTAGAATAGAGTAAGGGAGTTTCAATCCAAGTATCCTAGATGGTATCCTACTAATCAAATATAATGCAATAAGTACTGCAAGGGACCAATATTTCTTGGGAACCTTGTGCTGAAACAATAAAGCACGGGTTGTCTCCATGAGCTGTCTATTTTTCCTCTTTGCTACCCCATTCTGTTGTTGGGTGTAACTATAAGAGGATTGGTGTAATGTCCTTTCATCCTCAAAGGTGATTCCAAGAACTTCCTCACGTTCTTTCATAAGATAAACCCACATGTTCAAGAGTTCTAGTAACAAAAATTTTAACAATGAGGACATATGACCTAATCTAGCATCCCAAACGAAAAGGATTGTGCTTAGCTCATTGTTACTGCTACGACTAGTAGGGACCTTCAGAGCTGAGTTGGTATCATCATCAAGGTAGTAGAGGCCACTAGCTTCTTGACCACTCCCAATCGTTTGCCTTATCAACCGGTCTTGGAAAATACAATGAGTGGGAAAAAATGTTACAACACAATCTAGAGTTTTGGTTATTTTTGAGACAAAATATATTAGTAGTGAAATCTAAAAGATGTAGGGTAGATTTGAGAAGAATTCCCTTTCCTAGCTGGATGTCTTTCTTTCCAAAAATAGTGGAAAAAGAGCCATCAGAAATCTTTAACTTATCATGCCCAGATAAAAGATGGTAGGAAGTGAATAAAGAAGATGAATTTGTCATGTGATCGGAGGCTCCTGAGTCAATAATACAAGAGCTTGATGAAGAGGACTGAATAGCACTAAGGGCAGATGTTATACCTATCTTTGCAAATTGGGAGGAAGCAATGGATAATTGTGTCAACCGAGCCATATCTCAATTGAGGATATCTACCTCTTCGGTTGTAAACTCTAGGAAGATATTTGGTAAAGTAGTGGTCTATCTTGGATTGAAAGAGCTAGTACTATTGCCCTTAGAACCTCCATATGTAACATTTGATTTGGCAACATAGCTTGAAATGTAGTTAAGACCCTTGTTTATCTCCTTGTCCTTCCTCAATGTGCTGGTTTCAGGTGTGGATGAAGAATCTAGAAAGTATTCTTAGTATGCCTTTCTCCCCCACAATTTGAACACTTCAAGTTCTTCTTATTAGTTCCTTTTGCACCCTTAGAGTTATCGGAAACAAGTGTAGACTACTCACTATGTTGAAGTGGAACACCGATTCCCATTTCTTTCCTCCTCATCTCCTCATTCCTAATCAGGTAGAACACATGATATAGACTTGAAAGTACATTTTTCCCCAAAATTTGATGCTTTCATATGAGTGGTCCAAACAAGCTTCTTCTGAACATGTTAGCTTAACACCAATGTCATCCTTCAACAAAATAGCATTTCTTTTGTTAACACCAAGAGTAACAACATCCTCCAAAGCATCATTGATTTCCACATTATGAATCATAATTGGCCCCACATCTAGAACCTACCTCTCCATTCAACCTTTAGTATTGTTATTCACCACTAAGGTCGGCACTTCCCTTCTAAACTCTTCATAGACCTATTTCACCACCGGCTTTTGTAGTCTCCTCTAGCCGATTTGAGGTACAGAAGGTTCCTCAACCTGTTTAGCATTCAATACTTTGGGATCTTCCTCCTTAGTTCTCAATTTCTTATTCTTCTTTTGTTTACAATCCTCCTCCTGATGACCATGTTTGAAGCAAAAGGAACAGTATTTAGGAAAATTCTCATACTCGACTTTTTTGCCAATAACCATCTTTCTTAAGTCCTACCCAGACTCAATTATTCTTCAACAAGTCAGCTTCAACATAAACCCTAATTGTCGTAGTTCTAGTGAGATGGGTAGTCACATGATCCACCTTAAGAACTCTTCCTACCACTAATAAAAAGAACTTAATTAATAAAAGGAATAAGATAAATTAAAAATTAATATAGAACTAATACAAAATTATCTAACAATTATTGAATTTATAATTTCATTTTATTAATTTAAAATCAACTTAAGTCCCACTAAAAAATAAAAAGTTACATAGTTAATTAAATTTCATAAGGAATATAAATTTAATAAAAACTTAATATACTTAAATAAATTCATTTTTTACTAATTTAAAAAATTAAATAAAAATATTAGTTTTAAACATAGTTTAATTATTTTAAAATCAATTTAAATTTCATTTAAAAATAAGAAAAATTATAAAAAACTCATTGGGGTTTCTTGCAATCCTATGAAACTCTCCAATGTTTTGACCTTAACAAAAAGCTCCCCTAATGTTGTTGTCTAGCAAAATAGATTAGTGGAGGGTAAAGTTGAAACTTTAAATAGTGTATGCTAATGCATTAACAATGATAAAGGGTATTTTGGTAACTTTAATGTCTTTGCTACCAAAGAGCCAAGAGAAAAGAGGTATTTGCACTTTTTTTTCTCAAAACTATTGGGGAGGCCTTCGTCAGGGTCCTCTAACAAAATAGGAATTTTAAGCATAAGAATTCAAATGAATTATCTATGTAATGAGAGAGAGAGAGAGAGAGAGAGAGGGAGGGAGGGAGGGAGACCATGAATTGGTCGAGCTAAGCATTAGTACTAAAGTGAGAGGATTCTGTATTTCTCTTATAGACCAAATATTCTCACCGGATTTCATCAGCAAAAGTGCTATGTCGTTAGGAGCTTCGATTTGAAATCAGCAACGGATAGAATGAAAATGTTGAAACTCCTACAAAAACTTCAAGAGAAACAACTTTTTGAACTAATCGATAGAAAGAGCATAGAAAATAAACAATCTCCAAAGAAACTTAATAGATTCGTAACATGAGTAGAAAAATATAATACTAGAGTACAACAATAAAATCTGGTTATAAGCAAGAAAATTTCAACGATTTCCACATCTTTTAGTGGCTAAAACCATGAAAGCCATCCTTTTTTGGTCTTGTGTTGATGGTGCAAGAAAACATTTATCTAAGACGAGGACTGAAATTCCATTTCTTGACCGAGATACACATGCAACTTAGCAATCTTTGCAAAGGTCCTTTTGGAAGCTCCTTTGTTGTTGGTGGTGGTAATAGGAAAGTCTCCAAGAAGTCATGTCAATGGCACAATGGCACTAAAGGTGAGGATGAAGATAGATATTATAGGGCAAGTGTTGTTAAGCGCTCATTCTCTAAGTCTTAGCTAGAGTTGCGGAGAGATGCCAATGGAGAAGTAAGAGTGGCTTTCAGCCAAAAAGTCTTCCTTAGTAACAACAACATCTGCTCAAGAAATTCCTTTAACATGGGGGCATCTTATTTTAGTACCCATTCTACAAAAGGGTAAATGGGTATTTGGAAAAAATTATGCATCAGTTTAACATTTTTTTTTGTTTAAGTTGACGGAAGGGAGGTTTTTGTTGGATTTTTTAAAAATTTAGGGGAGGTTTTCGTTAAAGTGAAACTATAGGGGAGGTTTTTATGATTGTTAGATACTTCAAGGGAGGTTTTTATATTTTACCCTATTAAATTTAGGGCAAATTTCTTAAACTATCCTAAGGTTTAGCTAATTGACTAACTCTACCCCTACTATTTGACAATTGTCTTAAAGTACCCCTATTGTTTTTGAGAATTGAGTAGCTCTACCCCTATCGTTAACATCTGTTAATGTTCCATCAAAATCTGTACACATGTGACACCACGTGACATATAAATATTTTTAAATCCCAATATTACCCTCCATCCCTCTTCTCTTCACTTCCCCTATTCCTTTTCTTCAACCTTCTCTTCTTTGATAGCAACACCACCGATAGGAAAATGTGATTGAAGCATCATTCCGTAGGCCCAATGATAGTCAAGAACCCCTCCCTTTGTAGATTTCTGGCTAATAAAGTCCTCCATGGCATCCAAAATAAAATATGCAGGATCAACAGATTTGGCAATCGCTAGAGATATTTCCATCCTTGGTAACACCAGAGACTCCTTCCATTTTGCCACCAAAAGCCTCAATAAGTTGGGGGAATCCATCTTCTGGAAATAAGACCTAAGAGCTTCCGTCAAACCCAAATTCGTAGTTCTTGTTTACTTGAATTTCGCAAGGGTAGCTTCCTTCTACTCCTGAACATGGGAAATGGCGGTTGATTCACGCTCTGGAATCGATTCATCTTGTTGTTCCAAGGCTTCTAGCGATAGAATTGATTTCCA
The DNA here is from genome assembly GCF_056320005.1 of Nelumbo lutea. NCBI lineage: Eukaryota > Viridiplantae > Streptophyta > Magnoliopsida > Proteales > Nelumbonaceae > Nelumbo > Nelumbo lutea. Next base: position 60,694,252 of record NC_142688.1, read on the forward strand.
CAAATGTTAGCTGGCTTGAGAGAATGTTTAGCAATGGAATCCCTATCTCTTGCTAACTTCATTCATCTTCGAGAGAATGATGAGTACTCAATTGAGATCAGAACAAAAAAGAAACCCTTTCCTAAGCCCAAATGGATGAAAGAATCAATATCGGGCAGGTCGAAGTACGCCAAGATCAAGAAAAAGCTCAGGGAATTAAAGCTCCACACTATTTGTGAAGAAGCTTGTTGTCCTAATCTGGGTGAGTGTTGGTCCGGTGGAAAGATAGGAATGGCCACTACCACTACCATGATCCTTGGTGACACTTGCACTTAGAATTCTGTACTGTCATAATTTGAGAGAGGGCGTGCGTGTGTACCAGCAACACAGCCGTCGCTAGTGGACGGTGGAACAAGGGAGAGAGAGAGTGCTATTGCTGGCATTTCGATGACAGGGAGAGAGATGGTGTACCAAGTCGAAAGAGACAAGGGAGCTACCGCCATCGAGTTACTTTAGACCCAAACGAAACAATTCCGTTTGGTTTTTTGTTTGGTTTTCATTGCCCTTCTCAACAGTTGGGTTTTATTTTGAAAAACTGAGAAGCAATGAAGGGCAAATTAAATATTTTATTTTTTTTTCTGTTACATTTTAATGATGGCAACAATTGTCCAAAAGTAGGTTTCCGAGAAAGGATGCGATGAGAAAGGATAGATAGGAAGCGAAAATTTATTTTCTCATTTTTGTCACACTATGTTTGGTTGTTGAGACCAGTTATCCCACCCAAACCCAGAAATTACTTGCAGTTTTGATTCATGAGGTTTCAAATTCCTCCTTTTGCTCATCACAATTGACAAAAAGGTGCAGCCCAAATAAATTTGACAGAGAAATAACAATAACGCCTCTATTTGGGAAAGAACAAATTGATTTCTTTATGGGAAGGAACAAAATCAAACCCAGATAAATTTGACGGAGAAGTAACAATAACGCCTCACATAAATTTTAAGAAGAAATGGCAATCTCAACAAGTTGATTTATTTATGGAAATCTAAAATCATCGAAGAGAATATTCTATACCTATGAATTCACTAGAATGTTAAATCCAAAAAAAATGAAAACCTACTCAAAACCTACATTTGTAGTTAACCCAAAAAACCATTCCCTTCACAATCGGAACCAGCAATTAGAAGCTGCTCTGTTTATTCAAAAACCTTGCAGTCTCAACTGGAAACAAAAGACTCGCCGGAGTCGGTTTCTCATCGAAAAAATGAAGAAAAAAAGACCTTTCTATGATGGAATGGTTAGGGCAAGTCTCATTCCAGAATGGAACTTGCTTCCATCGGAATCTATTTTGCCAAAAAAATCCTAAAAGACGATGATCTGATTACTTGCCATTTGGAGATCTGAAGCTCGATTGGAGAGAGAGAGAATGAACGACATGGGAAAGAGAGTTCACGACGGTATAGACGATAGTATCAAGAGGGAGAATGATGAGTATTGCGGACCGAAGGAATTCCAAAAGGAGGTGACCATGCCGACCAAGCTGTCAGCATAGAGGGAGAACGAGACTGTAAGTACAAAATCGGCAAGCGGATCGAAGGAGTCCGAAGTGGTGGCGGGGACGAAACTGGCAAACGAGTTCTCAGGCTCTTTGAAACAGTTTGAAGAACAACGATAAGCGAATGTAGAGAGAGGAAGTGCGATCTCAGTGAACGTGGCGACACCTTGCCTTCGATGAAGAAGAAGACTTCGCCAGAGAAGTTCTAACCATTGTAGGGGTGTGGTTCTCGATTGGGAGACCAATTCTCGTGGTCTTGATGTTTCTTTCTCACTCTCATCGCAAAGGTTTCGTTTCTCACTGGGGTCTCACCGAACCCCACATCCCAAATTTTGAGAAGAGATTTCTCCTCGCATCTCACCTTTTCGTACAAAACAAACATGAGAAAATAAGAATCTTAAGCGAACATTCCTATTTTTTCATCCCGTCGCACAAACCAAACAGACTATAAGTAAGAGAAAACGAATAACCATTCTATTCATCAAGTTAAAAGATTCCTTTTAAGTGATAAAGATTTAAAAGGAAACGAACAGCCCTCTCGAGTCGCGTATTCTTCGAAGGTATAAACCCTCCAAGGGTTTTTTCGTTTTCATCATAAAATAAAACCCTCGGACACGGGGGGCCTTTTCTTAACATCGTCAAATTCGACTGCAACAACCCCAACGACAAACCCTAAAATTCCTGAAAACCCCACCTCTTCTTCTTCAATGTCTTCTTTTTCTTCAATTGAAACCCTAGAAATTTCTACAGCTGCAACTTCAAACCCTTCCTCACCTCCTGAAACCAACGCCCTAGAATCACAAACACAAATGGAAACCTCAACCCCTTCAATGGAGAGGAAAAACGATGGGTATGAAAATCCCGAGGTTTCAGAGCAGCGAGACGTGTCAAGAAGTGAAGAGGTCGGTGAAGGGGGAGGAGATGGAGATGAGGAAGAGGGGGAGTGTGGTTTCTGCTTATTTATGAAGGGAGGTGGATGTAAGGACGCATTCATTGCTTGGGAGAAGTGCATTGAAGATGCAGAGAAGAACAAAGAAGATATCGTCGAGAAGTGTTTCGAGGTGACGGGGTTGTTGAAGAAGTGCATGGAGGCACACTCCGATTATTATGAGCCGATACTTCGGGCAGAGAAGGCGGCAGAAGAAGAGGCAACGAAAGAATTGGAGCGAGAAGCTTCTTCGAGGGAATTGGAGCGAAAAGCCGATTCTGAGGAATCGAAAAAAGAGACTGCACCACAGGATAAGCAGGGAAGCTAGGAGCTTTTCAATATATATATATATATATATATATTTTTTTTATTAAGGACAAGCAGGACACCTATTTTTTATTTATTTTATTTCAACCCTTGATTCATGGGCATGAGCGGCACGAGTGAAGGGACTTGACAGAGATTAAATTATGGAAATTGTCGGATCCTTGAGGTAACTAAGAGATCGCGAGCTTTTTGATTGTTCAGTCACGTTCCTTAATGTTGTCTTTGGGGAATAAATGGATAAAGAATTTTGTTGCACTATATTCATATATAAACATGAATTTTGCAAGTATGTACATGTACTTGCTTCGGCTCAGAGAATTCCTGCTATTGTTTATGCATACAAGAGGCTTTTAGTTTAAAATATGACATGTGATTTGTGGGAAACACCTGTTTTTTTTTCTCCCTTTACTCAAAGAATTTTTTGAGACACTGAAATTCATCTCTAAACATGAATTTTACAATTATGTACTTGATTCTACTGAGGGGATTCCTTCTATTATTTATCAATGCAAGAGTCTTTAGTATGAAATATGATATGCGATTTAAAGAAAACAACCTTTGTTCGTTAGTTGAAAATCATCTTGAAAAAAATTAATCCTGAATATTATGATTTGTTATAAGACGGGGAGTCCAAATATTTATGAGTTTAAACGTTAAGCTATTTTCAAGAAAGATGATTTGGCTGTTGGTAACATAACAAATGGACAAATGGAATTGCTTTGTAATGTCTCAATGCTGATTTTCAATTTTTTGTTTATTTGTATGGAGGTATGCGAATATTGTCCCACTTTAGATGGGGATATCAATCAGGATGGAATTTGACCATGGTTGACTTACTTTTACTAAATATTAATAAAAAAAATAAAATTTATCTTCATTATCTTTGTTTTTCTATTTTGACCATTGAGTTGATTGATTGAAACCTTGAGTTGCTAGGAAAATGCTAAAAATTTAGATGAAAGATTTTCAATGCTTTTGGAAGATAATGGAAACTCTAATTTGGATTTCAAAGAGTTTGGTTTCAACTCAAAGTTGGACTTTGGTATTAAAATGCTTAGTTTATTTGAAAGAGATGGGATTGGTGATAGAGGAGAGGTAGAGTTGGAAGCAGATCAGTTCTTTGAGAGAAATGTGGTATTGTAATTAGAAAGAATCAATGAAGATTAAAGGGCTTGGAGGGATCTGAAGAAAAAGACTTGCACTGTAAGAAGTGGAAGGAAACCTGCAGGAGAAGTAAAGAGATCCCTATTTAAGTTGCCAAAGAGTTTGCTCATTTATTTATTTATTTTTTCATTGTAGGGTGTTCTGTGTCTCTTTGTTCAATTTTAGTGGGAATTGGTTGTTATTGTTGGTATTTGTTGTTTGGTTGTTTCGGGGTTAGGGGCTGGTTCTGGAGGTGAAGTTTGTTTCTTCTCTTGGGTGGCTGCTGGTCACCTTCCTTTCTATTCTCTTTTTTTTTTTCTTTTAATAAAAAATTTCTTTTATTATCAAATGAAAAAAAGAATTCCCACTATCGTTTTCAGTATCTCCTCCTATGAGCTTGCCTTGCTTTCAAACACTATAGCATTTCTTTCACCCCTGATTGCCCAAAGAACAGCCACAGAGACCACTTGTGTGCCACTCTGTCCTCTTTGCTCAAACCATCTAGGTATCAGCAACCAGAAAATCCTTCACCATTTACTGCAAAAGGGTTTAACACTTTCATCCAAATCTAATAAGAAAAATCAGTCTATTGATAAAAAAACAAGAAAAATCAGTGTGGCAGCAGACGATTTACTGATTCCACGCTCCCAAGACAAAGCACACAGCATGTGATTTGCAGTTCTACTCTTGTTTTTTTATTTATTCATCAGGTAAAAAATTTTTATGTAGAACGATTTGTACCAAGCACCCCTAATCAATTCAGCACTGTTCCTTTATCCTTTAAAATCAGATATACGGATGTGATACTCCCCCCTAGGTTTAAACTTCCCCAAAATAGCTGGTTTCTTTCTACTTCATATCTTGTTATTCCATGTTCTTTCCCCTCTTTACTAGGTTTCCCTTTCTGAGATTTTTGCCAACACAGTAATCCGCATGAAAAAGGCCCACTAAATTCTACAACTTTGTAAAATTTGTCTCTTTAGCTCTTGTTAGTTTATTGTAAAAGGGTTTTTCTGAGAAGGCAAATCCATGCGCATTGAGAAGATCTGTGGGAAAGTTGGAAGGATGATAGTAAACTGGGCATCTCAGCAGTCCATTCTTATTTTCAAGTTCAATCATTGCTTAGAATGATAATTTTGTCTTGTAATCTTTTGTTTTAGGCTGTTCATGGGCATGGGACTTTTGAAGTAGTTTCTTGGTGAAATCCTCCTTCTTTTTGAAAGATGAAATTCATTAGAAAGAGAAAGAGAAGCAAGGGAGGTAGTGGATGACCTTCTGTCCTCTCTATCCCAGTTTTTCTTGACCTTGGAAGTCCAACAAAGGAGTCTCAGTCACCTCCCAATCATTTGAGTTTCTATGGAATTGAGGATTCCACACGACTTTAGTATTATGAACCATAAAATTTTCCTCCACCTTTGCTTTCTTGTTTTGAGCTATCTCAAAGAGTAAAGGTAAAGACTCCATGAGAGGCATGATATCACACTACTTGTTATTCCAGAACTTAACCTTTTGGCCATTTCCAACCTCATATTTTATGCCCCTGCTGAACTGTTGGTATGATTTCTCCACACCCTTTCACACCGGATATCCATAAGAGGAACCCACTTCACCTAGGTTCCAATCCATGTTCCCTTATCCAAATTTAGCCAAGATCACCCTCCTCCACAAGCTTGCTGGCTGCTCATTAGTTGATTTTATATCTCTCTATTGAGCTTATGGTAGGGGTGATCATTTTCAGCCCAACATGGAAATTTCTGGGCTTTGGCTTTCGGTTTTGTGTTAATTCTGGCTCGGCCTAGGCCCAATATTTTAGGCCTGGTCCACACATATTTATATATTTTTATATATGTTATATTATAAAAATCATATAAAAATCATTTCTTATTATACATGTATAAACTATACGTATAAAAATAATTTCTTATTATACATGTAAAACATTAAAAATTATACATATATAAAAAATAAAAAATTACATATAATATAAGCTTGATTAGTCTCGTGGACTTCATGATCTGCGTTGGGCTTGAGCTTGGTTTGATTAGCAAATGAGCCTATGTATTGGGCTCAAGCATGGTTTGAAGCTTGGTTTTGACTGTGAGCTGAAACCCCTAGGGTTATTTGCTAAGACACCTTATAGTTTTGCGTATCCACTAAGACGGTAAGACCTACCCTTTAGTTTGCATATTACTAAGACACCTCCTTCTACCTGGCAACCATTTTACCTAATCCACCTACCATTACAAACTGTTTCTATATCCGTTTTGAACATGTTTTTTTTTTTAATTCTGAAAATATCCATAACAAGAGCCATGGGTCTAGCATCAATTGTAATGGGTCCCCTTTTCTTTCAGTGGCCATGTGGATTTGACATGACAGAAAACCAGTAATAAGTAATAGGGACCCATTAGACTTTTGACATGTTGCCATTGGAAAGAAAAGAGACCCATTAGAACAGATGCTGGAGCCATGGCTCTTGCTAGGGGTATTTTGGAATAAAAGCCATACCAAGACAGATAGATACAAATGGCTATTGACAGTGGGGGGATCAAGTAAAGCAGTTGCAACGTAGAGGGCGTGTCTTAGTAATACGCAAACTAAAGTAGGTATTAGTAAATACACGAAACTATAAGGGGGTATCTAGTAAATGATCCTAAATATTATAATTTGACATCTGTTGTACATATTATCAAGGATTAAAATATTGATACACACTGATACGGTGCTCATGTTTGGGTATCAGTGAGTATTGATACTGACAATATTCTTTTTTTTTTGTGTTTTCTTTATTTTATAGTATGACTAATGAGAGGGTCTCATAAGAGGTTTGATACCTTTTAAAGTTTTCAAAATATTTGTGTATCGGTGTATCCAAGTGTATTTGGATACACAGACACTGATACAATATGCCCAATATGGGCCGTATCGTATCAATATTTTAATCCTTGCATATTATATATAATATTTTATATTATATAATGCATAAAATAAATTTTATACATATATTGTATAACATATAATATAAAGTGTTGTATATATTTATTTATAAATAAAAGTCGTAGGTTCAGAACCAGTGCCCAGGCTATAGCCCTTAAAACAGGTGCTAAGCCTGACCTGGCCCTTGATCACTCCTAGCCTATGATCATATTTGTAATTCTTTATTGCTGCCACTAATCATGGCATGGGTATGAATATAATCTTCCCATGCTTCTGTATTAGTTAGTAACTTAGCATATATGATATGGGATGCACTGAAACACCCATGATTTGGAGTGGTTCTCCACTTCCTCTTTTCATCTTCTTCCTTCCTTCTTCCCTTCTACTGCTATTCATCTCAATTTTCGCATCAATTAAAAGAAGATTTATATTTGCTTATTAAACAAGTTGGTATCAAAGCAATCGATATTGGTAGATTTCCCTATTTCCTAGGAGAAACTCATATAGACTTAAGGGTTAGCAAGCTGCATGGAGTATTGAATAAACTGATCATTGCAACACCAATCATTTGGTTCTAAAAGAGGTATTGAAGGTTAGCTGTCGATCAATAGGAGTTCTTGAAGGATTGCTAATAATCCAAAGATAACCAGAGAGATTTTCCTTAGAGATTTGGAGGACTTTTAGTATTTGTACCTTGGCATCTTTGGAGTTTGGACTAGAATGGATAAATCTGGAGGTTTGATTTTGGTTTGGAGAAGATCTAGAGTTTATTGAGGTACCAGTTCACAATTCTCTTGTTTTTTCCCACCATTGGTTCTTTTGGTCCTTGTATACAGTTCTTGTTTTTTCTTTGAGATTCTTCTTGGGGATTATGTTTTTTTTTTGATCAGCAAATAAAACATTTATTAATTAATTAATTAGTGATTAAAGTACAAGAGTTTAAAATTTCAGCATTGTAGTGACCCAGGTTACAAGACAGTACAGTTTTGTCCAGAATGAAGTAAATCTGTCTTCTCCTTGTTTTGCTAGAACATCTGCCAATCCATTTGCTTTCCCTTTTTACCCATCTGAAACTTGAATTAAACCTCTTTGCAAGTAGGTCAATTTCCCTAAAGACAAATCTGAGCTTCCAAGGTGCTGAACTGATTTGCTTAGCCCAAGATATGACCAGGAGTGAATCTCCTTCAATTTCCAGTTTTGTTACTCCAATCTGCTCAGCCAGTTTCAAACCTTGTAGGAGAGCCAATGCATCAGCCTGAATTAAGTTCCCAAAGCTGATTGGTCGTGAGAATAGTGTCACTACTGCTCCTTGATGATTTCTGAACTCTCCTCGGCTTATCAACAGAACACTCATCAAAATTCAGCTTTAGTTTATCTGGTGCTTGTGTTTTCCTATCTGATCCATTTTTTCTCAAAGGTTACACCAAAGCCCAAAATAAATTGTGTTCCTAAGGGTTCCGTGCTTTGCCAAGGTGTCAGCTCATTAGCAGACTTCTTTGTCCATTTGAAAGTTTTGCCCAAGCTTCCCTAGCTAGGCAAGAAATTTCCCTCATTTGCTGCCTATATATGCAAATACCCAAATTGTTTGTTTGCAGCCAGCCTATTTGTAGTTTAGAGTTTCCTTCAACCTCAAGATTGTGAAGTCCCCATTGGTTAGCTAGTCTCAAGCCTTGAATTAGAGCCAAGATCTCATCTCTTAGTGAATCACTCAGGCCTGTTGATCCTAGATATAGTGCAATCAATCTACCCTCATCTCTTAACACTCCCCAAACTCCAGAGGGACTTCGGTTAACCAAGGTGCTTCCATCAAAGTTAAACTTCACCCTTTGTTGTATTGGAAGAATCCATTGTTCCCAGATCACATTCTTTGTACTTGTAGAATTTGGCACTACAGACCATCCTCTAGAGATGTCTACAACTGAGTAGTCTTTGAATAGCTCTGTTGATTATTGATCAAAAAATAAAAAGCTCTGTTGATTTCAACCAATGTGCAACTACGACCTTGATAGTTATGCAATCAACTACTTGCTCCTTAGATCCTTCAATCTCTTGGAAAATTCTATTACTTCTTTCTTCCCAAAAAAGCTTGCCACATCTGGGGGAGGAGTCCACCTATAACCAAAGAGAGCCGTGAAACAATTCCAAACAAAAGAAGCATAATAATAAGATAATAATAGGTGTCTTGTTGTCTCACCACACAGCCCATGCATAAAGCTACAAACATGAGGTGACATGAAGCAATTTGGCCTTCTTTTTTGAAGCTTGTCCAAAGTGTTGATTTTCTGGAGCATTGCCTCCCAACAAAAAGCCCTTATTTTTGGGGATACAAGGTTACACTAGACTTCCTTCGTTGGAAAAGGATTTGCCAAATTAGAAGACTGAAGAAGAGCAGTGAAAAAGGAGGAACAAGGAAACCAAAGGGGGCACTGACCAAATCTTGTTGTGCAAACAAGAGTGATCTAGAAACACAGAACTGAGAAGAGATGTAAGATCATCCACCATCCCCATTTCAGACCCAATTTTCTTCTCAAATCCAAGTCTCAAGAATTATCATTCCTATAGATAGAGGATATTACTCTTCCTTTATTTTAGAAGAGGAAATAAAGAGTTGGAAATCTATCTTTAAGGGAGGTATCCCCAAGCCAAGTGTCTTCCCAAAAGAGCACTTTATTACCTACACAAGTATCATACCTTATTTATGGAAGGCAAGGTACCATAGATTGCTTTCAAAGGAGAGGACCGCGATGCCCTAGGAATAAGACCAACATCCCACCCATTATCTACCATGCTGTGAATACTCACAATTACTTTATGCCACAGTTTGTCTTGTTCCAAAGGCAATCTCCACAACCATTTTCCCAACAACACTAAGTTTCCAAGTTTGAGATTTTCTATACCTAGGCATCCACTATACCTACTTCTAGACACCACCTCCCATTTTACCAAGTGATCCTTCTTTGCGTTCCTTGGTTCCCACAGGAAATCCCTCATTAATTTCTTCAGTTGATTTATTACTTTTACAAGGATTTTGTAGTAGATAAGAAGTAAACTGGTAGGTTAGTCATGGTTGACTATTAAGGTTATTCTTCCCCCTAAAGAAATGAATTTTCTCTTCCACCCTACAAGCCTTTTTGAGAATCTTTCTAGAACTGGGTAGCATAGTTGTGAAGGCGACGCCTAGGCGACAAGGTGACCTTTGAGGCTCGCCTTGCCTAATCGCCTAACAGTTTTCTACTTCCTACCATAAAAAAACTTTTTTGTTCATTCTTTTTTGATATTATAATTATAAAATAGACATTAAAATAAAATAATCATTTTGTGTGTTTATATTACTAATTTCTTTTTATTATTTTCTTATTTATTAGGGTTTAATCAACACAAACATTGCTAAATGCTGCATTGAACCCTCAAAGACTTAAAAACCTAAACCAATAAGTAAGGAAGAACTAAAAGTTTTATCTAATCAGCACATTTTCCCCTTCCATATATTCTTCTTCTTCTACTACTACCACTACTACCAATACTTTTTATTTTCTTCTTTTCTTTTAACAAAAATAAGGGTTCAGCCCCTATATTTTTTGAATTTTATTTTCCTTCTTCCTTTTCTTCTCATGAATATGTTGATTTTCTATACTTAAATATGAAATTTATACTTTTCTCATGAAAATCATGAATAATTACTAAAGAAATATGGTTGTAGTACCTAGAGAACTACCCTAGGATCTATCTATGTTTTTAAATAAAAAATCCATCACCTAGACGACGCCTAGGTGCCCCCTAATTGCATAGCCTAGCCTTGGCGCCTTGAAAACTATGCTGGGTAGCAAAAGTTTTTTAGAGTTTGGGTTCCTCCCAACGGAATCCCAAATACTGTAATGGCCAATTTTTACCTCACAACCCAACAAGCTAGCAAGGTTTTCCATCTCTACCTCCTCTTTATTTATTCTAGCTACACAACTCTTGCCCCAATTTACCTTGAGATTAGGGACCCTTTCAAAGCGAGTTACGATCCTTTTAAAAAGTCAAATTAATTAATTCCTCTCTCTCCCCTTCATAAAAAAACAAGGTCATGCACAAGTTGTTAATGTGTCACCATCACTTCATTTCTCCCAACTCTCCGACCTCTAGTTAGAGTTTTATAGTCAACCCTTAAAATCAACTCACTTAGAATATCCACTACTAAAGTGAATAGAAAAGGGGTCAGAGGATCTCTCTGATGAAGACCCCTTTTAGCTGGAAAAAATATCCCTAGCTACTCCATTAACTAGAATGGGGTAGTGATAGGAGGAAATACAACCTTTAACCCACTTGCACCATCTCTCTCCAAAACCCCTAGATTTCAACACGTCTAGTAAGAAGACCTAGTCCACCATGTCATAAGCTTTCTCTAAGTCCAATTTACAAACCAATGCCTTTTCTTTTCTTCTCTTCTTGTAGTCCATACATTCATTGGCAAAAAGGATTTGATCAATTATTTGTCTCCCAAAAACAAAAGCACCTTGATTTGGAGAGATCAAGGGAGGAAGAACTCTTTTGATCCTCTCAGCCAACATCTTAGAGATTATTTTATACAGGCTTCCCACTAGGCTTATGGTCTGAAGTCCTTTGGTTGGTTTTCATTCGCCTTCTTTGGGGATCAAAGTGATAAAAGTTGCATTTGCACCCAAGTTAAATTTGCTCCTTTCAAAGAACTCAGCAAAAAACCTCTAAGATCATCACGAATAATTTCCCAACAATCTTGATAAAAAGCCATCATGAAGCCATCTGGACCTAGAGCTTTAGATCTCTCCATAGAAAAAATTGCTTCTTTCACCTGTTGGACTTAAAAGTATTTCTCCAACTCCTCCATCAACACCCTAGGACCTCTTCTCCACTCAAAATTTTCTAACCTTTCTCTTACCCTACCTAGGCTAACAAAGATGCCTTTGAAATGGTCCACAAAAGCTTGTGCTATATCCTTTCCTTGGTTAAGACTTGTCCATTCCATTCTATGGGAGACAATATTTCTTCCTTTTCTACCATTTGCTATGAAGTGGAAGAAACTTGTATTACCATCACCTTTCCTTAACCACTTGCACTTGAATTTCTGTCCAATTAATCTTCTATTCCTCAAGATCTCTTCTAATTCTTGTTTTAGCCTCTATCTCTCCTCTTTCTTCCACTTGTAGTCCTCTTTCCCCTTCAAACCCATCTAAAACCCTTATCCTATGCGCAATTCAATCCTTTCTTTCCTCTCCCAAAAACCTCTTTGTTCTACTCCTTAATCCTAACTTTCAGCCTTTTAAGTTTCTTATAAAATCTATACCCTTTTCACCTGAACTCCACTTGATCCTCCTTCCAACCATTCTTTTAATTTTATATTGAATTTGAGGTGAAATAGCCATAATATTTTGAATCTAAAAGGACAAGAGCCTCCTCCCACTCTTTCTTGAGACAACCTAATTGGATAGTGATCTAAAGTAGTTCTTGGTAAGGTTCCAGCTACCAACCCCCTCCAACCTTCCTCCCAATCTAAAGAGAAAAGTAACTTATCCAGTTTGCAACAAATGAGTGCCTCTTGAAAGTTTGACCATGTAAAATTAGCTTGTAACAAAGGCAGTTCCCTTAGTTCATTAGAATCCACAAATTGTTTGAATTTTCTCGTACTGGAGGTAATTCTATGGCTAGGGTTGTTTGTTTCATGTATGATCTTGATCACATTAAAGTGATCTCCTAAACACCAAGGACCCTCCCAAAGGCCTCTAATTGTTACTAATTCCTCCATGCCCTCTCTCTCCCTATAAGAATTGGATCCATACACATTGGTCAAAACCCAACCTAAACCATCTTCTTTTCTCTTTAATTTGATTGAAACTGTGAATTGTCCAATCAATTCCTCCAGGCATTCCATGTCCTCATTTCTCCAAAACATGATAATTCCTCTTGAAGAGCCCAAGATTGTGAAAAAGCCTTGCGTATTCCTCTGGAAGCCCAGATACTCCTTGCCCATCTTCTATCCACTTCAGACAATTTAGATTCTTTAATCATCACCATGTCTGGCTTCTCTATTCTCAATAAGTCTATGATGTTTCTCCTTTTTCTTGAATTCCCAAACCCTTTATGTTCCATCTTATTATCTTCATGTAGAACAACATAGAGTTTACCCTTTGCAAGTTTGTTCTTTCCTTCTTTATTTCCTTTCTTCCCACATTCCCTTTGTTGTAGTCCGCTTCAGACCTAAGCCTCTCCACCTCGCTCAATTTCTTTTTTTTTCTTCTTTTCTTGTTTGACCCTATTGTCATTGTACTTGGTTCATATGGTTTGTCCTGGTTCATCCCTTTTTACTCCTCCCCTTCTTTTTACTCTTCCTTAAACCTATTCTGATTCCTGCCTTTCCCCCAATCTCCTTTAATTCCTCTGCTAGCCTAGGATTTGGAATATCACCCTCCTCATCCTCAAGCCACTATTAGACAGTTTTGTATGCCCTTAGCTTCAATCAAAATGATGTACTTTATGAGTTTATTGTAAATGAATAAAAGTGCATATTTGATTCATGTTCCCTTGGTATGTTTCTGTGTAATACCCTTAAACTGGACACTTAATGAGACTCGTGTTAGTTTAGAATGTTCACAGCCAGTGGGTCGGTCTGGGGAGACCTATCCTGACAAGGTTGACACTGTGGTGCCACCAAGTCGGTTGGGGTGGCTTGTCTCAGCTGCTAGGGTGAGACCCTAGGCACACAGTGTGGGATTAATTGAATCTTTGAACTGGACCAGATTTCCAGTATTGCCCTGGACCTTGGATATTGATGGGCAAAACTGGAAAGTTACACCCGACCCCTAGACTCGATTATGATACTGCACTAGGTGTCGGATTGGGCTGTCTTTGATGTACCAATCAGTGAGATCCTTAGCGGGGGTCAAAACCTGGGTATGTTGGGACAGTCTGAGAATTCATCTGAGTGGGTGATCATAGTGACAGGATCAACCCCTTTGGCGGACAAAGGTAATGATCGGGGATGCACTATCACTGATGGAAACCAAGACTACCGGCAGTCGATTTCAATCGTTGAGATTTGTTTTGCAAAATATATTTTATATGAGATAAAAGTATATATATTATGGTTTCGAAATGATTTGCAAAATGTTTTAATTTCCGGGATCCATATATGAGAGTGCAACACTGTTCCTTGCAGCCGAGGGAGAGGTCCTCTCTTGTCGGGTAGTGTATGATCATTATGGGCTGAGAGGTTAAGTGTAAGGCCATTGAGGATAATACCTGATGGGCTAATCTTGCATCTGCCCACAGTCCCTGGGTGTTACAAGGTGGCTTGACCCAGGGACCACTTAGGGTAAGTGTTGGGCTCATAGAGCCCATCTGATGGGTTTCAGGGGGTGCACTGTCCATAACAGTGTATTCAGCCAGGCCTTGTAACAGAGGCTGGGCTGAACCCATGTGGCTGATGTCTAATCAATGTTTGGGTCCCACGCCATACAAGGAAGCCCAACTGGGCAGCAGTTTGGAAGGCTTGATGAATACATAACCCTAAATGGGCCTTAAGCCCATTTCAAACTGGGCTAATTTGATTAGTCTTTAAGGGGCGAATTCTGAGATAAGATCAGCTGATAGGATTGGGCCCACACCCTATCCACTTAGAGAGTCTAAGATCTAAATGAGATTTAGATTTGGAAACTTCCTAATTAGATTAGGTGCTGGCTGATCTAATCTACAGATAAGATAAGGATTATCCCATATCTTAAAGGGACTTCTAATCCAGATATGATTTGGGTTAGCAACTCCTAATGAGATTAGGAGCTGATCCCTTTAAGTCTATAAAAGGAAGAGGGGGCGGCAGCCTTTAGACACAACATCCAATAGACTCAAGTCTTGTCTTCAGAGCTGAGATCACAGAAGAGAGAATTATGCACCCTGCAAATACTCTCTAGCCGCCTCCTTCCTGTAGCCGCCGCCTACAGCTGTTCGATCTCCATTCCTTAGGAGAAATCAAGATTGGATCTTGATTCCAATCTTTTGGACAAAAGATTGGTAGGAGTTGTATTCACAAGCCGTCCAGGTGATTCTTGGGAAGAATCAGGTTCTTAGGAAGGACACTGCTGATTCTGCTCCACCTTGCACTACGCCATCTTCAGTGGGAGCAGATTTTGGTTTCTACCTTGGGCGTGAACACCTCCATTGAGAGATTATTTCTCTGTATCAGGTATTATCTCTCTCTCTCCTCCTTTTGGTTCAAATCTGGTTCAGTTTATGATTCAAAAATGATCATTGAAAATATGATTTTCTAAATAGGGAATTCGATTCCCAATTGAAGGGAGAGAAAAAAATTTTTGAAATTCGCCCCCTTTATTCCGCAATCTTGGGCGTCCATGTGATGGATTTCCTATCCCTTCAGCCACTCTACCCCCAATTCCTCCTTTACCAGGATCCTAAAAATGTCCATTATAATCTCCTATATTCTTCCCCATTCGTCCTTATCATCCTCCTTTTCTTCTACATAACCAATCACCACTGTTTCTTTAGACAATTCACTAGCATTGGAAGATTTTTGAGGAGGGCTGGCCTCACCTTTGGACAAATCTGCACATGGACTAGAAAAATCATTTGTAACAACAAAAACCGTACAACACGATTTACCTTGGGAGGGAAGAGAACAAACAAGAAGAAGATGTTGATCCTGGTTGCCAAGACAAGGGTTATTGTTGGGGGTTAAATCTTTAGAATAAACTCCTGGACTTTTAGCGAGGGGAAGGAGACATGTATTCTTGCCATGCAACTGTGAGTTGAGATTACATTTTCCATTAAAACCCTGTAAAAGATGCTTGTCTACAATTGGTTCTCCCCTCCCTTCCATTCCAGGCTTATCCTCACCTAAGAGAGCATTCCCCCTTCCCAAGTCCTGATTTGACTTGGCCGAAGTCTCGTTTTTGTGTCTCACTACTTTCATCTTCAATCAAGTTAGTCTGGCTTCATTTTCAACCACAACATTAGCTTTGCGTTTACTCTCCACACTTCCTATGCTGGATTCCTTGAAAGAAGAAGCTTCATTGCCCATATCCTCCTCTCCCAGGCTGACATAGTCTGAATCGAAGTCTTCATCCTTTTCCTTTCCACAATCATATCTCGGATGGCTCGGATTAGCCATCTCTGGGTTATGGAGTAATAAAATAGCCATGGTTTCCAAGCACACACTCCTACTGCCGCTGTACTCTGTCTTTGACAATGAGAGGCACTCAGGTTTTATTAGGTTCCTTTTATGTTTTCTGAAGGGGTGGTTCAATTTTTGGTGATTTTTGAGGTCTCTGGAGGGAGCAACTATCAACACTCTTGGCCGAATAGAGAAGAAAATAAGTAATATAATTTACAACAGGGACTATGCTAATAAAATACATCAAGCCATAGAATCGCCACACTCCCCCTTAAATTGATGCATAGACATAAGCATTTGTTTGCTTATAAGAAAGAGATGCCGAATTCTAGTCATAGTCCTGGTGAAGATATCGGCAATCTGCACCCCCCCTTAAATTGATGCATAGACATAAGCATTTGTTTGCTTATAAGAAAGAGATGCCAAATTCTAGTCATAGTCCTGGTGAAGATATCGGCAATCTGCATGTCCAAGGCTACATGAGGAAGTGGTATAGACCCAACAGTGAAAAGATCTTTGATAAAATGGCAGTCCACCTTGATATGCTTGGTTTTCTCATGGAAGACAAGGTTAGATGCAATCTTGATAACACTTGTATTATTTGCATAGAGAGGAATAGGAATAGGAAGCTGAATACCAAGATCCATAAAGAGAGACTATAATGAAACAATCTTACTGCAAACAGAAGACATTGCCCTATACTTTGCTTTAGTGGAAGACTTGGAGACTGTGTGTTGTTTTTTGCACTTCCAAGAGATGAATGAACCCATAAAGACACACCACCTAGAAGTGGATTTACGGGTGTCAGGACAACCAGCCCAATTTGCATCAGCATATGTTCTCAATTGAATAGGGGAGGAGGAGAAGAATAGTCCTTGAGAAGTTGTGCCTCTAACATACTAAATGATGTGATGAACAATCATATGAGGTTGATGAGGAGTAAAAGCAACTTGACTAACAATCTGAACAGCATGAGAAATATTAGGCCGAGTCATAGTGAGATAAATAGAGACCCCACAAGCTGGCGATACAAGGTAGCATCAGGAAGCAATGGACCTTCATATTTAGATAGCTTAATACTCAGCTCCATAGTTGTTATAAGTCAAGGCATTTGGGTGAGGTTCCCAGCCAAGGTTACCTGGTTGCCTAGGTAACACCTTGACAACTATGAAGTATGAACTAGAGTATCTTCCTGCTCTGCCAAAGTGAAAATAAAGGGTCAAACCCTTTACTGGGTTTTAATATAATAAACTTAGAATACTTCTTATGCATTTTCACAACCCCCTTCTAAATGCTAGGACCATAAGCATGATGAGGAGGGAGAGAAAACCAGTCCAACTCAATTCCACAATACCTAGTTTTGATTAGCTTCCTCCACAAAATTTCCTTTTCCAGGCTGTACCTCCATTGCCACTTCCCCAACCAGGCTTTATTTATGACCTTATTGATTACTCATTAGAGTTCTTGTGTCTACACTCTATAGATATATGTGGTAGCAAAGTGCTAGAACCATCACATCTTGGAGTTTTCTTGTAATATTATGTTTAGTATTCTTTCTTCTTATGTAACTTTAATATTTATTAGACTAAACCAATATATACAACAGTACAAAAGATCCCAAGAAAAGATGAGAGATTACCTCTCACAACAGGAAAAATAAAAAAAAAAACAGATCAAAACTGAGCCCAACATAAATGTTCCCTATTAACCCCTTGTTTTTCTAATATATCAGCTATCCCATTAGTCAGTCTTCTCACCCATTGAATCTTCAAGGTCATACTGTGCATTAACCACTAATTTTTTTAATCTCATCCTTAAACTCCCAGATGATGGTCTCCGGATTCCTCAGCCACTCCACCACAGAGTCTCCTCCACAAACAACTTTTTCACATTCAAGTTCTTAGCCATATGCACCCCTTGAATTAATGCAAGGAGTTTGGCCCTAACTGAATCCCCCACTCCTAGTCCTGAGAACAAAGCGATTACATTTCCTTCGTTGTCTCTAAAAGCACCCCTAATCCAGAAGGGCCTGGATACATAACTGCTTCCAAGTTTCCTTCTAGGATATTGGGTTTTAAGATTCCTTTTATTTTTCTTTATTTTAGTGATAACTTATATTCTCTATTCCTTTACTTGTGCACTCCAATGAGGTCAGTCCAGGTAAATCCATTATATATATAAATATATATTAATTTTCTTTTTGCTTCATGGGGTTAGCTTGTCCCAAACCCATAAACCCCCAACCTTGGTAACAGCAGTCGGCAGGATTTGATCCCAAGTCTCTGCAACAACCAGCCCATAGTATTTTATTTTTGCTTTTTTTTTTGTTCCCTTGCAATGTGATCATTTATTCTTTTTTTTAATAAATAATAGTTCCTTTTATTAATTATAACACAACAAATGTACAAAGTTACATATACTTTGGAGAGAATAGTCACTATCTATCTATCCACTCTCCAGTCAGCTCTTTTGCGATTAAACTCCAATAAATTTTTCCTCCAATGTTAATGTTGTAACTCTGTATGTGATCCTGTTCTTCCTCTCTAAAATTCCTTCTCGCTTCTTCTACTTCCCTTTCCTTTAGCTCATCAAACATCAGAGATATAAACTGCCAAAGTCTTTCCCCTTCCTCCATTTTTCCTTCCCTATTTGCAAATCCCTACCTGCTGATGACCCTTCCTGCAAGTTGGTAAGTACTATGGGTTCTACCAGCCAATTATGGGATGCTGGAATATTTGCAGCAGGCATAGAAGAAACACTAGTAACCAAAACTGAACTGATAAGGTTACCTCAATTTGGCAAAGGGATTGCAATATCTTATGGTCTATAGCTCTTACCTATTCCAGAGAAGGATCACAGCAATCAAGTCTACTGATATTTTGTGTTGTTAAGTCCGTGAGAGAATTAATATTTTGGTTAATGAGAAGTTTTGTTGTTCACCCTTCTTTGGAGCCTCACCACATCACTTAGATTAGACCCACATACTAGAGTTCATACACCCTGGATTCGTCCAAGATTTAAGTGTGGTTCTGCCTTTCTAGGGCAGGTTTTGATTTTCTGCTATCTCACAAAACTTGTAATTTGAGAATAGGGGTGTCAATTTACCTCTGTTATGTTCCTAATTTTATCGTTGCTTTCCTGTTCTTTCTTAATCAGAAGCTCTGTATTGTAGATTCCTGTGTCCAGGTCTTGCTTTTTGACGGCCTCCACACTGTCAATACTCAAGCTTTTATCCAAGTTATTATTGCTTTCAGCCATACAACTTATCCATCCTTTTCCTCCCCCTTCATCTTGACCCGTCTCCTGAAGGATTGTTGCTGTTTTTCAATCTGGAAAGCAAACCATGTTCTTCTTTCCTTCCCTGTAGTGCTCGATGAAGCATCTTTTACGTTCCTTTTTTCCTTTCTGCTATGTATTGTTTACATTATGGTTACCTTGACTGCAGAAGACTTGGCTTCCACTCTCAGTTCATCTTGTCAACCGGTGACAAGCCTTCATCTTCCATCTCAGTTCCTTTTCTCATTTTCCTTCTATTCTTCTACTTCTATCTGAATTTTCACATCAATTACAATCAGATTTATATTTGTTATAAACATATGTTCCTTCTTCCTAGTCTCTCAGATATCCCCAAAAATTAACCAAAGCTAAATATTTTAGAGATTAACTAAGAGAAACTTCATTGGGTTTATGGTTTCTAACTTCCACGAATGCCAAATTCTGGCATTATTTGATGTAAAATGTAAAGTCTTTTTAGGTACAACGTTTTGCTTTATTTGGAGGGGAAAATTAATGTTGTAAGTAGAGAGCAATGCTTATGTTTTTTCCCCAATTTAAGTGGATGCTGATATGTGAAATTAAGGGCAAATTTCTTAAACTATCCCTACTGTTTAGCTAATTGACAAACTCTATCCTTACTGTTTACAGTCTTAATTCTTAAAGTACCCCTACTGTTTTTGACAATTGATATTGTCATTAAGCACTGAATAAACAACGAAATGTCAAATTTACACTACTATTCTTCAAATTTTCAAAATAAAACCCATCCGAAAGCTGAGGAAATGGCACACAAGTACACGACTCAAATGGCGACCTGTCTGCATCTCTGCAACTCAGGTTGTAACTCAAACTCTTCACGAGATACTTGTTGCAGCTCTTCTTAAGGTGATCGTTATTTGAGTCCGGTTTTCCAGGGTTTTTTTGGGGGAGAAAACGACCCATTTGGTACATGTTTGTCGATATGCTGATCAACGTTTTAAGTTTTAGAATTTTAATCTCTCTCGTTTGTTTGTTTGTTTCCCCATTTCCCAAGTCCCAACCCCCTAATCCGATGGATCAAAGGACTACAGTAGAACGAGTTGGGCACTTGATCGGGCCATTCTCGTTGCAATCCAAGCAAGACCTGAATCCTCCCTTCTCCGTGTAGCATTTGTGGCTCCCATTACAATGTTCGCAGAGAATAAATTGATATCTTCCACATTCTTCTCAAACTCCGGGCTCAGCCTCCGGGAAACCTTTGATGTATTTCTTCAATTCACCCATCTCATGAAGTTGTCTCACCCCGTCAGTCCCACCAATGTATCTACTGTCGATGAAACCCCTAGGCAAAGTTGGTGGCTTCTTGCGACCCAGGATCCTCTGCAACTCCTTCAATAAGCCGGCATCCATGGACAGATCTCTCATCAATGGAAACACGAAAGCCTCTCAATATGGATCTCACTCGGCAGTCCTCGAAGGTCTTCTGGACAATGCAGAGACTTCTGAAGTAGACAATAATGCATTTATCCGCGCCAGCAAGAGGAGTGGGCAGCTCTAGTGAAGAAAGTAGCCCATTGGATTGGGAAGTAGTAGTAGTAGTAGGTGGAAGAAGATCGAACAGGGAGGCCCAGGTTTGGAGGGTGAAAGTAGAGATCCAGATGTGGTGGAAAACAGAGGCTTTTGATCCTATTCCAAACCTTACGTAATGACCTAGATAGCATAATTGCTGCTCAAGCTGCCGAGCAGGCCAAGCAGGAGGCTTTGAAGGATGACCAGGACGCTTTCACTGTCATCAGTAGTCGTTGAAGCTTGAAGAATGCTTCGGTTAAGATTTCGCATGGAAAGAGGTGTGGGTCGGAAAGAATCTTAGACACCTGAGCCTCAACCACATCAGCCCCCAACAATTGCTACCTCTCGTATAACTCAGCTCTCCTGCATCGTCATCGTTATTGTTGTCCTGATCAACATGCAAGACAGTCTCTGGGCTTGCTTGGGTCGAAGCTCCAAATCCATGGCGGAGGAAAAGAAGAGGGTCGAAGGGATGCTCGGAAATCCTGGTTCCACCGAAGAATTTCTGATTTTTATTGTCATTTTGGGGAATGAATTTCTTTTGGAATTACCATTGAGCCAGAGTCCCCTAGAGTTAGTTTTTTCAAGATTTACCATTGAGCCAGAGCCCCCTTGGAGTTATTGGATTTTGGCATTGGAGCCTTTCTTGTTGGGCCTCTTGGGACTTTTGTGCAATGCCTAACTTTTGTGTGATGTCCGGGCTTTTGGGGGTGGGAATTGAGTAGATGAAATACAATATATATATATATATATATATATATCATACAAAATATTTATTTCATTGATGCTTTTGCATGTAGTACACATTATGATACAACCATTGTTGATATCAGTAAGTATAGTAAGTATGTAAAAAGAGGTTGATTCATTCTTGTAAGGCAATAGAGGATGAATAAGAAGTTTAACGATGATACAATTTTAACCATTTGGCATTCAATGTTTCATCCCGTTGCTTCTCTCAGTTTGTAAGGAGTGCAAATACAAATTTGCATCTCTTGGGTTTTCTTTGAGTATAATGAATGGGCCTTTCTAACCGTGTGTGAATTTCTTTATAGGTTTTCCTTGTGTCACATGGGCTGCTGCTACTTTTAGCACTATGTCCCCCTTATGTACTGAGTTGTGAGTTTTCGTTTGTATTGTAACTGATGTAATAGATTTGTCTCCCTTTTTTCATCTAGAGCATCTAGTTCCTTGTATAACTTATGTCTGTCACGTTCTTTGCCAATCCATCTTGCTACCCTTGTTGACGACAAATGTATTTCTGCGGGTAGTACTACGTCTTGTCCTTGTCCATAGATGAGATTGTAAGTGGTGGTGGCTATTGTTTTCCTTTTGTTATTCTGCAAGCCTATAGAGTTTCAAAGAGTTTGTTAGTCCAATTGGTTTGGTTTTCATTCACCACCATTTTTAGCATTTTGAGCAGTGTTTTGATTTTGCCTCTACTTGTATATTTCCCTAGGGATAGTACACTATTGAGTTGCCTAGCCTTTCTCTATGTTACCCTAGGGGTTTTGAGTTGTTAAAAAATAGTGCATTATCTGCTAATATTCCCATTAGCAATCCAAACTTGTGTATGATGTTCTATCTTATGAAATCGGCTACTCTATTTGCTAATACCTTCTTGAGTGGTATTGCCTTGCCCATTTGGTGAATTAGTTTATGACTACTTGAATTCAACAATATCCTTTGGAGGGTGGTCTTATTTTTTCTATTGGATATGTTTTCCAAGTATTACAAGGCAAGCATGTTGTTAGTGTTTAGGCAGGCTAATGGATGGGAGGTGCATAGATTAGGAGTTTGTGGCAGTTTCTCACATGCTCAGCTATATCCTTGAGCATTGTTGGCTAGTAGAATCCTAGGTGTAAGAGGTGTTGTTAGAGTTTATATCTTCCTTAGTGGGTTGTAGGCTCTTTTTCATGTGTCATTTGGAGCGAGGCTTGAATTCCATTACATGCAAGGCATATTAGGGGTTTTCCATTGAATGACTTCCTATAAATAGTAACCCTTTGATCATCATGAGTCTTCTCGCCTTCCGTTTAAGTTTTTAAATTACTTTTGTGTTGTAGTGTTCCATCTGTGAAGTAGTCAATGTAAGGCTCTCTCACGGTACCTTGGTGTTCACGAATATGATGGGTGAACACTCATTGGACAGATATGTTTAACCTAAAATAACAATGAACCTTGTTTTAAAGAGGCCAAAGGGAAAGCTTATAAGATGAGTGGATATGATCATTCACAGAAAGGTGGTGGGGTTATGTAGCTGAAACAGTTGGCTCCATGCATCCTATGTGATTTTCCACATTTCTAGAGACATAATTCGTAGTTTCGATTACTGAGATAGGAGGGAAATCTCAGAGATGAACAAATGGGAATGAAACATAGATTAAAAGCCATATCTATGTAGATAACATGGATTAAAAAAGTTTGTGGACTAATATTTGTTTTTTATTAGAAATGGCAAATGGACAATTCGCAAAATTGTTGGATGACAACAAACTTAAGGGTCCTAACTATGCTGACTGGTATTGTAATCTTATACTGGTCTTGACATCAGAAAAATAGGACAAAGTAGCTAAAAATCTTGCCCCGGAACATCTGGGTGATAGGGATTTTGAGGCCCATAGGAGGGACTACTAGGAATGGGAAGAGAAAAATTCCCTAGCCCGCTGCTATATCATAGCATCCTTAGACAATCCAATACAACAACAGTTCGATCAGATCGAATTGTCCAAGGATATCCTCGACAGTCTAAGGATGATGTACGAAGAACAGAATCGTTCTACTCGGCAGAAGGTCTTGAAGCAGTTCATGACTGTGTAGATGTCCAAGAACCAACAGGTTCATGACCATTGTCTTAAGATGATGGGTTATATCAATGAACTTGAGGCTCTTGGATTCGGGCTTGACCATGTCACGAAGGTGAACACCATCCTAAATTCTTTGCCTCTTTCCTTTAATCAGTTCATCATGAACTATAACATGAACAAGCTAAATGTTAGCATCTAGGAACTCAACAATATGTTGTAGAGGGCCGAAGAACTGATTAAGAAGGATGAGCCCATTTCCATGCTTGTTGAAGCCAACAAATCGGGCAAGAAGAAGAGGAAGGTTAAGAAAAAGCTTTAGAAGAAAGCTACTAAGTCCAAGAGGTAGAGGAAAGACAAAGCATCAGATGCTTGTCACTTCTACAAGCAGGCCGATCACTGGAAGAGGAACTGTCCTCAATAATTGGAATCCAAGAGACAAGGTAACTTCGAATCTTGTGTCATAGAAACCAATTTGTTGGTAACTTCTGCTTCATGGTGTATTGACTTCGGGGCTTCGACTCATGTGTGTAGCTCACTACAGGGGTTCAGGATAAGCAAAAGATCGAGTGACAGAGAAGTGACTCTTTATTGGGGACTTCTACAAGTGTTGCAGCTACAGCTATAGGAACTGTAGAGTTAATTTTCAGAGAAGGAATTATTGTATTAAAAGATTGTCTTTATGTACAGAATTTGAGTAGAGATCTAATTTCTGTTTCAAAACTGTGTGTGGATGGATATTCTGTTTTCTTTAGTAATACAATTACTATTAAAAGAAATAACAAATTCCTCGCATACGGAGAACTTGAGAATAGTCTCTATGTTCTCCATCCTTCTCTGGAAACTAATATAATCGAAACTACGTCGGATGATATCCTCAAGAAAAGAACCCGTGATACAGTTAATCCCACGTGCCTATGGCATTACCGACTTGGCCACATCAACATAGATCATATCACAAGGTTGGTAAAGAATGGTCCTTTGAATTTTCTAACTGTAGAAGATCTTCCAACCTGTGAACATTGTCTTCAGGGTAAGATGACGAAATGGCCATTTAACAGTAAGCCTGAAAGATGTACAGTCACCCTTGACCTTATACATATTGATATATGTGGTCCCTGAGTGTTAGGACACGTAACCAACACATTTATTTTAGAACATTCACCGATGATTACTCTTGGTATGGTTATGTGTACCTAACGAGACACAAATCTGAATCATTTGAAAAGTTCAGAGAGTTTAGACAAGAGGTTGAGAAACAGTTAGGGAGAGAAATTAAGACCCTTCGATCGGATCAAGGAGGTGAGTATCTCTCTGACGAATTCATGGACTATTTGAAGGTCAATGGGATAGTATCACAGTTAGCTCCTCCTACTACACCACAACTAAACGGTGTGTCAGAGAGGAGGAACCAGACTTTATTAGATATGGCCCGGTCACTTCTCGTACACTCAGAGTTACCCACATCCTTTTGGGGTTACGCATTAGAGACTGCGATATACGTGCTGAATCAAGTTCCAACCAAATCAGTTCCGAAGACTACTTATGAGCTTTGGACCGGTAAGAAACCAAGTGTAAGACACTTAAATATTTGGGGTTGTCCGGCACATGTTAAAAGAATGAATGCGAACAAATTGGAATCCAAAACCAGCCGTTGCCTATTCGTAGGCTACCCCAAAGGCTCTGTGGGTTACTTATTCTATGACCCAAGAGAACAGAAGGTGTTCTGTAGTCGAAATGCCAATTTCTTTGAGGATGATTACATCCTGAACATGAAAGAAGGGTAGGATCCATCTAATGGATGCCATAAAGGTTGCGGAATGGGTGGGCGAATTTCAAAAATTTTCTACCTTCTCCCAACTGGGAATCATATTCCCTAAATTTAGAATACAATTTTCAAGGATCCTACTTGAACCATAATAAAACCAGATCTGTACCAAAAGATAAATGGGAGGAATATACCTGATCCGGAGAAGCAGTATCTCCCAAAGTTGGTGTTCACGCCCAAAGAATGCTCCAAGATTCGTTCCTGCTGAAGATGACACAGCTGTGGATGGAACCGAACCAGCAGGGTGCATCCTACACACTGGATCCTTCACAAGAATCCTCTGGAAACACTAAACACTGAATCCTTTTAATCTTTGTTGCAAGACTAATGTCAAGAACAGATTTCTTGACTTTCTTTTCTGCAAAGATCTAATCTTGCAAAAACAGATGGCGGCGGCAGGAGAACTCTAAAAATGAAAAAGCTGAACTGCCTTTTCTCTTTTCTGGAGTATGAATGAGATCCTATCTCAATTCGCAGGAGATATCCTATATCTCTTCAAGGTGGTTCAAAAACTGATATTTTTCTTTCTTGGTTAGGGTTTCTCCTCCTTTCTTCTTGATTAAGAATCCTCCTAATTAGGAGTTATCCCAATCCAAATCAGTATTTGGATAGGGGATAATCTTAATCCTATCTGCAGATAAAGTTAGCTTACTCCTGATCTTATCAGGAGGTTACCAGATTCAAATCTAATTTGAATTTGGTCTCCAAGAGTGGATAAGGCTAAAGGCCCAATCCTTTTACTAACATTAATCTTAGATTCGCCCCAAGGATGGGTGATCATATAAGCCCACCTCGAAATGGGCTTCTGGCCCATTAACTGTTCAGTGTCTAATTACTTTCCAATCTGCTGCCCAGTTGGGCTTCTTTGTATGGCGTGGGACCCAAGCATTGATCTACACACCAGCCACATGGGTTCGGCCCAGCCTTTAATACAAGGCCCATCCGAATTCACTGAAAACTCAATGAACCCCTTGAGTCCATCATATGGACCCTATGGGCCCAACACTTACATTAAGTGGTCCCTGGGCCAAGCCATCTTATAAAAACCCAGGGACTGTGGGCAGGTGCAAGATTAGCCCATCAGGTATTATCCTCAATGGTCTTACACTTAACCTCTCAGCCCTTAATGATCAAGCACTGCCCGACAAGAGAGGACCTCTCCCTCGGCTGCAAGGAACAGTGCCGCACTCTCCTCTCATATGGATCCCGGGAATTAAAACCATTTGCAAACAATTTGAAACCGTACATATATATAAATATATTAATTTTGCAGAACAAAATTCCAACGATTGAAATCAACTGCCGGCAGTTTGGTTTCCATCAGAGAGAGTGCATTCCCGATCATTACCCTTTGTCCGACAAAGTGGCTGATTCTGTCACTATGATCACCCACTCAGATAAATTCTCAAACTGCCCCAACATACCCAGGTTTTGATCCCCGCTAAGGATCTCACTGATTGGCATATCAAAGGCAGCCTGATCCAACACCTAGTGAAATGTCATAATCGAGTCTAGGGGTCAGGTGTAACTTTCCAGTTTTGCCCATCTATCTCCAAGGTCCAGGGCAATACTGGAAATCTGGTCCAGTTCAAGGATTCAAGTAATCCCATACTGCATGTGCCTCGGGTCTTACCCTGGTGGCTGAGACAGGCTATCCCAACACTTGGTGGCACACCAGTATCAGCCTTGGCAGGATAAATCTCCCCAGACTTATCCAACGGCTGTGAACATTTAAAACTAACACGAGTCTCTATAAATGTCCAGTTTTAGGGTTTTACATAGAATTAAACCAAACAACATGAATCAAACATGCACTTTATTTATTTCCACTAAATAACAAAAGTGCATCAAAACAGATTGAAGCTAAGGGCATACAAAAACTGTCTAACAGAACAATCATCGTCAAGAATTTGTTCTTGATGAGGAGAGCTCAGGGGTAGTGGGAGATGTCCCACAAGCTCTAGGTAATGACCAACCTAGAAGATCTACCCGGGTTTCCAAGCCTCCAGTTCATTTGGGCTATGACCATGATAGTTATTTGGTGGAAACCACGACAAGTGAAGAGAATCCTGTAACTTATACGGAAGCTATGTTGAACATAGATTCCTTGAAGTGGGTAGATGCCATGAGAGCTGAGATGGACTCAATGGAGACCAATGGAGTTTGGACTCTGGTAGATTCGCCCCCTGGGTAAAAGCAATTGGTAGAAAATGGATCTATAAGAGGAAGAAGGGCCCCGATGGTAAGGTTAAGACTTACAAAGCTCATCTTTTGGTGAAATGGTACACTTAGAAAGAGGGAGTCGATTATGAGGAAACATTTTCGTCAGTGGCCATGCTTAAATCCATTAGGATCATGCTAGCTGTAGCAACGTACTATGATTACGAGATTTGACAAATGAATGTTAAAACTGCGTTCCTGAATTGAGATCTTAGTGAAGATATCTATATGCAACAACCACAAGGTTTTATAGCTACAGGTCAGAAACACATGGTATGTAAATTAAACAGATCCATATGTGGACTTAAGCAAGCTTCTTGGAGTTGGAACATCCGGTTTGACTCTACCGTAAAAAAGTTTAACTTTGAGCAAAATTCGAATGAGCCCTGTGTTTACAGGAAATCTAGTGGGGATAAGGTTATATTCCTAGTTCTGTATGTAGATGACATTCTACTCATTGAGAATGATGTAGGAATGTTGACTATGGTGAAAGTATGACTTTCATAACAATTCTCCATGAAAGATCTTGGAGAAGCCTCCTACATATTGGGTCTTCGGCTCTATAGAGATAGATCGAAGAGGATAATAGGATTATCCCAATCTGCTTACATTGACAAGGTAGTCAAGAGATATAGCATGGAGAACTCCAAGAAATGAAATGTTTCTTTCAGGCATGGAGTCATTCTCTCCAAGGGAATGTCTCCCAAGACTCCCGAAGAGATTGAGGGCATGAAGGACGTTCCCTATGCCTCAGCCGTAGGGAGCATCATGTATGCCATGCTATGCACTCATCCTACCATCACTCAGGCAGTGAGTATGGTAAGTAGATCCTAGTCAAACCCAAGGTAGGAGCATTGGACTGCTGTGAAAAAGATAATAAAATACTTTCGAAGGACAAAATATTTTTGTCTGTTATTCGATGGTAGTTCACTACAAATCCAGGGGTATACTGATGCCGACTTTCAGTCAGATCCAGATGATAGAAAGTCTACATCTGGTTATGTTTTCATGATAGGATCATGTGCTGTTTGCTGGAAAAGCAGCAAACAGGGGTACATGCGGATTCCACAACTGAAGCCGAATACATTGCTGTAAGTGAGACTGCCTTATGAATGAAGGTGTTCATTCTGGAATTTGGAATTCAACACATCACCCATTCCCCTGTTGTATGACAACACTGGATCTACGAGAGATTGATGTTAAAAGGTAGCTTCAACGGAAAATGTGGCAGACCCATTGATTAAGCCACTAACACAGAAAGTGTTTGAGAAACACGTGGAAAGTCTGGGACTCTGACTTATACCAAATTGGACCTAAGTGCAAGTGGAAGTTGTTACACAGTGTATGACTTAGCTCCAATAAGAATGATGTACATTATGCCATTTAATGTAAATGAATAAAGTACATATTTGATTCATGTTATTATGGTGTGTTTCTGTGTAATACCCTTAAACTGGACACATATGAGACTCGTGTTAGTTTAGAATCTTCACAGCCGTTGGATAGATCTGGGGAGATTTATCCTGGCAAGGCTGACATTGATGTGTCGTCAAGTTGGTTGGGGTGGCTTGTCTCATCTTCTAGGTGAGACCTGAGGTACATGCAGTGTAGGTTTTTTTGAAACTCTAAACCGGACCAGAATTCCAGTATTGCCCTAGACCTTGGAGATAGATGGAAAAAACTAGAATGTTACACTTGACCCCTAGACTCGATTATGATACTGCACTAGGTATCGGATTTGACTGTCTTTGATATGCCAATCAGTGAGATTCTTAGAGGGGGTCAAAACCTGGGTATGTTGGGGTAGTCCAAGAATTCATCTGAGTGGGTGATCATAGTGACAAGATCAACCCATTTGTCGAACAAAGTGAATAATCATGGATGCACTATCTCTGATGGAAACCAAAGCTGTCGGCAGTCGATTTCAACCGTTGAAATTTGTTTTGCAAAATATATTTATAGAGAGATATACATACATACATATATATATATATATATATTATAGTTTCAAAATGTTTGCAAAAGGTTTTAATTCCCGGGATCCATGTGAGTAGAGAGTGTAGCACTGTACCTTGCAGCCAAGGGAGACGTCCTCTCTTGTTGGGCAGTGTTTGATCATTATGGACTGAGAGGTTAAGTGTAAGACCATTGATGGTAATACCTAATAGGCTAATCTTGCATCTACCCACAGTCCTTGGGTTTTTATAAGGTGGCTTGACCCACGGACCATTTAGTGTAAATGTTGGGCCCATTAAGAGCCCATGGTGATGGACTCAGGGGTTCACTGTCTTCTACAGTGAATTCGGCCAGGCCTTGTAACAGAGGTTGGGCTGAATCCATGTGGCTAATGTGTAGATCAATGTTTGGGTCCCACGCCATACAAGGATATCCAACTGGACAACAGTTTGGAGGATAAATGAGCACATGGACTTAATGGGCCTAAAGCCCAATTCGAATTGACTTAATTAGATTAATTAAAGAGTGACAGTTCAGGGATTTAGATCAGCAGATAGGATACGGGATTGTCCCTATCCACTCAGAGAGTCCAGATCCAAATAGAGATTTAGATCTGGAAACTCATAATTAGATTAGGAGGGCTGATTTTTATCTGTAGATAAGATAAAGTGATTATCCATATCCCTTAAAGAGAGTCCAGATCCAAATACAAGATTTGGATTAGGAAACTCCTAATGGGATTAGGAGAAGCTTTCTTTAAAGCTATAAATAGAGAAGAAGGGCGAACCCCAGTTCATCCTTCAGTCTTACTGATTCAAGAGAGAAGACAACATATAGTTGGACTAACGCCATCTTCTGCTCTTGCCTTCTCCTGCT
The DNA here is from genome assembly GCF_056320005.1 of Nelumbo lutea. Lineage (NCBI taxonomy): Eukaryota > Viridiplantae > Streptophyta > Magnoliopsida > Proteales > Nelumbonaceae > Nelumbo > Nelumbo lutea. The sequence goes on from NC_142688.1 coordinate 60,724,771, forward strand.
ATTGCTGCCATTGCCAGTTCGATCTCCACCTATAGGAGCGATCAAGAAGGGTTCTTGATATCACCTTTTGGTAGAAAAGGTGATATGAAGTTGTGCTCACTCACCCTCCATCAAATTCTTGGTGAAGAATCAGGTTCTTGCTGAAGAGTCATCCTGCTGATTCTGCTCCACCCTATGCTGTGTCATCTTCAGGGGGAGCAGTCTTTGGTAATCTCCTTGGGTGTGAACACCTTCGTTGGTAGTTACTGTTACTCCGTATTAGGTATATCCCTCTCCTACCTTCTGGTTTCAGATCTGGTTTGGCTTAGGTTCAAGATTGATCATTGAAAATGCAGTTTTCTAAAATAGGGAATGTGATTCCCACATGGGAGAGAGAAAATTTTTGAAATTTCACCTAACCTACCTACAGGGTTCAGCCATCCATATGATGAATATATTACCCCTTCACTAGCATCTTGTAATAGAGGACCTTTCTAACTAGTTGGAACTTTTAAAATAGTTTTCCTTTCTCTATAGAGTTTTTAGGATCTTTTAGGTTCTCTATTACTTATGCTCCCCTATATCTCTCTGCAATTGTTGTTGTACCCAAGGATTAAAGTATTGGTATTGAGTATCATATCAAACAACTTAGATATGGATATGGATACAAATATGCTTTGGAAGCACATGGATATAGACGAAAATAATATGAAAATGATTGGATATGCTAGGAAAATGCATACAAATTCCATAAGTATATTAATACCATTAAATTTCATGTCAAAATAACCACAAATAGCGTATAAATACATTAGAACTATAATTTTAATGGTATATATAGAGAAATACATTACAATCATTATAGTAATATGCATAGATATCATACAACTTTATTGATAATACGTTAATCAAGAGTCCAAGACATATATTATCTAGACTTTTACAAATTAATACATACACAACCATTATTATTTTATTTTCTATTAAAGTCCAAGGCAAAAGAACATATGCAACTATTATATTTTAATTATTATATCAAATATTTTATATTTATCTTTTTTTCTAATTTTTAACATTAAAGAAAATGTTGACTAAAAATTTAATTCTCAAATGTTTGGTAATTTTTTTTATTTTTGTAAGCAATAAATATGTTGCTATAAAATGTAAATTTAAATATCAATTAATAATTTATAAAAATATTAAATCTTAAAATATATCAAATCTATTAAAACTTCAAAGATAAATATCATGTATAAATTCATAATTTTAATTACTAAAATAATTATTCCATTATTAATATTTTATTTCATCAAAGTATCAACTTTTTGATATAAATGTAGATTAGTGGATTTGATAGATTCAACTTATATTATGTTCTTAAATAATTTGTCAATAATATTTTATTTTTGTAAATAATAAATATATTCTTATTTAATATAAATTAAAATATTAATTAATAATTTATAGAATTTTTAAGATACATATCATGTGCAAATTTATAAATTTTAAGTACTAAAATTATTATTTTATTAGTAATATTTTTATTTGTATAAATTTCTTGAGATTAAAAATCATTTTTCGATATAAATGTGGATTTGATAGATTATTTTCTAATAGTTTCTAAAGTATTAATTTTATATATTATTATTTTTAATTTATAGTTGGGGTGGTTGAATATAACATATGTTGTTTATTTGAATTGGTTATTGATGAAGGAAGATTTGGCCCGACCTCATAGTTACGCAGCACGTGGCAAAAGCAACAGCTTGGCACAAGAGCACGCCTAAGGCGCGAGCACCAAGGGGAGGAACCAATGGACCGAACTCCCCTACCAGCAGTCCGAACTCCCTACTAGGAGCCCAAAATCTCTTTTAGGCACCAAGCCACTCAAAGGAAAGTAACCCGAACTGGCCTGCCTTAAAGTAGTTCGGGACACACCTCCCCGAACCGGCCTGCCTTATAGCAGTTCGGGACACACCTCCCCGAACTGGCCTGCCTTATAACAGTTCGGGACTCACCTCACCGAACTGGCCTGCACTATGGCAATGCAGGACATACCTCCGAACTCAAGACTTCACCTCGCTCACCACTCCAGCATTTCGCCTCAAAGACGCCAAACTGAACAATCCGTACCCTGCTTGACACCGAGGAGGTTCGTACCTAGGGGCGGTGCACCTGACTGACTTGGGATCTGACGCTTGACGGCCACACTTCAAGCGGCCACCTGCCACCGCCACCTAACACCGCCATCTCCAGTTATAGAGATGGCTCCGACAAGGAGCAGTGGCAGTTCTGTCCCGGCAGAAAGGATGACACCCGAACTGGCAGAAATAGAGATAATCGTACCTGACCTGACATAGGCCTCGGAGTGAGTGCGCGAAGTGGTTATAAAAGGCCCCCTACCCCCAACAACAAGGTATGTGAACTTTACGCCATCTGGTCTTTACTTTGCCTTTGAGAGAATACTAACTTGAACTTCGGAGTTATCTCACCGAGTTCCCCCCGGAGTTCCCTCGTCTTCTCCGTTTCAGGCTTCCCGTTGCTCCAATCAGAGGCAAAATCGTTGACAGCTAAGACCGGCCGGATTGCGCTCCATCAGTTATGAACATTAAATGAATGTTAGATTAATGGTTAATGACGCATTTAATTGTTGGGTGCTGGCATCTTAGGTTCGAATCACTCCAGCCTTTAATTTTATGGTGTGTTGTTTGATACACCCTCGATATGCCTTCCACTTGATATGCCTCCATATCATTGATACAATGGCATATTGAGCCGATACTCATGACTAAAAGGATACACTTCCAATCATGGCGTATCACATATTGGTGCCTTCCAATATCGATATACGATACACCCTATATCATATCGTACTAATACCTTAATTCTTTGCTAACCTTCTGCCAACATTGCTAGCCCTTTAATTGTTGGTGTTTGCTTCTTGTGAATTGCTACTACGACTTCATCCCCTTAAAAGGTTGTGTGTGATTCTAGTATGGCCAGTGAGTCTACAAGCTATTTTTTGGCTTTGTTCAAGTAGTTAAATATAACATTGATGACTTGGCATAGTTTTTGGATTAATGTTTTGTAGGATAAGAAGACTAGTTCCTTGACAACCATGTCTCCTTGGCTAGAGCCCTTTTGATTTTATTGAAGGCATTCTCCTGCATAGTTTCCCATTTGAAAGGGGTGTTTTTCTTTGTCAACTTAAGCAATGGGGATACTACTATGGCGAGGCTTTTAACTGCTTTTCATTTTTTAGGCTAGGCATTTCTAGGACTACTTTGACTTTTGATTCATTTGGGTGAATTCCTTTGGCATCTACCTTGTATCCCAAGAATTTCCTTGATTTGACTCTAAATGCGCATTTAATTGGGTTCATGCGTAGGCTGTGTTCTCTGTTTCTTTTGAACACTTATCTTAAGACTTTTATGTAGTCCTCTCTCTTTGAGGCTTTAACTACAACATTATCCATATAACATTCTATTTATTTGTGTATCATGTTGTGGAAAATGCAATTCATTACTCTTTAATTGGTTTCCCTACGTTCTTCAGACATAGTGTTCTGAAGGTTGTATGTGGTACATCATCTGGGTGCATCTGGATTTGATTGTAACTCATGTAAGCATCTAGGAAGGAGAAGAATTCATGTCATGCTATGGAGTTTATTAGGGTTTTCATGTTTGGTAGTGGGAACTCATCCTTGAGATAGGCTTTGTTGAGGTCTTTGAATCTACACAACACCTATGTGCAATGAAGTATTTGTCACTTGATAGTTACATCATGGTTTTCCTTATAGTATTTCGATGGTTTATTTTTGTACTAACCTGAGCTGCCAATTCTTTTTCTTTATAGGTACCACATTTGCAGGCCCCTTCGGGTAAGCTATGGTTTAATGAATCCCATTCTAAGGAGTTTCTCCACATCCTCTTTGACTTTAATCTCTAAATTGGGATTGGAAACTCTTGATGACTATTTAGTTGGCTTTGCTATGGGGTCTATGTTTAGGGCGTAGCTGACTAGGCGAGGTCTAGTCCAGGCATTTCATTATAAGACCAAGCAAAGACATCTTTGAATTCTATCAAAGTGAAGTGTGAAGTTTTGTTATGACGAGATTTGTGAATTTGCAAAGTTGTGAATAAAGCGATTGATTACTTTTGAGTACGTTTATGGGTTAAATACTTAAAGTACCCCTATGGTTTAGTAAATGGACAAAAAATTACCATACTATTTAAAAAATTATTTAAGGTACCCTTAAGTTTTCTAACAATGGACATTGCTGTTAAATATTAATGAAAAAAAGTGAAACGTCAAATTTTTTCTCCAATATGTCTCAAATTTTCAAAATAAAACTCAACTAATAAAAAAATCAAGAACCATTAAGAAGTGCACTTGGTATGTCCAGTGGTGGCCACACAGATGATCATCTTCTTTGCCTCACATCACAATATCTTCCTCTCTTGCATTTCACATGTACTACTTTATGGTAAAGTAGAAATTTATAAAACTCCATATGAGAGAGAGAGAGAGAGAGAGAGAGAGAGAGGGAGATTGTTATTGGCAACAGAATTAAGAAGAGCTCACCCCATTGGTCTTTAGTTAGGAGATTTGAAAATTACCATCTATCCCTGTCTCTAAGTTATAGCGGAATTATTGACTTCAAGCCTCAATCTGGATCTATATGAATCTGATTACTGATTATATATCTCCTTTAGCATCACTTTTGTTCTTGGACAATTATGAAGAATCAAGTTGCATTGTTATAAAATCTTATTAATTAAATTTATCTTCATCATTGCCCCAAATACACCTTTTACTATTTCAACAAGAGAAGATTTTGCTCTTTTGGGCGGCATTTCCACATAGAAACCGGGCTTATTAACAACTTCAGAATTCCATACAATGACTCACCAATAGAATTTCGTAATTTCTAATTTTATGCATAACATTTTGATCCCAAGCTTTTCTAGTCTTTTTCCTTTGGAAATTATATCATATTCAATATCTTTCAGCATATATAGTTGTCATTATATTCAACATATTGGATTCATATATGCCAACCAAAACTCTGTTAACAACCATAATTTCTACTAAGTTCTAATTGGATATAGAGGTAGAAGAAATAATAATTGCACGTAGATTCTGTTCTTGTTCTTTGCTTATAAGTTTGACCAATGTGGTTTATTCACCCACGAAAATACAGAATGCTCAGACTCGGAATGCAGCAGATGGGTTTCCTGGAAAATATGTGGGACTTCAAATCATTTTGTCTTTCATCTATCAAAAAAGCTCAAATAATCAGCCCTTTGTGATGGACATGGCCATCACCATCCCATTTCAGTCTATATGAAACAAACATTTCAGTATATACAAAACAAACCTCTTACCTTGCCTCATGTTTGTTGTAGGGAAACATTTCTTGCATTCTGTCAACTCTCAAACAGCCAAAGATTCTGTTATAGTGAGAAGAGGTATGGGAGATAAAAAAAGAGGAACTGCCACTGGGTTTATTTTGAAAATATAAAGAACAATGAAGGGTAAAGTTGACCATAAAAGGGTAGTTTTGAAATTAAAAAATATATATAAGTCACGTGACGTCACATGTGAATGGATTGTGTAAGTGAGGTGGTGAGGCTCTGTATGGGGTCTCCTTGAAGGATAAAGGAAGACCGGATGTAGAAGGTATGCTAAAAGGCTAGAGCAAATGTGAATAATAAGATGATCCCCTCGTTATGAGATGAACCCCTATTTTTAGGGAGGGATCCCGAGCTCCTACAAGGAAGGAGCTAAAAGCATTTGGCTCTCACTAGGAAAGGGACTATTGGATTCGCTGTCAGTTGTTAGGGAAAATTGCCAGGGTTCCACTATGTGTCTTACGAGATCTCTTGGAATAACTTTCCTTTCGTTCGAGGATTCTCATAATCTGTGTGTGTTACTTCTTTTCATGACCCATTTAACCGACGTGGCATGAATGACATTATTATTTAGCTGGCTCATCTTCATTAGGCCCACGAGCATCTCGTCACACGCATAAATTAGAGACGCACATGCTTCTAACATTTATTATTGGTCTGTTGTGATCCTATGCTTGTCATGGTTCTGCAGTAACTTGAAGCCCATCGCCAATCTAGAGGTGTAAACTGGGCCGTGCCGCTCGCAGCCCAGCATGGCCCAGCACAAATTTGGACTGGCCTGGCCCAGCACGGAATGACAGCCTACAGGTCATGCCAGGCCCGACATGATGGTTCATGCCACACTGGGTCGGGGTTTCGTAGTCTACGGACCAGCATGACACGACACGATTGTGTGTGCCATGCCGCTCATGGCCCACATGCCAATACGACCTAACCCTCCTACAAAGGCCATCACAGCCCTCCTTCAAGGGCCGAGGCCGATGCCGCGCCTCTCCCTTTCATGTCTCGGACCTCTGAAACCTCTTGAATGATATATGAGTCAGAAGGAACAGAAATATACTTGCATCAGAGCACTCATGGAACAAGGCCAACCCATTCTGCGTCCGGGAAAACCAAGATGAGGCCCAGGCCCCCATCGACCTGCAGGTGCAACTCGGTCCTAACAAAGATGAACTCCGCCAAGTTAAGAGAGCTGATCTGACACCTTAGTGAATTAGAACCCTCCGTCCGGGAAGGAGGAGTATGTGAAGTGGCCCAAGAACATGAAGTGGAACCCCAAGAGGGGTAATCTGAAGAAGTACTGCAAGTACCACTACAGCACCAACCATGTCACCAAGGAATGCTACGAATTGAAGAACAAGATTGAGTCCCTTGTCCGCCATGGTCACCTGAAGCAATACATGAGCAGCGAGGCTAGCGCCTCATCCTCCAGCAACATTAGCGGTAGTAGTTAGCAGGTGTCATCGATGTCATCATCGGGGGCACGACCTTAAGTGGCTCCTCAACCTCGACCCAAAAGGCCTACGCCAGGCATCTAAACATCCAGGGATCGGCTCCCAAGAAGCTGAAGCAAAGTGAAGCCCTCACCTTTATGGACAAGGACATGAAAGAGATTTCAGTCCCCCATAACGATGCTTTAGTGGTGTCAGTCGTCATCACAAATTTCATGGTAAAGAGGATATTGGTTGACAGCGGCTCCTCAGCTAACATCCTCTTTTATGATGCCTTCGAGAAGATGAAGTTGGCGCTCGAGCGCCTCCCGCCCGCCAACATGCCACTGTTCAGCTTCTCTAGGAATGTTGTAAGACCGGATGGAAGAACCACCCTACTAGTTATGGTAGGGACTGAACCTCGACAGGTGATGAGGATGAATGAGTTCCTAGTTGTGAAGATTAGTTCCCCCTACAATGCTATCATTGGGTAGCTGACCCTTCACGCACTCAAGGTAGTCATTTTCTCCTACCACCTCGCCCTCAAGTTCTCCACCAAACACGGTGTCGGATTCGTCTGGAGGGATCAACAAACCGCCCGCCAATGCTATGTGGCAACACTGAAGGGCAAGAACAAAGAAGAACTACCATTAGAGTGCTTTGACCTAAGGGAGGAAACAACGAGCTAAGGCCAACCAGCCAAGGACCTCATCTCGGTACCCCCTAGATGAGGTCGAACCCGAGAAAACAATGCGCATCGGGTCCAACCTTCCTCCAAGTAGCCTTTATGAGCTGGTAAGTTTTCTCAAAGCTAATGTCGATGTCTTTGCTTGATCTGCCACTGACATGCCCAGAATCGACCCTTTGGTCCTTACTCATAAGCTGAGCATAGACCCAAGCTCTAGGTCAGTTTGGTAGAAGAAGATGAACTTTGCACCGGAGTGATGGAAATCTAAAGAAGAGGAATTTGACAAGCTACTCGACATCGGTTTCATCCGAGAGGTACATTACCTTGACTATCCAATGTGGTTATGGTAAAGAAAGCTAATGGGAATTGGTGGATCTATATTGACTTCACAGATCTCAATCGAGCTTGCCCCAAAGACAGTTTTCCTTTACTGAGGATAGACCACCTCGTTGATGCCACTGCAGGGTATGAGCTACTCAGCTTCATGGATGCCTTCTCCAGATACAATCAGATCAAGATGCACCTCGAGAACAAGGATAAGACCTCGTTCATCACTGAGCATGGTACATATTATTACAATGATATGTTCGGCCTCAAGAACGTCGGGGCCACCTACCAACGCCTGGCGAACAAAGTCTTCAAGCACCAAATGGGAAGAAACGTCGAAGCCTATGTGGACGACATGGTTGTGAAGAGCCTAAAGGCCGACCAGCACACCTCGGACTTGACCAAGACCTTTGACAACTTGCGAAAGTACAACATGAAGCTCAACCCCAGCAAGTGTGCCATTGGCATCACCTTGGGCAAGTTCATAGGCTTCGTCATCATGCAGCGGGCTTTAAAGGCCAACCCAAAAAAGATTGAGGCTATACTTGACATGGCACTACCTCGGTCAATCAAGGAGACCCAAAGGCTTAACGGCTGAGTGGCTGCCCTTAATCATTTCATGTCAAAGTCGGTCAACCGCTACCTACCCTTTTTCTTGGATATTAAGAAATTGAAAGACTTCTAGTGGGCAGAAGAATGTCAGCAAGCCTTCAAAGAACTAAAGCCTACCTTGCCTTACCTCCCCTACTCACTCGACCACTTCCAAGAGACGTGTTGTACCTGTACCTCTTGGTCGGGGATGAGCCTTCAATTTACTATGTTAGCAATGTCCTCTGCGATGCAGAGACTCGATACCCGAAAGTGGAGAAATTGGCCTTTGCCTTAGTGGTTTCGGCTAGAAAGCTCAGACCGTATTTCCAAGTGCATACCATCACGGTTCTGACCAACCAGCCCCTTAGGGCCGTCCTTTCCAAGCTGGAGACCTCAGGACGATTGAACTAATGGGCTATTGAACAGTCTGAGTTTGACCTACAGTACTAGTCGAGGCCTGTGTTCAAAGCACAAGCCTTAGCTAACTTCGTAGCAGAATGCATCTTTAGTAGATCCCAAGGCTGGGCCCCAGTAGAGGTGGATATGCCTCAGCCGACCGAAGGACCTCGGTTTACCTGGAAGTTGTTCGCTGACGGATCCTCCAACTCCAAGGGCAGTGGAGCCGGCCTCATACTCCTCACCCCGAACAACATCGAAGTAGAGTACACATTGAGATTGGATTTCCAAGCCTCAAACAATGAAGTCGAGTACGAAGCCCTCCTCGCGGGATTGCAACTCACCAAAGACCTCAGCTCCCAACACATTGAGGTCTTCAGTGACTCCTAGTTGGTGGTGAACCAAGTTAACGACGAGTATGAGGCCAAAGTGTTAGATAGTGTATGCCCTTAGCTCCAATTAGACTGGTGTACAAATGCATTTATTGTAAATGAATAAAAGTACATTATTGTTTCATATTGTCATTGGTATGTTTCTATGAAATGACCCCTTAAACTGGACACTTATGAGACTCGTGTTAGTTTATAATGTTCTCAACCATTGGATAAACTTGGGGAGTTTATCCTACCAAGGCTGACGCTGATGTGTTGCCAAAGAAGTTGAGGCAACTTGTCTCAACTGCTAGGGTTGGACCCGAAGAACATGTAGTGTGTGTTTGATTGAAGCACTGAACCCGGACCACTTTCCAGTTATGCGTTGGACCTTGGAGACTGATGGGCAAAACCAAAAAGTTACTCATAACCCCTAGACTTGATTATGGTACTGCACTAGGTGTCGGATCTGTCTATTTTTTATATGCCAATCAATGAGATCCTTTGTGGGTCAAAACCTAGGTATGTTGGGGCAGTCTGAGAATTCACTTGAGTGGGTGATCATAGTGATAGGATTAGCCCCTTTGTCGGACAAAGTGAATGATCGGGACTGCACTTTCTCTGATGGAAACCTAAACTGCCAGTAGTGGATTTCAACCATGTTTGAATATATATATATATATATATATATATTATGTTTTAAGAAAAGTGTTTGCAAAAGGTTTTAATTCCCGAGATCCATCCGAGAAGAGAGTGTAACACTGCACCTTACAGTCAGGGGAGAGGTCATTCCCTATCGGGCAGTGTTTGATCATTATGGGCTGAGAGGTTAAGTGTAAGAGACCATTAAGGTTTGATTACTTGATGTGATATATCTTACTTAAGTCCATTATCCTTGGGTCTTCATAAGATGGCTAGATTCAATGATCATTTAATAGTAAATGTTGGGCCCATTTGAGCACATAGTGATGAGCTTAGGGGTTCATTGCATTTGGCAATGAATTCATCCAGGCCTTTTCGCAGAGGTTGGGCTGAACCCATGTAGGCTTATGTGAGGTCATTGTTGGGGTCCCACGCCATACAAATTAAACCTAAATAGGCCAACAACACTCTTGGGTCATGAGCCACTTATCTAATGGGCCTAAAGCCTATGATTAATATGATTAATCAAGATGTCACATGACATCTTAAGTTGGGGTGAATCTGGGTTTGGATCTAGGTATGGAGTTGTGCCCTAATTAGATTAGGAGATAGCTTCATAAGAGATTATAAAAGAGGAGGGGGCGGACCAATCCAAGACAACTTCATATTTTTGTAGTTTCTGGTCCTTTTTGCACCCTGTTGTCTCCCAATTTTCTCCCAGTTCGACTACAGCTTTGAGACTGATAAAGATCAATTCTTTCTCTCTGATTTTTGTAAGAAAAATTTAGAGAAATCTCGTGCTCACCTCCCCAGTTTGATCCAAGGTGTTGGATTGCAATTTTGCTAAAAACTGCATTGCTAAACTGACTTAACTCCAAGCTGCGCCATCTTCAGTGGAAGCTAGTTTTGGAGTTTAATTTGGGCATGAACTACCACCTTGGAAGCTACATTTGTGGAATCCATATCAGGTTTTCCCTCTTGTTTGGTTTCAAATCTGGTCCAGTTCTAGTGCAAGATCGATCCTAGAAAAATGCAGTTTTTTCTAAAACTATGAATACGATTCTCGGAAGGTTAAAGAAATTTTTTTGAAATATCGCCCAGCCATCTAGCATGGTTCGGCCATCCATATGATGGATACTACCTTCCTTAACAAAGAGCACAACATGGCCAAATACTTGAAAAGGTGTAAGATCTCGTCCACCACTTCCAACACTTCACCCTGCTGCAAGTCCCATGGTCCGAGAACATGAGAGCTGACGCCCTGTCAAAACTAACAAGTACCTCAAGCATAGCCCTCAGCCACATAGTCCGCATTGAGAAGTTAGCTCACCCTAGCATTAAAGAAATCCAAGTGCCCCCTATGCAAGACGAGCCCTGTTGGATGGACCCCACCATCGCCTTTCTACTGATCAAGCAGCTGCCAATTGGCAGAAACCAAGTAAGACGAGTCCGACAGCAAGTTGCCCACTACACATTGCTTGAAGGGAAGTTGTACATAAGGTCTTTCACCTTGCCCTACCTCTGATGCCTCCGCTAGGAAGAGGGCGAGTATGTATTCTAGGAGATTTACGAAGGCACCTGTGGCAACCATATTGGAGGCAGAGCCCTGGCCCAGAAAGCACTAAGGCAAGGGTATTTCTGGTTGATGGATCAGAAGGACGTAGTCGAGCTGGTGCAAAACTGTGACTGATGCTAGAGACACTCCAACATCTCCCATTGGCCAGCCACAACCCTTTCAGCCCTCAACAATCCATGGCCCTTCACCAAATGGGGTATGGATCTCCTCGGCTCCTTTCCTCAAGCCATTGGAAATAGAAAGTACCTCGTCGTTGTCATTGATTACTTTACCAAGTGGGTTGTTGAGCAGAAGAACAAGAAGAAGAAGAAGAAGAAGAAAGGAAGGAAAGAAGAAAAAGAAGGAGAAGAGAAGAGGCTGCGGACTTAAGGCCTCAAAAGAACTGATTCATGCGAGTGAAGCATTTGTATTTATACTATACTGGCAGTACAACACAAGAGGTCTACAAAATTATAAAAATACCCCTATGGGCACTAAACCTGTGTACAATACATACAATACATCTATCAACACTCCTCCTCGAGTTGGGGCATAGATATCAATCATGCCCAACTTGTCACAGAGATCTTGGTGTCTAGAATGGTTTAGCCCTTTTGTAAAGATGTCTGCTAGTTGGTCTTCAGAGCTGATGTATGGAGTGCATACTTCGCCTGTGATGATTTTCTCTCTGATAAAGTGCTTGTCAACTTCAATGTGCTTTGTTCTATCATGTAGTATCGGGTTAGCAGTGACATGTATAGCTGCCTTGTTGTCATAGAGTAGAGTCATGGGTTTGTCCACTGGAAAACCCAACTCTCCCAGTAGGTTCTTTATCCACATACCTTCGGCTACTCCGTGTGCCATTGCACGGTACTCAGCTTCAGCACTGGATCTAGCTACCACGGTTTGCTTCTTACTCCTCCAAGTAACAAGGTTCCCTCCTACAAAGGTGCAGTAACCACTAGTAGACCTTCTATCGCTTTGAGATCCAGCCCAATCCGCATCTGTGTAAATTTCAACTCTTAAATGTCCATGTTTCTGGAATAATAAGCCAGCACCCAAGAACTTCTTAAGATACCGCAGTATTCTCTTCGCTGCTTCAAGATGAGTGGACCTAGGTACATGCATGAACTGGCTGAGGACACCCAACAACATATGCTATGTCTGGATGAGTCATAGAGAGGTACAACAATCTCCCTACAAGCCTCTGAAATTGCTTCACATCCTTATGAGGTTCACCTTGGCTGTCACTTAACTTATGGTTGGGGTCAATGGGAGAGTCAGTTGGCTTAACTCCAGTCTAGTACTTTTTTCCTTTGGGAGATGAAGATACTCTTTTTTGATCGGACAACCTCAATTCCAAGAAAGTATTTGATAGGTCCTAGATCTTTCACTTTGAACTGAGTGGCAAGGAAGCCCTTCAAACTTTGAATTTCATCATTCCAGTCACCAGTAACAATTATGTCATCCACATATACTATTAGGGCAGCCATTTTACCTTCTCCCCTTTTTACAAACAGTGTGTGATCTGACTGACATTGCTTGTATCCTCTCTACTGAACTGCAGTATTAAATTTGCTGAACCATGCTCTTGGTGATTGCTTCAGCCCATATAAAGACTTCTTTAATTTGCACACTTTCTGTTAATTTCCTTGAGCCAAAAAATCAGGGGGTTGAACCATATAAACTTCCTCTTCAAGGTCACCATTCAAGAAGGCATTCTTGATGTCGAGCTGATGTAGATCCCATTTCAGATTGGCAGCAAGAGAGAAAACTACTCTAATAGAGTTCATTTTGGCAACAGGGAAAAATGTTTCTGCATAATCAACTCCATATATTTGAGTAAAACCCTTTGCTACTAAATGAACTTTATACATCTCCACGGTTCCATCAGCCCCATGCTTAACAATGAACACCCATTTACATCCAATTGGATCCTTTCCCTTAGGGAGATCAACAAGTTCACATGTGCCATTATTGTGAAGAGCATCAATTTCTTCCTTCATGGCATTTATCCATTATGGTACTAAGAGAGCTTTTGCCACATTCTTGGGAATAAGGATACTATCAATGGAGGTAAGGAAGGCACGAAATGAAGGTGAGATGTTCTCATAGGAAACAAAGTTGGAAATAGGGTGTTTAGTGGTGCACGACCTAACACCTTTCCTATGGGCAATAGGAAGGTCAAGATCATTAGCAACAGGGAGGTCAGGACCATCATTGGGAGTCAAGTTACTTGAGTGAGTATGATCTTCCCTCGAGGAATTTGATGGCACTTGAGGTACAAATTCTGGATTCTCCACAGCTCTTGAACCTGGTTGGCCTTTAGGATGATGATAAAAAACACGAAAAGGTGGAGGATCAGAAGGAGAAGGATTAGGAAGAGGTGGAAGCTGAACCAGTTTCTCCTCATGTCTACACTCCCCTTGAGGAGAAACAGTAAAGAAGGGCTCATCTTCAAAGAAGGTAATATCTATGGAGACATGGAATCTCTGAGAAACAGGATCAAAGCAACGATACCCTTTCTGAGAGAATGAGTAGCCAAGAAATAAGCACGGGATAGCACGAGAGTCCAATTTCCCTCAGGTGGGAGATAGGTTTTGGACAAAACACCAACAACCAAAAACACGAGGAGGGATAGAAAGAAGAGGGGCCTTAGGAAAGATAAGCTGATATGGGGCTTTGTATTCTAACCAACGAGAGGGCATTCGGTTAATGAGGTATGTAGAACAAAGGACAGCCTCAAGCCAAAATCGTTTGGGAACATTCATGTGGAGTAGTAAACCCCGTGCCACTTCAAGGAGGTGCCGGTTCTTCCATTCAACTACACCATTTTGTTGTGCTGTGTGGGCACAAGAGCTCTGATGAAGTGATCCATGTGAAGCAAAGAACTTCATGAGGTCACTATGAAAAAACTCTTTTGCATTGTCTAACTGAAATATTTGAATCTTGGTCTGAAATTGGGTGAAGACCATCCACTGAAAATCTTGGTCTGAAATTGGGTGAAGACCATCCATTGAAAATTTTGGATAATTTTTGGTACTTCCTTAGGGGTTCGCATTGGATATACCCAAGTGTATCTGGAATAATCGTCAATGAAGGTAATGAAGTACTTGTAGCCACTCTCAGAAGGTAAAGTAACAGGGCCCCACACATCAGAATGCACAATGTGAAAAGGAAACTCATATTTACTATTTCTTTGAGGAAATTGATTTCTACAATGCTTGCTTAACTGTCACGTTTGATAAGAAAAATTAGAAACAGACATTGACTTACATAGTTATGGGAAAGCAAATTTTAAGGACTCAAATGACAAATGACCCAGATGACAATGCCACAAATATATTTTACACTTTCTGAACTGACTCATTGACTCTGTAACATGAAGGTCAGCTGTATTCTTCAACATGTAGAGTCCATCAACCATATGTCCCCTACCAATCGTCCTCCTTGATGCCAGATCCTGAATCACACAATAGGAAGGGAAAAAAGTCACAGAACAGTTTAAGGAATTTGTAACACTACTGACTGAGAACAAATCCATAGGGAATTTTGGAACATGAAGAACATCAGAAAGAGTAAGGCCGAGGGGAAGAGAGAGAATTCCTTAACCAGCTATGGAAGTGTATGACCCATCAGCTAGTCTCACTTTATCTCTTCCAAAAAGAGGGTGATAAGTTTGAAAGTAAGAGGACATACCAGTCATGTGTTTCGATGCTCCAGAATCAATGATCCATGGAGAGTCAAGGCTATGAGAAGCAACATGGAAAGTTGTGACAGGATTACTTGATGTGGATGAAAAAGAGTTGGTGGGAGGAGCATCCACCTGATAAATTGCTCTACAATAAAGCTCCAAATGGTCACGGAAGGAGTTTACAATATCCTCCCTTGGGTCAGATCTAGAGTAGCTATGTTGGCCATGTGGTGTTTGAGTCACAGTAGAAGTGGAGGGCTGATTCTCCTGAATAACCATGTTGGCCATGTGGTGTTTCTTGGTACCTTGTTGCCCGGGCCTTCTAATTACATCTGAGCCTTGCTTCTTAGGTAGATCCTGAGCCCAATTTGGTTTCCCATGGAGATCCCAACAAGTATCTTTGGTGTGTCGGGGCTTCTAACAATTAGTGCACCACAATTTTTCCTTATCTTCTGCTTTCTTCTGGAGATCCCCTCTCTTGGAAGAAGGTCCACCACTAGTAGAGGTACCCCCCCTTTGCCACCAACACAATTGCATCCCCTCCGGTGTTGTTCATCAAGTTTCTCCTACTCTCTTCAAACTGGACAAGAGCATAAACTTCCTGAATTGAAGGAAGATCCTTAGAACTTAGAATTTGTACTCTGATGGATTCATAGATAGGATTGAGACCATGTAAAAAAGCAAACACTCTTTGCTATGAGACAAGTTTCTTATACAATTTTTGCATCTTCATCACACTTCCAATCAATATTCTGGTAATGGTCCAACTCTTTCCAAACAGTGGTCAAGTCAGAGTATTAAATTGATAAACTTCTCTCCCCATGTTAACAAGTAGATGAGGCTGCTTGCAATTGATAAATCTTGGCATAGTGTCGAAATTCAGAATATGTGGATTTTGCCTGTTCCCAGATCTCATTTGCAATTTCAGCCCACGTGAAGTTCTTCCTTATTTACGGTTGCATGGAGATCAAAAGCCATGACATAACCATACTATTCTCCTGATCCCATCTATCATGTTCTGCATTTCTAGAAGGTGGTTCTTTGATTCTTCCATTTATGTAGCCTATTTTTTCCCTTGCAGTTATGTATAACTTGATCCCTCTTGACCACTCTAGGTAATTTAACCCATCAAGAGGAACAACAGCCATAGAGAATGATAGGTCACTGGTCCCACTCATTCCATTCAGCATTGTGGAGATTCCGAATGTAGTTGAATCTTCACTATTCATGATTCTAGGTTTAGAAGTACACAAAACCAAAGGCACACTGCCTTACAGAGCTGCTACAGTCCACAACTAGGCATTTGTTGATTTCCGGTTTCATAGAGAACCAATGACAAACACTACAACTGTAGTACTAGTTTGTATGACCTACACTTGTAGGAGTCCACAGAACAATATGCGAACACTGCACTTGCAGTGTAACCAGGTCTGAATGACCTACAGTTTTACAACTTTCATGAAGCTCTCTCAATATGAACAACAATACAAGTGGTGGTTCACCACACCTAATTGGCTGATATCCACTTTCCAGGACAGCCGAACAGTCACTTAGGGTTTAGGATTCATCAACAGTCCCTTAGAGAGCTGAATAGAGCAACACACAATCGGAGGAGGAAAAAAAAGCAACCGAACAGTCCCTACTCAAATTTTAGGACATTAATAGTCCATTGAAATAGTGCAAGAAGAGAACCATAAACAGAGAAACTTCAGTTCAGTACCTAGGTCACCCGAACTATGAATAGGCAGTACACTCATGGACTCAATCTTCTCTGTAGGCCATAACCCTTCTTCGTACATCTGGGATGGTTTTCTACAGTCTTCTTAGCTGAGCAACTCCAGTCACCAGCACTTGGGCTGGAGGATAAAGAAGAAAAAACTTGTAGCAGAACCCTTTTTTGCGTTAGGAAGTTGAATAGTCAGCTTTCTTGTGAAGAACCCTACTCGGCAATGGAAACTAACCGCAGCATTAGAGAATGCTTCCTCTTCCTTGTCTTCGAGCATCAGGACTATAGCTTCTACGCAGCAGTGGAGAGAGACCTCAGTTGGTTGTTTTACAGGCCTGGTCAATTCTGCTTTGATACCATGTTGAGCAGAAGAAGAAGAAGAAGAAGAAGAAGAAGAAGAAGAAGAGATCGGCTAGCCGATGTTTTGAACCGAGGTGTACAATGAAGCTAAAAATGATGAAGAGCTCAGAAACAACCTTGATCTGTTGGAAGGAGTTTGAGAGCATGCTCAACTCAGGGTTGCGGCCTACCAGTAGAGAGTAGCCTGCTATTACAACTCTCGAGTGAAGGAAAGACACTACAAGGAAGGAGACCTCGTCCTCAGAAAATTTATGGTGCTCGAGCCTAGTGTGGGCAAGCTTGGCACCAACTAGGAAGGTACTTACAGAATCAAGCAAGTTGTCGGCCCCAACACATTTTGGCTTGAATATTTGAACGAAAGACCAGTCCCTCAGACATGGAACTCAGAGAATCTTTGGATGTATTATCAATGAATGTACTCCTTAATGGCTAAACAGTGAATAAAATGCAAAGTTCCTCCCCCTCGGCTTTAACTTTTAGTGTATAAGTTCTTACTTTGCTAACTAATAGGACCCCTCGGCCACACGACCAGCCAACGCACACAACCTCCTCCGAGGTTACACACTCAGATTGGATGACGACCTAGGCACACAGTTCATTGTGGAACATACGCCTACTAAGCATCGACTAAAGACCTCGGCCTATTGCGAACAAACACATTAAAAAATAATCTAAGTACTTCACCAAGCAGGAAGCACACCGTGGCCTCGGCCAGGCCCGCTTCTACAACCTCGACTGACCAAAGGATCACGCCCCAAACATCCCTAAGGAAAGCCAAGCCAGGCCTGCTAAGGCATACCCCTTGCCCTAACCCCTTGGCAGCATCAAGCAGCCTCGGCTTAGCGTCCTCAGCAAGGATAAAGAATAGGCTAAAAGGAATTAAGGCTTTCACTTCCCTTCCCTTTCTATTAAGAGAAGGGGCCCTGACACCTCAGTGGTTGAGTTCAGCCTTGTCCAACCAATTTGTGATGGGGGTGGAGAACGCGCTAGGAGAGCGAAGGCCTTCGCCTCCCTTCCCTTCTCGCTAAGGAAAAGGGGCCCTAAACCCCTCAACAGCATAGCTCAGCCTCGACTGAACTCCCTTAACTTAGTTTCCTAAGCAAACGACTAAGTAACAAGCCACTTCGAATAACTTCTTTGCCACTTGTGACTTCTCGGAAGGGGGCATCGACCCCTAAGCAAAAAAAAATGCAAGTACAAAAACAGATAGTAAAGGCACAAGTTACGCAAAAAGTGTATTTCATTAAGTATTTCCTGTCAGCTTTACAAAAACTGGCATCTGATGGGGAAGGCCGAGCCCCTTACAAAAAATGACTGAAACAAAAACACAAAATGAAGATGAGCAGCCTACACAGCATTCTCGGCAGGAGCAAGAACCTCAACATCATCAATAGCTAGGTCCTTCATAGAAGGGACATCAACAGCGGAAGGAACCTCAGCAGTAGGAGGATCCTTGGCCTCTGGAACCCCTAGCTTGTTCATTGGGAAGTCAGGCATCAACTTCAACACTTGAAGCTTGGCATCTTCAAGACCCTCTAGGTACGAGTCGGCCCCATAGTCGGTGAGGGCATGCTGGTACTCAGTCGTCATCTTCTAGATCTTGACGGCATCCTTGGCCCTCTCCTCGGCCTCTACCACCTGGGCCCGAGCTACCGCTAGGGACTGCTTCAACATTTCGTCGACCTTCTTCAAGGCCTCCTTTAGTTCCGTGGTGAGAACCTTCTTTGCGTTAAGATCCTCCTCCAAGACCTTCCTCAGCTCCTTCTCCTCCTTCATGGCCGAGGCAGTGGATTCCCGGCCACTCTTAGCCTCAGTGACCCACACCTCGAACTTCTCTCTTCTCTCCTCAGAGTTCCTCAGGTGCTGATGAAGAACTTCCACTTTGAACACCTCGCAAAGTCGATGAACTAGGTATAGCTTTGAGACGAGATTGTTATAACTTCGCGAGGCAGCTCATGAGGTTAAGATATCATAACTTCATGAGGCAATCTGCTATGAGGTAGGATTTAATGGTGTGGTGAGACAGTTTTTGTGAGGTTAGATTATAACGGCCTGAACTCACGAGACTAAATTAAGTTTTTGTCAGGATGTTTTATCTTTGCAAGGCCAACTAAGTTCTACTTGATTTGCGGTTTTTGGTGTTGTGCCGTAAAGCCTTCATTTTGTCAATCCACTTTGGGGGGTCTTATTATGCATAATGAGAATTTACTATTTTACCCTTAGATATTTACATTTTGTCTTATAGTAGCAGCAATAAGAATGTTAAATCAAATTGCCTTTTGCTAAGATAAAGTGGCATCTCGAGTACTGATTTGGGATTTGCGCCTCAGACAGTGTTCACACTGACCTCAATTGGGATGGAATTGGGATTTGCTCTTCACAAACGGCTAGATGTTCTCAATGTGCCACTAAGAGATGCTGTGAGGTCTGTGTGAAGAGCGGTCCGTCAGGAGCAGATTCGAACACGTTAGGACCTACTTTCTATTGGGACCCGCCATCTATATCTACATCTATTACAAGTGGCGTTGCCTAAGCACCCACGCAGAATTGAATGTGACGATTAACGAAATTAACGAGTAAATCAGTCCTCCTGCCAACAATAGTCAAATCAAAACTTCCAGACTCCCAGTCCCCCTTTCCAGACCCAACCTCGATTTGCTCCTCACGACAAAGCGTGCAAGTTTCCTTTGTTCCAATCCTAGGTTCTCACAGATAATGTCCCCACCCATATTCCAATCCTAGGGTTCTCACAACCTGATCCATCTGAATGATTTTTTCTGAACTTCACTTTGTTCAAACAAAGGGAACGGAACGGAACGGAAAGCACCCAGACGACCCATAAGGCCGCAACCCAAGAAATGTAAATAAAATTAGAATTCTATGATTATCTCAACTTGTTTCCAACTTCTACAGAAAACTGTCATTGAGTATTCCAAACAAAAAACAAAAAAAAAAAAAAAAGAAATCCCAATTCAATCCCGCAAGGAAAAACACAAAGGAAAAGCTGGTGGTGGAGAAATTCAGATTTGAAAACAAAATTCAAAAGAAATTGAAACCCTCGATTGATCTCTGCTTCTGCCGATCATTGCAGAAGAGGGGTAGTGTTGTCGAGAAGATCATCATCATCTACTTCTCCGTCATCTCCAAAGCCATCATCGCCACAATCGTAGACCGATCCGACCAATCCAAGCTGGTCTTCCAAGTACCTCTGCAACAGCCGTACCTTTCTCTCCTCCTCAACCATGTCTCCGGACCGACCCTCCTCGCACCGCCGTAGTCCACTCCCGTCGCCGTCCTCGTACCGGTTGCTCCGCCCCTTCTCGTCATTGTCCACCCTTCTTCGACACAGACCCAAGCACAGTTCGGCGATGCAGAGAAACGGAAAGGCCAGGCAAAGGAGGGGAAGCAGAAAGGGGGAGCAGAGAAGAAGGAATATGAAGCGTTTCCGACGACTTCGCAGCCAACCCATCATCATCATCTTCTTTAACATGGTATTGGGCGTGAGGATCGGCGTGGGCGTGATCTGGGTTGGAGTGGGCGGATGCTCGGACAAATCCTCATTCCGATGCCGCTTCTGCCGCTGCTGTCCTCTTGCTTCTCGTTATTTATCGTATTTATATATTCGAATTATCAAACTTTAGCTTCTCGGTAAGCTTTACTGATTCCTAGATTTCATTTGTAGCCCTTCGGAATAGAATCTACTTTTGTAGAGCCACCATGAAAACCATTAATGTGGAATCTTTTAATGGGATCTATTAAACTGTAGTCTTCAGGGCAGGGTCCACTTGATGATAGCTAAGGTTAGAACTGGATAGACAAAGCAATAAGTCATTCAGTTCATTCAAATCAGCCGTTGTCAAACAGTTCCTTAGAGAACATCTAGGTGGTTGAGTTTTATAGGGTTTGATAATCAGAGCTGTGAAGGAAAGATGCCCAATTGATGGTTCTTGTGAGGGATGTATAAATAGATATACTCTTTTAACAGTTAAGATTGGTGTCATGGGAACCACTATGGTTTGCTCGACTTTTGGAGTTCTTTAGATTGAGGATTTGAAGATGGACTAGTAGAGTCTGTCAACTGCAATGACAATTTTTAAGCTTTCTATTTCTATAAGCCGAACAAGAATTTTCTATCAATGTCAAGTGGGTTTAGGCTTTAGAAAGGTTTCTATTTTGCATAACACTTGGATCATTTTCAACCTAAGCATTGAATGCTGATTGCTGACTTAAATAAGATAAATGTTTTTTAATTAAGAGTCCTACGGGGTGTTTTACAAGATAAATATTTTTGTTTTCATTTGTTTTTAAAATTATCACATCATTAAAAAAAATTTGACAACACCTCGAATTGTGTTTTTACTCGATTAAACTGTCAAAATTATAATTTTTAAGACAAATCAATTTTTGTAATATAGAAATTATATAATTTATGGAACAGGTATTAAATAACCAAAAGCACATGTATAACTGATGAGGGGCATTTTGGTCACCCCACACACGTTGTTGACAATACACGGTCCAAGTTAACAAGACAGCTCGACAAGTCAACACACGGCAATCGACATCAGGGGTGTGTGGCCGAACTGGGGTGAGTTTGTCCTACCGATGACACAAGCTCATCTAAACCATTTCGTGCGTCGTGCCCTGGTGAGAACCGTTACCACGATCATAGGAACAGCTCGTCGAACCGTATGCCACAAGACTCGTTGGAGATCTGTAACTGCTGCGCGAATCTAGCAACTAACGCTCTAGTACACCTCAAACTACGGAAACAACTCCGTAAAAGACTTAGAGACGTTGCCTGATGGCACCTGAACCTCAGATAACCATAGAAAGACTCCAAATCCACCTAAAAGGTATGCACACTGATACACTCAAGCTCTCTCACACTCTCAAGAGATTTTTATACCATCTTTCTGACTTAAAAATCGGAGTGTTCTCCCCGGGTAAAACCTACCCGGGCGTTCTCACCCTTCTCTCTCTCTATAGCTCACTTCAGCTCGAACACACAAACATCAGCTCGGCTCTGCTAGATTGGAAACTTATTCGAGCCAAGTCACAAGATACGAGGGAGCAACCAGATCGTGCATCATCAATTGGCACCGTCTATGGGAAATCGCTACAAAAAGCTAATACTAACATCAAGAATGAAGAATCAATCACTGGGGGGCAAGAACATCCATGATGAACCTTGAGAACCCCCCTATGACAATTAGATGTAGGTATGGGAGAACAACCAGTAGCAGAACGACCAACAACAGTAGAACAATCAGTAGTAAAACGACATGAACAACCAGCCTCCCATTGACAACGCGACCCTCGATAACAACCAACTACCGATAGAGAGCTGAGCTACAGCTCCTCTCGGTACTGAGTTCGCCAGCTCATCCGCGGGGACCAAGAAAAAGCGCGAAAGGCATACTCACCATGCTAAAAAAAAAAAGAAGCCAGCCCGCTCTGATTAGGGAAGCGTCAGGATGTAAAGCGAACAACAAGGAAGGGACAAGTAGTAGTGAGAAAAAGAAGAGAAATAAATCTCCTAGAAAAAGAAGATCACCTCGGAGTAGGTGCAATAGCTCGCCACGAAGAAAAAGCAGGTCGCCTCAGAGCAGATGCAACAACTCGCCACGAAGAAGCAGGTCGCATCGGAGAGGTGCAACATCTCGCCACGAAGAAAAAGCAAGTCACTACCTCAGGGCTCGACTCAATGACAAGCCACTCCACCTCTGTATAGTAGCTTGCCTTTGACGAGCTGAAAAGAGAACTTAGTTTGCCTAACCTATAATCCAAACTTGAGAACGAGGACGAGCTTAAACTCTACCTCTCTGCAAGTGACGAGGTGGTTAGCTCGGTCCTAGTAAGAGAAGTAGATAAGACATAGTAACCTGTCTATTATGTCAGCAAGGTCCTACACACAGCAGAAATGAGATACTCTGACATAGAAAAGCTCACCTTCGCACTAGTGCTAGCTGCCCAAAAGCTAATACCATATTTCTAGGCCCATACCATTATAGTTTTGACCGATCGACCTTTGAAGTAGGTCCTTTAGAAACTTGAGGTCTTAGGGAGACTAACAAAATGGGCAATAGAGTTCAGTGAATACGATATCCGGTACAAGCCGTGACTAGCAATAAAAGCACAGGTCTTGGCAGACATCATTGCCGAGTGCACCTTCATCTCGCCACCTTCTGTAATGATAAAACGAGAATCTGAAGCTTCATCCAACGCGGCACCACTCCCAGCTCGCAAGATAGTGGATTGGGATGAGGAGCCATGCATACTTCATGTAGACGGCTTGTCCAACTAGGAGAAGCGGAGATGGGTTAATACTCTATGGACCTAGTGAAGTAAAGATGGAGTACGCATTCCAGTTTCAATTCCAAGCTATTAACAATGAGGCCGAATATGAAGCATTGCTAGCTGGCTTGGCACTAGCAAAGGAGGTTGGAGCCAAACACCTTGTAGTGTGCAGTGACTCACAGCTCATCGTAA
This sequence comes from Nelumbo lutea, assembly GCF_056320005.1. Taxonomy (NCBI): domain Eukaryota; kingdom Viridiplantae; phylum Streptophyta; class Magnoliopsida; order Proteales; family Nelumbonaceae; genus Nelumbo; species Nelumbo lutea. Next base: position 60,748,436 of record NC_142688.1, read on the forward strand.
ATTAAGTGACTGGGGAATATGAAGCATGAGAACCCTCCATGGCAGCCTACTTGGCCAAGGTGGGAGAACTCATATACAATTTTGACTCTTGGTATCTCCAACAAATTCTAAAATCGGAAAATACAGAAGTTGATGCCCTTTCTAAACTTGCAAGCACGACTGACTTGACAAAACGAACAGTCTACATAGAAGATCTACCTCGCCCCTTGATAGAAAAAGGGGTTGAAGAGGTCGCCAATATAACAGACGTAGAGACGAGCTGGATTGACCTGATCTACAACTACCTAAAACATGAAACGCTACTGATAGAGAGGAATGAAACTCGACGAATAGAATGATAGGCAGCATGCTATGTGATAGTAGGTGAGCTGCTCTACAAAAGATCTTTCACATACAATAGAGCCAAGCTGGATAGATCCAATCTTCAATAAGGCGTATTGCCAAAAGAACGAAACGCAACTCGGCTTATAGAACGATAAGCAGCTCACTACGTGATATTAGGCGAGCAACTCTACAAAAGATCTTTCATGTACTACAAAGTCGAGCTAGATAGATCCAACCTTCGACAAGGCATATTGCCAAAAAAACAAAATGCAGCTCGGAGAATAGAACAATAAGTAGCTTGTTACGTGATAGTAGGCGAGTAGATCTATAGAAGGTCCTTCACACTACATTACTTACGATGCTTGTGATGAACTAAACCACCAACAACGGTGAACTGAACCACCAACAAAAGTGAGTAGACCCAAAACACCCCAGAAGTTCCCACTCTCTTTGCCGCTGAGCAGCGTTTCGAGAATGGGGGCAATTGATGAGGGGCATTTTGGTCAACCTGCACAACTACCGACATGTGGACGTTGTTGAAAACACAACATCCAAGTCAACAAGATAGCTCAAAAAGTCAACACATAACATCAGGTGTGCGGCCAAGCTGGGGCAAGCTCAGTCCGCTGACGACACAAGCTCGTCTAAACCGTTCTGTGTGTCGTGCCCTCATGAGAACCATTACTATGACCATACGAACAACTTGCCGAACTGTACACCACAAGACCCACAGGTTACCTATAACCGCTACTCAAATCTAGCAACCAATGCTCCAAAATGCCTCAAACTGTGGAAACAGATCTGTAGAAGACTCAGAGATGTTGCTTGATGGCACCTGAACTTCAAATAGCTATAAAAATACTCCAAATTCACCCTAAAAGGTATGCGCACTGATACACTCAAGCTCTCTCAGACTCTCAAGAGATTTCTTTACCATCTTTCTAACTTAAGCATCCGAGTGTTCTCCCTGGGTAAAACCTACTCTTGTGCTCTCACCCTTCTCTCTTTGTAGCTCGCTTCAGCTTGGATACACAGACACCAGCTCGGCTGTACAGCTCGGCTTTGCTAGATTGGAACCTTGTTCGAACCAAGTCACAAGACATGAGGGAGAAACCAGATCGCGCATCATCAATAACCAACGTTCTTTTGTTTTTATTTTTAGAACCAAGTTGTTTTCAAATCAGCTAGTTTCCATTTGTTGTAGACCATACAAGGGTAAATTACTTAAATCTCCCCTACGTTTTTTTTTTAACAAATACATCAACTTTCTCTTTACTCTGACCTTTGGAAAAACCTTCCCTTCTTTTATTTATTTTGGGAGAATGATTGATCAGCCCAGCTCAGAATCCTTTAGCCCCAAAGTATAGGGGGGTGAATCTTACTGTGAATTGATGCTAAATTCACGGGCAGGATGCGGTTTAGGGGGCTAGAAGATGCTGATCTCATGCTTTAAAATTTTTAATACTCCATTGTTTTGTCTATGAGCAACTTTATTGGAATTAAAATTATGAATAATTAGGAAAAGGTGATTCACACTATTTAAGTGGTTTTCGTTGTTCACTTCATCAAGTGAAGAACAAAGTCCAAGTTGGGGTTAAACTTAAATCTCCCCTATTATAAGAAATACCATATTCAATTCGGCTATTTAAAGAGTGAATAATAGGGCATCATTTTGGATCTCCTACACTTACTTCTTTAAACTAAGGCATGCACAACCAATGAAAATTCATCAAATTTAGTGGGGGTGTTTTGATTGGTCAAATAGAGATTGCATATTATTTGAAACATAAAGAGGTATTTTTGTAGTTGTCAAAAAGTACCGGGGGAGTGTTAAGTATTTGTTAGAAAATACATAGGAGGTTTAAGTAATTTTCCCTAAATTAAATAAGTAATAAATACTTTGACTAATTTCAAATCAATTCAAGGAGAAATAAATAAATACATAGTACTGGTTGACATCATTTTCAATTTGAGATTAATTAGAAAACCGTTCTTATGAATCTTAGAGCTAAGTTGTATTGTTTTTGTTCTTTCTTATAAAAGTTTTTGACATGAAAATAATGAGAATTCTATGTTGGCTGAAAGTTAAATGTGTTTTGGTGATAGAAAATACATCAAGTTGAGAATTGTTGGAAAAATAGTTATAGAAACTTGGAGGAGAAGCTTTGAGGTGTATCTAAAGGCACTATCTTAGAATGCTATTTGCTCTCACTTATTTTACTGAGATTGCTGTTGAGTTACTGACAAATTCATTTTCACGATGCAACAAAGCCTTGAGTGAGAAATAAAAACCAACAAAGTTGAAGAATCTTCAAAGAAACCTTATATAAGACAACAACAATTTTGATTGAGAGAGACAAGAGAGTTTGTGTAATGAAAATGAGTGAAAACTTATTGCAATATCGGTTTGATTTACACACTTTTTGTAAATTCTAGAGAGTCATCATGAAAAGATGTGTGTTTGTTTGAAATAGGATGAAATGTATAGGGTGAAGGAGTTGAAGTCAATGAGTGGATGTCACTAATAAGGGCTGGTGAGACCATCACGACTACCCCAATTTCTTTTCTTTTTTTTTTTAGCTTCTTTTCTAATTGCTTCTTCTTTTGATTCCTTTTTGATTAATTCCTTTGCTTTTGTGGGTATATCCTAGTTTTCTTGATTGATCCCCCCTTTTCAAAAGGATACTTGCCCGAATTTTCTTCCTTGTTTTTATTTTTTTTGCTATTTCACTATTTTAGTTGGATGTGTACCCCAAATTTTGACATCCACTTGCTTGGAGGTGCTTGGTAAAAGAAGGGTAATGTGGAAGGCTCAAAAGGGGAGCTAGTGGAAATACTTTGTGATGAGAGGTGATTTGGCCTGTCCTACTAAATAGCGGACACATGGATGCGACCTGATGATTGGATAGTGACTTAGCATTTCCTACCACCTCAATAGGCCATGTCACCTCGGCTAGGACGGAGGTCCGAGTAGCTCAAGATGGCCCAACTTATCAAGGTGACATGTAGCAGACTTCTAGAAGCAAGCCAACTGTCTCCGAGCTCTTCAAGATCAGGCTGCACAACTGTAGGTTTTATCCTCATTGCACCCGGATCGGACGGACACGATAAGCCTTATCAATTAGCACAATATCCACCTCCTAGTGCGAAACGGACTCCTAACAGTGCAGACCAAGGATCTCGAGGTGTTTCATGAGACCCATGGCAGCTCATATATTTAAGGGCACCCACCACAATGACCCAAGGTACGTGTGATTTATTGCATTGTAGCTCTCTTACTCTCAAGCTTTCAGTTCACACACATTAAGATACTATTTTAAGCATCAGAATGACCACGTCGGGTGAGTCACCCCGGGTTCTTTGAGCATTCCTTCCTTGCAGTTCGACCAACCAGTTAATCAACCGACGTCCAAGCTGCCATCCAGTTAGGAGCAACCAGATTGCACACCATCAATTGGCGTCATCTGTGGGAACCACTACACAAAAGATAAGTTCTCACTTTAGTTACTTTACTTTCCTTGCAAACATTTTACTAATGGCCTCTTCAAGCAACACCGGAAAGACCATTGAAATGATCATCACCAGGGGGCAGGATTAGCCTGCACTTAACCTTGAGATCCCCTCAGTAACTATTGGCCAGTTCACCATCCTCCTCACCATTTCAGGGGTACCAACAGTTCAGAACCAAACCTTCAACACTTAGTCCGTCAACGCACCTCTACCTCAAGTGAGCACTACCATCCCAATCGTAAAGCCTTCTGTGGTTCCTCCTGGGGTCGGAGCGCAACAATTTCATGAGCTCATGCAGAGCGTACAGATAATGCAGATTCAGATGCATCAGATCTAGCAATTCCAACAATATCAGTATCAACAGTATTACCAGCAACAGTTCCTACCTCTCCAATAGAACCAACAGAACCGGAACCAGAATCAAAACCACAATGGACGCCAAACACCACCTTGGGTCCCAACTCCACCCCGCAACCAGACACCACCTCAGGACCCTTCACTAGGTTGGCGTTCATCACCGCCCCGACAAGTTGTGGACCAAAGAGGCATAGGCCTAGTTTGGGACCCCTCTATTCCCCGTACCCAGCCCACGTCCATGATCACGCCATCAACAGAGATCAGTTCCCTCCTCACGATAGTGTCTGAGATTGGGAGAACACTAAGGTCGAGGTACCAGTGAGCACCGAGGTGAACAACACTAATTAGGAAGCAACAAAAAAGCGATGCCACCGCAGAACACACCGCACCTTGACAAAGAGCAGTGCCCCAGTAGAGACGGGGAGTGAAGAAGTGAGCTCAGTAGTTGCACATCCGGCTCCTATTTTGTTGAGCCAGCCTTCCCCCTGGCAACGAAAATCATCTCAATCCTAAGGCTGAAGAACTTCAAGACACCCACCCTAGAGTCATAGGATGGGAACTTCGACCCCAACGATCATGTCGAAAGCTTCTAGTCGCTAATGCTACTCGTCGGGGTGGATGATGCAAGCCTCCAAATGGCCTTCTTGACAACATTCAGAGACACAGCCAGATCATGGCATAGGAACCTACCTTTGGGATCGATCAAGAACTGGGCATAATTCGTGGACTTATTCACAACCCACTTCGTCACTAGGAAGAATTGCCCGAAGTCTGCGATGAGCCTTCTAAGCGTGGCTCAGTGGGAGAACGAATCCCTTAGAAGCTACATTGATAGTATAGTTATATAACCCTAGCAAGTGCACTAGTTATCAACTAGTATAAAGATATCGTTCTCATGAGGATTTAACAAAATAAGTATTAGAACTATAGCTTCCCCCAATTATTTGGACAACTGAATTCTAACAATAGAAACTACTAAAAATTAAAGATAGAAAAAGAAAGAACAGAAATAAAAACAAAGGCAATCAACGGCTGAACTTGCAACGATTTAATTGAAAGCGCTAGGACTGTTGATCCACCTAACCATTCCAATGGATATCAATTTATTAGATTAACCAAGATAATTTATTATTTTCATAAGCTGATGTTTTTCCAAAATTATTTAATATTCCCTCTCAGGATATATCAAATCTACCTCTATCAAGTAACCCTTCAATCTCTCGACTAGAGTTCTCATGATAGAAATGCATTAAGTTCTATGAAAAACTTATATCATCAGATGAATCATGTATATATATCTCTATATACCATTCAATTCACACTATGAATTATTCAGTCAATTATGTGAATTCCTCTCTCGATTCATTCACATAAACCAAATCAATTAAGAGGTGGCCAAGCTCTTAATCACATTATGCATAATAACTCATAGACAATATGAAAATAACAATCTTGGATAAATCAGAATAAAAATCAATTCATTGCCGTGGTTAGGCTTCCCACAGCCCTAGCTATAAATAGATTAGTTCATGATAAAGGAAATTAAACAAACAAGGTATAAGAAAGAACTCATGATGTCGACTTTGAAGCTGAGATCTTGTCTTCTCCTTGCCGCCACCTCCTTCTTGAAGCCTTCTTGCTTTGCCGATCTCCTTCTTGAAGCTTTCTTGATTGTTTTCTTGATTGCTTCAGAGAGAGAGTTTGAATGCTTGATGCCCCCAAAGCTAGTCCCCCCCCCCCTTTATATAGCTTTAGGAGGTGGGGTTGAGCCCAACTCCTCTTAGGAGTTCTTTCTTAAAAATAGAAAGTCCTAATTAGGTCTAGTCCTATCATATCCTATCTAGTAATCTCAATCTTTTATCTTTTCTAGAAATTTAAATCTGATAGGACTCTTTATTGTTGAATTCGAGTTAGGCTTCTTTAATAAATTGGGCTGCTACAAAGCTTTTATGCGAATTGGGCTTCAGCTGTGAACTGGGCTTTACTATGAATTTTCTTTGACTTCGGGCCCGATTTTCAACTCGATGTAGACCGAATCTGTCAAAACCCAAAACATGAATGGAGTTCTCCCATATCTTTCCAATGCATCTTGCATCTTCTCAATCGGAGTCCGGATGTGAGAGTTATGCCTAGATGACTGAACGGTTCTGAAACTGTGCAAAATCATCTTATTAGCCTTGTTTTTCTCCTGACGCCTTCTTTCATGCCTTGAATTGAAATACAAGAATAATGAGTCCAATTAAGTACTAATTAAGTATAAAAGACTAAATATTTGGGGATAAAAATATGATAATTTTTATTCTCATCATACATCAAGAGGTTCAACTCGGAGAGATTGTAGATACTTGACCTCGACCGCATCGTGCAGCTCAATGTAGCACATAAGGGAATTTGCCATGCTGATTTTTGTTGGCATCTCGAGTTGAACCCTCCAAAGACCATGGAGAAGTTCCTCGATGAGGCCGATAAATTCATCAAGGGGGAGGAGGCTCTCGGGTCCCAGTTAGATCTACACCAGGGTGGAAAGAGGAAGAGAGAAGAAGTGGAGAGTAGTAGTAGCAAGCACCGGCGATGGAAGAGTAAGTCGCCAAAATGAAGCAAGTCGCTGAAGAAGAGTCAGTCAGCACTTCAGGGTTCTAGGTCAGGTCGGCGATCTAGAATCCCTCCTATCTAGAGATTCAGCTACACTACCCTGAATGCTAAGTGGGGCAAAATTCTGATGGCCATCAAGGACATTGGCTACGTCAAATGGCCACCCAGGATGAGAGGAGATCCAGCTACCGAAAACCCCAACCTGTACTACCACTTCCACCATGATGTCAGACACAACACTAAAGGTTGCTGCAACTTGAAAGATGAGATCGAGGAGCTGATCCTCCGAGGTTACTTGAAGCAGTTCATCAAGTATGAAGATAGGGAAGCGATGAATCGACTTTCCAACCAATGGATTGATGCTCCAGAATCGAGTAGGCGGAATGATTGTGACCAGCAGCCACCTCAACAGTCGCCACTAGAAGACAAGCCGATCCGCGGGGTGATTAACATAATCACCGGTGGATCCATTATAGCGGGGTGCAATACGGTAGTAGGGAAAGCATCAGTCTGATAGCTCGTGCATGAAGAAGAAAACCCACGGAAGCACCCATGGGTGGAGGAGGTGATCTATTTCATCGAGGATGACGCTCGTAGGATCCAATACCTACATGACAATGCCTTCGTAGTCAAAATGGTGATTAATGACTTTGAGGTGAAGCGGATATTGGTGGACTCAAGCACCTCTGCAGATATCCTGTTCCTAGAGGCGTTCGACAAGTTGTAGCTGGAGTGGAGAGACGTTGTGAAGCCCCTCGGCAGAATCACGATTCCGATTGCAGCAGAAGTGAGGCTTAACATAGTTCGGCCCATCTTGCATGCCTTATGTGCGGTGGTGTCGACCTACTACCTCGCAATGAAATTCCCGATGAGCTATGGAATGGGGGTAGTATGGGGTGACCAGCTAGAATAGCGAAGTGCTATGTGGTCGTGCTGAAGGGCAAGGCAAAATTGGCAGACGGCGTCGAGCTAGAACCACCCACTAAGTACACTAAGGAGCGAGCTGCGCCGGTGGAGGAGAGAGTTTAGGTCCCAGTCTCTAATACTGAGCCCACGAAGATCCTCCAGATTGGCACTCACCTAAATGAACCGCTTTGGTCATAATTGGTATGTTTTTTATTAAATAATTTAGACCCTAGAATTATAACTCATAAGCTTAATGTGGATCCTTTAGTCATGTCTGTTAGACAAAGAAAAAGGAATCTCACCTTGGAATGGTGGAGGGTAGTAGACGAGGAGGTCAGGAAGCTCCTTGTAGCAGACTTCGTTAAAGAGGTCTAATATCTGAGCTGGGTAGCCAATCCTGTGCAGATGAAGAAAGCCAATAGCAAGTGGAACATGTGTGTCGACTACAATGACCTCAATAGAACCTGCTCGAAGGATAGCTTCCCTCTTCCCAAAATAGATTGCTTGGTAGACAATCTATTTTGGGGCACGAGTTGCTGAGCTCCATGGATGCCTACTCTAGCTACAACCAAATTAGGATGGACTTAGCCGACCAGAAAAAAGTAGCATTTGTAACCGATTTGGGGCTATAATGTTATAAAGTGGTGCCTTTCGGACCGAAAAACACTGGAGCGACCTTCCAACGACTTGTAAACAAAATTTTTGTACCAATTATTAGAAATAAAGTTGACTGTTATGTAGATGACATGGTCATGAAGATCCAGTTTTCCTCTTCTTTACCTAGTGACCTTGATTGTGTTTTTCAAATTTTAAGAAAGTTTAATATAAAGTTCAACCCGAACAAGTATGTCTTCGGGGTCACGTCGAGCAAATTTCTCGGTTATATAGTGAATCGACATGGCATCGAGGCCAACCCGGATAAGATAAAGGCCATACTAGATATGAGACCATCCCAAAACATGAAGGAAGTACAAAGGCTAACTAGACGGGTAGCCGCCCTAAACCGGTTCATGTCTAAATTGGCTGGTCGATGCCTACCCTTCTTTAAAGCTATCAAGAAGAACAAGGATTTCAAATGGTTCAAGGAGTGCCAGCTCATGTTTGATGAACTCAAAAAGTACCCAAGTACCCCATCGGTTTTAACCGACCTGAACCTAGAGACATGCTTAGACTATACCTCTTCGCGAGCGATGAGGTGGTCAACTCGGTACTAATCCAAGAAGTAGACCGGGTCCAAAGGCTCATCTACTATATAAGTAAAGTTTTGCAAACAGTTAAGACAAGGTACCCTGACATCGAGAAGCTGGCCTATGCCCTGGTCATCGCAGGTTGGAAGCTACGCCCCTACTTTCAAGCTCAAACTATCACCGTCCTCACTGACAGACCACTGAGGCACGTTTTACTGAAGCTAGAGGTCTCATGCAGATTTACGAAGTGGGCTATTGAGCTGAGCGAGTATGGCATCTTGTTCGAACCATGCCTAGCCATTAAAGCTCAAGTCCTAGTAGATTTTGTTGTGGAATGCACATTCAACACGCTGACCCCTGAAGTGGTTGAGTCGACCAACACGTTGGATGCGTCAACCAACACGACACCCATTCCGGTCAGGGAAGCCCCAAATTGGGATAAGGAGCCCTGGATCCTCCACGTTGATGGCTTATCTAATCAGCAAGGAAGTGGAGCTAGACTCATACTATACGGACCAAGCGAAGTGAAGCTGGAGTATGCTCTCCAATTCAGATTTGAGGCATCAAACAACAAAGTGGAGTACGAGGTGCTGATAACTGAGCTGAACTTGGAGAGAGAGGTCGGAGCAAAGCATGGTATGCAGCGATTCCCAACTAGTTGTGAATCAGGTGAATGGTGAGTATGAGGCTCGAGAACCTGCCATGATGGCCTACTTAGCCAAGGTAAGGGAACTCCTGCTTGGCTTCCACTCTTGATTCATCCGACAAGTATTGAGGATGGAGAACGCCAAGGCCGACACACTTTTGAAGTTGGCAAGTACAAGTGATAACACCATGAGAACAGTGACCTCCCTCAATCCAGCATCCTTGGGGAGGTAGAAGATGTCGCTCTCGTGTTGCAAGCAAAACCGAGCTAGGTCTACCCACTGGTTGACTATTTGCTCCATGGGACCCTACTAGTAGAGCATAACACAACTCGTAGGGTAGAAAGTCAGTCAGCCTGGTACGTTCTCATCAACAGGTGGTTGTACAAGAAATCCTTCATGCTCCCCTACTTGCGGTGCTTATGACCTCCAAAAGCAATTTAGGTACTACACGAGATCCACGAAGGTCTCTATGGAGGACACCTAGGGAGCAGGCGCTCACCCAAAAAGCGCTAAGGCAAGGATACTACTGGCCTACAATGAAAGCAAATGCACTCGAGCTCATCCAGAAGTGTGATAACTGTCAGAGGCACGCCAACATCCTTCACCAACTTGCCACCAACCTGAGGTATCTGACCAGCCTATCACCTTTCGCCTAGTGAGGAATTGACATCCTCGGTCCATTCCCACCTACAATTGGGCAAAGAAAATTCCTGGTCGTAGCAGTTGACTACTTCACAAAGTGGGTGGAGGGCCGAGCCACTAGTAACAATCACAACTCGGAATGGGCATAACTTCTTTTGGAGGAACATAGTATGTTGCTTTAGACTACCCAAGGTGCTGATCTCAGACAACGGGAAGTAGTTCGAAGACATCAAGTTCCAAAATTGGTGCGCCAAGATAGGGATCTAGCAGAACTTCACATTGGTAGCAAATCTCCAAGTGAATGGATAGGCCGAGGTGACAAACATGACTATTCTCTACGGACTGAAAGCTTGTCTAGTGTGAGCTAAGGGTTTGTGGGTGGATGAGCTGCCTAGTGTCATTTGGGCCTTTAGGACCACCATCAAGATTATAATAGGCGAGATGCCATTCAATCTGACGTATGGTACGGAGGTCGTCATCCCAACCGATATCGAAGTACCGACCTTACGACTAGAGGCATATAATAAGGAGGCCAGTGGCAACGAACTGTGCACGAACCTCGACTTGATCAAAGAGGTACGCGACTTGGCCTGCATCTAGACTACGGCCTACCAACAACAGATAGCTTGGTACTACAACGCCCAAGTCAAGAAACGCCAGTTCCAAGTTGGCGACCTTGTGCTCCGGAAAGTAATGGTGCATGAGCCCGGCATGGGTAAGCTCAGACCGAATTGGGAGGGTCCGTATAGAGTAAGATGGGTTTTCGGTGAAGGCACGTACAAGCTCGAGATGTTGAAAGGGAAGCAGGTGCCCTGTGCCTGGAACGTCAACAACTTTGAAAGATTTTCCTAAGTTCAGATGACCATCGAACTGGTCAGGCCGCATGTCGGCTAAATGATATAGTGGAGAGTGGACTTATGAGTCACTCCCAAAGCCTAAGGGCCATGGCGTCGAGCCAATAGTGGCCTTGGTGCCAAATGTAAAAGACCTAGTTGCTTCCTAAGCATATGGGCAACATAGGCAAAATCAACCTATGCCTCGCCAATGCACAAGTAGGTCGGGCACATACCCTACAATGTTTGTTCACCTCGACTAACATTAACTTTGGGTTATTCCTTACTGTGTCTAGCTCGTTAGCTCGACACCTCGGGGTAACCTATACCTAGAAAAATTTTTGCAAGTTCAAATTATTGTACATAAATTGACAAAAAAAAAAAACAGAGTATTTCATTACTTCTCAAAAAAGGATTTTTCGTACATTCAACAAAAGAAGAAGAAGAAGAAGAAGAAGAAGAAGAAGAAGAAGAAGAAAAGTTTACTGAACCGAGCTCGGAGGCCCGGCCTACATTGTATATACAAGGAGGTCCAAAGAAAAGAGGCAAGTTCAGTCTTCATGGGGCTCCTCGCCGCCACCGTCATCATTCCCAGAAGAATCTCTAGTCGGCTTAGTCTCCATGGCATCTCCAGCAGTAGCAACCTCATCAGTCTCCATGACCTCATCGACTGCGGCATCCGAGTCCTTCTCCACTGCTCCCCTATTGACACCATCATCACTCTCCTCCTTAGAGCCTGGATCTTGGTCAGCTTCTAAGACCATTTCTGTGGTGACTCCTACTATGGTGATGACTTCGAGGTCAAGCTCGGGGAACCTGCGCCTGGTCAACCACCTGCAAAGTTTGAAGCCCTTTCGATAGGCATCCAAGACGACCTCAACTTTCATCTGATCATACTCTGATGAGTTCTTGTAGGCAGCAACAATGGCATCCCCGGAATTCTTAATGCCCTAGGTAAGAATGGCCTTGCACTCGACGGAAGCAGTCTTTAACTCCTCGACCTCTTTCTTCAATTCCTTGATCTCCTTCACCAGCTACTCATTCAGCTCCTTCTTCATGCACACCTTGACCTCGAGCTTATGGACGGCGTTAATAACCTTCATCAGACGGTTCTGGAAATCCATAAGTTGAGCCTTGGTGTGTTGAGTCTTCACCTCAGCATCTAGTGCCCTCTTCAGATATTGCTTGGACTGTTGGGCAAATCAGTGGATCATGAAGTTTACCTAAATGAGAGAAAAGTTTGTCTAAGTATAAAAATGGAGAGAGAAAGGGATAAGGTATCAAGGTCCATGACATACCACTATGAAGCTACTAGTAGCCTTTGCCATGAGTTGAGTGGCAGGTAGCCCAGCATATTGAGAAACCTCCTCGGGGAAGACTGCGTCCCTACTCTTGAGAAGGCTTGTCTGGGCATTCAGGACACTCGAAACCATCTCGGGGCCTTCACTAGAAGAACCAACCTCGAGAGTAGTGACCTGAAGCACGGGTGCTCGGACTACCTCAGGTTGGTGAGGCGGAGATTCCTTTCCTTGGTCCTCTTCAACCAAGTTGATGATTGGAGGTCCTTGGTTGTTGCAAGGGCAGCAGGCTCAGCGACGGGCTCGGCGGCAGGTCCATGGGAAGTATTACCTCAGGCCGTCTTCCTCTTCTTCATGCCCAGAAAGAGGCTGGCAAAAGTGACGCTCGACATAATGCCTGAGGAAAGCAAATACCATGTCAGTCGAAGTAATAAAAAAAAAGATAAGGTAAGAAAAGCTAAGTGTGTGCATGCCGAGGTGGCGACCTACCCGGAGGACTCAGCCCGACTGCAACAAGCTTGTCCTCGACCAGATAATCTTTCAAGTCTAGATCAAGATCAACTAGGGTCAGCATCCTCTTTTTCATCTTTCTATTGAGGTGATCTCTAGGGTTATTGGTGGTGGTTCTCCATTGAGTTTGGAAGGGCCACCCCCCTTCAGCGATCACAGTAAAATACTTAGTTTTCCATGCCGGCACCTTGGAAGGATATCTATGAAGTAGCTTGTATCCAGGTTGGTATGCGATGTAATAACTAAACTTGTTAGCCCCCAAGGGTTTTTCTTGATCGAGTAGAGCAAGGTGAAGGTATCTATATCGAAGGGGAGGCCACGGTCATGGAACAGAGAAATGGTACCGATCACAATACAAACTAAGTTTGGGCAAGTTGGTCTAGGGTGACACCAAAGAAGTTTAGGACCTCGACGGCAAAGGGGTGGAGAGGAAACCGGAGCCTGACATTCAACTTCTCCTTGAAGATAGTGATTTCATCATCATCGTGTTCCCAGGCAAAACTCTTTAATGGAATATTGTAACCATAGTAATCGAGGAGCTTATAGTGGGTGGCCAGCGCCTCAACCCTCTCCTGAATTGAGGTGTCCACTTTGGCTAGGCTGGACACTACTGTGGACTGATGTGGCCATCTTGGCTAGGCCGGATTCTATGTCTTGGACCGAGGTTATGCCCAAGGAGGAATAACTTATCTTAGTTGATATTGATGTACTACCGAAATAGTGGAATAACTTATCTTAGTTGCTAAGGTTATGCCCAAGGTACAGTTAGTGGATGTTTATGTGAAACATTAAACATGAACCAATTTCCATTGTACACTGGACCTTAGAGATAAATGGATAAAACTAGAAAGTTGCACTTTACCCTAATTCTAAAGCAATTTGAATGATTAGAAGTTCCATTTGATGAATTAGCTATAATTTCTTTACAACCAACAATGGGAAGACTTAGGAGGAAGATTTCAAGCCTGCAAAAGGATCAAATTAGTATGGGAGATCCAATTTGATTTATTTATAGTCGTATTCAAATCAACTCATAACAATTTGAATTGCAATTATACATTGAATAGTATTAATAAATTGAAATAAAAGTTAGGGTAAATTTCTTAAACAATTCTTATGGTTTAGCTAATTGACTAAGAATACCCTTACTCTTTGAAAATTGACTAATGCTAATTTACTGTTTTTAACAATTGACTAATGCTTCCTAGTCATTAATGTCTGTCAACATAGATATGAAAAAGACTGTTTTACCCTCCATGATAGATTACTCGGATCTCTCCCTCTCGTTCTCTTTGCCGGAACTGCCGAAACCACCGGAACTTGGATCGAACAACTCCTTACGGCCAGAATTGTAGATCTCTCAGAACCATCAGAACCGCCACCCTTCTTAGGCGCTCTTCTCCGGAATTGCCGTTCTTCTTCAGAACTGCAGAGGTCGGCGCCCCTCTCATTCTCTTCAAAACCACTGCAACCGCCACATTCTCTAGCGCTCTTCTAAAACACCACATCCCATTCAGCCATCTCCTCAATCGGAGACCCCTTCAGGCACTTCTTCTAAAGCGTACCCATCCTACGAGTTCCGCATCAGGCAACGGGTTATGGTTGGAAGAAGCTACGTTTATTTATGTCTCTCTATTATCACTTTCGTTGGATTGGATTAGGTTAGGCAACTAGAGTTTTTTTTTCTTTTTTGCAGGAGAGTCTTGATTTTGATCGCAAAGAAGAGATCCCGAGACTCTTCAAGTTTTGATTTTGATCCTCGATAGGAGAGATGGAGAATAGAAAGAGGGCTTTGGTACAGTTTTGACTTAATTTTTTGGGTGTTTTTTTTTCCTGATTTTTTTGTTGATTCATTCTTTTATCGGCAATAAAGCAAAATATTCTTCTGACTACACATCTATCTTTTGATGACTTTGGAGATGCAAAGGCTTGGCCTCTTGGTTCCGATTCCACACTACTATCTCCTGATGATTTTGGAGATGCAAAGGCTTGGCGTCTTGGGTTCCGATTCCGCCCCACCAATGAGGAACTGGTCCTCTATTATCTAAAGATGAAAATGTGTCGACGTCGAACCCAGCTCAATGTAATCACAGAAATTGACGTCTACAAGTGGGATCCTGAAGAATTACCAAGCATCATCATATTCTCTCTCCCCGTCTCTTTCTTATTTGTGTGTAAGCTTGATCGAGTTGAGACTGTTGATTTTCACTGTATTGGGATTCAGATTGACCATAAGTTTCCCTTTCTTGGCGATCTACCCTTATTGTTACTATTTTAGTTTTGGCATCCAAGATCTTTAATCATCACTCTTACCATTAGAATCTCTGATTGGGAGAACTTGATCGATGGCTTTACCAATCAAAATGTTTTCTTTTTTCATTTAGTCAATTGTCGAGGTGGCTTTTTAGGAATGTAGGTGGGAAAGGGTATTTTCGGGATTTTTGATAAATATATTATTCACATGATATCACATGTAACGGAAATTTAACTATAGTAACGTTAAGGGTAGAGTTAGTCAATTGTTAAAAACAGTAGGATAGTGTTAGTCAATTTTCAAACAGTAAAGGTACACTTAGCCAATTAGTGAAACCATAAGGATAGTTTAAAAAATTTACCCTAAAAATTATCAAAATATTATTTTCTTAGTTAAAATTATCAAAATATTTTATATTTTATAAAAATAAACTAAAAATGACTTTGATATTGTATAAACAAAATATATTAAAAATAAATTTTATGAAACTATAACCAATGACTTTTTATAGTAAAAACAACACTCAAACACTATACAATAGATAGAATATAAATTTTTAAGTATATAAAATCATATACTTTTAAATCCAGTCGAATTATACTGGATTGGTAAGGGGTGCAATGCAAATTCATTCCAAATCTAAATCTGGATCACCCTTCATCAGGTCTAATTTGAAATTTGAATTTGGATAAATCATAAAGGCTTGGCTTGGAAGGAGTATAAATACAAATATATAGAATATAAAATCTTGTATTTTATATTATTTTACATATATTTATACTGTACATATTTACATTTATACTGCTTCAAACTGAGACAAATGAACGCCATTTGCAGCCCTGGACCAAATGCGAATTTGGTTCTAAATGCCTATCCAATGAAGATGGGGTTACTATATATTAAAAAACAAAACAAAAAACAAAAAAAAAAAAAAGAAAATGAAGACTTCCAAGGTTTTTGGCTCCTTTCTAGGGTAACGTGTAACTTCCATGATTTGGACAACGGTGTAGTGGATGCCTTAAGATAATATGAACAAGGCATATTCATCCCAGAAACTGGGTGCGCCTTTTGCCCCCAGATTAAGAATGCTTATCACCTCTTTTATTCTTGGCATGGTAGCTTTTGAGGTGTGACAGACAGCATGTCCTGGGGCTTGTCAGATCCATCAATGCTGCCTGAAACTCATGAACAGTACTTTGGAGCTGGAATTTAGCCGGTTTGAGCGCAACAATTAAACTCCCGTAAAAATTATTCCTTCTGCAGTGATTCACTTATTCAGGTGTTGAATTGAACAAGAATTCCTAGATTTTCTTCTCATTATTATACTCAGTGACTGAGATAGAAGACCATCCACATCACCTATTAGAAAAAGTTATCTGTTAAAAGGGGCTATAAGAGCTAGGGGTAAAAACAGAAAAGAAATTCAATAGAAATAATAAGAAATGATTTAGGCCTACTCCGTATAATTGGGACAAGGTTTAGATGATGATGATGATGAAGTGACCAAGCTTATCTGGGTCCTGGGATCTTGCACAAAATGACTTCTCTCAAACATGGAACTATTTTTTCATGATTCAAAGCTTCGGATTTTACCATTTCACCAGGCACTGACCCCTCGTTTTTCTTCCAATTTAAAGGCTAAAGTTCTATAAAGAAAAGATAGCCAATCCTTGTAGAAACTTCAAACCTAATGCAATTCTTCACACCTCCCATTAACATTAATAAAAGGAACAAGTTTCTCTAGACAATATGCTCTACACACAAACATTTTATGTTAAATACATACACCTGTTGTTGAACACTGAAGTTTATGATCATTTAGACCCTGAGTTCAAAGCAGTAGCATAGAACTTTATACAAGTCCAAAACATCCTACAGTCTATGGAAACCCAAAATTAAATTAAAATTTTCTCAAGACAGAGAAAGGAGAATCATCCTTAGCTGACGTGAAATTCACCACTTGCATGGGCTTCCTTGACCCTCTTATCATACTCATCCTCGTCCTCTTCATCTGCATCTTCTTCATCTCCTTCCTTGTCATCTTCCTCATCTTCATCTCCACCCCATCCAAATCCCCCAATTGACCTAGATGCTGGTGGTGGGGTTCTTGCTTCTCCCACAATTTTCATTATTTCCTCCACACTCTGAAGAGAATAAGTTGGGTTGTTTCTCTGATAGTACACGGCTTGAGCTGTCTCTGTTAGCTCCCTTGGCAAGTTCTTTAAGAACCATGGGTGGTTCTTAATTTCTTTAATGGTAATTCGCTGCAGATATACCAAGAAAGCAAATTTTCAGGGCAATGGTTAATTATTAAAGTTGTTCAATATAACAACAATAACAAAATATCTGCCTAAACTGGAAACTAACAAATTGATTCATTGTTAGCCTCTGAAGTCTAGTAACTCATGTACTAGTTAACCATCAAAACCATGTGGAGGCAGGGGTAGGATCCATTACATTATCAGATTAGACTCTTCTAAAGATAAATCAGATAACTTGGATTTTGGACAGAATTATGTTTGGGCACACTCCTGGGATTGGACATCAAATAGGTGTAGTTTATAAAAACACTGACCAGCTATAAGATGTTTCCTAATTGGGTTAAATAGGAAGCTTCCCCGAATGATTCCATCTATTTCTGCCACATGGAATGCCTGGGGCCAACACAGACTGATGGATAGAGGACCTACCGAAATGCCATGTTTTCAACTCCACAACCACACCAACTTTGTATTCGAGTTTTACCAAATTGGTACTATCTATATTAATTTTTAACCTAAGCTTTCTATTCTTCATCAAAGGATGTTTATTTTAAATGCATGGTAAGGGCTTTTGGAATTGAAACTTTTCCCATGAATAAAGAATTTGTTTTGGAAAATATTCTCATGAATAAAAGGATGGGGAGAGGAATGCTGAGGCTCTGATTTCCAAAATGAGTTGCCACAAAGAATACTCCCAAGTTATTTAGAAACCAGACTAGCAACTCCCCTACCCGATCGAGTTTATATATATACAACTCGATCGGGTAGGGGAGTTGCTGATTTCCAAAATGAGTTGCCACAAAGAATACTCCTAAGTTATTTAGAAACCACAAAGTATTTTATATATAATTTAAAATACTATTTTATTTTAAATTTTGAAAATAATTTTGTATAATTATAATGACACTACAAAAATTTCAATTTCTATGTTATTTATATTTAAATTTTTTTCTTTATTTTAAGTAAATATTTTTCCCAAAAAAAAACTTTTAATTAAAAAAAATCAGGGATTTAGGTCCCCAATGGGAAACTCATCTCCACCAGGTGGGATTGGGGATGGTGGTTAATTTTTACTTCCAATGGTATCAAGATCAGGGATGGAGTGTATAGTCCTCGCCCCGAACCTGCCCCATTGCCATTTCTAACTGGTGGATGTTTGAATCAGTCGCATCTCTCCATGTGGCAGAAATATAGAAAGCCATGTAAGAAAGCTCCATATTATATATTATATTATATTATATTATATATATAAAATATACATATAAGAGATAATGTATAATATATATAATAGTTAATATATATTAAATGCATTTATTTATTTATTTATTATGTCCTGAGAAAAAATTACTGACCCTATCAGGTCTGGTTCGGTTCTGGGTCATTGATATTTCATGTCAGGTAGGTTCCAGTTCTAGCTGGTCCCAGAACAGACCTGGCCCGTTGACAGCCCTACGGGTATCAGGATCAGGGATGGAGAGTATGGTCCCCGCCCCGAACCTACCCCATTGCCATTCCTAACTGGTGGATGTGTGAATCAGCCACAACATCCCTCCATGTGGCAGAAATATGAGAAGTCATGTAAGAAAGCTCCATATAATATATTATATTTATATGTATGTATGTATGTATGTATGCACTTGCAAAGTTTAAAATGTTGGCATTGGATCCTTTACCGATTCATGTAATCTCTTAGATCCATTAACACAGACATGATTATGTTCATGTTCAGTGTCTTTTGTACCACAAGTATTCCAGATTTACCCCATCCTATCCAAACTAAGCCTATGACAGGCCCACTTAACATAAAAGGATAAAAAATAGTAAAAAGGCATATTATGTGGTGGTTCTGAACAGGTGCTAAAATGCCTACTGTCTAAATTCTTGGTCGATGACTTGAAAGGCCAGACAGGAAATAAAAATGAAAAAAAAAAAAAAAAACAATGGTGGAGAAAGCATGAATATCTTCATCCACTGACAAGTAATGTCTGACGAACATAAAAAAAAAAAAAAAAAAAAACAAGCCATGCTTGCCTTTACTACAAATTCTCACAAAATCACCATTCCAGTGCAGCAACTGAAACAATGCAACCCACTTCACAAAATCAATCTAACTGAAAGCAACTACTATGCCACATCTACATAAAAAACAGTGTTTTGAGTGAACCAGAAATGGACAAGCAAAAGGAAAGGCATCATCAACTCTTGTTCCCTATGATGCAATGGTTTTTCCCTGGAAGGCATTTTGAACTGTCACAACATGAAGCAAATGTTAAATGCATTTATTACCTCCTCCAGGCACAAAGAGTCCCCAGTACGTCCTGCCCCCATCCCATTAACAACTTATCAAGGCTTTTCCCACTCTTTTTCTTAGGATTATTTGACAATATAGTAAACATGTCCACAGTTATATGCAAAAAGTTGCTGCTTGTGCCTCTTTCTGACAGAACATACCCATTTGATAACATACTCCCAATATGTGTGGTAACCGTCAACTGGCTAAGAGTGCACTTATATCTCAACACTTGTAAACTCAAATATAAGTGGATTTAGATAATTCACTTTTAATAATGCCTCAAACAGTCTGAAAAAGATACATACCCGTGCAGGATTTGCAACAAATATGCGAGAAAGAAGATGCCTGCAATCTTGAGATATGTGAACATAATCGGGAATTTTGTACTGAACAGCCATTATTCGCTGCAGAAAATAAAAGTGTAACTCATAAAATTATAAATGAACGAAAAAAGGATTACTGAATTTACAAAAGAAAAGTAAAAAAAAATGGTGAACTTACTCCTATGGTTTTTCTGAAATTTTTAGGGTCTTCTTGGTCTTCAAAGGGGTATGCGCCAACAAGCATGACATAAAGAGTCACACCACATGACCAGACATCTGCCAACTAAGTAAACATGAAAAGAAAATAAACTAAAAAATCGTAACTAATGGAATTAATTTGAAACTAAAAAGAAGTAAATGACGCAAATCTGTTACAAATGGGACAGCATGCTCTGTATAGATATATTTATCATGGATCATACCAATACAATTAGCTAAAACAAATTTTCAATTTTTGTTTGGTTGACCAAACGCTGATGTATATGACTCTATGTCCTTTGATAATACCTTTCAAGTTGACAGATTTTATTCTATAAGAGAGATGAAAATAAAGAGCCACTGAAGAAGCATATTAAAAGATCCATTGTTGTTGATATTGGTGGGCTATTAAATTTGAGAAATGCAATCAATAGCCATCTCCTATGTGGGGAGTGGGCTACAAACTGAAACAAAACACTGAACTACCAATTTCCTAGTAAAATTTGGCAGCCAGACAGAGGGAAGATATCCTAAATTATGGAGTAATAAAGAGTAGTTACTTTTCCTGTTTTTATCCTAATTCCAAAGGATTCAGCAAATTCAAAACTCAGTCAACCACATGTATGGCAGAGATGAAAGCCTCACTTTCAGCAAGAAAACTAAAGTAGGATTTGATGCAATATCTTCTTAATGGCCTGTTTCTTGGTTCGATGATCAAAATCTTTTCTATAGCAATAACCAGTGCCTCATATATGGTCATGAATCTGGAAGTCCAAATTTTGGGCAATCCATTCAGTAGAGGGATTGATCTATATTCAACTTTTCAACACCTGTGGTATCCAAATTAGAACATAGAAACAGAGAAGAAATTATACTGGTAACAATCCAAAATCTAAATTGCTAAAATGTATTGACATTCTACAGTCATCAAACCACACCAAAAGTTTCAGGCCATCCTCCAATCAGCCATAGGTGAGTCGTAAAAGATTAATTGGCAGTGTTTTAATAACCATGATAAGCTTTCATTTTGAGAAGATCTAAGCTATACAACTGAAAGTTAATCAGTCATATAAAAATGGATGTTTGGTTCCTTGCTAACAAATATGGTTGATCTAACCTTTTAATGTTGGTTACCGGAACAAGGTCTACCACCAGTCAAAACAGTAGAGAACCTGGACAGCTGCTACCAGCAGCAGTTATAACTTTCATAGCTTCAGCTTGAAAGTGAATAACATATTAGTGTTTGATTTGACAAAAAAATAAATATTGCAATTGAAACAAGTACAAAATAATTGGAAGTGTTACCAATAACCATCGCAAGCTTTCATTTTGAGAAGATTTGAGCTATTCAACTGAAACTTAATCACATCAGTCATATAAAATGCATGTTCGGTTCCTTGCTAACAAATATTGTCAAACAAACCCCTTAATGTATGTTACTGGAACAAGGTTTAACACCAGTCAAAAAAATAGAGAACCTGGACAGCTTCTACCAACAGCAGTTATAATTTACACACTTTCAGATTGAAAATGAATACCACATCAGTGCCCACTTGGGAAGGCTGAAGCGCAGTTGCTTCTGGCTTTCTGAGGTGGGCTCAACATGGACAGCCTATAAGCTATGTTTGGTGAAAATCTGGAGAGCCCAAATTGGCTGTCAGTCATTTGAAGGGCCGTCCGCTTCATCCTCTTTCAATAGCTTATCTGGAGCACTACAAAGCAGCTGAACCAGCTTAGCTGAATCTTCAGCTCAGCCCTCCCAAATGGGTAATTAATGTTTCATTTGAGAAAAAAAAAATGAAATATTGTAATTGAAACAAGAAGGTTTTGCTAGGTGTATCAAGACAAAGATATAGATGAGCAAAGATATGTGGGCCTAAAAGTGCTCTGTTGTTTCTGTCATCAACCTCTCCCTATCAGGTAAGTTTCATTCTGAGAACCACTGGCACAGCCCCATGGCTAGGAAATGGACAAGAGACGCAAATATAACTTTTGTCTATAAGAAAATTCTTAAGCCTTAAGTGACCCATTTAGAAAACAACAGTCTCCACAGTAATATTTTGAATCACAAGAAAGGAAATGGAAATGAATCCAACTCAGACCCAACTCTTTCTTCAAATGACTAGCCCCTCTGGCAGAACATAGGATCCTGCAAAATGCAGGATTTCAGGCTTAAAGTCGGCAAGTTTTTATTCCACTCAGTTATGAAATTGAAACCAAAGCATGGAATGAGGAAACTTATGGAATTGCCCCCTTCAATTCCAATGACCTAGTAGTCGAAATAAAGACCAATCACAAGACTCACAACAGAAATAAATGCGGGTCACAAGGCTTAGAAACCAAGAATAACTACCATAACGACCCATCAAACCAAGAACAAATGCAAATAACTAAAAGGCATCTGTACTAGGAATGTGGGGAGAAAGACTCTTGGAGAGCCGTCAACACTCACGCCCAGCTACATATGACTGCGTAAAGGTATTAGTAACAATTTTTAACGCAGAGAGTAAAGGAAAAGCAAACGTGGCACATCGACTGCGGTACGTCTACCTAAGCATACGATTCGGAAGCATTTATCAGTTTGTCCAGAGCAATAGATATATTACGAAATTACCTTGCCATCATACTCTCGCCGGGAAAGTACCTCTGGTGCGATGTATGCCGGAGTCCCAACCGTCGATTTAGGCCTTGAATGCAGAAGAGACGACTACATGCAGATTAAAATAAAAAGAAATATTCAGATTATATGCTTAAAGTTTATTGTTTATTAATTTGTCCTTCTATGATTAAATTTATGGACCTTTGAGTAACCGAAATCGCAGATTTTCAGGCGTGGTGCCGGGCTTCCATCCAATAGTGTGTTCTCCAGCTTCAAATCTCTGTGACAAATTTGCTGCAAAAGCAGCAAATATGGATTAGTTTCAGAAAGAGAGGGAGAGTTATTGATTATTAAATAATTTTGGTCTTAATTTACCATGGAATGACAGTAACTAACGCCTGAGATAAGCTGCTGGAAGAAATATCTCGCCTGAAATTTTCAAAGAAAAAAAAACAAAAAACAGTTGGAAGTGGAAATATTAAAGGAGCGAGCGAGCGAGCGAGCGAGAGAGGGAACCTCGTCTTCACTAAACCTTCCGGCGTTGCAGATACGTTCAAAAAGCTCACCACCAGCGGCGTACTCCATGACAATAGCGAGATGGGTAGGGGTTAAAACAACCTGCGAGATCGAAACCCCAGAAACCCTAAGAAACCCAATAAAAGATTCACCGAAATTAATCTTTCCTGGAACAAAAACTTGCCTCCTTAAATCGGATTATATTTGGGTGTCGAAGTGATCTGTGATTGATAATCTCTCTGGCCACATTCTCATCGATCTGCATCAAAATAACAACAATTTAAGCAGAACCCGACCTATAAATCAACGAATTCCAACTCTAATGGAACCCAATTCTGAAACCCAAAAGCAAAATTCAAAACAGAGAACCACACAGAAAACAGAATCCAATTTCGATTTCAATATTTACGAACCTTGTGACCACGCTCGATGTATTTCATGGCGACGAGCTCTTTTGTCTCCTTGTTCCTCATAAGCCTCGCCACACCAAAATTCCCAGATCCAATATCTCTCACAAGCTCGTACTTCTCCATTTCTCTCTCTTTGTCTCGAACTCAAATTGTCTCCACCTAGCAACCAAATCGCGAAAATCTACAATTTCATTCAGCGTTCATGCAAACTTAGATACGAGGACGAAATCGAAACCGAAAGATGGGATTTTTAAAGCAGAGCACATGGAAGGACCAATAGAAAAATGGATTTCCGCTTCCATATCTCTAGCTTGAATCCAATAAGTTTCCCATAATTCCTTTTAGAATTCTCCAGATTTTCGATCTCCAAGACCGCGTATGTTGACCTCTAAATCTGTTTTTCGTTCGATTCGAGGTGGTTTTATGAAGAAAAGCTGTGACCTTCGTAGAGATGCACAGCAATGGATGTGCAAAGAGAACACAGAATGAAGAATAGGTATTATGAAGAGGAATCTCTCTGTACCTCAGAAAGGAAGAAAGGGAGAAAGAGAATTGAGAGAGGATGATGAGGTACTGCGGGACTATTATTATATGTTATAGATAGTACATTGAGATTCGGTCTCACATGTCTGAGCACATGCATGAGTGTCCGTCCGTTGCTCCATCCCACTCCATCGTGTCGCTTAAAAACCCTTTTTCTTGTAATTCTTTTTAGTAAACGAGAAATTTCAGGTGCTTCTGAATTCTGATCCAATGATAGTGATGTTTTAATCTTAAGCACTAAGCCGTTGATGGTGGGACCCACTGCGTGGGTGCACAGATCATATGATCGAACTAATTTCGGCATTTTAGAATTTTGATTGATTTGATTTCACGATTTGACAAAATAGGGTGATGCTACGATCCATGGAAGTTTTATAGTGTATATTCCATTCAAGAGCCAGGCCTAAATGGGCTTTTGAGAAAGCTGTTTTTTGAAATGACTTTTTAAAAAGTACCTTTTCAGCAGTTGATTGGTCGATGGCTTTTTGCTTCGAAATAGTTTCATGTAAAAATGATTTGTTTTTCTTCTATTTTTTCAAAGGTAAAAAGCCCTTTTGGAACTTTTTACAAGTTCTTGGTTTTTCCAGAGCAGAAAGCACAAAATCATGGAGAAAACCGAAAGGATTCCAATCAAATAGATTATGCACAAATGATACCCCCACCACCCCCTTCTTGATCAACTGGAGTTGAGTTTTATTATGATTAGAAGAATCTAGTCTGTTTCAGACAAGTGGTCCATACGGTTGTCAATGTTGGAGAGTGGTCAAGTCTCCACTTCAATTGACTCAAAATCAATCAATTCAATGTAATTGGATGACCGTAGCCACTTGATGTAAATGGACCCATTATTAGAAAATAAATTGAACCATGCTAGAATTTGGGTAGTTGAATAATAAATTTCTTTTGCATTTTTAGTCGGATTTTGGCCTAGAAAAAAAATCCTATAGAAGAGGCTTTTCTTAAAAATATCTTCTTGCATGAGGCCCCGAAGTAGATACTTTTCTTCCATTGGATTGTAAAAGATAGATACTTACACTCAAGATTTTGCTTTATTTTAATATTTTATCCTCTTATTTATTTTCATATTGCTTTTTGTCCCTTTGCATCATTCTCTAAGTCGTATGATCAAGGATTAGATAAATAAAGAAGGTTTTTTTTTTTTTTATATTTATTTGGTCAAGGTAGAGTGTGTGGAAACATCCTCTTTGCTTCCCTTAACTAACAATCTAACGTGTATAACCCTAATTTTTTAAGGTAAATTTATAGAATTCAGTCCATTTCATGGACTTTTATTACAGTTGCAAATTGTACCAATGTGCATAATGCTAAATTTAGAGTTCCAACTATACAAGTGTACTAAAATTTATGGGGTGGACTGAAGAATTAAAACCTCTTTTGACTTAACCTATAAATGGCAATTTGACCCATCCCCGTAGCCCCCACCCACCCGCCTCTATCTGGGCAGGTTTTTGACCCTTATCAAGGTTCGGGGCATGTTGGGGTAAACCTAAAACTTTGGGGGATTAGGGAATGGGGCAGGGTGGTATTTTTCCACTCTGGCCTCGAACCCCACTTTGATTATATATATAATTTTGTAATATATGTGTAGACATTCTCATTTTTGTGTCATTCAATCTTTCTGTAGCACTTCAAGCTTCAAGCATATTTCAGTTAATCTTTCAATCAATCCGAGAGTATTTTTGGAATTTTATAAAATTTGAGGCCTTAAGAATCCAAGACTATAGGCACGTAGAGCCCAAAAATTCAAATCCAACTCTGACACCGTTTATCCCTACATCCTAAGACTCGAAGCCGAAACTGATTTCAATCGTCTAATCGGAGTCATTTTGATATTGAACATCATTCCACATCAAATAAAAATCCGAGACCATAGGTACGTAGAGCCCAAAAAACCAAACCCTACAACACCAATATCACCCAAATCTGATACCATTTTCCCCTTCATCTTAACACTCGAAGCCGGAATTGATTTCGATCGTTTGATCGGAGTCATTTTGATCATGAACCTCATTTCACATAAAATCAAAAATCCAAAACCATAGATATATACATCCCAAAAATCCGAATCCGACACCATTTATGCCTTCATCTAAGACTTGAAGGTAGAATCGATTATGATTGTCTAATCAGGATCACTTTTATTCCTAAACCATATACCATATGAAATCTAAAATCTAACCTTGTAAACGAATAGAAATCAAAATTCTGAGTCCAATGGTATCAAGATTGTCTAGTTTCGACATCGTTAACCCCTCCATCTTGAGACCCAAATCTAAACTCGATCCGAACCTTCCATTTGGAATCCTCTTCACTACAACTTCAAATCTATGGCATCATACTACCAAACCTTTCTCTCAGCGACCCAACCTCTAGAATCATCTTAAAATCCAAGATTTGACCAGATAGGAACCTCCAATTAATCAAGCCAATCACCTAAGCTTGGAATGTCCAATTTAGGTAAATGGGTAAAGTCTTGATTAATTGATAAAATTTCTCCAAAAGCTGTATTGACAGCCCATTCTCTCCATCAATATCCCTCCAAAAACCCTTTAAACTTCATCCATTGATCTTCCCTTGCCTCTTATCTCAACCCTCTATTCCCTTCTCAAAAAATCTATAAATACCCCATTTCTCACACTCTAAACACAATCTAGCATAGGGAGATAACTTTACCACCATTAACCTAGAGAATACCCCCTTCACGTCCCAAGACCTTGCCCACTCACTCTCCCACATCCTTAGAGTCCCCCATACGTGTTTGAAGTCCAAAAATGCCCCTAAGTCGAACTAAATTGAAGAAAAAAACTTTGAAGCACTCTTGAAGCCATGAACTATGCAATAGAAGTTTTAGACATTCAGCAATTCTTTTCATACCATGGACTACATTTCGAGCAATGTTGATAATAAATCCTTGCTCACATGTCTCGATCTCTTCTCCCACATCACATCTCAGATTGTGCGCAACATTTATTCATGGTGAATGATGTTTTCTTCTCATGCCCAAGCTGCCTTTGGATTGATTTGCATTTCAATGTCATCATTTTTTTCTTTTCTTTTGATTTCATTTTGATCATACATTTCATTCAAGTCATTGCATATGATTTTAGTTATTTGGATACTTTAGTTTTCACCATTTGCTAGTTTAATTTCTAGCTTAAACTCATGTGTCGCTTTCTTATTTTCATGTTTATTTTAGGCATCACTGCACGGACCAATTTTTGGTCTAATTACCATGGTTTTCTCAATTAAGACCATCCTTAGCTTGTTTCCGCTTGCATCATAGATGATATGTTTTTTTTATTGACTCCATTGATAGAATTATCAAGTTGTTCCCTATCTCATTTATATATATATATATATATATATAAGAAAAATGTCCCTTTCATGCATTAGGTTCATTTTGTTAATATGGCACCTTATCTAGATCATTAGCATGCATCATGTTTAGTAGCCCCCCTATAAACCGCATCCTACCCGTGAATTTGGCATCAATCCACGGGTAGGATTCAGTCTACCCCTAGAAATCTTAAATCCACCCTAGGTGTGGACTGAACTATAAAAACCCTTAAACTTATTATAGTTCTATTGCTCTCCCTCTTCACCTTTTACTTTTAGGCCCCGTTCACTTTTTGGCAAGTTACTTGGATAAATGTTGTTACTTGGGTATATTTTTCCTAGGAAACACTTTCCCGGGTCATGTTTTTTTATTTCTCATGTAAATAAGGCAATGGCCATTTTAATCACAAAAATCCATTATTAAAAAGGACATTCTTGTCTCATTCAAGTATTGGCAACTTCCCCCCTAGGCAGAAAAGTTATTTACCCACCTTAGAGATGGGAATCACTTGCTCGGATAAGTGATACCCAAAAAAATTAACTTTCCCTCATCCCCACATAAGTATGAAAAAAGAATATGAAATTCTTGGTCAATAAAAACCAAAATCCAATTGACCAACCTTCCACCTCTCAAAATACTTCCCTTAATTTGGACAATTCTCTCATCTGCCCATTGTTTCACCCTAACTTGTTTTGTTCTCTTCTCTAATTCATTTTTATTAAATCACATTTCCATACGCTTATCAGGTCAATCACTTATTCCCCGCTCCCAGTTCATGCATATCCTTGTTCATGTGCTCCTTAGTATGAATTTTCTGATCTCCACGATATGACCATGTTACTAGTTGCACAATTAGTCATTTCACATGTTTTCGTACCATTCCTTACGGGTCATCTTAATTTGTATTAGCTATTCAACTCAATTTTTTTATTCATTTGTTTCTTTAGTGTTTGTGATCTATCATTTCTTTAGTTCCTTTATTAATATAGTCTTTCTTTTATCTCTCACTCATTTTCTTAATTGGTTTTTTCTTTTGGCATGTTACAGCATTTCTTGATTCTAGCTCAACGATTTCTCTAGATCTATGTTAATTTAGCCTATTCATTTGCTTATTTGTCTATCTTAGCTTGACTATTTAACTATTAGTTTACTTTAGCTTTTTCTTTATTTTATCTTGTAAGATTTGTGCGATTCCAACAAATTCAAAGTCAAAAAATTGTTAAACAATCTTTAAAACATTGGTGAAGTAAAGACTAGTTTAATCGAGCACGTGTGGGATGCCTAACACCTCCTCACACCATACCTCCTTAGTCCATAGACCTTAAGAATTTCAATCCCATTGGGAGACGAGTCACCAAAAAATATATTTTTTTTTAAATTTCTGAGTTTTCCTAAATTCCCGATTTTTAAAAAATTTAAGTGACGACTCCAACTTTATATTCCATACATCCCTCTCTGGGTCAAGTAACCACAAATATATGTTATTTTATATTATTCTATTATATGATATAATATAATTTTAGGTAAATTTAAAAATATAAAATTTTAAGTATACATATACGAATGACTGGGGCAGGGTAGGACAAATTTGGAGATCCTGTACAGAAATAAAGTTTAGATTGGGACATGAGTAGAACAGGACATTTGAGTTTCGGATCGGGGTGAGGCAGACAAAACCCGAACCCGGACGGGCCCGTCATCTTTCCTAATTGGACCTTGCATATTGTAAGTTGACTTAAGGTATAAATCCTAGTTGCTCTATTTACACAAAGATATTTGATTAATGATTTAGTTGACTTTATGGTGTTAACCGTAAATTATGGAAGGATGATGAGAATTGAGAGGTGGATCTGGATTTGGTCATAGGGCAGAGATCCGTATTCTAGGTAAAGATAAATAAATAAAAGGGATTAAGTTAACTGCACTCCGTCTAAGATAAAAATTTTTATATTTTAAGAGCCAAACATGCTGAATGTTAGGAAATGGAATATGTTCCTCGCATTCGGGCGGTTTACATATATATACATCGTACATCCCACGAATAATAACGTATAAATGTGAGGCGCGTGGCCTTAAAATACAAAACTGGTTTTTTATTCTTCTCTTCTGGTTTTTATTTAATGAATGGATGGTCCGGAGCAAATGCTTAAGAAAAGCTGTCTTTTCATGTGATATGACAATTGCAGTCAAATCTGCATTTATTGCAGTTATAATTGAGGAACATATGAGACCTCAGAGTCTGTTCCTTCCATGTTGATTGATGCAACAAGATCCAGGAGATTCGGAATTCTTTTTTCTTTTCAATAGTATTCAAATTTATCAATAGTTGCTAAAGTATTAAACGGAAAAGAAAAGTACGGATAGGTTCAATACAGATCTAAGGTTAGATCTGTTGGCATCTTTAAACCTAAAAATTCTGATACTAGACACCTACCCCAACAAGATCTAAGGTTAGAACCGTCATTCTGACCCTAGGCTAAACCAACCCAAGCCTAAAAGAAAACAAGTGAAGAGACTGCGCCATTTCTTATTAATTTGTATTATTTCTTTTTCTTCATTTAATTATATTTTCTAAAAAAAAAAAAGGAGACTAAATAGTCAAGAACCAACCCAACAGGGTATGAGTCTACATTATAATAGGGTTTTATGTGTTTTTGGTTCTGTCTAATGGACCATTTATTCATGTTATTAGGTTCAAATGTAACAAGTTAACAAAAATAAAAGTTTAATTGTTATGTTAAAATATAGTTATTAATTATAGGGTTTGGTTTTTTCTTTATCAGTTTGGGACCGGGTTTATCTTGTCCCAAACCAATCTGACCCATTGACAATTTTAATAATAACTGAAGTTGCTGAACTGAAAGACTTATTTATTTTCTTTTAACCAATAAAATAATTAAGTAATAAAAGTTTTAAGGATACAATGATATAAATAGTCAACTTCAATTTCAGTCTATAAGAAGTCCAAAACCTTCTTAAAATCTAAAACATAAATAAATAAATAGAATTTTGAGTTCAACATCTTCAGCTGCTATCAAAAGGTTTGATTTGGGCGCATCTATTTCTCTTACTCTCCAGAGAGATCTATCATTAGTTATAATAACAAAATGGAAATAAGTTGCTTCTAAACTTTTACTTTTTTCTTTTTTAATACTAATACGTAATACCATTTAATTTGTACTCAAGGCCATCAGGACAGTTCTAGGTGCTTGGGCGGAATTTAGATTGAATGTTTTCGGGAAAATATCCGATTAGTACCCTGTACTTTGGGCCTATTGTCACTTTGGTTCTTGAACTTTAAAATGTGATAATTTAGTATTCAAACTTTTGAAACATGACAGTCTAGTACATACTGTTAATAAGTTGTTAATCAGCCGTTAAATGGCATTTGAAAAAGACACAAATGCTCTTCCAAGTGTCATCTAATTTTTTATCAATCATCCAAATATTTACAAAAAATTAACAGTTTCAAATCCTTGCCTATTCTATTCAAAAATGTTGGGGTTACTAGAATGGAAAATGCAAAGATTTGGGATTGTTAATTTTTGGTCAACGTTTAGATGATTGATAAAGAAAATTAAATGACATTTGAAGGGCATTTGTGTCTTTTTCAAATTCCATTTAACGGTTGGTTAACAACTAGTGAACAGAAGGTACTGGATTGTTATATTTTAAAAGTTTAGGTACTGAATTGTCACATTTTAAAGTTCGAAGACCAAAGTGGCACTAGACCCAAAGTACATGTACTAAACTAAAAATCAGTAGGACAGTTTGGCTTCTCAGTATTGTAAATGAGTGAAATGATCATCTCAACCATAGTAAAAAGTTGAGATAAATAGATTGCAATTCACCTCAAAAATCTGAAATTACACCCCTCCTCGGATTTTGACATCAGTTTCATCTTACTTGTACAGTGGGACTCAGATTTCTGAGGTGGACTTAACAATAAAAACCCCTAAAAAGTTTGGCTGCATGAAAAAACAACATAGGCTATTTCCACGCTTCATGTGCATATTAAATGTAACATGAGTGTGGGTAAAAGGCAATTGCAATCAATGTTCTTTTCAATTGAGAAGACGAAATAAAGAATTTATAAGTAGAAAACATGTCATGTGCAGCACTTGAAAACAGCATTACTCTCTTTACTACCAGTTGTCAGATGCGGCCAATGTGGTGGTGAAATTTCAGAATTCCCATACCATATTGCGTCTGACTGAATGGAACAACCTCTGAGGGACCCAGTTAGCTACAAGTAAATGCTCCCATAATATAGCTTATGATGTGTGTAAAACTGAAACTAATAGCTCCTTAGGCTGTGTTTGGTTGCAATGCAAATAAATTTGTACTGCTGCAAAATTATAATAGTGTAAATGATTTGAGTGTAAATTCTGACTTATTCTTGTTTCAAATTAAGCTTTTTTTGTTTGATTACAGTACAAATGAAGCAAATAAAGACATGAATCAGAATAAAATACAGCCCAAAACAAAGTTAAATCAGAATTTGCATTTCCATACATTTATACTGATAAAAATAATTAAAATTGCATTGCAACCAAAGGCAGCCTTGGGCTCAGTTTGGAAGGAGTGTAAATACAAATTTATAGAATATAAAACCTTATATTTTGTATTAGTTTATAAAAAATGTGCCTCGCACCAACTTCACAGCGCATTATAGCTATAAATTGAGAATATATTGCATATTTAACGTTAAATTTATAGGAAAATGTGTAAGGTTGGTGTGAGGTGAAGTAAATCTGAATTCAACCAATAGAGTTTGTCAATTGCGAGAGAGGACCTGGGCGTAAATAGTTTTGCTATGTTAATCTAATGCTCTGCTTTGGCTTTTGTGAAAAAAAAAAAAAAGAAAGAAAAGCTTCCATAAAAGCTAACTAAGAAGAGACCGATAAGAAGACACTTCAGAATATGGTAACAAAAATAAAGTAAAATAATGGAAAAATCTCTAAGAATTCTAGCGGATTGAATCTCAAGTCTCTGTTGTTGGAGCAAGCCAACTGCAGTACCAACTGAACCACCCATCAGTTGTGGTAAACCCCCCAATTTATCTTTTGTCTTTTGAAATTCCGCCCAAAAATAATTTATCTAATTATTATACAACCTACTCTACTACCATTTCTTTAAAGGAATAAAAGAAATATGCTTAGGTGCATAAATTTATTTTTAGACCATTTCAGGGTAAAAGAATTAAAACATAACCCTAGGATTTTAAAAAGACTTAGACATACCTTATTATGACTCTTTTATCCTTCATTTTTGTTTAAAATTTCAAAATATACCCTGAACATTTCAAAACAATGTGTTTGAATTGCTGTTGATTTAGATAGTTGGACCATTTGGCTCAGAAACTATTCAGGCAACTGGTTCTGTTTTATCCCAAACATGGTCCCTAGCAAAAAACTATTGAATTGGTCAATGACCCATTGACCCGGGTGGTTAAATCATCGACCCGTTCAACAGTTTTTGGTAGTTTTTTATTTTAATTATTTTTTTTTAATTTGTTAAAATGAGCCATCTATTCAAATCGGACGATCAAACCGTCAATCCAAAAACTAGTAGCCAGAGCAATTCTGATACCGATTCAGTTTTTATAACTTTGTTTTAAACTTATGTGGGTGGTTGGTATACCGAACTCCCTCCCTCCCTCTCTCTCTCTCTCTCTCTCTCTCCTCTCTACAACAACCTACAACCTAGAGAAGATTGTATATAGAAGAAGATGGGTTGATGCCTAGACAGATAAATAGAGATACTATGAGCAAAGATCAAAGTATCGTTATCGGGTATCGTATCAGATAAGTCGGATATGGATACAAATATGGATACGGATACGGATACGCATTGGAAACACATGGATACGAACGAAAGATATAGAAACGTTTGGATACACTAGTGAAATGCATACAAAGCATATAAATTCTTTAATAATACTAAACCAAAAGGTGAATTATCTATGAATAAAATATAAAGACATGAGGAATACATGCTTCAATAGGTTATATGAAGAGAAATATTACAATAAACAATACGAGGACTCTAGAACATTCAAACATAGTACAATAGTTATCATTCTTTCAATTTTATAATTATAATTTTCAATTTTTATTAATTTTTGGGAATACTTATTAACTTAAGTATTTTAATATAATAAATATTTTTCAAATAATAAATATGTTTTCATTTTTAACATATATTTATGTGTAAAATAAAATATATAGATCATCTAAGGTAGATGAAATATATTATTTTTATAATTTTTAGTTTTTATTAATTTTTTTGAAAAAAATTAAATCTTAAATTATTTATTTCAGCCTTCATGATACTATTTTTTAAGTTGTATTAAAGATGAAAAACAATTCAAAAGTACCCAATGTGCAATTTTGTCAAACTAGACATGGATACACCTCCGTATCGGTGAATATGGTGCGATACGAGTCGATACGGAGACCTATCGTACCAATATACACGACTCATGGGATACGTATCCAGTCGTAGCGTATCCTGTATCCATGATCATGGATATGGATATGATATACCCCGTATCGAGAATATCGTATCGATACCTTAATCCTTGACTATGAGATGACTTAACTAAAAATAACGTTGTAATATTTATAAGTGTGAACGGAATCTTTCCACAATACACAAACCCAGTCCGTGTATGTTTAACAAAAAAAGGGATTCTGTTTGCTGTATATCCTTTTTTCCTCACATGTATATCCCATTTTCCCACAATTAACTATACATATTGAAGCTTATTTTCAAAAATTAACATCACTGGATGTGATTTATGATCTTCAGCATATCAATATTTGTCATCTAAAATTGGCTCATACTCAGTTAATATTCTGGTCTTTCTATCTCCTTTGTCCTCTTTTTCTATTAATTAAACCAGTTTGTTTGTATCTTTTTGTTTTCTCTTCTCTCCTTCTACATTCTTTTTCTTATTAAAATGACAAAATAGGATTTTTAAAATTTTAAATGACCCTTTTCATTGATTAGAGGATATGTTTAAGTCCATTAGGGTTAGCCCATAAGATGCATATAAGTTATTCTGAAAAACTTAAGTATGTCTAAGTCGATTTATAAAAAGCGAGGGTATGTTTTAGTCTTTTACCCAACATTTAAGTGTCCCCTTAGATGATTTTCTCTTTTCCATTGATATTGTCAAAAGGAATTCAGTCTAAACTATTAAAGTGGGACCTCAAAATTAGTCAACTAGCCTTAACATCCAAGTCACATGCAAAAGTTATTTATAGAAAAAGGGAAAATTCCACTTTAGTACCCTAAACTATGAGGGTAGTGGCAAGTTAGTACCCGAACTTGTAACGTGTCATTGCAGTACCCAAATTTTCAAAAAGTGTCAAGTTGGTCTCTGCTGTTAACTGATTGTTAGTTATCTGATCACGTGGTGACATGTGCAATTTAAAATTTTTGAAAATATCAAGATTACCTTTCAAAAGAAGATACTGTTCATTATCTTCTACCTTGACACTGAACCGGTTGAGATGTTTGAGATTCTGAACTAATAAAGACACCATTCATTACTTTATAGGAGGCACTCGCCGATGATTACTATGTTGTGGTGCCTGTCTTCTTGTATCCACTCAAATTTAGAATCAATCTCCGCTATAAACATAAGTAAATGGTTTGACCATGATACCAGAAAGACATGATCCAAGAAAAGATTTTAACCAAGCAATGAATATCATAAAAGGAGAGACCAATCAGGCGGTATTCATTAAAATTGGGGAATTTTGATCGACCAAAACTCTTCCGGTCTTCATACCCTTCTGGCATCAAGAAAGTATTACAAGATAATTGAAGAGGAAGAAGACAGACTGACAAACACCAAGCCCTTTGAGTCTGGAATCTGTTATATTTCGTGGTTATGTTTTTCATTCTTACGATTTCATCTTATAATATCTTAAATAATTCTCCTCAAAACAAATTTTAAAATAGAAAATGGATCAGATTTTTGAGTTCCCTCTCTCATGGTTATTGTTGGACAGTTTTGTATGCCCTTAACTTCAATCAGAATGATGTACTTTATGAATTTATTGTAAATGAATAAAAGTGCATATTTGATTCATGTTCCCTTGGTATGTTTCTGTGTAATACCCTTAAACTGGACACTTAATGAGACTCGTGTTAGTTTAGAATGTTCACAGCCAGTGGGTCGGTCTAGGGAGACCTATCCTGATAAGGCTGACACTGTTGTGCCACCAAGTCGGTTAGGGTGGCCTGTCTCAGTTGCCAGGGTGAGACCCTAGGCACATGTAGTGTAGAATTGATTGAATCTTTGAACTGGACCAGATTTCCAGTATTGCCCTAGACCTTGGAGATTAATGGGCAAAACTGAAAAGTTACACCCGACCCCTAGACTTGATTATGATACTGCACTAGGTGTAGGATTGGGCTGTTTTTGATGTACCAATCAGTGAGATCCTTAGCGGGGGTCAAAACCTGGGTATGTTGGGATAGTCTGAGAATTCATCTGAGTGGGTGATCATAGTGACAGGATCAGCCCCTTTTCCGGACAAAGGTAATGATCGGGGATGCACTCTCTCTGATGGAAACCAAGACTGCCGGCAACCGATTTCAATAGTTGAGATTTGTTTTTTGCAAAGTATATTTTATATGATATATAAAAGTATATATATATTATGGTTTCTAAAATGTTTGCAAAAAGGTTTTAATTCCTGGGGTCCATATAGGCAGAGAGTGCAACACTGTTCCTTGCAGCCGAGGGAGAGGTCCTCTCTTGTCGGGAAGTGTATGATCATTATGGGCTGAGAGGTTAAGTGTAAGACCATTGAGGATAATACCTGATGGGCTAATCTTGCTTCTGCCCACAGTTCCTGGGTGTTACAAGGTGACTTGGCCCAGGGACCACTTAGGGTAAGTGTTGGGCCCATAGAGCCCATTTGATGGGTTTCAGGGAGTGCATTGTCCATAGCAGAGTATTCGGCCAGGCCTTGTAACAAAGGCTGGGCCGAACCCATGTGGCTGATGTGTAGATCAATGCTTGGGTCCCACACCATACATGGAAGCCCAACTGGGTAGCAATTAGGAAGGCTAAGTGAGCATATGACCTTAATGGGCCTAAAGACCATTTCAAACAGGGCTATTTAATTAGTTAAATGTGGGGTGAATTCAGAGATGGATTAGCAGATAAGATAGGGTCTAAACCCTATCCACTCAGAGAGTCCAGATCTGAATGTGATTCAGATCTAGAAACCTCTTAATGAGATTAGGAGAAGGCTATTCTAACTTGTAGAGAAGATGAATGTTTATCCTTATCACCTAAAGGGATGTCTGGTCCAAATCAGATTTGGATCAGCAACTCCTAATAGGATTAGGAGCTGATCCTTTAGGGTTACAAAAGAAGGAAGGGGCGACAACCTTTAGAGACAGATAATCACATCCTCTTCAGAGCTGAAAAGTCACAGAAGAAAGAAAGAACCAAGCAACCCTGTAGAATTCTTTCTTGCTGCCTCCTCCTTCTTGCTTCCTACATTGCCAGTTCGATCTCCAGTTGTGGGAAAAGTCAATATTCGATCTTGATATCAGTTCTTGGTGAAAGAACTGATTGGAAGCTGTGCTCATGTGCCATCCTACAGTTTCTTACGAAGGACAAGGTTCCTGGAGAAGAACACTACTGATTCTGCTCCATTCTACACTATGCCATCTTCAGTGGGAGCAGTCTTTGGATCCTTCCTTGGGCGTGAACACCTCAATTGGGAGATATTACTTCTCCGTATCAAGTATACCTCTCTCCTACTCCTTTTGGTTTAGATCTGGTTCAGTTTATGGTTCAAGATTGATCATTGAAAATATGATTTTCTAAATAGGAAATTCGATTCCCAGTTGAAAGGGAGAGAAAAATTTTTGAAATTCGCCCACCTTATTCTGCAAGATTTGGGTATCCATATGATGGATCTCTCATCCCTTCAGTTATAATGTAATTGTCAGCCTAAGAACAACACTACACTTTGTATATATCTATATCTCTTATGGGCTTAGCCAGATTATCACGTCATCGACATCTATTTATGATCTGTATATTTGTTGCTCTAAATTCAATGAGTATGAGAAAAGAAGAAAGAAAAGAAAAAGAAATTAGAAAACAGAAGGTACCGGTGAAGGCAATGAGATCGAGATTCTCAGTCGAATCATCCGCTCGTAGAAGGCGGTTGTGTTGAGATCGGAGCAGGTATAGCCACCTATTCCGGTGACACGTCCTCACAAAGTGTTGTTTTTCCATCTACATTTCTGACCTTCGTCATGTTTTGCCAATTATGTCCATTGAATGAGGTTCTCTTCATGGTTGTCAATAAAAAAATATTTGTTGATTTTTGTATTTTCATTATTGACGTGAATACCTGAATTCATTACCAATTTGATATCGGAGGTGGTTACTGGTTATAGATTGGATACCAATCATAAAAAAATTAGATGATAGGTGAAGGGTATTTTTATCCTTTTACATGATACTTAACGTCCGTTAACGGTTTTGGACCAACTTAACACTTTTTAAAAATTTGGATACTACAATGACACAACTGAAAGTTCAGGTATTAACTTCACACTACCCCCAAAGATCATGGATCCGCAAAAATTTCTGGTTTGGGTATTAAAATGGTTCATTAATATGTGTGGTATTTCAAATCAATTCAAATGTCTAGGCCTTCAAAGTAGTCTGTGAAGATCAATGAATTAATTTCAACCATCCAAGTGATATACTAAGATTTCAAATTAAACTGTGCCAATCCAAATAATGCATCAAATTTAGAGATGACTAATTATATTCTAATCACTATCTGCTATAATGGCTACATCAAATTGCCAGGTTTAAGAAGCAATCAAATATAAAGCTATACATCAAAGGCGTAAAAGTAGTTAACCAGAAGTTTGGACTCACTAATTGCATAATACCACTTTTTAATCAAAGTATTTAGATACATTATTGTATATGTCATGATTGGCAAAGTATCATGCCAGTCGTGTGTATCAATTTGACATGTTGTATTGGTGCTTATCACATTTTTTTTTTTTTTTTTTGCCTTGGGTCGATGACAAAGCCATCAATCATGTTCCTAGATTTTGTTGGCCATTTATTTTGGTCTTTTTAGGCGTTTAGACCTTTTCGTAGTGAGATTCAATCTACTACTAACCATTTGACCTTTCGGAAAAAAATGGGAGAAAAAAATGGAAGAAGAAGAAGAAGAAGAAGAAGAGGAGAAGAAGATCATACCACTATAAAGTATACTTTTCATTTTTTCTTGTTTTGTAGATAGATAATAGACATGTAAATTGTAACTATGTTTGTTAGATAGATTTGTTGATGGATTTTTTTACATGATTTGTTGATTGTTTATATAGAGTTACTAAATAAAAAATTCCCAAAACTTTAATAATTATAAAAACTGAAATAGAGTGGTGATTATATAAATAAAAATAATTTAATATTTCAGTTTTTTTAGAAATTTAATCAAAATTTAAAATTATAAAAATAATTTACTTTAACTACCTTAAATGATTTGTATATTTTATTTTATGATTATATGTATAATAAAGCAATTACATGTTATAAATGAAAGCATATTTATTATTTGAAAAATTAGAGTTATCATTTACATAAAAATACTAAATATATAATTTTTCAAAAAAATTAATAGAAATTCAAATTATAATTACACCTAAAATAGAGTGGTAAATATAAAGATAAAACTAATTTAATATTTACTTTTTTAGAAATTTAATAAAATAAAAATTATAAAAACAGTTTACTTTAACTACCTTAAATTATATATATGTTTTATTTTACAAATATAATTATAATAAAAAAATTATGTTATAAATGATAAGTATATTTATTCTTTAAAACCATAGAGTTATCATTTACATAAAAATACTAAATATCTGAATTTTTTCAAAAAATGTTTAATAGAATTTAAAAAATTATAATTATATAAACAAAAAAACATTAGTAATTATAAACTAAAAATAATTTTAATTTTAAAATTTAAAATATAATAAAATCTAAAAACTATAAAGATAATTTACTTTAATTATGTTATATGATCTATATATTTTATTTTACAATTATATATATAATAAAAATCTCACACATTATAAGTAAAATGATATTTATTATTTGAGGAAAATATAGTTATCATTTACATATAAATACTAAATAAATAAAATTTTTCAAGAAAATTAATAAAAATTCAAAACTATGATTATAAAGATTAAAATAGAGTTGTAAATATAAAGCTAAAAGTAATTTAATATGTAATGTTTTTTAGAAATTTAATAAAAACTAAAAATTATAAAAATAATTAATTTTATCTACCTTAAATTACCTATATGTTTTATTTATAAATATAATTATATTAAACGATTATATATTATTAACGATAAATATATTTATTATTTTAAACCGACATCGTGGAATTGGCCACGACATCATGGAACCGGCTGCGACATCTTTGAACTGGCTAGGGAATGAGAGCACGCCTGGGATTACCAGGGCCTTCACATGGAGCATGTGGCATCATGGAACTAGCCACGACATTGCGGAACTGGCTGCATCCTGGAACCGGCTAGGGAATGAGAGTGTGCTTGGGGTTGCTAGGGCCTTTGCATGGTGCGTGTAGCGTTGTGGAACCGGGCACTGCATCGCAGAGCCGGCCATGGCATCTTGGAACTGACAAGGGAATGAGAGCGTGCCTGGGGTTGCCAGGGCCTTCGCATGGAGCATGTGGCATCATGGAACCAGCTATGGCATTGCGGAACCGACTGTGACATCCTGTAACCGGCCAAGGAATGAGAATGCGCTTGGGATTGCCAGGGCCTTCCCGAGGTTGCCGAGGAATGAGTGCAATCTTGGGGCTGCCAGGAGGTGTAACAAGTATGGAGAACATATCTGAAAGTTAGTACACGAGTTATAGCATTCAGATCATTTGATTATTGTCGAAGTATATATAGATGCATATAGACTTATCGTACCCAGAACTATATATATAAAAAAAGAAACTTTATCGCAAAAGTGCGAGTTGTTGATACATGCATTAGCAGTAGAGTTCAATAAGAAAGCAGATATATTGAAACATTGCTCATTTATTCATGGAATGAGTACATGCAGCAATGGAATTATGGAAATCCAGAATTACTCGAAGTAGGGTTTCGACCAATAGTCATTGATTGTTTCATCCTCTTCTTCTGTGTCTATAGTCTTCAATACATAATAACTCGAAGTATGGGCTTCTTTTATTAGATATGGCCCCTTCCATGTTGGGGCGAATTTTCCTGCAGACTTGCCCTGCCTAACGTTTATCGCCATTTTGAGTACCTTGTCTCCTTCTTTGAAGTTTCTGTGTCTCAAAAGTCTATTGAAGTTTGTGGCTAGGGCTTGTTTATATTTGATCTACTTTTGCAAGGCCATGTTTCTAGCTTCATCGATGACCTTGAGCTTATTTGCGAGTAGGTGGTCCATGTCCTCTGGTCTGACTTTCTTACATATCACAAAGTCTACTCAGGCGGATATGGCCCGTATTTCTGCTAGTAGTACTACTTCTTGACCATATACCAATGAGTACGACATCACCTGTGTACTTTTTTTGATAGAGGTGCGATAGGCCCAAAGGGTTTTTGACAACTTTTCTACCCAATCCTTTTGATTATCGGTCATTGTTTTACTCAACATCCTTAGTAAGGTCTTGTTTGTGGCTTCGGTTTGTCCATTTCCTTGTGGGTAATATCTTGTTGATGTTCCTAATCTTGCACTGTATTGCTCTAGGAGGTCACAAACTTCTTGATTTTTGATGGACAAGCCATTTTCTGTCAGTATTCACATTAGAACTCCGAATCTGTGAACTATGTTCTGCCTTAGGAAATTGGCTATGTTTTCTGTGCAGATTTGTTGCAAGGGTATGGCCTTTTCCCATTTGGTGAAATAGTCGATGGCCACTATGATGAAGCAGTACCCTCTGGAAGGGGGGTGTATCTTGCCTATGAGGTCTACCCCCCAAGTATGGAATAGCTAGGGTGTGATGATTGGGTGGAGACTGTTGGCATGCCTATAAATTCTTTCACCATGGATTTGGCACTTATGGCTTCTACGTACGTGTCTCTGCATATCCCCCATCTTTGTTAGCTAGTAGAAACCTAGGTGTAGGATATGGTTGTATAGTGCTAGCTGTCCCTAGTGGGCCATTGGTTCAGAGCTATGGGCTGCCTTTAGTACCTCGTCGATCTCATCACCATCTAGGCATTGCAATGGCTTTCCTATGTGTGACTTTTTGTATAGCATTCCATCCTGGAGGTAAAACTGCATAGCCTTAGATAATAACCTCCTCCTCAGTGTAGTATCAATGAGCAATGTGTGGTCTTTCTGATAGTCTATGTACATCCTCTTCCATTCCTCCTCACAAACCACAAGGCATTCTTTGCCATCTACTTGTGGGATGCATTTATTGCATTCCTGCTGTGCCTTGGTAGAGTCCCACTTCACTGCAAGCCAATAATACCCTAGCCTTTGTAGTTTTCGAAATAGAGTGCTTGTGATGTTGCCAAAATGGATTTTATGCACTTGGTTCAACACTACTTTAGCCTTTGCTTTCCTTAGGCATCTTGTCTTACTTCATCCGACTGCCTGTGACAATACTCCACTCACTAGTTAGAATTTTGCGATCAACTTGCTATCTTGTGTCCCTATGGTCTAACTCTTTAGCTTCTGAATTATTTTGTGCCTCCAATCAACCATTGTTATTTCATCTTCTTCTTCTACCTAATACTTCAAAGTGATGGTTGATTGTTTATCGACTTACTGGATGGTGATCTCTATTGGCTTCATGCTAGCTTGTATCTTGGACCCTAAGGTGGCTAGCACGTTAGGGAATCTATTTTTGGATCTACATTGGTGTTTGAAATCTACGTCCAGGTTGCGGACTAGCCTCTGGATCAAGGTCCTATATGGCAGAATGGTCACCTCCTTTACTATTGTACTTCCATCAAGCTGGGCAATCACCAGTTTAGCATCACCAATCAACTTTATCTTATTTGCACTAGCTTCTATTGCTTTGATTAGACTGAGGACCAGGGTCTCATACTCAACTACATTGTGTGAACAGGGAAACTAGAGTCTGAAGGAGTAAGCAAACATTTGCCTGTTGGGTGAGGTTAGGGTAATCCCGGTGCCGGCCGAGGTTCTAGTGCTACTCCCATTGAAGGTCTGGACCCACTCATTGCTTTTGGCCACAACGATCATGGGTGTGTCTCCGGGTACTTCATCAAATATGGAAAAATCACTACTTAAGGGAAAAGTGATCAACAAATCTACTACTGCTTGACACTTGATAGCCCTTGGTTGGGTGTACTCTATCGTGTATTCATTGAACTACATCATCAACTTGACAAGTCTATCAGAGAGGGGAGGTCTGTCCATGAAGAACTTGATGGGGTCGTTTTGTGCGATGAGCCTGATTTTCTAGCCTAGGATGTAGTGCTAAACTTTTGTGTAGCGAAGACCAGCGCTAGACACTACTATTCCATGTGGGAGTAATTCTTCTCAACTAGTTTAAAGGTCCTACTAGCATAGTATATTGAGAGTTCCACTCTATCATCGGCCTCCTATGCCAATAAGCATCCTATGGCCTCTGATCCTATTGCGATGTATATCATAAATTTTTGCCCGTCCTTGGGCGATGACATGGTTGGGGCCCTAGCAAGGGTTGATTTCAGTTGTTCAAATGTTTGTTGATGCTTCTGGGACCAATTAAACTCATCAGACTTTTGGACTAAATTCATCAGTGGCAGTGTTGCATGCATAAGGCTAGGGGTGAACCTCCTTAGGTATGAAACCTTTTCTAAGAAAGTTATTAGTCGAGACTTGTTGGTTGGAGGAGGGAGATTTGGGATGGCTTTGACCTTGCTCTCATCCAGGTGTATCACTGTCTGGTCTACTCTGTAGCCTAAGAACTTGCCTGACTGCACTCCACATGCACATTTTAATGGGTTTAACCTTAGCTTGAAATCCCTACATCGAGTGAAGACTTTCCTTAAGACTTTGAAGTGATCATCTTTCTTCTTCGCTTTGACTACTATGTCATCCACATAGCATTCAATTTCTTTATGTATTATATCATGGAAGACGCTAGTTATCGCTCTCTGGTAAGTTTCCCTAGCATTCTTCAGGTTAAAGGGCATCATCTTGTAGTAGAAGTTCCCTATCGGTGTCCTAAATGCTGTGTGGGGTGCGTCTGTAGGATCCACAAATATTGGTTGTATCCATTGTAAGCATCTAGCAAAGAGAAGAGCTCATGTCCTATAGTCGAGTCTATCAACACCTCCATATTGGGTAGAGGGAACTCATCTTTTTGACAAGCCTTGTTTAAGTCCCTAAAATCAACACAACACCTACGATAAGGTGAGTTTAGCATTTGAGTGATGTGCTATTGCTAAAGGACTAGGTGGGGAACACTAACATGAGTTGTCCATTCTTCTTCTTTATTGGGACTATATTGGCTAGCCATTGGGGGTGTGCTATAAGTTTGATGAAACCTACTTTCAGGAGCCGCTCTACTTCCTCTTTGATCTTCAGGGTTATTTACAACTTAAAAATCCTTTGCATCTGCTTCACTAGATGGAACTTGGGATCTATGCATAGGGAGTGTCTGACAAAGTCTAGATCTAATCCTGGTATTTGGTTGTATGACCAGGCGAAGAGAGAACACATATTAGACTAGTTTATAGTATTTAAGGTTTTGCGATAAGGAGAGCTCCTTACCTTTCAGTAGTGCAATAAGTTTTTCTTTGTCCTCAGCTGCTAGTTTGGACGATATGTATAGCGGTCTTTTCTCTATTTCATCAGCTGCTAAGTTGATTTCCTCTGACGGTTCTTTGATCATGTCAATGGAGTCC
Source organism: Nelumbo lutea (assembly GCF_056320005.1). Classification (NCBI taxonomy): domain Eukaryota; kingdom Viridiplantae; phylum Streptophyta; class Magnoliopsida; order Proteales; family Nelumbonaceae; genus Nelumbo; species Nelumbo lutea. The sequence goes on from NC_142688.1 coordinate 60,792,935, forward strand.
ATCATGCACCTAGGAGGTGCTCTGACTTCATCGCAGTATTCTAAAGTGTTTTCTCTTAACTCCTATCATTGCTCATGTTATTATTTTTCTCATATAGGTATATGTTTTTTCTTGGAGTTTTCTGTTTGGTGTAACTATGATTGAATGTCGTACCCTTGTGTCATTCTCAGTGACTGGTTTATCATCCGATGACATTACTATAGTGAGCTCGGTTTGCGAGGATGGTGCGACGAAATAATGCTAGTTGAAATATTGCTTAGAATGTTTTGTTAGATAATTACGATGACTCTTTATTGATAGAAAAGAGGTAACATGTACAAATACGTTTGGAAAGAATTGTAGTTCATAATGTGCTTTCTTGGAGGATGCTCTTTCAAGTAATTAGGAATAAATTACAAAGGATTATAAATCAGGGACGAATTTTTTTGAAAGAAAATTTGAAAGCAGTTTACAAATTGCAACAAGGTCACCTTTTATTTATTTTTAACAATCAAGATAAATTATAATTTATAATGTCATACCTCAGGGATGGCCTTCTTGGTTGCAGGTGGTTCGTTGTCCTTGTAATCCATGATGATGGTGTAGTAGTATTTTCCATCATTTCCCGTCACTTGGATACATTTGCTCCTCTTCTTTTGTTTGACGGTATCCGCCAGTTTGATCTCTATGGGATTAGGCAGGTTCATCCCCTCGACCTTGGCTATTCTCGTCTCCCCTTCATCTGCCAGATCTGTGAAATAAATACCATCTTGCAGGTGCATTTATGATTTATCGAACAGGGCCCTAGTGGCTGGGATCCTAATTCATCATCTTTAGTGTTTAGCTTTGATGCACTGATGATATGTTGAAGGGACGAGAGCCAAGGCGTATATTAGTGGGTGCCCCAAGAGGGCATGGTAAGAGGTCCGCCCTGGGATCACCTAAAACTCCTACATGATGCTGAATGGGCCGATTGCTATTTGTAGCTCGATGAACCCCTCTGTGATGGTCGCATTCCCGTTAAAGTCCATCACTTCTAATGGCAGTCCTTTGATATCCTCTATCCGGATGCTCATCAACTGCAACATGTGGATGGAGATGAGGTTGATAGAGCTTCCTGGGTCAACCATCGACCTTCTCATTTCAAAACTGTCTATTTTTGCCAAGATGTATAGAGGTTTGTTGTGGTGGGGGTTAGCAACCAACATGTCTTCCGTTGTTAACTCTACACTATTGTGATCATGGCTGTAGGGCTGTAATCGGTGCTTGAAGACTTCCACTAGTGCCCTGATGTCCAGTTTCTACGTTGTCATATTGGCCCCCTGCTTGGTGAAGAATTGCTGCAGCTCTTGGCTCTGCTCCAACTTTTCTATTATAGCATCGGACTGGTACTGGCCAGTTATTCCTACCACATTAATGCAGCCTCCCTGGGTATGGGAGGGGAGGGGATCAGTTTCTACACATGCCGGGTCTCTTTTGAAAAACTGATCCAACTTTACTTTCTGTACAAATAGTCTTCTTAAAGTGAAACAATCCGTTAGGCCATGGTGTGGCGACTGATGGAAGTTGCACCATCTCCCGCTGCTCTTGTCCTTCTCCAAGTCCACTCCTATTGGTGGTGGCGGTAGGTTGATGACCCTGTCCTCAACAAACTTGTTCATTATCATGATCACCTTCTCCTTTGTGTAGGGAAAGTGGGGAGGGACATTTCTTCTTCTAGGGGCATTGTCACATTGGTAAGGCCCCTGTCTGACTCCTCCGTTGCTTCTAGGATTTCTATCAACCACATATGCCTCATTCCTATTGTATGGAGAGGTATCTTTGATGGTCCGTGCCGTCCTCTCTACACACCTCCAGAGTTGGTTAAAGGTCTTGACTTCAACATTCTCGATACTGATCCTGTAGGTGGGGTGTATGCCCTACACGCACTACTCAACGAAACTTTTCTTAGTGGTGTGTTCGTCAAAGACAGAGTGCGTTAGTTTCTGGAACCTCATAATATAGGCCAGAAGGTCCTCCCCTAGTCCTTGCTCTACGTTCTGCAAATTGGCCATTGTCAGCTTTCTCTCCAGGGTGAACCATTTTGATAAGAACCTTTTGGCTAGTTCACTCCACGAATCAATGCTTCCAGGGGTGAGACTCACGAACCATGTGTATGTTGGGCCAGTTAAGGACTTTGAGAACTTGCGTACCTTGATGTCCCTGTCAAGAGTGAAGGAACAGAGAGTGTCTTCGAACTTTCTGATGTGTTCCTATAGGCTGCTCCTCTGTCCATCGTACTACAGCCAATGCTGAGGAGGAGCATACCCCGTAGGGTAGGGCTTGTACATAATGCAATTGGAATACAACTTCTGTAGGACGGTTGAATCCTGGGCTCTATTGCGGCTTTTGACTACCAACCTCTGGACATATTCCTTCAGCTCATCTCAACTGATGGATGGATTAGTGGCCCATCTGGGTCGAGGTTGGGTTGGCCCTGTTGGGATGCTTTGGGATGGCGGAGGTTTGGTTAGAGGTATGATGGCTGGGGTTGGGGTTGGGGTTAGGGTTAGGGACACCGACAAGAGTGGCGGCGAGGGTTTGTTTGGCTTAAGCTGAACGGTTAAGCAAGATCAAGAGGGCACTTCTCATTTCCTCCTGCATTTGTTTGATCCTTCTGAATCTATTCTTGAAAAGCGCCTCAAACTTGTATACTTTATTCGAGAGTATCTTGATATCAGCCTGCATAGGTGTCTCCATCTCGAGTTGGTCCTCCACTCCTGAGTTGGTGTTCTTCGAGACATCGCTTTGCTCTTTTGGAATAGAGGTAAGGTTGATTCTTTGTGAGACCATTCTCAGTGATCAAAGATGGAACTAGAGATTCTACTATAGGTAGGGTAAGGCTTGGAAGGGAAACTGTCTCTTTGAAAGATAGAGAAAGGCCAGGAAGTAGGGAGGTTGGCCTTCGGACTAAGGGTGCTAGGGTAAGGGATTAGAGTGAAAGAGTGCTCGAGTGATGGATGTTGAATGTTGAGTGAATGTCGATTACGAGGAAGATCTCTATTTATGGGGGAGATCCTGAGATCCTAAAAGGCAGGAGATAAAGGTATATTTGACCTATCGAGAAAGGGAATATAAGATTTGCTACCAATCATTAAGTGCACCACTAAGCTTTTTCCACGTGTCTCATGGGGATTTTCTTGAGGGTCAGCTTTCCTTCCCCTCAAGATCCCTCATTACTCATGCTGCTACTACCTCTCGTGCACTTTATTTAATTGACATGGCATTTAGTGACATCACTGCCTAGTGGGCGATATCCTATTAACCCTATGTGGCATTTTGGCATCGGCTGTGGTCTATTACTGATTTGGCCACACACGGGCCTCACCATGCGCTCAGCCCAGGTTTCTCTTAGCTGGGTCATGAATGGGCTTGTAGGCATGTAGTGAACTGTGGGTTTATCGTAGTTCTGCAATGCGCTCTATGAGTTCATCACAACAGGAAAGTTGATTATAGGTTGTTTGCATGCAACCTCATGGTGTTAATTTAGTGTTTGATGTTCTCTGAGTATTTGAGCAGACACTATATACCTATAGGAAAATTACACATAACCCTAGATTTGATTATGGTACCGCACTAGGTGTTGGATTGGACTGTCTTTGATTTTCCAACACATTGATATCCATCAAGGGTCAAATACCTAGTGTTAATGCTTGGATTGGCCGAGGACAACACAGTAAATTTGCTTAGCTTCCTAGACGGGTTGGCTAGTGGATAGATCCGAGGGTGTGCTGAGGACATGTGCTAGAGGAGCCAAAAGTGCACTGCAACTGAGGGCTAGTGGAGTCTGCCTGAGGTCGGTTGAGGCCGAGTACCTGCGAGGAAGGGAATGTTAGAGGCCCTGGTTGATAACCCAAGATGGGGACTCCGATGGTCATGTTAGTGAGGGGCTGGGGGAATAGAAAAGTGGGTGGACAAGGTCCAAGGAGCTCAAACGAGGTCACTAGAAAGTCTGGTGGCCCCGAGAGAGACCCCTTACCTTGGGGGAGACATGCCCTATTTATACTTGAGGTCACCCGTAGGCAGACAAATGTGGGCGGTTAGGATGCGAACTGGCCCTGACAGGACGATAATTTGAGCTCGCTGCGTGTGGTCATGCCATTGGTCCTACACTAGGTGCCAACCTCCGCCTTGCTAGACGTGCTGATTGGCTCTGCCCTCGGCTATGTGTCATCATGCTAGTGGTCTGCTTAAAGCACCTACATCATTTGCCCTCCACTCTCGTGGCCGTGGTGGAGGTCTTAGCTAAGGACCTCGGCTTCAGCCGAAGGGAGTGTTGTTCTTGTTGGGAGGCATTGAGTGGCCTTCTATGGCGAGGACCTCAGCTTTGGCCAAGTCGGAGAGAGTGGTCTTCGGGAGCGGAGGTGTTGGTGTCGATTTTGGAGTTGCTAAGGATAGCCCGACCTAGGAGCGTGGTGATGTTGGTTGCGATCGAGGCCTCATTGGAAGTAGTCTGGCTTATGAGCATGTAGACGTCCTCGGCTTCAAGGGGCTCCATTGGCTGCTATGCTAATTCCGCTCAATGAGGAGGTTGTGGAGGACTGAAGAGCATGAAGGCGTTGACCTCGGCTCTGAAGAGCTTGGTACCATGTTTTCTACGGGTACGAGGTATGCATACCCTCAATCATGTGCTTTAGATGAGCCGATGAGTCCATGTGCAGGCTAGGCATTGCCTTATAGTCAGTAAATGCTGTGAGGCACAATCGACAAGTGGGTGTTCCGTGGCTACACACAAGATGAGTTCCAGTGTCGGATGTTGTTTGTGTGCATAATGGGTCTCATCGTTGGTCTAGACTATGCCCGATGTGGGCATCGGGTCTTGACCGTACTCGAGACGATGATGGATTTCCTTTGCATTTGGTGCAGAGGTCTAGACTATGCCCTAGTAGGGGAGGAAGCTTTTGACACGGTCTGGCCTTGACTTCGCTCACCTAGGTAGTAGGATTCCTTTTGTCAGCCTGACTCATCAGCTTGCATTTCCGTTGACAAGCTTTGGTTAGCTTATGCTTGCGTGAGGAACCCTATGTTGGTTTTAACCTCTAAGAAATTGGATAAGGTAGCCAAGAATCCTGCCCCAGATCGTCCGGGAGATAGGGCTTCTGAGGCTCGGAGAAGAGAATACCAAGAATGGGAGGAGAAAAACTCCCTTGCCCGCTGCTATATCATTGCCTCCTTGGACAACCCAATTCAGAGGTAGTTCGATCAGATCGAACTTGCTAAAGACGTATTGGACAGTCTCAAGACAATGTACGGAGAGCAGAATCGTTCTACTCAGTAGAAGGTCTTGAAACAATTCATGACCGCGCAGATGTCCAAGGGCCAACAGGTTCATGACCATTGTCTTCGGATTATGGGTTATATCAACGAACTGGAGGCTCTTGGATCTGGGCTAGATCTGGTAACACAGATCAATGCTATTCTCACTCTCTGCCTCCATCCTTTAATCCATTCATCATGAATTACAACATGAACAAGCTGAACGTCAGCTTGCAGGAACTCAACAATATGTTGCAGAGGGCCAAAGAATTGATTAAAAAGGATGAGCCCATTGCCATGCTTGTTGAAGCTGGCAAATCGGGCAAGAAAAGGAAGGCAAAGAGAAAGCCCCAGAAGAAGGCTGCCAAACCCAAGAAGTAGAGGAAGGACAAGACATCGGATGCCTGTCACTTCTGCAAAAAGATCGGCCACTAGAAAAGGAACTGTCCTGCCTACCTGGAATACAAGAAAGGTAATTTCGAATCTTGTGTTATAGAAACCAATCTATTGGTAGCTTCTGCGTCCTAGTGTATTGACTCTGGGGCTTCAACTCATGCGTGTAACTCACTGCAGGGGTTCAAGGTAAGCAGAAGGCTGAGTGAAGGAGAAGTTACGCTCTACTTGGGGACTACTGCAACTGTTGTAGCTGCGGCCATAGGAACCATGGAGTTAATTTTTAGAGGAGTTATTGTACTGAAAGATTGTCTTTATGTACAAAATTTTAGGAGAAATTTGATTTCTATCTCAAAACTGTGTGCAGATGGTTATTCTATCTTTTTCATTAATACGATTACTATTAAAAGAAATAAAAAATTCATTGCATACGGGGAACTAGAGAATGGTCTCTATGTTTTACATCCTTCTCTAGAAACTAACATAACCGAAACTACATCGGCTGAAATCCCCAAGAAAAGAGTCTATGATACTGTTAATCCCACGTGCCTGTGGCATTACCGACTTGGCCACATCGGTGTTGACCGAATCACAAGGTTGGTAAAGGATGGTCCTTTGGATTTTCTAACTGAAGAAGATGTTCCCACCTATGAGCTTTTCCTGCAAGGTAAGTTGACCAAACGACCATTTAACGGTAAGCCTAAAAGATGTACAGGCACACTTGACCTTATACATACTGATGTATGTGGTCCCCTGAGTGTTAGGACACGGAATCAACACATGTACTTCATCACCTTCATAGATGATTTTTCACGATATGGTTACGTGTACATAATGAGACACAAGTCTGAATCCTTTAAAAAGTTCAAAGAGTTCAGACAAGAGGTCGAGAAACAGTTAGGGAGAGAAATTAAAGCCCTTCAATCAGATCGAGGTGGCGATTATCTCTCTGACGAATTCAGGGACTACTTAAAGGACAATGGGATAGTATCACAATTAGCTCCTCATGCCCTTATTGGATATGGTCCGGTCACTTCTCATACACTCAAAGTTACCCACATCCTTTTGGGGTTACGCATTAGAGACTACAATTTACATGCTGAATCGGGTTCCAACCAAATCAGTTTTGAATACTCCATACGAACTTTGGACCGGAAAGAAACCAAGTGTCAGAAACTTGAAGATTTGGGGTTGTCTAGCACATGTTAAAAGAACAAGTGTAGACATGTTGGAATCCAATACCAGCCATTGTCTATTTGTAGGCTATCCAAAAGGCACTATAGGTTACCTATTCTATGACCCAAGTGAGCAGAAAGTGTTCTACAACCGAAATTCACAATTCTTGGAAACAGATTACATCCCAGACACCCATCGTCAGGAAATAGTTCTTGATGAGGAGAGCTCAAAAGCAGTAGGAGATGTCCCACAAGTTCTAGGTAGTGACCAACCTAGAAGATCCACTCGGGTATCCAGGCCATCGGTCCGTTATGGTTATGACTAGGATAGTTACCTGGTGGAAACCATAATCACTGAGGAGGATCCCGTGACTTACGTGGAATCTATGTTGGGCATAGATTCCCAGAAGTGGGTGGAGGCCATGAGAGCTGAGATGGACTCAATGGAGACTAATGGAGTTTGGACTCTAGTAGATCCGCCCTCTGGGGTAAAAGTAATCGGTTGCAAATGGATTTACAAGAGGAAGAAGGGCCCCGATGGTAGGGTTGAGACCTTCAAAGCTCGTTTGGTGGCAAAAGGGTACACTCAGAAAAAGGGCATCGATTATGAGGAAACCTTTTCGCCTGTGGCCATGCTTAAATCCATTAGGATCCTGCTAGCTGTAGCAGCATACCATGATTATGAGATTTAGCAGATGGATGTCAAAATTGCATTTCTGAATGGAGATTTTATTGAAGATATCTATATGCAATAGCCGCAAGGCTTCATTGCTGCAGGTCAGGAAAACATGGTATGTAAATTTAATAGAACCATTTATGGACTTAAGCAAACTTCTAGAAGTTAGAACATCCATTTTGACTTTGTTGTCAAATTTTTTGACTTCAAGCAGAATCTGGATGAACCCTATATTTACAGGAAGTATAATGGAGATAAGATTACCTTCTTGGTTCTGTATGTAGATGACATTCTACTCATTGGGAATGATGTAGGAATGTTAACTACTGTGAAAGTATGGCTTTCACAACAGTTCTCCATGAAAGATCTTGGAGAAGCCTCCTATATACTGTGTCTTCGACTCTATAGAGATAGATCGAAGCAGATAATAGGATTATCCCAATCTGCTTACATTGACAAAATTGTCAAAAGATACAACATGGAAAACTCCAAGAAAGGAAATGTTCATTTCAGGCACAGAGTCACTCTCTCCAAGAAGATGTCTCCTAAGACTTTTGAGGAGATTGATGGCATGAAAGATGTTCCCTATGCCTCTATTGTAGGGTGCATCATGTATGCCATGCTGTGCACTCGTCCTGACATTGCTCAGGCAGTGAGTGTAGTAAGCAGATTCCAGGCCAACCCATGGCAGGAGCATTGGACTGCTGTGAAAAACATACTTAAGTACCTTTGAAAGACAAAAGAGTTTTGTCTAGTATTCGACGGTAGCTCACTACAGATCCAAGGGTATACAGATGCCAATTTCCAATCGGATCCAGATGATAGAAAGTCTACATCTGGATATGTTTTCATGATAGGATCATGTGCTGTTTGCTGGAAAAGCAGCAAATAGGGGTTCACTGCAGACTCCACGACCGAGGCCGAGTACATTGCTGCAAGTGAAGCTGCCAAAGAAGCCGTGTGGATGAAGAAGTTCGTTCACGAGTTGGGAGTAGTTCCATCTAGCACATCACCCATCCCGTTGTTGTGTGACAACAATGGAGCCATTGCTCAAGCTAAGGAGCCACGAGCCCACTCGAAGTCGAAGCACATCGAGAGGAAATACCACGTACTACAGGAGATTGTTGGCAGAGGGGACGTCTTGATTCAAAAGGTAGCGTCAGCGGAAAATGTAGCAGACCCATTGATGAAGCCACTATCACATAAAGTGTTTGAGAAACACGTGGAAAGCATGGGACTCTGGCTTGTACCTGATTGGACCTAAGTGCAAGTGGGAGCTGTTGGACAGTTTTGTATGCCCTTAGCTTCAATCAGAATGATGTACTTTATGAGTTTATTGTAAATGAATAAAAGTGCATATTTGATTCATGTTCCCTTGGTATGTTTTTTTATAATACCCTTAAACTTGACACTTAATGAGACTCATGTTAGTTTAGAATGTTCACAGGTAGTGGGTCGGTCTGGGGAGACCTATCCTGATAAGGCTGACACTGTTGTGCCACCAAGTTGGTTGGGGTGGCCTGTTTCAGCTGCCAGGGTGAGACCCTAGGCACATACAATGTAGGATTAATTGAATCTTTTAACTGGACCAGATTTCCAGTATTGCCCTAGACCTTAGAGATTAATGGGCAAAACTGAAAAGTTACACCCGACCCCTAGACTTGATTATGATACTGCACTAGGTGTAGGATTGGGCTGTTTTTGATGTACCAATCAGTTAGATCCTTAGCGGGGGTCAAAACCTGGGTATGTTGGGATAGTCTGAGAATTCATCTGAGTGGGTGATCATAGTGACAGGATCAGCCCCTTTGTCGGACAAAGGTAATGATCGGGGATTCGCTCTCACTGATGGAAACCAAGACTACCGGCAGCCGATTTCAATCATTGAGATTTGTTTTGCAAAGTATATTTTATATGAGATATAAAAGTATATATATTATGGTTTCTAAAATGTTTGCAAAAGGTTTTAATTCCCGGGATCCATATAAGTAAAGAGTGCAACACTGTTCCTTGCAGCCGAGGGAGAGGTCCTCTCTTGTTAGGCATTGCTTGATTATTATGGGCTGAGAGGTTAAGTGTAAGACCATTGAGGGTAATGCCCGATGAGCTAATCTTGCATTTGCCCACAGTCCCTGGGTGTTACAAGGTGGCTTGACCCAAGGACCACTTAGGGTAAGTGTTGGGCCCATAGAGCCCATTTGATGGATTTCAGGGGGTGCACTGTCCATAACAGTGTATTCGGCTAGGCTTTGTAACAAAGGTTGGGCCGAACCCATGTGACTGATGTGTAGATCAATGCTTGGGTCCCATGCCATACAAGGAAGCCCAACTGGTTAGTAGTTAGGAAGGCTAAGTGAGCACATAAGCTTAATGGGCCTAAAGCCCATTTCGAGCTGGACTAATTTAATAAGTTAAATATGGGCGAATTCTGAGATGGATCAACAGATAGGATCGGGTCTTAACCCTATCCACTCAGAGAGTCCAGATCTGAATATGATTTAGATCTAGAAACCTTCTAATGTGATTAGGATAAGGCTGATCTAATCTGCAGATAAGATAAGGGTTTATCCTTATCATCTAAAAGGATGTCTGATCAAAATATGATTTGGATCAGCAACTCCTAATTGGATTAGGAGCTGATCTTTTAAGATTACAAAAGAAGGGGAGGCAGCCTTTAGAGATATACTCACATTCTCTTCAGAGTTGAAATCCTAGAAGAAAAATTTCTGCAATCCCTGTGAAAATCTTTCTTGCCACCTCCTTCCTACAGCCGCTAGATATCTAGTTTGATCTCCAACTCTGTAGGAGAAAACAAGATTCGATCTTGTCACCAGTTCTTTGAGAAATAATTAATAGGAAGATGTGCTCACGTGCCATCCTGCTGTTTCTTGCGAAGGATAGAGTTCTTGGAGAAGAACACTGTTGATTCTACTCCATCCTACACTGCTCCATCTTCAGTGGGAGTAGTCTTTGGATCCTTCCTTGGGCGTGAACACCTTCATTGAGAGATAATATTTCTCTGTATCAGGTATACTTCCCTCCTACTCTTTTTGGTTCAGATTTGGTTCAGTCTATGGTTCAAGATTGATCCTTGAAAATATGATTTTCTAAATAGGGAATTCGATTCCTAGTTGAAAGGGAGAGAAATTTTTTGAAATTCGTCCACCTTATTCTGCAAGCTTTAGGTGTCCATACGATGGATCTCTCATCCCTTCATTCATGCCCGCCGAGGAGGTGTGACCATTCGAGGGTCTGTTTACTGGGGAGGGGTCCGTGTAAGCCGAAGAGGTTGCCGAGGTCCGAAGCCTGTTCTTGCCCAATGTTGAATTTTTGCATATGCCGTGCCTTTGCTTTAGTTGCATTTCTTCTATGTAAGAGTCAGTGCCCCCTTTTGAGAAGTCACAAGTTCCATAGATTCCATCACTCAATAACCCATCTGCTCATGCACCCAAATGGGTAAGGCCAAGGTCGAGCTTTGCCACCAAAAACACGGCACCCTGGTCTTAGCGAGGTGGTGTTGTTCCCTTCAACGTCGGTTGCAAGACCGTATTGATTCATTCTCCTTTATGTCGGGAGGTTAGAGAGTTCTCGACAGCTGACTCACACTTTGCTCACTTTTGCCAAACATTGTGGGGTTGTCTCGGTAAGGTCCAATAGGGCGGTTAGCCGACGGAGCCCGTGAAGGGCATCTGCGCCGATGCCTTAGGTCTCTAGCAGGTCAGCCACCTGTCAATCGCCCCACCTCGTCTAGCCTCTACGTGAGGTGGTCAAGTCGGCTGAGGACCATTTGGAGTTGGTCCTTGGTGACCAAGTTCTGCATAGTTCCCTTGTTTCTAGCCATTTTGTTGGAAGCTGAGTTGTAGTATAGGGGGGAAGGCTTAGTAGTCGAGTTCCCATACACAACGACAATTGTTGATGTTCGGATTGGCTGAGGACAACACAGTAAATTTGCTTAGCTTCTTGGACAGGCTGGCTACTGGATATATCCGAGGGTGTGTCGAGGCTGAGGGCTAGAGGAGCCCGAAGTGCACTACGGCCGAGGGCTGGTGGAGTCTTCCCGAGGTCGGTTGAGGTCGGTTGAGGCTGAGTACCTACGAGGAAGGGAATGTTAGAGGCCCTGGGTGAAAATTCATGGCGGGGACTCTAATGGTCAAGTTAGTGAGGGCGTAGCAAAGAGGGTGGACAAGGTCCGAAGAGCTTGAACGAGGTCGCCGGAAAGCTAGGGAGAAAGTGAGTTTGGAGAGATGAAAGTCTGTTGGTCCAGCGCTGGGCGCCGATCTTCGACCTTCTAGACGCTCTGATTGGCTCCGCCCTCGGCCATGTGTCATCGTGCCAGTGGCCTGCCTAAAGCACCTACATCACCTAGGTATGTTGGGACAATCCAAGAATTTACCTAAGTGGGTGATCATAGTGATAGGTTCGGCCCCTTTGTCGGACAAAGTGAATATCTGGGTTTACACTTTCTCTGATGGAAACCTAAATTGCCGGTAGTGGATTTCACCTGTGTTTAAAATCTGATTTTGTAAAATGTATTTAATAAATGTTTATGTATATCAGTCTGATTGGAGTTAAGGGCATAATTATCTAACAATGCCTACTTGCACTTACGTTCAATTGGGTATAAGCTTCAGTCCCATACTATCCACATGTTCTTCAAAAACTTTATGTGTCAATGGCTTAGTTCGTGGGTCTGCCACATTTCTGTTGATGCTACCTTTTGAATTTGGATGTCTCCTCTAGCAACAATCTGCTGTAGAACTAGTGTTGTCATACAACAATGGAATGGGTGATGTGGTATGACTCTAAATTCCATGACGAAGTTCTTCATCCATACTACTTATTTGGCAGCCTCACTTATAACAACGTGCTTAGCCTCAGTCATGGTCTAGTTTTCTACTACACAAGATCCCAAGTGTATTCAGATGTACACTTTCTATCATTTGGATCAGACTAGAAGTCGGTATCTGTATACCTAACCATCTGTAGTGAACTACCATCAGAGACAAGACAATAATCTTTGATTTTTCATTGGTATTTCAGTATGTTCTTTACAGCAGTCCAATGTTCTTGTCCTAAGTTGGATTGATATCTACTTACAACACTTATAGCCTAAGCAATGTTTGGTCAAGTGCACAACATAGCATACATGATGCTCCCTACGGAAAAGGCATAGGGAACATTTCTCATGTCCTCTATCTCCTTAGAGGTCTTAGGTGACATTCCTTTGGAGAGAGTGACTCCATGTCTAAAAGTAACAAATCCCTTATTAGAATCCTGCATGTTGAATCTTTTAATAATCTTTTCAACGTAAGTAGATTAGGACAATCCATTTAACCTCTTCAATCTATCTCTATAAAGTTGAAATCCCAAGATGTAAGAGGTTTCTCCAAGAATTTTCATGGAGAATTGCTACATAAACCATACCTTCACTGTGTTTAAAATTCTTGCACCATTCCCAAGGAGTAGAATGTCATTTATATATAAAACCAAGAATTTAACCTTATCACCCATTGTCTTTTTGTAAACATAGGATTCATCCGAATTTTGCTCAAAATCAAACTATTTGACTATTGAGTCAAACCGAATGTTTTAGCTTCTAGAAGCTTACTTTAAGCATAGCCATGGGTGAAAAGGTTTTGTCATAGTTGACTCCATATTTTTGAATGTAGCCTTTCCCTACAAGCTGAACTTTATAAGTCTTAACCTTTTCATTAGGTCCATTCTTCCTCTTATAGATCCACTTGCAACCAATTTCTTTCATCCTATGGGTGGACTTACAAAAGTCCAAACTATGTTGGTTTTCATTGATTCAATTTCAAATTTCATGGCGTCTATCCACTTTAGGGAGTCTATGTTTAACATAGCTTCCATATAGGTCACTGTATCTTCCTCATTGTTCATAGATTCCATCAAGTAACTTTCTTTACCATAGCTAAAATGTATAGGAGGTTTAGAAACCCAGGTAGATCTTCTAAGATAGGTGTTGCTATCTAGAATTTGTAGATTGTCTTCCACTACTTCTGAGCTCTCCTCGTTAAGAATAACTTCCTAATAGTGATTATTCAAGATGTAGTTTTCCCCTATGGAGTGAGCATTTTGACTCATGGATCATAGAAGAGATTTTCATCAAAGTCCTTAGGGTAGCCTACAAATAGGAAATGATTGGTCTTGGGTTCTAGTTTGTCTGCACTTATCTTTTTGATTTATGCTAGACAACCCCATATTTTTAAGTGTACTTGGTTTCTTGATAATCCAAATCTCATGAGGAGTCTAAGGAACCAACTTGGTTGGAACTCGGTTCAACACATAGACCATAGTGTCCAATGCATATCCCCAAAAGGATATAGGTAACTCCAATGAATATCCCAAAAAGCATATCCCAAATAGACATATTAGTTCCGTGTCCTAACATTCATGGGACTACATACATCAGTATGTATAAGGTTACGTGTTCTCGTACTTCTTCCAAGTTTACTTGTAAATAGCCTTTTTGCCATATTGCCTTGAAGGCAAGGCTTACAAGTTGGTAGATCTTCCATAGTGAGAAAATCTAGAGGACCATCATTCTGAAGGGATGGGAGATCCATCATATGGATGGCCGAACCTTGCAGGTAGGTTGGGCAAAATTTCAAAAATTTATCTCTTTCCCATATGGGAATCACATTCCCTATTTTAGAAAACTACATTTTCAAGGATCGATCTTGAACCCTAAACCAAACCAGATCTGAAACCAAAAGGTAGGAGAGGGACATACCTGATACAAAGTAGTAGTAACTCCCATTGAAGGTGTTCATGCCTAAGGAGATGACCAAAGACTGCTCCCACTGAAGATGACACAACGTAGGGAGGAGCAGAATCAGCTGGGTGGTTCTTCAACAAGAACCTGATTATTCACCAAGAATCTGATGGAGGGTGAGTGAGCACGACTTCAGATCAGTTTTTCTCACAAAAACCAATATCAAGAACCTTTCTTGATCGCTCCTACAGGTGGAGATCGAACTGGAAATGGTGGCAACAATAGTGAAGGCAAGAACAGAATATGGCGTCAGTCCAACTACAACCGTCTTCTCTCTTGTATTAGTAATCTGATGGATGAATTGGGGTTCACCCTCCTCCTCTATTTATGGCCTTAAAGAGAGGTTCTTGTAATCCCATTAGGAGTTTCCTAATCCAAATCTTGTATTTGGATCTGGACTCTCTTTAAGAAATAAGGATAATCCCTTATCTTATCTACAGATAAAGATCAACCCTCCTAATCCAATTAGGAGTTTCCTGATCCAAATCTCTATTTGGATCTGGACTCTCTGAGCGGATAGGGATAATCCCTTATCCTATCTGCTGATCTAAATCCCTGAATCCTCCCTCTTTAATTAATCATATTAAACCATTTTGAATTGGGCTTTGGGCCCATTAAGTCCATGTGCTCACTTATCCTCCAAACTACTGCCCAGTTGGATATCCTTGTATGGTGTGGGAACCCAAACATTGATCTACACATCAGCCACATGGGCTCAACCCAACCTCTATTACAAGGCCTGGCCGAATTCACTATAGGAGATAGTGAACCCCTGAGCCCATT
The DNA here is from genome assembly GCF_056320005.1 of Nelumbo lutea. Lineage (NCBI taxonomy): Eukaryota > Viridiplantae > Streptophyta > Magnoliopsida > Proteales > Nelumbonaceae > Nelumbo > Nelumbo lutea. The sequence goes on from NC_142688.1 coordinate 60,808,032, forward strand.
ACCATGGGCTCTTAATGGGCCCAACGTTTTCACTAAATTGTCCATGGGTCAAGCCACCTTATAAAAACACAAGGACTGTGGGCAAATGCAAGATTATCCCATCAGGTATTACCCTTAATGGTCTTACACTTGACCTCTCAGCCCATAATGATCAAACACTGCCCGACAAGAGATGACCTCTCCTTTGGCTGCAAGGAACAGTGTTGCACTCTCTACTCACATGGATCCCGGGAATTAAAACCTTTTGCAAACATTTTGAAACCATAATATATATATATATATATATATATATATATATATATAAATATATTTTGCAAAACAAATTTTAACGGTTGAAATCGGCTGTCGGCAGCTTTGGTTTCCATCAAAGAGAGTGCATCCCCGATCACTCACTTTGTCCAACAAAGAGGCTGATCCTATCACTATGATCACCCACTCAGATGAATTCTCGGACTGTCCCAACATACCCAGGTTCTAACTCCCTCTAAGGATCTCACCGATTGATATATCAAAGACAGCCCAATCAAACACCTAGTGCAGTATTATAATCGAGTGTAGGGGTCAGGTGTAACATTCCAGTTTTGCTCATCTATCTCCAAGGTCCAGGGCAATACTGGAATTCTGGTCTGGTTCAGGGTTTCAAGAAAACCCTCACTGCATGTACCTCAGGTCTCACCCTAGCAGCTAAGACAAGCCACCCCAACCAATTTGGTAGCACATCAGTGTCAGCCTTGGTAGGATAAATCTCCCCAGATCTATCCAATGGCTGTGAAGATTCTAAACTAACACGAATCTCATATGTGTCCAGTTTAAGGGTATTACACAGAAACACACCATAATAACATGAGTCAAATATGTACTTTATTCATTTACATTAAATGTCATAATGTACATCATTCTGATTGGAGCTAAGGGCATACACTGTCTAACACCTTCATCAATATTGTGATACATTTTTTTTTGTTTATATGGCCAAGTTGGTATTGCCAAAGGCATGTTGCACTAATCATTTCTCGTGTTCTATTCTTAGGAATGTGTTCCAACATTGTTTTGGTCACATTTGTTTCTAGAGAAGTGTGGAGTATATAAAGACCGTTCTCAAGTTCTCCATAAGCAATGAATTTGTTATTCAATTTAATTGTAATCATATTCCTGAATGAAATAGAATAACCTTCCTTACATAACTTAGAAACAGAAATCAAATTTCTTCTAAACTGTGCAACATAAAGATAAACTTTAAGGGTAATAATTCATTCTCTAAAAACTAAGCTACTGATCTTATAGTAGCAGTTGCAACAATTGCAAGTGTACCCAAGTTTAGCATGATCTCATCATCACTCAGCCTTTTACTTTCCCTAAACCCTAGCAAAGAGTCACATAAATGAGTGGAAGCCCTAGAGTCAATACACTGGAAGGTAGAAGTGACCAACATATTGGTCTCTATGACTAGAGGTTTAAAATTACCTTCTTTCTTCTTCTTGAGGAATTCTTGATACTGAAGATAGTTCTTCTTCTAGTGCTCGGTCTCTTTGTAGAAGTGACATTTATCGGACGACTTGTCTCTCTTCTGCTTCTTTGGTTTGCCTCCCTTTATCTAAGGCCTCTTCTTGTTTTAGTTCATTCTACCAGATTTGCCTCTTTCAACAAGCATGACTACTGGCTTGTCCTTCTTAATTAGTTCCTTAGCTCTCTGCAACATATTTCTAAGCTATTGCAAGCTAACTCTTAGCTTGTTCATGTTGTAGTTCATGAAAAACTGATTAAAGGATGTGGGTAAAGAGTTTAAGATGACATCAATTTTGGTGTCATCATCAAGTTGGGAACTAAGAGTCTTTCATCATTGATATAACCTATCATCCACATGACATGGTCATGAATCGGCAGGGTCTCAGTCATCCTCATGACCATTAACAGCTTGAGGACCTTTTGGCATGCAAAATGATTCTGCTACTCCTACATGGCTTTTAAACTATACAGAATATCTTTACATATATTTATTTTGTCAAACTATCACTGAATAGAATTGTCTAGTGAGGCTATGATGTAGCACTGGGAAAGAGAGTTCATTTCTTTCCATTCCTAATACTCCCTTCTTCTTGCCTTAGAGGCTCTATCACCGGGACGTTCTAGTGTTGATTTTTTGGCAACTTTATCTAATTTCTCGAACATGAGCACCGGGTTAAAGTTACAAAACTAGTTTACATAGTTAGATCCATTGAGTTTGTTGTCATCCAACAATTTAGCAAATTGTTCGTATGCCATTTCTAACAAAAAACTAAGTCAATTTGTAAGCAAAGTGGTGGTCAGGCTAGGAAGATGGTCTCCTTGAAGGACATAGGAAGACTGGGATCAGTGAACCAACCAGAAGACTAGGAGATAAGGAACAAAGAGACGGTTGAGTAGGGAGTCCAACGATAGGGTTAATCAATGAGTGAATGAATCCCTTTTGTTATGAGGAGGATCTTTATTTATAGGCAGGGATCTCGAGATCCTAAAAGGAAGGAGCTGAAAATGTTTGTTTTCTACTAGGAAAGGTGAATATTGGATTCACTGTTAGTCATTAAGAGGCTTTGCTAGGGTTTCGCCACATGCTCTTATAGGATCTCATGAGGATTTGACTTTCCTTTCACCTGGAGATCCTCATAATCCACCGTAATACCACTTTTCGCACCCTCCTTAATCCAATGTGACACTAGTGATGTCATTGCTTGGTGGTTAACTTCTTACTAAAACCACATGGTGCTTTGTCACACTTATCACTCGGAATTACGTGCCAACCGATATTTAGACCCGATTAGCGAACCAGGGGTTCTATGGTGGCTCAGGGTTTATCTCAAGGCTGTGCTCAACTAAACTCCATCGCTAGTTTAGATGCATATGGGATTCATTGTAGGTTCGATCGGGTCTATTCTGGGCTAGTGTTAAGCATAGGCTCATCGCAATCGAGTGATGATTCGTAAGTTCATCCTAAGTTCTGCAATGTGCTATAAGTTCATCATAGAGGATAGATGATTTACAGACTGATCGCAAGCATCCCTATGGTATTAATTTAGTGTATTTTGTGTTCTAAAGGACTGAGCAAGCACTATGTACCTACATTAGCCCCCCCTGCTTATTGATAAGTAGAATCTTATCGATAAGCATTTTACCCTTAAAATTGTTTTAAAGACTTGTGATGGATCATGCGTTGGGTCCGGGGATTTGCTCTATTTTGCGACTTCATGTGATTAATAGGAATTTAACTTGGGGCTTTTGTCAGCCCCCTTGTCTATTAGCAGGCCAAGGGTCAGCTACTTATTTGGTCATGCATATTTGTACGTTATTAATCTTGGGCATTCATTAAGTGTTTGTTCTTCGATAAGGTTTCATCTCTTCTTTGGTTTATCTCCCTTGTCTTTTGATGATTCCCTTTCTATCAATGGGTAGTTCTGTATTGAGTTTACGAGTTTATGCCCCACTAACAAATTCTGTATGAATGTGGGCGACGAGCCCCCCTGTGTTAAGTAGTTCTTCCTATGGATACATGGTATTGGATGATGATACAGTGTCCAATGGCATATCCTATTTAGTGACTAGTTGAAATCGAAGGGTTGGGCGATGGTGACGTGGCGGTCATCATTAGTTTTCTCTTAGTCATCAGTTTGTTTTAAATGCATTGGTCTGCACGTGTGACGTGGACCCGTATTCTATATTTAAAGCGACGATTGATAATGTGGCAATTTGTTTGAATTAATGTGCCATTTCATCCCGCTTTCTAAAGGGCGTAATTGTAATTTTCTTTAGATTGCTTTTTTGTTAAGCTTTGGTTGGGTTTCCATATTTATGCCCGTTCGTCTTCCCCAGTGTCGTTTGTCATTCCCGACATGTGAGACTTGTTTATTAAATGATAAAGGACCACTTCGAATCCCTCTTTTGTCTTCTTATCGTAGTCTGGACCACTTCGGATCTATCGGTAGTGTGTTATCTTCCATGTAACTTATATACATACTCCTCCAATCTTCCTCTACTACTACCAAGAATTCTCTCCCATTTAGGGTCCTATATTGCAGGATTGTCAACTCTTTGACCATTGTGCTTCCATCAAGCTGGCCAATTAAACAATTTAGAGTCACTAGTCACTCTGATCTTCTTGGCTCTAGACTCTATTGCTTTGATCAAACCTAGAACTAAGGCTTCATATTTAGCTATATTTTGGGGATAGGGGAACTGGAGTTTGAACAAGTGAGCAGAGGTGTGACCGTCAGGTGAAGTCAAGGTGACTCTGACAGTGGCTGAGGTACTAGTACTACTTCCATCAAAAGTCAAAACCAACTCTCTTCTTTCGGCTACTGCAATCATGGGTATATCCTCAGGGATTTCTTCTAATATGGGAAAGTCATCATTAGAGGGAAAGGAGGATAGGCATACTGTTCCATGTGAGAATAATTCTTCTCGGCTGGTTTGAGAGTTCTGTTGGCATAGTATATAGGACACTCGACTCCTTCATCATCTTCCTACACCAACAGACATCCTATTACTTTCGAACCCAATGCGATGTATATCTTGAATTCCCAGTCACTTTTGGGTGGCAACATGGTTGGGGCCTTGGCCAGGGCACTTTTTAATTGCTCAAAGGTTTTCTGGTGATCCCCTGTCCATTTGAATTTTGTGGACTTCTTTACTAGCTTCATCAGCGGCGACGTTACATGCGCAAGCCAGGGATGAACCTCCTAAGGTATGAGACTTTTCCTAGGTAGGTCTTTAGCTGAGATTCATTAAATGGAGGCAGGAGGTCTAAGACTGCCTTTACTTTGTTTCAATCTAGGTGGATTCCTGTCTGGTCCACTTTGTATCGCAAGAACTTCCTAGATTGTACTCCGAACGCACACTTCAATGGATTCAACTTCAAGTTAAAGGTTTTGCACCGACTGAACAGTTTCCTCAACACATCGGGATGGTCTTCCTGCCTCTTTGCTTTAACCATTATATCATCCACATAACACTTAATTTCCTTGTGCATCATGTCATGGAAGACACTCGTCATTGCCCTTTGATATGTTGCCCCGACATTCTTCAAGCTAAAAAGGCATCATCTTGTAGTAAAAGTTTCCAATTGGTGTCCTAAAGGCTGTATGGGTCGCATCTACAGTGTCCATGAAGATTTGGTTATACCGACTATAGGCATCTAAGAAGGAGAAGAGCTGGTTCCCTGCCATTGAGTCTATTAGAACCTCCATGTCTGGTAAGAGAAACTCATCCTTGGGGCATGCTTTGTTTAGGTCCCTAAAATCAACACAACACCTTCGATAAGGTTGGGATGGGTTAGTTTCCAATGATATGCTAGGATCAGGTAACTAAGTTAAAAGTACTAACCTGAGCTGCCCATTCTTCTTCTTCACTGGCACTATATTGGCTAGCCACTGTGGGTGTGCTATGGGTTTGATGAACCCTACTTTCAAAAGTCATTCAACTTCTTCCTTAATCTTCAGGGCTACTTCCAGTTTGAAGATCCTTTGTGGTTACTTCAAAGGCCTAAACTGGGGTCTATGCACAACGAATGTCTAACAAGGGCTAGGTTTAGACTTGGCATCTAGTCATACGACCAAGTGAAGACATCTTGAAATTCTGTGAAAGTGCACACGTATTAGACTCTTTTAAGGGGTCTTAGCGTTTTGCGATAAAGAAAGGTGCTTACCTTCTAGCAGCGATAAAATTTTCACTATCTTCTTGTCCTAACCTAGCCGATATATATAGTGGCCTCTTCACTCTTCCTTCTGCTGCCAACTTTATCTCCTCTAAGGTTTCTTCCACCATGTCGATGGAATCCATCATGCACTTGTAGGGTGCTTGGACTTCATCGCAATATTCTAAGGTTTCCTCTCCTAGTTCATGCTACTGTAAACGTCACTCAATGGTATTTTTGTTCATATTATTGATTGTGAAACTAGTGTATCTTATTGTCCTAACTTTGGTAATTGCGGTTCATGTTCAAATTGTGATGTATCATTTAACGATGAAATTACAACAATACCCTTTTGTGAAGATTGCTTAGTGAAATAATTCTGGTCGAAGCATTACTTAGAGTATTGTTAGAGGAGACTTATGATTACATTACTCACATTATCAGAGGATAGCTTGGTAAAGAAAGAATACATATATATGTTTCTGGAGACAACTTGGTGATAGTAGTTGTGATAACTTATCATGCTCTAAAATAATGTAAACTTAACTCAAAACTGCACAAACTCATACCTCGGGAATGGCCTTCTTGGTTGCTGGTGGGTCATCACCTTCACAATCTACGACAATGGTGTAGCAGCTTTTCCCGTAGTTGCCAATCACCTGTACGCACTTGGTTCTCTTCTTTTTTTCCAATGTTGTCGGAGGTTCATCTCGTGTAGGGTGCGATAACTGCAACCCTTCCACCTTGGCTATTCTTGTCTCCCCTTCGTCTTCCAGCTATATGTAGTAGATCGCATCTTGTAGATGAGTCTTCCATCTATCGAAAGGGACCTTGGTGGCTGGGATTCTTATCACATGTCCTTGTGCTTGGCCTTTATACATTGATGAAAAGGACATGGTAAGCGGTCCTCCCTGAGATGACTTGGAATTCTGTGAGATGGAGAATGGCTGAATCTCTACCTGTAGTAAAATGGATCCTTCTATGACGGGTACGATCCCATTAAAGTCGGTTACCTCCATGGACCTTTTGACTGTCTCCCGTTGTATGCTCATCAGCTTCAATTTATAGACAGAGATCAATTGATAGAACTTCCAGGATCGATCATCGATCTTCTCATCTCGAAATGCCCTACCCGTGTCAAAATGTATAGGGGTCGATTATGGTGGGTTCCGTAGCTAGCATGTCCTCCGATGTGAACTCCACACTGGTTCGGTCAGGTAGGTAAGGTTCTAATGGTCTTCTGAGGACCTCTGCTAGTGCTATGATGGCTAGTTTTCTCGTCGAGGTGCTCACCCCTTGCTTGCTAAAGAAGCGTTGGAGGTCCTGGCATTGTTCAAGTTTCTCTATCAGCATGTCGGGTTGGTGTTGACTTGGCGCCTCACTACGCTGATGCTCCCCCCTAAACATGAGTCAGGAGGGGATTAGTTTCTACCTATGTGGGGTCCCTTTTGACGAACTCATCTAGCTTGACCTTTTGTACAAACAACCTCCTTGAAGAAAAATAGTCCATCAGGTCATGATATGGCGACTGGTGATAGTTGCACCACCTTCCTCCACGCCTATCCTTTTCAAGGTCTACCCCTGCCGGTGGTGGTGGTAGATTGATTACCCTGTCCTCAACTAGTTTGTTCATTATCATGATTACTTCTTCTTTTGTGCAGGGGAAGGGTGGGGGATTGGCAAGTCATTCCTTCTTCCTGGGGCGTTGTTCTAGTAATAGGGCCCCTGCTTGGGCTCCTGGTTGATGTGAGGCCTTTAGTCGACTGCGTAGGCCTCATTTCTTCCATACTATCCTAGCGTCAGTGTAGGTTGGGCTGTGGTGTTTTTGACCGTGTGTGTTGTCCTCTCTGCTCACCTCCACAACTAACTGAATGTTTCCACTTCTACATTCTCAATGCCTATTCTGTAGTCAAGCTGCATTCTTTACACACATTGCTCAACGAAGCCCTTCTCTGTGGCATGCTCATCGAAGATAGAATGAGTCAATTTCTAGAACCTTAGGATGTATGCCGAAAGGTCCTCCCCTGAACATTGCTCTGTGTTCCTTAGGTCAGCCATCGTCAACTTTCTTTCTAAGGTGAACCATTTCGGTAGGAATCTTTTGGCCAGTTCGGCCCATGAGTTGATACTTCTGGGGGTAAGGTTGATAAACCAGGTGTACGCTGGTCCAATCAGGGCCTTTGAGAACTCACAAACTTTTAGATCTCCATCGAGGGAAAACGATCCCAAAACATCTTCAAACTTGCTTATATGTTACTGCGAGCTCCCCTTTTGCCCATCATATTGTGGCCATTGTTGTAGAAGAACATAGCCAGTGGGGTAGGGCTTGTATAGGATTCGATCAGAGTTTGGCTTTTGTAAGACAGTGGAATCCTATGTCGATTACAGCTTTCTTCCACCAACCCTTGGACATACTCCCTCAACTCATCCCGAGTGAGTGGAGTCTCCGTTACTAGGTTTGCTTGGGGAAAGGTGTGGGTCTGGCTGGTAGGGCGTTGCCCTGTTTGCACAAGTGTGGGATTAATCTTATTGGGTTGTTCTGGAGCAGTAGGGATTGGATTGGAGGCATGATGACTGGTAGGGATGTCTATGGGAGCAGTGGCTGGAGTGAAAGGAGACTAGTCGACCTTAGCTGACTGTTGGACTCTACAGGGCATTTTTTGTTTTGTCTTGCATTCACTTGATTTTTTCAAACCGAGCCTTAAAATGGGCCTCAAACTCGTATACTTTGTTCGAATGTATTTCAATGTCAGCCTGGTTGGCCATCTCTACCTCGTATTGGTTCTCAATCCTTGGGTTGGTGTTCTCCAAGATGTTATCATGTTCTCCAGGGATTGGTTTAAGGTGGATTCTGTGGGCAACCATCTTCTGTGATCAAGAAATGAACTAGAGATTCTAATGTAAGCAAAGTGGTGGTAAGGCTAGGAGGATGGTCTCCTTGAAGGACAAAGGAATATAGGGGTCAGGGAACCAATCGGAAGACTAGGAGATAGGAAACAGAGAGACGACTAAGTAGGGAGTCCAATGATAGGGTTAATCAATGACTGAATGAATCCCTTTTGTTTTGAGGAGGATCTTTATTTATAGGTAGGGACCCCAAGATCCTAAAAGGAAGGAGATAAAAGTGTTTGCTTTATACTAGGAAAGGGGAATATTGGATCCGTTGACGATCATTAAGTGGCTTTGCTAGGGTTTTGCCATGTGTTCTTATGGAATCTCATGAGGATTTGACTTTCCTTTCACCCGAAGATCCTCATAATCCATGCATACTACCACCTTTCACACCCTACTTGATCTACGGGCAACTTCTTACTAAACCCACGTGGTGCCTCGTCATGCTCGTCTCTCAGAATTACATGTGCAACCGATATTTAGACCCGGTTCTTATCGAGTCGGGGGTTCTATGGTGGCCTAGGGTTTATCTTAAGGCTGCGGTCAACGGAGTGATGAACCATGAGTTCATCTCAAGTTTTGGGATGTGCTATAAGTTCATCACAGAGGAAAAATGATTTATAGACTGATCACAAGTGTCTCTATGATATTAATTTAGTGTTTTCTGTGCTCTAAAGGATTGAGTGAATGTTATGTACCCACACAATTAGTATACAACCTTATTTATTGTTTCATGTTATTTTTCATAGAAAAGACTTTTATCTCAGTGATGTGGACACTATTCATGTCCCTGGAAATGTGGAAAATCACAAAGGTGCATGGGGCTAACTGTTTCAGCTGCATAACCCCATCACTTTCTATGAAGGATCAAATCCATCCATTTTATGAGCTTTCCCTTTGGCCTCCATTAGGCAAGGTTCATTGCCATTTTAGGTTAAACCTTTCCAATCAGTAAGTGCTGATCTATCATATTGGAAAATCCCATAGTACTATGAGAGAGTCTTCCATTTTAGGATAGGCTCCTCCCACTAGTATATGATGCGCCTATCATCCAATGAAGCAATCCCACCAACTGTCTTAGTGAAACAAATAACCCAATTTTATGGTGCATCCCTGCCCACTAATTCAACTGCCATTCATGCTAATGACACAAGGCCTTTGAAACTATCATCTTATGATATTCCCTATCTCATAACACTTATATTACCTATGAGGGAACAAAACATTAGTCCTTAGGTCAGCTTTAAGTCTTACCACAATGGCTCCCATTGAATTTCATAAAGTTAGATTCAAATGGGCCCTTGATAGGCTAAGGTTCCCGTGGGGTTTCTCTTTAGAGAGGAAACAAGAGTAGGGTTATGCAATGGTCCATGGGCATCATGACAATGATGTGAATTCTGAAATGATAATCTTAGAGAGCCACATAAGTCAATTCATTGACCTAGCACTTAAGACCCATGAGTGAATCACATTCACATAGCACATCACGTGCATAATTGATCCAAATCAATATAAAACTTGTAAAACCTAGATTCATTTAGATTAATACATGATCAGAACATTAGTAGACCAAATTATCTAATAATTTTCATTTTAGTACATTAGCCAAACTGTAAAAGGCATTTCAGCCCATTTAGCTATCCATGCTGAAATGGGGCATTCTTGTTTTAATCTAACTCAAAAATGGTTTTACAAGCATGAGCCGAATTGGTCCATGCAATGTCCATCAAACCCTGGGTCAAGATCCAATCTTAATCACTTAATCAGTGATCTAAGGGGTTGTTATTAGTCCCCATTAAACCATAGGTTCAGCCCATGAGAGTTGGACCAAAACTAGGTCAAATCGGCTTAGGGTTTGGTGTCCAAAGCATGCATCAATTTACAAGGATTATGATATGAAAATCTCAGTTATAATTCACAATTATATCAACAAATAAACATCAATTAATCAAATTAAATAACTAGGGCTGATAGTGTGATGGTTTGAATTCAATCCGGACAAGTGCAGGAAGCCATTGAACTGCTATCTCTAAATTGACATACTTCTCTCTCTTTCTTCATGATCTCTGGTGATTTCTCTGATATAAATAAAATAGAAAAACCCTAATTTCTAATGCTTACATAAGAAAACCTAATACATTCTTTCCAGAAAAAGAAAAAAAATAATTACAAACCAAGAAAAATCAAAGAATCAAATTGGTGTGCATGAATCTTGCCACCATCAAAGATTTCGATCTCCATCACACTTTCAGCCCAAGAATTCAAGAATTCAGCATAGAAAAATTCTATAATATATCAGAAAATGTGAAGATTTATTTTAAAATCATTGGCCCGTATATTGAGAAATAATTTCTCAGTTTTTATTGTTGACTTGGTCAAATCGGCTAGACTAGTTCTTATCGATTTGATCTCTTTTCTAGATCTGATTTGGTTTGATTTAGGAATTGAACCTTTTGGCTCTAATACCATTGTTGGAACAGGGTTAGAATCCATCAGATGGATGGCCGAACCATGCAAGATGGCTGGCCAAATTTTCAAAAAAAATTTAACCTTCTTGGTAGCTGATTTCCCTATAAATTGAAATCTAAAATTTCAGGATCATTCTTGCATTGAACTGGATCAGATTTGAAACCAAAAAGAAGAGAGATTATACCTAATACAGAGACCACAAGTCTAAACTCCCAAGGTGGAAGTTCATGCCCAATATCAGTCCCAAAATCAGCCTCCAACTGAAGATGGTGTAGTGTATGGGAGAAATTGATTCAACAACACTTGTTTTAGCAAATCTGCTATCGAACTTGCTTGGATCAAATGGGATGTGTAAGTCTGATATTCTTCAACATTTTTCTTGCAAAAACTAGAAGAAAAACTATTCAAAGTCAGTTCTTGAAAATCTTTGGTCTTGATAAGTTCTATGCGAGAGAAGAGAGAAGAGAGAAGAGGAGAGAGCAAGAGAGTAAAGAAAACAAGTTTTGTTTGCCCTCTTCCTCTTAACCCCCTTACACTCCTAATCTAATCAGAAAATTATCTAAATATGATTTTGATCTGTACTCTTTTAAGAGATAAGCATTATCCTCTTAAGAAGATAAGTTCTCCATACATGGAACCATGCCCAGTTTTGACCCAAATCACATGACAACTTGTCATGTGACAACTTAACTAATCATATTAGTAATGGGCCTTTTGCCTATTTTCCTTAAAGGCTCACGTCCCCAATGTTGCATGTCCACTTTAAGCCTGATATTGTATGGCGTGGGACTCCACAAAGGTCTCACACAAGTCCATGAGTGTTCAGCTCCACCTTTGGAAGAAGTTAGGTTGAATTCACTACTTAGGGTAGTGAATTCCTGACCTAATCAGCATGGGCTCAGTTAGGGCCCAACATTTACACCTAAATGATGCTTGGATTCGACCACCCTATGAAGACCCAAGGATAATGGACTTATATGAGATAAGCCCCATTAGGTAGTCAACCTTGTAATTGTCTTTTACACTTAACCTCTTGGTCCATAATGTTCAAAATAATGCCCGACAGGGAAAGACCTCTCCCCTGGCTGCAAGGTGCAGTTTCACACTCTTTGCTCAGATGGATCTCAAGATTAAAACCTTTAGCAAACATTTTTCATAAAATAGAGTATATACAATGTATATATACATTTTGCAAAACCAGATTTCAAATATAGTTGAAATCCACTACCGGCAATTTAGGTTTCCATTAAAGAGAGTGTAAACCTTGATATTCACTTTGTCCGACAAAGGGATTGATCGTATCACTTTGATCACCCAATCAGGTGATTTCCCAAACTAATGCAACATGCCCAGGTATTTGACCTTTGATGGATCTCACTGATTAGCGCATCAAAGACAATCCAATCTAACACCTAGTGTAGTACCATAATCAAGTCTGGGGTTATGTGTAACTTTCTAGTTTTGCCAATCTATCTCCATGGTCTAGGGATTAACTAGAAATTGGTTCGGGTTTACTGTTTCATACAAACACACACTGCATGTGCTTGGGGTCTAACCCTAGAAGCTAAGACAATCTGCTACAACTATTTGGCAGCACACCAATGTTAGCCTTGTCAGGATAAACTCCCTAAGTTTATTCACTGCCTGAGAACATTCTAAACTGACACAAGTCTCATAAGTGTCCAGTTTAAGGGGCAATACACAGAAAACATACCAATATCAACATGAAATAATAATGTACTTTATTCATTTATAAATAAATATTTATGTATATCAGTCTAATTAGAGCTAAGGGAATACACTGTCCGACACTAATTTCTCGAATGGGACCCTGGTGGTAGGAATCAGGATTGTTCTCCCTTTGTGTTTAGCCTTGATGCATTGGTGATAGGTCGACGATACTTGTTCTAGGCTGTATATCAGAGGCCATCCAAGGGAAGCATGGTATGTTGTTCATATGGACACCACTTGGAACTCTTGCTCTATGAGGAAATGTCCGATGATGATCAGGAACATAAGGAACCCCTTGTTGATCGATGCACTTCCATTAAAGTCTGTGACTTCCATGTGTAGGCCCTTAATTTCTTCATATTCTATATTCATCAATTTTAATGTGTGGGTGTATATTAGGTTCACAAAGTTTCCTTGGTCTATTAGTGATGTACTCATCTCATAGCCTCTTATCTTTGCTATTACGTAGAGTGGTTGATTGTAAAGTGCATTAGTGGCAAGCATGTCATTCATTGTGACCTTGACATTCATGTTGTTCATGTGATGGGGTTCCAACGGTCATCTAAATGCCTCCACAAGTGCCCATATTGTGATCTCCTTGCTTGTTGAAGAAGTGTTGAACTTCTTTGCTCTATTCAAGTCATCAGATTAGCATGTCCATAGCGGTATTGTCTCGAACCGTTGTGCTTACCATGTTGATGCTTACCCCTTGTTGGTGTGCTGGGAGGGGGTTTGTATCGACCTAGGCTGGTTTTCTCTTTTCATAAATGTCCTATTTAAACTTCTATGAGAATAGTCATTGCAAAGTGAAGAAATCCATCAAATCGTGGTGTGGAGACTGGTGGTAGTCACACAATCATGGCCTGTGTCAGTCTCTTTTGGGGTTGATTCCAGTAGGTGGTGGTGGCAAGCTGATAAAATAGTCCTCTACTAATTTTTTCATGATCATTATAACTTCATTCTTGCTGCCATCTCATCAGCCTTGATTTTTGGAATGGTAGTATCGTACATGGTCGTGTCCTTTGGTACTGTGGTGTTTGCGGACAATGACATACGCTTCTTGTTGGAAGTAGATCAGACCTGGTGTGGCATGTTGTGATCTGGGTAGAAACAGTCCTTGCAATTCTCTTAGCACACTTCCATAATTGGCTGAAGTTCTCGATCTCGATATTCTCAATGCCGATTCTATAGGCTGGGTGCATCCCTAGGATACATTGTTCAAAAAATTCTTTCTTTGCCGCGTGCTCATCAAAGACTAAACGAGTGAGCTTTTGGAAGTGCATTACGTAGGCTAGAAGGTTTTCTCCTTTACGTTGGTCTATGTTGTGAAAGTCGACCATAGTTAGTCTTCATTCTAGGGTGAAACCATTTGGATAGGAACTTCTTGGTGAGTTCTCCCCAGGAATCTAGACTTTGGGTTGTCATGTTGACAAACCATGAGTAGGTTGGGCCAGTTGATGAAAATGTGTTTCAAAGTCATAGACTTTGTGAGATAGAATTTCAATGTTCTCTTGATCATTGGTCTCTTGAGGAATATGGTCTTCAAGTTCTGCATTACTGTTTTCAGGGTTATCGTGTTGCTCTTCGGGTATTGGTGAAAGGTTGATCTTATTTAGGCCATCTTCTATGATCAAAGGAGGAAACCAGAGATTCTAATGTAAGTATAGTGCTTAGGTAGTACGGGATGGACTCCTTGAAAGATGAAGATGGAATTAGGACTTCGGTGGACATTATAGGTTAAGGTTGTAGGTATATTTTGGCTTCTAAGGAATAGGAGGTTTGGGAAGTCTCAAGTGGTGAGAGAGAGTGTCCCCTAAGATGGTGTTTTGTCCCCCTTTAATAGAGAGGATCCCTAGGATATAAGGAAAAGGATCCAAAAGAAGATATTTCCTATTAGGAAAGGGGATCTTTGTCCTTATGGCGGCTATTAAGGGAGCACCATTGGGGTTTCACCGTATGTTTAGCGAGATCCTCTAAGGACAAAGTTTCTTTTCTCCTAAGGGTTCTCACATGGCACATGTTGTCTACATCCCTTTATGGGTTTCTTGTGGCCACATGTTAAGGGCAAGATCTTGGCCTAACTGGCATGTCGTGATGTCTGTTTGATCACCTTCTAGGTTTTCCTATGGCCACGTGTTAAGGAAAAGATAATGGCCTGACTGACGTGTCATGACATTTATTCGATCACCTTCGCAGCACCTCATCACAACCTGCTTTGACCAGATTAATTGTCAGTCACCTGTAGACGGGTGTCTCTAGTCTTGGGTTCTATTCACCATTCATGATGGAATTAGTTGCTATTTCATATTCACCACAAGTCTCAGGTGACCCTTGTTGCTCATTGCAGGTCCTAGGAGGTGTTTTATGCTAATCACAGGTCCCAAGAGATGTTTTATGCTCATCGCAGGTCCTAGGAGATGTTTTATGCACATCGCAGGTCTTTAATGGCCCTTTGTGCTCATTGCAAGTGTATAACCCTTGTGTCATTCTAATAAGGAGTCATTATGTTATTATAGAAGTGTCTTTGTTGTCCTAGCACCTCAAATGTCTCTTATTGCTTTGTCTAATTTAATCGGTCTATCTCTCCCAGTTTGGGGTTTCTCTATGTTTTTTCTATTTGAGGTCTTCATTGAGGTTTTGATGATGGAAAGCTACATGTATTTACTGTTAGAAGAGTTAGAATCCATCTTATGGATGGCCAAACCACACTAGATGGCTAGGAAAATTTAAAAAAATTTTCTAACCCTTATGGGAATTGATTTCCCATTGTTTTGAAAAACTGCACTTTTCATATCGATCTTGCATTGAACTGGACTAGATTTGAAACCAAATCAAAAAGGGAGATTATACTTGATATGGATACCATAAGTGCAAACCAAGTTCACATATAATATCAGTCCCAAAACCAACCTCCAACTAAAGATGGTGTAGTGTATGGGAGAAGTCAGTTCAACAACATTGATGTCAACAAAATTGCTATCCAACTTGCTTGGATCGAATATGATATGCGAGCCTAATGTTCTTTAATATAATTTTTTTGCAAAAACTAGAAGAAAAAATGATAAAAAAATTAGTTCTTGAAAGCCTAGGTCAAATTAGGGTTTCTTGGGAGACAAAAGAGAAGAAGAGAGAACAAGAGAGAGAAAGAGAGGTGTTATAGTCTTGTTCGCCCTCTTCTCCTTTTATCTCTTAATAGAGCACACTCCTAATCTAATTAGGAGATTATCCAGATCTAAATTGGACCTAGACTCTTTTAATAGATAAGCCATATACTCTTAAGAGGATAGGTGCTCTATACCTAATACCAAACCCAGATTCGACCCAAACCACATTAATCTTATTAATTATGGGCCTTTGGCCCATTTTCTTCAAAGGCTCATGACCCTAGGTGTTTTATGGCCACTTTGGGCCTAAAATTGTATGGCATGAGAACCCATAATGATCTCACACAAGTCCTTATGGGTTTGATCTTACCCCTGAAAGAGGTAAGGCCAAATTCATTACTCAGGGCAGAGAAACCCTAACTCAATCAACATCAGTTTAGTTTGGTCCCAACATTATACCTAAATGATCATTGGATTCAATGACCCTATGAAGATCCAAGGATAATCAACCATGTAATGGTCTCTTACACTTGGCCTCTCAACCCATAATGATAAAAACACTACCTGATACGAAAGGACCTCTCCCCTAGCTATAAGGTGCAGTGTCACACACTCTGCTCAAATGGATCCTAGGATTAAAACTTTTTGTAAACCCATTTTAATAAAATAGTAGTATATAACATATAAATACATTTTGCAAAGCCATATTTCAAGTACAGGTGAAATCCACTGTCAACAGTTTAAGTTTCCACCAAAGAGAGTGCAAACTTTGATATTCACTTTGTCCAACAAAAGGGGTTGATTCTATCACTATCGTCACCCACTTAGGTGAATTCTTGGACTGCTCCAACATATCTAGGTATTTAAACTTTGATGGATCTCATTGATTGGAACATCAAAGATAGTCCAGTCCAACACCTAGTGCAATACCTTAATCAAGTCTAGGATTATGTGTAACTTTCCAATTTTCCCATCTATCTCCAAGGTCCAGGGCATAACTGGAAAATTGGTCTCAGTTTAGTGCTTCTGATAAACACCCACTAGCTATACTTGGGGTCTAACCCTAGCAGTTGAGACAAACTGCTCCAAATCTTTGGCATCACACCAATGTCAACCTTGTCAAGATAAACTCCCCAAGTCTTTACAATGGCTAAGAACATTCTAAACTAACAAGAGTCTCTTAAGAGTCCAGTCTTTACAATGGCTGAGAACATTCTAAACCCTAGCTTAGAAACATACCAATATGATCATGAAACAATAATGCTTATCTACATAATTCTGATTGGAGCTAAGGGCATACGATGTCTAATAGGTCACACTTACACTTAGGTCCAATCAGGTATAATCCTCAGTCTCATACTATCCACGTGTTTTTTAAACACTTTCTGTGTTAGGGGCTTGGTTAGCGGGTCTGCCACATTCTCCACTATGCTACTTTTTGAATCTGGTTGTATCCTCTATTAACAATCTCCCATTGAATCAGTGTTGTCACACAATAGTGGAATGGGTGATGTAGTATAACTCTTAATTCCTAGACAAATTTCTTCATCCATATTGCTTATTTGGTAATCTCACTTAAGACATTGTGCTTGGCCTCGGTCGCGGACATTAGGTACATGTAATCATACTAAGAATAGTCATCAGTGAAAGTTATAATGTAAGAGTGTTGTTCTATGTCTTAACATTCATGGGACCACATACATCAGTATGTATAACGTCAAGTGTGCCTGTACTTCTTTCAATCTTACCTGTAAATGGCCTTTTTGCCATCTTTCCTTGAAGGCAATGTTCACAAGTTGGTAGATCTTCCACTGTGAGAAATTCTAAAGGATCATCCTTTACCAATCTTGTGATATGTTCTTTATTTATATGACCAAGTTGGTAATGGCACAACCATGTGAGATTAATCACTTCTTATGTTCTTTTCCTGGGGATGTGTTCCGACATTGTTTCGGTCACATTTGTTTCTAAAGAAGGGTGGAGAACATAAAGACCATTCTCAAGTTCTCCATGAGTAAAGAATTTGTTACTTAATTTAATTGTTGATATGGGGTGACCCAGCCCAGCCCATGAGGGTCAGAACGGGGAACAAGATCTGCTACAATAGAGATTACTTTGCTCCCTTCATACGAAGCCAACTGCGGAGTGCCCACATGTCCCCAAAGGGCTCTCTAATTGCCCTTGTACGACTCCCATCTCAGGCACTCATCTCCACCTACCTCCAAGCAGCTCAAGTATAAATAGGAGTGCCCCCCTCCAAGTAAAGGGGATCGAATACAATCTACATCTGGGCTTAGAACTGATCTCAAAAGTTATATTCTAACTCCCCTCTTTGTGCCCCGTACTAACTTGACCGTTGGACACTCTACCTTGGGTTCTCACCTGGGGCCTTTGACATGTTCTACCTTGTAGTACCTCGGCCACCTGCCTTCGGCTTATATAGTATTCAAAGCCCTCTCTATCTTAGTTTGTATACCTTAGCTTCGGCAACAAACTTCCCAAACCCTTGAAGCCTTCAGCCGACCCATCGGAGTCTAGGGCAAAATTACTTTGTTGTCCTCGACCATCTTGAGCATCAACAATTGAAGTTGTCTGCAAGAAACATTGCCGCTAGGACGTTTCCTAGAAGAACTTTAACAAACTAACAATTCTCTAAGCTCCAACCAACCAACATGGTACATAGAATGAGAAATACACAAAATCTTATCACTAACGAACAGTTCCAGGCCGTTCTCGATCGCCTGGGATACTTGACACAACGAGTCGAGCAAAGCTATCCCCAGGAAGGAGGCTACCCCATTGGGGAGTCCACATAGCCTGGCCGGCATGGGTCCAACAGCCAATCGATTCCTAGCCTTGGCCACGCGCAGCGGATCGAGCCCTACGAGTCTAGTAGTAGTCACCCAGCCAACCCGTTCTCCCGGACCACCAAACCTCCCGACTAAAGGAAGGACAACTCCAAATCCCCAACCGAAGGGAGGAAAAGCTGAAACGATTGGAGAATAGCCATCAGTCTTCCGAGCAACATCACTAACGTTGAAGGGAAAATCCGAGGGACAAAGGTGGATGTCGTGATCGCCCCATTGCCCATTCCAGGGCCGAGGGCCGGCGTCGAGCCTCTTCCCCTCACATTTCAGACCTCCAGGACGTCTTGAATGACTGTCGTGCTAAGTGCGAGGCACACGGTCTTAACTCTGAGCACTTCAGAGTCCACACCAAGCACCACCATGTTCATGAAGACAGGGATGGCGCATAGGCCATGCCCAACCCCATGTTCGTTGATCTCTGAGCTGAGCTCGATTTTGTCAAAGCCAAGCTCTGACAAGTTAAGGAAGGACGAACTAACACCTCAGCCAGGCAAAGCAACTGCCCAGGGAGAATGGATGCATTCTCCCCTAATATCGTCATTGAACCTCTGTCCCCAAACTTCAAGGCAACCTTCAGGGGAACCTCTGCCCCCAAACTTCAAGGCAACCTGCCTTGGAGATGTACGATGAAAATACAGACCCGGATGACCACTTGGAGAGCTTTAGGGCACTCATGATCCTGTACAGATGCTCCGATGCCTTGACATGCCGGACTTTCCAGGCAACCTTCAGGGGAGCCACTCGGCGGTGGTTCTCTAGCCTTCCTCCTTGATCCATCACCTCGTGGGAGTAGTTTTCCAATATGTTCCTTGCTTGCTTCATCAACAGTCGGCGCCCCCAGAAAAGCGTTGTCTCATTGATGACTGTCAACCAAAAGTAAGGAGAGAGCCTGTAGTCATACATCGATCACTTCAAGAAAGAAGAACTTGAAGTTTGTGACCTCAACTCCATAGTCTCCATGCATGATGCTATCAACAGGCTCCTCCTCGGCTTGGCCCTCAAGTGTTCCGTTGCCAAAGGCCAACCAAAGACGAAACTGGAATTCCTAGAAAGGGCCCAGAAATACATTGCCGTCGAAAAGGCTTTGGCTACGGATGCCCATGAGAGAGGCATAGGGCACCAGGATGGAGGCCCCAAGAAGAAGAGGAAGAACGGGGAATAGGGCCGCAACAACAACAACAACAACAGGAAGCCACCGACTTCATCCATAGCAGCAGCACCAGCAAGGAGCAAATTTCATTGACATCATAGTGGGAGGCACGGTCTTAGGTGGAGTCGTGTCCTCAGTTCACAAAGCCTACACTAGGCAGCTGAACATCCAGGGGCCGGTTCCCAAGAAGTAGAAGCAAGAATCCATCTCCTTCACGGATGAAGACTTGAAGGGGTAGTAGTCCCCCATGACGATGCATTGGTGGTCTTGGTCATCACTGCAAACTTCGTAGTGAAAAGGATCCTTGTTGATAGTGGCTTCTCAACCAACATCCTTTTCTACGAAGCTTTCAAAAAGATGAAGATAGCTCTGGAGCGCCTCCAATCGGTAGATGCCTTGCTAGTTGGCTTCTTCGGTAGCATCGTCAAACCAGAGGAGAAGATCTCCCTACCAGTCATAGTAGGGGTGGAGCCCCAACAGGTGACAAGGATGGCAGAGTTCCTAGTCATGAGGATTGGCTCACCCTAAAACGCCATCATGGGGAAACCAACCCTTCACGCACTTCGGGCAGCCATCTCATCCTACCACCTCGTCTTGAAGTTCCCCACTGAGCACGACGTCGGAGTTGTTCATGGGGACCAGCTTGCCACCCGTCAGTGCTATGTGACAGCACTGGAGGGAAAGAATAAAGAAGCTCTACCACTAGAAGGGCTCGACCTCAGGGAGAAGCCAACAAGTCAAGGCCAACCGGCTGAGGACCTCGTCTCGGTCCCTCTGGATGAGCACGAGCCCAAAAAAACAGTCCACATCGGGTTCAACCTTCCCCCCGATATCCTATCTAAGCTCTTAAGTTTCCTCAAGCTTAATGTTGACATCTTTGCTTGGTCCGCCGCTGACATGCCCGGAATTGACCCCTCGGTCATTACACACAGGCTGAGCATGGACTCGAGCTCTAGGCCAGTTCGGTAGAACAAGAGGAACTTTGCACCAGAACGTTGGAAGGCCATAGAGGAGGAAGTTGAAAAGATACTCAACGCCAGCTTCATCCGAGAGGTACACTACTTTGACTGGTTGTCAAATGTGGTTATGGTAAAGAAATCTAACGGGAAATGGTGGATCTGTATTGATTTCATAGACCTTAATCGAGCATGCCCCAAGGACAGTTTTCCTTTACCGAGGATAGACCACCTTGTTGGCGTAATTACAGGGTATGAGCTACTCAGCTTAATGGATGCCTTCTTCGGATATAATCAGATAAAGATAAACTTGGATCATGAAGACAAGACCTCATTCATCACCAAACATGGCATGTACTATTACCGTGTGATGCCCTTTGGCCTCAAGAACACAGGGTCCACCTACCAGCGCCCTTGTCAATAAAGTGTTCAAAGAATAGATGTGGAGGAACGTCGAAGCCTAGAAAGTGTTCAAAGATCACATGAAACTCAATCCTAGAAAGTGTGCCTTCGGAGTCACATCAGACAAGTTCTTAGGTTTCGTAGTCACTCAGAGGGGCATTGAAGCCAACCCTAAGAAAATATAGGCCATACTTGACATGGCACCCCCGCAGACGGTGAAGGAGATCCAAAAACTCACTGGTCGAATAGCAACCCTCAATTGCTTTATGTCAAAATTAGCTAACCACTGCCTACCATTCTTCCGTGCCATCAAGAAGCTGAAAGAGTTTCAATGGACAGAGGAGTGCCAACGTGCCATTGACGAGCTCAAAGCATATCTCACTTCACTTTCCCTCCTCACCCGGCTGACCGAAGGGGAAACCTTGTACATGTACCTCTCGACCGGGGATGAATATCAAAGAAAATGGCATGCAGAAGCCAGTATACTATGCCAACAAGGTCCTCTGCAACGCTGAGACCAGGTACCCCGAGATAGAAAAGTTGGCTTTTGCCCTCGTGATTTCGGAAAGGAAAATTTGGCCATATTTTCAGGCCCAAACTGTAGTGGTCTTGACCAACCAGCCCCTTAAAGTTGTCTTCACCAAACATGAGACCTCAGAACACCTGACGAAGTGGGTCATCGAGTTGTCTGAGTTTGACATCCACTACCAGTTGAGGCCCGCAATCAAAGCACAAGCCATAGCAGATTGCATAGTAGAATGCACCTTCAACTGAGCCCTTCACCAGCCTCCGAAAAATGCTGAGGGGGATAATGTAGATGACGAGGCTCAACCTCGATGGAAGCTCTTTGTCGACAGTTCCTCTATTGCCAAAGGAAGCGTAGCAGGCCTCATCCTTCTCACCCCAGATGATGTTGCCCTAGAGTACGTGCTAAGGTTCGACTTCCCAGCTTCAAATAATGAAGCCAAGTATGAGGCCTTCCTCGCTGGTTTGCAGCTTGCTAGGGACCTCGGCTCTTCACACGTTGAAGCCTTTAGTTGCTCTCAATTGGCGGTGAATCAAGTGAACAACGAGTATGAGGCCAGGGAACAAAGTATGTCCAAGTACCTCGCCAAAGTCCAAGATCTAGGCCACCACTTCCAATGCTTCTCCTTGCAATGGGTCCTACGAGCCAAGAATGTACGAGCTGACGCCCTTTCCAAGTTGTAAAGTACCTCAAGCGGATCCCCCGGCCGGACCGTGTACGTTGAGGAGCTACTTCAGCCCTCCATTGAAGAGGTCCAAGTACTCCCCATAGAGGCCAAACCTTCATGGATAGATCCCATCGTCAACTTCTTATCAACTGGACGGTTGCCCGAGGACAAAAATGAGGCAAAACGACTCAAACGACAGGCAGCCCACTATACCCTACTGGAGGGAAAGTTATACCAAAGATACTTCACCTTGCCTTACCTCCGATGCCTTCGCCCAGAGGAGGGAAACTACGTGTTACAAGAAATTCATGAAGGCATCTACAGTAATCACCTCGACGGGAGAGCCCTAGCCCAGAAAGCCCTAAGGCAAGGCTACTTCTAGCCTACCCTCCACAAGGATGCAACTAAATTGGTGCAAGAGTATGATCCATGCCAGAGGCATGCCAACTTATGTCACAGGTCGGCCACCACTCTCTTGGCCCTTAGTAGCCCATGGCCCTTTGTGAAATGGGGCATGGACCTCCTTGGCCCTTTTCCTTCAGCCACAGGGTGCAGGAAGTACCTTGTTGTTGTAGTGGACTATTTCACTAAGTGGGTGGAAGCCGAGCCCTTGGCCGCCATCACGGTGTGAGCCATCCAAAATTTCTTTTGGAAAAACATCACCTGCCGCTTCGACTTACCCTACATGCTGGTCACCGACAATGGGAAGCAATTTGATGATGCCAAGTTCCGGGAGTGGTGTGCTTCCCTCGGCATCAGGCAATAATACACCTCGGTAGGGTATCCTCAAACTAATGGCCTAGCCAAGGTCACCAATGGGACATATTGAATGGACTGAAGACCAGATTGGACCAAGCTAAAGGCCTATGGACTGAAGAACTAAACAGTGTACTCTGGGCTTACTGAACTACGCCTTAGACAGCCATGGGAGAAACTCCCTTCGACTTAACATATGACACAAAAGCAGTAATCCCATCAAAGATCGGCCAGCCGACATTTCGAGTCGAGGCGTACAATGAAGCCGAGAATGATGTCTTAGAGCAAACTTAGACCTGCTGGAAGAAGCATGAGAGCAAGCACAAATAAGGATAGCCGCTTAACAACAGCGAGTGGTCCGCTACTACAACTCCACGGTAAAAGAAAGACACTATCAAGAGGGAGACCTTGTCCTCAGAAAAGTCATGGTCCCTGAACCCGGAGTAGGGAAGTTGGGCCCCAATTGGGAAGGCCCCTACAAAATTAAGCAAGTTGTTGGCCCCAACACTTTTCACTTAGAACACCTGGATGAAAGACCTATACCTCAGACATGGAATTCGGAGAACCTCCAGATGTACTACAAATGATTGTAACATCTTTTCAAAATTGTGAAATGAATGGAGCAAAGTTCCTCTTCGGCTCAATACTCAACACGTGTACCTTCTAAGTTCTTATAACTCTTCGGCCTCGTGACTGGCAGTGATGCATGGCCTCCTCTGAGGGCTATACCCCCTCACTAGACTGACGCTAAGACTTAACGATTAAGTAGCAATCACTCTAGCTATACCCCCTCACTTAGCCTCCTGAACTTTCAACTTAGTGCAACCAACAGGAAGCCAGCCTCCCCGGAGCATTGCGCTCGACCTTTTCGAAACAAGTATGTGGTGCTATGAGAGCTAGGTGAGCCTCGGCTCTGCCTAGGCCCCATGGAGCCAGACGAGCCTTAGCTCTGTCTTGGCCACCCCCTAATAGGGTAGGCCATTTCGGCCTCACCAAAGCTAATGCGCAAGGATATGGGAGGCAGGCGAGCCTTGGCTTGGCCTAGGCCCCGTGGAGCCAGACGGGCCTCTACTTTGTCTCGGCCATCCCTTAATGTGGCAGGCATTTTTGGCCTTGCCGAGTTCAACACCTAGAAGAATGGGAGGCAGGCGAGCCTAAACTCAACCTCAGCCCCTACTCTCATGTCGACATGTCATCTTGCTATTTACCTAAGTATAGGTAAAGGGGGAGAGAGCTAGATGAGCCCTACGCTCTGCTTCGGCCTCCCTCCATCATAGGCTTCTTCGGCCTTGCCCAAGTGGACACTTAAAAGGGCATTAGGCTAGGCAAGCCCCGAACTAACCACAGAAACTTCGCCTTGGCCACCCCTTCACAACGCTTCTGAAGCACAAACTAAACCGAAGAGAACTACGCTTGTCTCATGGTGTGTCTTTTCTTTTGGAGGGGCAAGGACCCTTCGCCAGCAAAATCATGTGTGAAAAATGCAAGGAAAAACAACACGGCAAAGCATAAATGCAACATTTGAAGCAAAAAAATAAAAAAAAGGTCACTGATTTTCATTATGCACAAAAATTCATTTGGCTTTACAAATTCGTTCCATGGCACTTCAAGCCGAATACATGTACATTGTTAATGAGCATACAATTTATCTATAATTTATGAGGTCTTTTCATGGATTATTATGCCGGTTTTATTTAATTTTGCCCTAAGTTAGCTTAATGCTAAGAAAAGATTTCAAGGGTAATTAATCCAAGAAAAAGAAGGCAAAAGGTAAGAAAAGAAGGTCCAAAAAGACCAATTTCATCCCAACCCGGTTGTAGAAGCAAAAGAGAGCACTTCGGCCCAAGAAAAACAAGTCGATTCCTTGAAAAAACCCAAGAAAAGAAAGCTTAGCAAAGAGTAAAATTCGGCCCAGCAGAGAAGGCCCATTCTCAGCCCAAAAGAGTAGCCTACAGTGTAGGTATCATGTGCTAAGAGGGAGCCTAAGTGCAGCCTAAATAGTAGCCCAAAGAACTAGGGGCGGCAACCCTTAGAAAGCTTTTAAGAGAGAACTCTAGAAAGTCCAAGAAGGGGGTGTAATACATCCCATTCTAGAGGCTTCAAGAAGGGGCAAGAGCCCCCTTGAAAATCTATATAAGGAGGCCTCTAGAAGGGGGAAAGGTGTTCAATTGCTTGAGAGAAATGCTCTCTCGCTCTTAGAGGTTTGAATTCCTTAAAGAGAAGAGAAGAAAAGAAGAGCTAGGCGCAAGGAAGAGAAGAAGAAGGGCTGAAGGTGAGTTCGAAATTGGGGGTTTTTTATTTAGAGATCTATTGTAATAATTCCATTATAGTTTCATTTTCCTTTGATTCGAATTCAGCTTCCTTGTTGTAATTTTTTTCTTTCTCCCCCTTCCATTCTTTCTTGATGTAATTAAGTTTGTAAAATTTTAGATCAACAATCAATTTCTTTTTTATTCATTCGAATGTGTGTGAATTGTTCTTGAAGTTTCTTGAATAGGGGTTAATTGTAGATCAATTCAGTCAATTAAACTTTCAAAACTCATATCTGAATTCTCAGATCTGAGATTGCAAGATCTGAATTGCTTAAAAGAGTGTTTGAGAAAGACTCTAGGAATTCGTATCTACTATTCAAGAACTGAATTGGATGCAAGGTTAGAGATAACTTGCACAATTCAGATTTGAATTGATGCCTTAGATGTGTTTGAAGAAATGCATGCATGAATGATTAGATTCTTGCTAGAGATAGAAGAACCGTCACTCATGCATAGGATGAACAGGCGCTTGAGAGAGGCTGTTCATGACCTTGGGGTATACCAAACCAAAGCTCAATTACAATCTATTCGAATGATTCAATTTGATTGATTGCTGAATTCTAAGATTAACATTAACTGCTTACTCTTCTAACCTGAATTGAAGGCAATTGGGCCAATAATTTAGATAGATTTTAGTTTATGATTTTTAGCTTTTGAATAAAGTTTTGATTTATTGTTGATCAGATAAGAAGTGCCCAATTTAGTATCGGTAATTGTTTCCTAAATCCTCGTGGGAACGATACTTTATTCACTACTTTACTACTTGAACGGATAGTGCACTTGCTAGTGTCACAATGAGCCACACCAATTGTCAAAAGAAGAAAAAGAAAGAAGAAGAAAACAGAAAAAACCCAGCTTAGGCCTTGCCTCTTGTAGAAGGGGGAAGAACATAATTGACAGCCTCCTCGGGAGAATTAGGGATCACCTTCAAAGATTCGGCATCGAAGTCAGGTAGAGCCACCATGAGCGCCTTCTTAGTATCCTCAATCCCGTCCAGGTAAGCCCCGGAGGCAAGACCAGCTAGCTCCTCGGCCCTCTTCTCAGCCTGAGTGGCCTTATGTTCAGCCTTTGTGGCACGCTTCGTTGCTCTCTCGGCCCTCTTCTCCACCTTGGCCACCCTCTTCTTCACCTCAACCGCATCTCCCTCGGCCTGGGTGAGGCGTCGCTCTGCGTCAGAGAGAAGGCTTGCAATGCAGGCCCTCTCCGTCTGCTCCTTGGAGCGGCTCTCCTGTGCCTCCTTCAGCTATGCCTGAGCCTCCATATGGAACTTCTATTCGTCGATGAGGCTCTACCGGAATTTTTGGTACTTCTCCTTGGCAGCGGCGGTAGTTTGCTGGAGCTTCCCCTTCTCCTCCTCCAGCTTGTTCATCTAGGCCAAGGTTAGCTTAAGCCAGTCCCCGAGACCAATGTAGTGAAGGAAAACCTACAACAAAGAAATAGTCAGTACTCCACAGAAAAACAAGAAGGCACGGAGAAGAAGGAAGAAGCGTTACCTCGACCAGGGTTCCTAGGCCCTGAGTGTACAACCTCTCAAGCATGCTCCCCAGCATCTAAAAGTGGTCCCTCAGGAGGAGGGCCCCGCTCACTAGGGCTTGACCAACCCCCTCATCTCAGATGGAGTCCCACTCGCGGACGTTCCACTAGGGATGGAAGATTTGGTTAGACTGCTCAGTGAGCTCCTCCAAGGGTGTGGGGGTAGAAAACGGCTCCATTCACTCTCTGTGGGACCCCCTCGAGGTATGCCCCATCAAGTCCCCGGAACGGACCACCTTCTATGGGGGCTGCTCCCCCACGGCTTCCTTGGGTGGCCTCTTCTGCCCCGCCTCTATCTCCTGGGCGGGCTTTTGCGATCCTGTGGTCGGCTTCGACGGCATGGGCTGCTCCCACCTCAGCGGCACCTCCTCGGTGGGCTTTTTCCCCTTTGCAGGGACTTGTGAATTTGCTCCCTTCATGGGAGCCGCTGGATTAGTCCCTTTACCAGGGACCTGACGAATCGAACTTGTGGCAATGCATGACAAGCACGTACCAAACATTGAAGAGACCCAGGGAGGACCATGGTATGGGGAAGCATACACTATAGAGGGAACCAGTCCCCAATAGGTAAAAAAGAAGAAGAAGAAGAGGAAGGTCTAACATGTTGCAGCCAGCTCCATTTTCCTATAGCAAACAAGAAGTGTTGTTCATCGTGGAAAGGTTGCTTGCGGATGGCAAAATTCAGCGACCACTAGTTGGCCGTTCAGCTATGGAGGAGGAGAAGCGGAGT
Organism: Nelumbo lutea; assembly: GCF_056320005.1. Lineage (NCBI taxonomy): Eukaryota > Viridiplantae > Streptophyta > Magnoliopsida > Proteales > Nelumbonaceae > Nelumbo > Nelumbo lutea. The sequence continues at coordinate 60,835,789 of NC_142688.1, forward strand.
ACCTACTTGTGCGAGTCTCGCGCAACATTATGGACTGCTATAGGCTCTAGAAGTACTTCAAGGCAGCTGAAGGAACCCCTCCTAGATGCTCCTTGGGGGAGTAGATGAGCATAAATGTGATTAGTGGCGCCGTATTCAACATGAAAGGTCATAAGAATCCTGGGGACAAGAGTTCCTTCACGGTCACCAAGGCACACCTGTAGGAAACACTATCCACTACCATGGAAAGGTCAGGTCACTCATGATTTCAATCAAAACAACTCATTACTTGCATTTACTTTACAAACCTACATCGTAAGTGAAAATTAACTAAACAAAGAAAGACAATCAAGTCGAACCTCAACATCAGGAACGATAGATGCGGGAGTGATATTACTACCACCAGCCAAGTTGCAAATACTATCCCCACGGTCATCTAAGCCTACATCCATGGCAGGAACAACATCGTCATCGACCATAACATCATCATCAATGCGTTCCACTTCAACTTCTCCTTTATCACCGAGTGCCTCAGCACTAGTCCTCTCCTCTATCACTGTTGGTGCCATAGTAAACACTATTCCCACAGCCATCTAAGCCTACATTCATGGCAGGAACAACATCACCATTGACCATAACATCATCGTCATCATCAATGTGTTCAACTTCAATACCTCCTTTATCATTGAGTGCCTCACCACTAGTCCTCTCCTTTTATCACTGTAGGTGCCTTAGTAACCTCATCTTCAACTTGAACTTCCTTCACAAACTTAGGAATGGCACCTTTTTCCCGAGTCATGGCTGTGGACCCCACGAGTGATGTCGACTTTAGAGTAGACAAAACAGATGATAATGGAAGAACATCCTTGTTGTCAACATCGATTCAGAAGTTTTATCTCTTCCCCCTTTGAGGAATTCGAGTTAGAACCTTTAACCTGATTTTGAGCCATGATTTCCTCCCATATTAAAACTTGTTGAAACCAAAAGTCATGGCACTCGGAAGAAATACGAGAGGTACGAGCTAAAGACACCATCCAGAAACCTTCAAGCTCTCTGGAAAACACTTGACCTCTTCTAAAGAAGTAACAAAGGGCCATGAAAAAATTTCCCTTTTCCACAAAGCTGCTTGATCAAACCTCAACTGAGCTAGCCATCACACGATTAGGGCGATAGAAAGATGACCTAACCTTCCCATTTATTCACTGGCGCCTCCTCCGGCGATCTTCTCAGATGTCGTCTTCTTCTTCTTTTCAGTTTACTCAGTCTAGGTGGATTGCTATTGTTTAAAGATCTGCTCGATCTTTCGGAGCGGTTCCAGACGTCTTATTCTTCTTCTCAGATGTCGTCCTCTTCTTCTACTCGATTTTTGGGTTCTAAAAGCAGTAACCTTCTTCGGTAGTATGTAACCATTCATGTTTCATTTCTGGACAAAAAGAGAAACGCAGGTCTGCTCCGAGTGATGGAAAGAACTTAGGGGTTTGTATAATTCAGTCCACCCCTAGGGTGGAGCTAGGATTTGTAGGGGTGGACTGAATCCTGCCCGCGGATTGATGCTGAATTCATGGGCAGGGTGCGGTTTAGGGGGGGGGGTACTAGTAGACTAAGAGAGGCTGCAAATCAGAATTTTGAGGTAGAGTGCAGTGTAAAAATCCCAAGAACATAACAACATCTGAAAGTATCTTTTCTGGGTTAAGTTCTGGGAGCAAGAATGTATAATGTAACTTTCCTTATTTCTAGAGCAAAATCAGTCAAGTCCCTTTCCACGATTTCATTCTATGCTAAAATGCACTGGCCAGAAGGCTAATTGGGTACGCTTTGTTTTGTTGCAGAAAGAAGTTGGGGTGGTTAGAGGGAAGGAGGAGGAGATGGAGAGAAGCGGGTCTGGGAGTGGGCATGTAGAAGGTGTCTGGTAGTGGTCTCAACAACCAATCGCAATCGACAAAATTGAGAAAACTATAAAATTTTTTCTTCTCCTCCCAACTCATCTCATCTCATCCTTTCTCGATAACCAAACAGACCAGTGCCACAACACTCAAAACCTCTAGGGAACGATTACTAGAATAACCAAGCATCATATCGGCAAGTTTCCAAAGAATAGGCTGACACTCAAAGGTTTTAAGATTAATTTCAGAATAAACAGGACCACGACCTCAAAATTCTAGAAAACTACCAACATCATCAGTAGGAACAAAATCTAATGGCAACACAACTTTAGACGATCCAGACAGAACAATATCTTAATTTGTGAACAGGGTTCATGATCAGCAATAGTTAATGTATGAAGCTAGCATAGAAAGATCACCATAAATAAAATCAGGGTTAAGACTAGTGATTTGCTCGGCCAAGGTATCAATGCAACAGACAATAGGAATAGTCTGACGAGATGGACCCATAGCTACAGAACAAGAAAGTCAAATAATTCAAAATCACTAAAAACAAGAAGCAAACTAAAAGAAACCGGTGCTGTACACAAGTTGCCAAGAATGGATAGGGAGAATGACGGTTCAGCCCAGGGTCAGAATTTTTAGGCCCAGAAGTAGGTATTAGCTTAGAATTGATGCCAATTTCTGGCGTGAGTTTTTGACATTTTGAATATTTATATTTTGCAGTAAAAATCAGAAATCTGTATTAGACCAAACCGTTATGATTACAATCCTAAAACCCCACCAAGACAGTGCAGTGACAAGAAGTTGAAAAGATTCTTCACATGCCATACCTTAAAATTCAAATTTTGAACTGGATAAGCTCTATTAACCTAAAGACTCTTTACATGCCATAACACTTTTTACCATGGCCACCTTCATCTCTATATACTCTAACTCTTGCAACATGACCGAGTATGTTGAACTGAATCTGTAGAGGCGTAAACTTAGTGAAATAAGAGTAGATCTTCAAACCATTGATATTTATCAATTAAAAGAACAGATGTTAAAAAGCGTATCCACAGACCGTATTCATAAAAGGTAAAACCTGGAAACAAGCGATTGCAATGACAATTATAAATGTCGAAGTGTGTCCCCTTAGAACCATTTATAGAGATAAAGTGAATGTGCAAAATTTCTATGAATTGTAGCCTGACACATGTCACCATTTGTACAAAACGAGCAAAATTTCTAGAACTCTTGATGAAGTACATGCAAAACCAGCTCTCCCTGTTGTCTTTAAATAGGGGGTCTCAAACCACAAAGACGACAGAACCATTTATAGAGAAACATATTAGAGATCAGAATCTTCTCCAAGCTCAGATCTCACTTTCACCCTAAAAGCCTTTTTCTAAGCTTTCTTGTTATTTCCTTTCTTCTGCATCCTATTCACGTTTCTAGAACCAAGACCATCATCACAGTACTAACCTTGTACTCATACCATATATAAATAATTCAGAGCAGAGCAGAGAAATCATAAATAACAACTCATCAATTGGATAATAGAATTTATCAAGTTTTTTAGACCATGCCCATTGTAAGATATTCTCATCGCAATATAAATATAAGTAGTTAAGTTCAAATGAAAAACTATTCAAAATGTGGCATTCTTTTCTTGTTCCTTATCATCCAAATACATATGTATATAGTAAGTATAAAATTAGACGATGAGAAGAGAGAAATAGATACATATTACAACAGTTGGAAAATAGTAAAAACAAACTCATAATCATGCCTACTATAGAGAAATCTGCTAAATTTGGCAAGCATCTTGTGCTTTCTTTTGTTTTTTTTCTTTTTATAAGAGTACTCATTTGTGCCCTTAATCTTTTGGGCACTTTCATTTTTCTCAAATAAAATATATATGCAATTTAAACCACAAGCTAAGAGAAATATGCAATTAATATAACAGTTGGGAAATATATACATTTATAAACAATTCCAACTGAATATGTGTGAACCAAGTATAGCCTCTAGCAACTTGAGGCATCTTTAAGGCCTCATTTGGTTCGTGGGAATAGGGGTCTGGAATCGGAATTAGAATGGGCTATTCTGATTCCAACTGTTTGGTTGAATGGAATCGGAATCCCATTTCCAATCTTTCTGGAATGGCGTTCCCCCATTTGAAGGAATGGCCATTTCCTGCCCCTCCTTTAGGAATGAAATCCCATTTCTGCTGATTTTAATTCTCATTCCCATTCTTATCTGAACCAAACAAATTATGGGAATGGACTATTCTGATTTCGATATCAAAGGATTTTTATTCTGATTCCGACTGCAAAGCAAACGAACCCTAATAACTTTGCTGGCTATTAACAGGGGGAAGTAGTACATTATGATTGATCAAGGGTATTTGAAACTTTATATTCACCATTTGAAGGAGGATAGACATTGGTAATCAATACAATGAGAACTACTTAGGTTTATTGGATTACCCGATGAACGGTTGGATAACTATTTCACCTTTTATTAGTTGAAGTCAAGCCCTAATATGTGAGAAAAGGTTCTATTGGCAGGCGTGCATATCCCTTCATTTCCATGCCTTATGTTTGCTTGAGGATCATTGTTAATTTCCAATCCATAGTCACTCTAGGTGAGATATATTTTTTCACCTGTGAGAAAATTTATCTCCCTTTTCCTCCATTCATTATCTTTGGTTGAACAGACACGATTAAGCAACGGTTTTGGAATTTGTGGTGCAATCCTGTGGGCTTTGACAAACCATTCAAAAAATGCATGTGCATCCTTGGTCCCACTTAGATTTGACTCATATCCAAAATTTCTTCCCTTTAACTTTGGATTTCTAGATATTCATATTCTATAGGGTCCCTTCCCACAAGGACATATCTTGACATCCTTCATGTAGCAAAAAAATCTACATTCATTATGTATATACTTAACCAATCTTTAGAGTTCATGTCGATTGGTAACTCCCTCTTAACTACTACTTGTTAATGTTCTAAGTCATTTTCATTAATTAATTCCCATTCTTATACTATTTATTTAGAGTTCATGTCAATCAACTTTTATCTTTGAAGAGCCGGCTGCTTTGATTTCTTAGTCAACTTTAGTCTCAGAATTGTAGTCTACTAACAATTCATACTGGTTGACCACTTAAGAATTTTAATAGACAGATTTTGGGTTGTTATGATGGCAAATATGTGTTTAGATTCTTGGTTCTTGTGATTATGACTGACAAGACCAGCTGAGTTGAACAACTTCGGTCTCTGCAAGTAACAACAATAAGCAGTATGACCCAGTTTGCAGTAATAGGAACATGCAGGCCTTGTTTGATTTGAGGTTGAAGCTTTCATAAATTTAGTTTTGTGGAACTTGTTATGTGGATGATGAAAGTAGCCAATGCCTCTCCTATCATGTTTCTGTTTCTGTCATCCACCAGAATAATTAAGTTTTTTGAAGAATTTGAAAGACTTTTCACCCTACTTAATTTGGATGATCCGTAAACCTTAAAGTCTTGTTAACTATTTTAATTATCTGATTAGGGGAATGCCTTAAGGTCTTTCTAGTTTTTATTGTTTCTCTTCCTGGACCTGTATTTGATCTAATTAAAACATTGGAAGACAAATCTAACTTTCTAAGGAGTACATCTTTTTCAACACTTAATGGTTGATTCTCCTTAGAAATTTTTTGAAATGATGGTTTTAAACTTCACTCTCACTTCTTAACTCATCAACTTCAGCCGACTTGGTTGAGAATGATAAACTAAGAGTACCATTTTCTCACTTTAACTCATTAGACTTAATTTCTAACCTAAGCTCCTTGTTTTTAATAATAATTCTTTTATTTATCTCTAAAAGTTATTGAAAAGAATCTAGAGTGGGGGCAGGGGGTAAATACACCCACCTTCCCGCAGATATTGTTTCATCATAGTGGCCACAGACTATTTCACCAAATGGGCAAACTCATACCACTAAGAAGAATTTGTGCAGAAAAGATCGAAAATTTCCTTAGGCAGCACATAGTCCACCGGTTCAGGGTCCCAATAAGGATTTTGACAGATAATGGGTTGTCCATAAAGAATCAGAAAGTTTGGGGCCTGTTGGGATAGTACAGAGCAAGATTAGGAACATCTACAACCTATTACCCACAAGGGAATGGGCAAGCAGAGGCAACCAACAAAACCTTGTTAAAAATGTTGGGTAAGATGGTAGCAGAAAACCAAAAAGACTGGTCAGAAAAGTTGTCTGAAACACTCTGGGCTTATCCACAATAGTTAGGAAGAGCACTGATAATTTTGTGAATTTTTTACAACCTGAATATAGATCTTGTTCAACATCACCTATCAATTTGTAATATTCTTTAGCTATTGTATTAGACCTCACCCTTGCATAAGCATTTGGTCCCTCAATTTCTTCACTCGCATGTTCATCCGCTTGGGCTGATATTCCAAATGCATTCCACAATATTCCTTGCAAATCAATATCCACATTTGGTGCATTATTGCCAATAAGATTTTTCTTCTTCTCCCCATGATCAGTCCAATTAGTATAACTTGGCATCATCCCATTCCATGATAAATGGCCCAAGACTTCATCTCTGTCTTATAATTTAAAGTTAATACATTTTTATTTGTGGACACAAGATCCTACCACTACAAGATCCATGAGCAAAAGCAAATTCTATAAATTTATGCACTCCCTCGATATATATTGGATAATCTCTACAAAATGCAATAAAACCCAGAGAACATATTACAATACCAAATACTAAACAATGAAACCTATACCAAGAAGAGAGGCTATGTACTACTAGGAGTACCTTGGAAGATTAATCCAACTTCTATCCATTTTATATGATCGATTGCTCCAAAGATGACCAATGCAATGGAAACTTCCTAATTTAACCGGTAATGGTTATTATAAAATCAAGCAGAAAAGAACAACTTTGTTAATATATATATATATGTTATATAACAACCTAGTTTAACCTTGTTAGATAACCACCTATGAAGGCCCACTAGCCCCATTGAAGATTGAACAATAAAAAAGACCTTAACTAAATAGGCCTTATTAAGTGTACTATTTTATTGGTTAGGTAATATATGTCACTACTATGCTTTGAAAAATCTATGTTTCAATGGTATGTCATCTCTTATTGATTGTTAATAATGTCAACTAATCTCTTAACTAAAGGGGATTTATTTCATCAATGTACTAGACATTGAATTGGCTAGATAATGTCTCATACTGCACATTGACAAATCTATGTTTGATTGGATTTTCAACTTTTGTTGACAATCAATGTAACATTGCATAATTGACAATCAATATATAAGCAAACAGATTTGAGATATCAAAAGTTAATTCAAATACTTTGATGGATTTTGCATCATCGACTGAACATCCTACTCAAAGAAGATGTAGTATGGGTTGGTTTTTTGGGGTAAGGCCAATATCTGTCCAAAACGCCCTTCCCTCCTAGAAAGTTTTTGAAAGCCAATTATTTTTCAATTTATAAAGCCAATATTTTGTTAAAGTTAAGTGCATCTCAAGAGTCTAATTAGGAGGAAAATAAAGGGCATCATGAGATCATTGAACCATCAAATCCTTCATTATTTATTGTGGAGTATTGTTTTTCTTCTTCCCCACTCATTGCCCACATGAGGGATGAACTTAAAGTTAGATACTGGTCCTAACTGCTTCTCAGGTTTGATAGCCTATTTGACATAAAAGGTGATCAGTGAACTGTTAATTTAGGCCATTGTTTCTACTCTTCCATTATTAACACCTGGAAGTTGACAACTGGCTTTGGATCCTACAGACTGGGTATTATTTCTCACTTTGCTAATTGAAGAATTCTGCCATTACAATGATTTAAGACCAAGAGCTCTCACGGAGGAGAGAGTGAGACAGTTTTCCACATCTAACTGGGGCAGAGGCTTAATTGGTGAGTTTAATTCCATCAACTTATGCCACGTGGCAAAAACCCTTGATACTAAAATTTTGACACTTCGGCAAGTGGGATATAAAACAGGGAGAGCCCTGTGGATAGAACAAGCTATCGAATGTAGACGACCAAAATTTTCCCCCTAAGAACCATGGACATTGCTAGTTGGACCAATCTCAGGCTCTCAACATACTTCTGAGAAGGCACTAAGGCAGACTTGGAAAATGAAGTGTCCAGTGCAAATTAAAGTCTCTAAGATCATATGGTCATCCTCTAGTAAAGGGTGTCTATTAACATGAGAGACAAATACACAGTCTTCACTACTTTGATTTCTCAAGCCCACCAATCAGTTGGAATTTCAACTAGTTAATGACTGGTTGTGGGATGGGACGAGTGAAGTCTTGTTTGTGAGTCAAGGGATTTCAAACTTCCACTTTATTTTTCTGCTAAAACATCAAATCTGTGCATGCCATGGGCCCATTGTTGGTCACTCATTATGCGCATAAACTGTAGCAGTGTTCTTGCTTAACACAGTTCCAAGTGTCATAAACCTTGAAACTGCACAATATTTCATCTTGATAATGCAGTCAATGCAAGCCAAGGTCATCTTTTCTGGACCAGAATCGGATACTCAATGGTAGTTATAACCCATTTTGCACACTTAATTTATTGGGAGATAGTTTGAGCTGGACAAATTCCAATACAAAAACAGGAACTAGAATACTAGTCACCACTGTAATACCCATCCTGTTATATCTGATGGTTGCTACCTGTAATAGCAAAACAATGGCAAATTTGATGTAAATTCTTGACATTCTCCTTCCTCTTCCAAGTAGCATTGTTACAATGAATGAGGGTGTTGAAAATTGTATGAGTTGCCATTTTCTCAACCCCCATGTTTCTAAAATATTTAGAAAATTGGGACCCACTTTCAAGGATCCTTCCAAATTGACAGTTCTCTCCTACTTAGTTGGGAAAGAAAGCTGCCTGTAATAAGTTTGATCTGATATGATGATTAAGTACTACAATAAGAGCATATTAACAATTTCTATTGAAGGGTCCAGTACATCATAACTTCATAAGAATCTAGTTAGAAATTAAGAGTATCATGAGATAGTTGAATCATAAATCTTTCGACAATATTGTGGAGTATTATTTTGTTTTCCCTATAATCCCCCAGGTGAAAAAAAGAAAAGAGGGGAGTTATAAGGCAGGAAAACCCAATATCTAAAACTATAAGGCCACGTTCGCTTTTCAGTAAGTTATTTATCCGGGTAAATGCAGTTACCTGGGTAAGTTTTTCCTGAGAAATACTTACTTTGATAAGTGCATTTACCCATATTCTTTTATTTCTCATGTAGATAAGGTAATGACTATTTTAGCCATAAAAATCTATTACTAAAAGGGGCATTTTTGTCCCATTCAAGTGTTGGCAACTTTCCCCCTAGGTGGGAAAGTTATTTACCCACCTAAGAGCCCAGGAAAATACTTTCCCTATTCCCCACATAAATCTGAAAAAAGAGGGCACTTTTCTATTGTGATTTGTGAGAAATGTACTTGTGTTTGTCCATGACACCTGAGGGAATGAGAAGTGAAGTGTAGAAAAGGGGGTGAGCTTGTGCATTGAATTTGAACTCTAAAGTTGGGTCATTCTTTGGCTCTAATTATGGGCTACACGTAGGACCTTTATTTGGGCCTCCAATAAGATTGTTGGGCTTATATGGCTCCATGTTAAGGCAGTTTGTGTTTCTTAGCACCCATTGAGAAGGGCTATCACTCTTCTCTTTTTCAATTTTCACAAGGTTCAAGACACAAAGCTTAGTGAAAACAAGGAAAGCAGCATGGGGCAGTCATTCAACCACTTGAATGGCTCTCATCTCAAGCTTTTTTTAGCTCTAACCCAAATCTTCATGTTTTTCATCTTTACAAAACTCCATTCAAGACAAAATATGTCCTTTCCTCTCTTCTTTCATTAAATTGCATTCCTGTTATGCCACTGTCATCTTCAAAATCTAATAAATACTCAACCAAAGCCAGCCTAAGTTACATCCCTATATGGATAAAGGGGAACTAGGGGGGAAGACCTATTGCAGAGTTACCCAGAACACCTCCAATATACAAGGGGGATGCTTGGAACCGTGGCCATTTTTCAAAAAAATGGTGCCACATCGGATCTACATAGGCGTGTCAACAAACGCCCATGTATCTCATTGTCTGGTTCAGCTGATTATTAAAAAATCGGGTATATCTTGAAAATTTGACATTTCATGCATCGGTAAACCGTTTCTCTCAACGATTGACTGATGTGTATCCTACGTGGTGTTTACCTGTCAGCACATACATGAAAAACAATGATAAAAATCACCTTACCAATGGGCTTAGAAACATGGGCATTTTTCTTGAAAATTGGTCCCAAAAAGCACCCATACTTCCAAACACCATGAAGAGTAAAGCAACAGCAAATGCTAATTAATTTATCTACATCCTTCACTATCAGAAGCTGAAACCACAAATACCCACTATTTTCAACATCATCCATCTTTGCAAGAACTAAATAAGGGGAAGATAAGAAGATCCATCGCTCGCTCCGTTATCTAGAACACCTACAACATATAGGAGTAAAGCAACGGCAAGACAAAGTTAATTTACCTACATCCTCACTATGGCAAGTTGAAATGATCACCCTATCTAGGACTATTAAAGATGGTGTTTGGAAGCGTGGGTGTTCTTTGGGATCGATTTTCAAAAAAAAATGCTCATGCTTGCTAAACCCGTTTTTCACAAAAAAAACACCTTCATATGTTCGGTAGTGTTTCTGCCATGTAAGCAGTGAGCAAGACTAATGCTGTTTGGTAAGGTGATTTTTCATGTATGTGCACAGACATGTAAGCGCTATATCATTCAACCATTGGGGGCAACAATTTACCAATGCATGCAATGGTTGGGATGCAATTTACGATTCATGCCCGTTTTTCAGCATTTTTTCAAAAAACGCTTGAACCAAACAGTCATGTAGGTGTTGTTTTTGGAATCGCCTACGTGGCACCCTTTTTCAAAAAAACGCCCAGGCTTCCGAACATCCCCTAAGATAATTGCAACGACCCAATATTTGCTTATAAGTATAGGATTTAGTTGGGCTTTTTTATGTTTTTGATTTTTTATCAGCATTATTAACCCCAAAACCTTATTATGTTAAAGAAAAGTGTTAGGTGGAAGCCATCAACAGAATTCTTAATATTGTAAGCATGGACGAGTGACTGGAATCTCCTCCTGCTATGATGTTTTTGTAATTTAGATTCTTCCCCAACTTTAGACCATGCAAGGCTACCATACCACATTATTACGACTATACCATCCTAATTAACATCTAAATGCCCCTCCAGATTATTGGAATAGTATGTGTAGGTAATTTCTTTCCAGATGTTATTCCCATCAAATGGATGGTGCGGGTCTGTTTAAGCTCTCTATGACTGCAAATTTGTTATAGTAAAACCTTATTACATCAAATCTGAGAAAAGAAGAAAAAGAGGACACCAATAAAGCAGAACCCTTCTTCGATAATGCTCCTGAATCCGTCCTTTCCTTTATTCTTCTCGATTTAATCTATATATCCCTTGTTCTTCTGCGTACCAGAATTAATGTAGAGACATAGATTGGCGAATAGTTTTCGCACCTAAGATGAGGAAAGGATGAAGAGGGTTTTAGAATTTATGGGGAAAGACAAATGGGGTTTAAACATTACACAGGTCGACGAACTTGCCTTTCTCGACTTTTCGAAATTACTCCTCGACTTCTCTATTGAATTACGCAGTTCTCAATGCATTGCATAACAGGTATCCTCTGTTGAATATATAGCTGAGCTCGATTGAATCTCTCGATTTTGGTTTTTGAAGAAGAAACTTTCCATTGTTGCATGGGAAACAAAGTAGAAAAGAGGAGTCCGATCTTGTGTTGAAGGAGTTCAAATCAGTCCCCCACAATGTATCACAGTACATCTTGGCCATGTATTGCGAACATCTCTCAATGATAATATTAGAAATGATGATATCATTTTCTAAAGATGTTCCTAATATATGACAGAGATGTGCTGTGGAACGTTGTGGGGGCTGATTTGATCTCGTGTCTAAAACAAATAGAAAAGTGACTCCCACTCACGAGTGCGGATTTCTTACATGTTACCATTCACGAGAAATCTCAATGCATGCAAATAGTGTTTTGTGGGTAGGCAATAGAGTTCTTGTGAAAAGTTTTTCAGACCACCCCGGATGTTCCCATTTATCGCACATCCATGTTTTGGAAACGGAGGGAAGTTTTTCTTCAGGTCGGTTTAAGAGCAATTTATGACCGGTTCAATATGAATATAGCCGGCCGCCTAATTCACTGAACCGCCACCCCCTTTTATATTATTCCTTGGTTTAAACTCATAGATGCCAATCATTTTAAAACCGCCACCATGATGATCATGTTAGACTTGCTGTTCTTTTGGCATGGGGCTGCAGATTGTTGAATATATAGGGGTGAGCAAAAAAAACCGAAAAATCAAATCGATCAAAATCGAATCGAAAAATCGATTAATTATTTAAAAAATCGGCCGATATATGTACAGTAATATATATATATTAATATATATATATTAATATTATATATTATTTTTTATTGTTTTTTGAAAATCTAATAAATTCTGAACTCAAACATTTCAGTTCGGCAGTCTAGGCTCTAGAGTGGACTGGCGAACTAAGACTTTTCATTTCGCTAATTTGCCAGACTGGCAGCCAGACTACGAACAGCCAGACTTTTCAACATAAAAGTAAAACCTTTGCTTTTCCCTTTCTCTTTCTTTCCCCCCCTCTCTCTCTCTCTCTCTCATTCTCACTCTCTTAGACTCCCGCTCTCCCAGTCAGTTTTCTTCTTCCTTCTTCCCCAACAAACCAACAGGCAACGGCCTTCGGCGCTCCCAAAATGAACTGCAACAGCTTCATAGACGGCCTTTGGCGCTCCCCAAAATTAATTTTCTTCTTCGTTCTTCCCCAATCTCTGAGCTCTCTGTGTTTCTCCAACTCTCCCACTCTCTCAAACTCCTGCTCTCCTTGTCTCCAATTCCCTTTTTTTGTTTAATTTTGAGGGCATAAAAAAATCAAAAAAATCAAACCGCAATTAACTGATCGACCAATTAATCGGTTGCATCGATTTGATTTCAGTTCGATTGAATGTATAAACCGAGCAAGTCTGTTCAGTCCAGAAAATTCCCCACGGTTCGACTAACCTAACTGTTAGTACCCCCAGGATATGTTGTCTAGTGTTAGGGATATTGTAATAGATAAGATCTACAACCAATGACTTTTCTGTAGACCCAATGACTGATTGCCACCTGTTCTTTGCACATATAATGATCTTCTCATGTGTGGTTTACTTAACAAAAGTTACAAAATTCATCGTTAGTTAACAATTTTGTTATTTATATTTTAACTTGATAGCCCAAGAATTCCAAAATTGTACATTTTTTTTCCAATCCTATTTTCACTCTTCATCTCTTCCTTCCCCAAAACCTAATCTACTGGTTTTCTTCTATACAAACTTAACTAATTAAACAACTAAAGCATTTTAATTAAAATAATACAATTCCATCAATTCCGAAAAGAGTTAGATTTCTAGGCTACTGTATAATCTTGTTTGGGATGTACATTGATTCGTTGCATAAACATTTTGAATGTATATCTCTGCACTGGGTAAGTGTTTATTCTACTTTGAATATTGGCATATTTCAATATTCATTTTGAATCTCATTTTCCCCTCTTCTGGCCGCTGTTGTTTCTGAGAAATAATTATTATATTATTGCATTAAGAGTCATCAATCTATTACATGACTTGGGGTAGACTTTGTAGAGTAGCAGAGATCACCTATATAATCACAACCATACTCACAAGGGGGGCACATGATTATCAATATCTATATGCAAAGTATCCTGTTGCTTTGATTGAGTTCGTATAGAAGAAAACTAGTAGATTAGGTTTTGGGGGAAGGAAGAGATGAAGAGTGAAAATAGGATGGTAAAAATGTACATTTCTGGGATTCTTGGGCTATAAAAATTAAAATATAAGGGTCAGTTTGGCTTGTAGGAATAGGGGTCTGAAATTGGAATCGGAATGGGCTATTTCGAGTCCAACAGTTTGATTGGGTGGAATTGGAATCCTATTCCCATTCCTAGTGGAATGGCATTCCCCCATTTGAAGGAATGGCCATTTCCTGCCCCTTCCTTAGGAATGAAATCCCATTCCTATTGCTTTTAATTCCCATTCCCATTTCTGTCTGAACCAAACAGACTATGAGAATAGACCATTCCAATTTCAATTCCTATCTGAATCAAACAGATCCTAAATAACAAAACTGTTAGCCTAACAATGGGCTCTGATAAGCAAATCACACATGAGAAGACCACCACCTATGCAAAGAATAGGTGGCGACCAATCATTGGATCTACAGAATGAGAAAAAATCTACAATTTCTGGATTCTTGGGCTATACAAATTAAAATATAAATAACAAAATTGTTAAATTAATGATGGGCTATGTTAAGTAAACAACACATGAAAAGACTACCACTTGGCTTAGTTGAGCTAGAACTTCTCAGTCCATTAAGTTCTATAAATATATATAGATGTATTTTCCACATTGAATTAATGTAATTATTCAAACCTTCTTTGAAACCTAATACCGTATAAAAGCCAAAGGTTGATCAAGCCGGTGATATAGATGCACATAGCAGGCCTAGGATGGCGAAACGTGGCATGGGCTGAATCACATTCTGGTCGTCCGCTATGAACAACTTCCAGGCGAGTTCAAATAAGTGGTGTCATTCCCTAGGTAAGTTATATTGGCTTTTAATGCTCTAAGCATGGTTTTCAAAATCAGACTGGACCGAACGGTTGGACCCGAAAAACTGGGAAATTGTTAGGTAACCGGTTTCGGTTTTCCCCAAATCGGAATTTCTTCAAAAACCGTTGATTTTGGTCAGTAAACCGCTAACCCAGGCGGTTAAACGTTTGAACCATTCGAATGGTTTTGACCATTTTTTATTTTATTAATTTTTTTTTTGTCAGAACGAGCTGCCCTTTTGGTTCAAACGATCAAAACCGTTTTAAAAACCATGATCGACCCATTCGACCCGGTAACCGGACCCCTGATCTGTTCGGTCTCCAGGTCAGTTTTAAAAACCATGGCTCTAAGCTCCCTGGCTTCCTAGTGACCTCGTTTGAGCTATCTCTACTCAGGCTTCGTCTGATCCCTTATTACGCATTTACTAATTTGACCGTCGGAGTCTTCACCCCTGGAATAACACCTGGGGCCTCTAACGTTTTTCCTCATTCACAAGTTGGACCTTGAAGCCCTCGAATCTATTAATCCTCGAACTCAACTAGCCCTCTCTACGAAAGTATAATTACATTGTTGCACTCGTCCCATCCTTAACAGCAACAATTGACATCTTTGCGACCCAAAGGGCCTACTTCCTTGCTCTTTGTTTATTTTATGTTAATTTTAAATTCATTTATCTTTCATGA
Organism: Nelumbo lutea; assembly: GCF_056320005.1. Taxonomy (NCBI): domain Eukaryota; kingdom Viridiplantae; phylum Streptophyta; class Magnoliopsida; order Proteales; family Nelumbonaceae; genus Nelumbo; species Nelumbo lutea. The sequence goes on from NC_142688.1 coordinate 60,851,153, forward strand.
CCATTGGTTACAACTTACAATTGCATCCGTCTGCATCCTTCCTATTGGAGTTCAGTTCCCATCGACACATTGATTTGGTGGAAACTAGTGACTTCCTATTGGAGTTCAGTTCCCATCGACAATTGATTTGGTGGAAACTAGTGACTCAACAGCCCTGTACACACGTGCTCGATCATATAGTTGCAACTTGATAATCCTGTTGCTATTCTACAATCTGACCTGTTGAAGCCCACTTAATCATTTCGAAAAAGAATAAACACAGCCCACTAGGCATTTTTGGTTTGGCCCACGGTGGCCCCTTCTTTGATTTAGCCTATCAAGTAATTTCATCGACTCGTTGAGGTTTTTAATGGCAGTTGTTGGCCCATTGTAGCTTGTATTGGCTTGAGAAGACAGCCCATTGAGGTATTTTTGGTTGACCCAAATGCTGTCCATTTTTGGCTTGCTTTGGCTCACTTTTGGTTTGGCCTATGTTGGCCCATTGCTGTTTTCTATATTCATCTCATGAAGGTTTTCATTTCTTGAAGAAGTAGCAAGACAATAAGATCTCTACCACGTTGTCTTTCGTTTGTCACATCAGCATCATAACAGGCAGCGAGATTTTGACACATCATCATCGCAGTAACATCATCATCATCATCACCTATCAAACACATCTAGATAATTGATCCCCATGTGGGGGCATGTGAAGGATACTGTAATAGATAGTAGAGATTAGGGTCCGTTTGGTTTACAGTTGGAATTGGAATCTGAATGATCCCTTCTCATAGTCTGTTTGGTTCAGACAGGAATAGGAATGGGATTTCATTCCCAATGGAGGAGCAGGGAACGGCCACTCCCTCAAATAAGGGAATGCCATTCTAATAAGAATGAAAATGAGATTCCGATTCCGCCCAACGAAACAGTTGAAATTGAAATAGCCCATTCCGATTCCGATTCTAGACCTCTATTCCTGCAAACCAAAGAGTGTTAGATGAATTAGAATTTCTCACTCCATTAAGTTCTATAAATATCGATGCATTTTTTATATGAACTAATGCAATTATTCAAACCTTCTATGAAACCTGATATCTAGTTGAAATAGCAGGTTTTGACCCTTTTATTTTGATTATTGTTCATGCACGTTGCACTGTTACATTGAGAAATAGTAGCTGTGGGAACAACTTGTTTTGGTTGTGAATTATATATCTCTCCCTTGTTTAAACAAAAAACAGAGGAGAGAGAATCTGCGATGAGATATAAACAAGACAAACAGAAAGGAGAGAGATGAGGGAAAGAAAATGCATGTTTCTTCAGCAAAGGTTGATTGATTGATGTTGTTGCTGTTATGCATTCGATATATATATACATTGATAGTAGTAATAGTACATGATTACTAGGAGTTTGATTTATACAAGAATAGCTATCAGTACTGGCTTATCTAAAAATACAGTCCTATCTTATCTGAGATTTACATAGCTTAAGTCTTATCTTTACAACAACGAGAGTACTCTTTGACTGGTACACTAACAAGAATTGTCCAAGAGTTACGACTCCGCATACATCTCTCTCATCCCTAAATGTAAGAACCCCGAATCCTTTCTCTGACTTTAGACCCATTAGTGTGACCAATTTCTCTTATAAAATACTTGCTCATATTAGTGGGCAGATTATTGTTGGTTGTAGATAAAATTATCTCCCTTCAAACAGGTCGCATTTGTTAAGGGAGGAATATTTTGAATAATGTAGACCTTGTGCAGGAGATTGACAAGTTTCGGGGGTTTGGCTAGGTCATAGCATGTCTATGTTTAAAAGCATAGCTTGCTAACCCATGGGCTAGGCAATTACAGGAGCGAGATGTATAGATAAACTTGGAAGAAGAAGAAGAGCAAGATACAAGATGTTTACACTCAAGGATGGTGGAAACTAACATCCAACAGGGTCTGCATCTAAAGAAAGAGAATCAATTATAGCTTTGGCATCGCTTTCAATTATCAAGGTGTTTGGTTCCGTGAGCATTTATTCAGTAAACGCTGCCACATAGGTGCCACTTCAGCAGTTTCTCTTTCTTGTTCTTTCGTATGCATCGAGAATGACAAAAGTGGACTTCATTTTTTGTGCACGCCAACCATTTGTGAAAATTATTTTCTAAAGCTTTCACAAACGGTTAGGCATGTTTTTTCACTGTTACACTGATGTAGAGCCTAGTGGCGCTTAATTGTCATAAATGATTGTAATTATTACCTTTCTCGGTTTTATCAACAATAAAGTATAAACGTTGAATGAAAAAAACATAAACAGAAACAAACACATACTATGAAGACATCAATACCAATCGCCTTTGCACACCTCAGACCCTCCAGAATCGCCAATGCTACAATTTCTGCAGGAGATAAGCATCGAAGGAGAGAAATTCTCTACCAAAGATGAAAGCACCATTGTGATTCCTGATAGCCAAACCTATGGCAGAATGAGTGACGCACCATACACCATCCGTATTGATTTTCAGGAAACCATTCGGGGGTTTAGTCCACCGCTGAATCAAATGAGGACCAAAAGTGAGCTGGGTTGGAACACAAGTGTTCTAGTTAGTATCAGACGACCTTGAGATAAGAGTTCAAAAGGTCTGGTTAGGATTAATGGGCTGCTTTTACGAAAGTCACTTTGTTTCTTTACTTCTAAAGGAACTGCATAACAATTACCTCACGTAGAATTGTAAAAAGTTTGTAAGAGGAACATGTTGATTAGTAGATTTGTCAATTTGTTTCCACTGATTTAGCCAAAAATGTAACCTTTTATTGCCATGTTTGTTTATTATTGCAGAAGAAGTCTTAAGGGTCTGTTTGGTTTGCAGGAATATGGGTCTGGAATCGGAATTGGAATGGGCTATTCCGATTCCAACTGTTTGGTTGGGCGGAATCAGAATCCCGTTTCCATTTCTGCTAGAATGGCATTCCCCCATTTGAGGGAATGGCCATTCCCTGCCTTTCCTTGGGGAACGAAATTCCATTCCTGTTGATTTTAATTTCCATTATCATTTCTGTCTGAACCAAACAGACTATAGGAATAGACCATTCCAATTCTGATTCTAAAGAATTTTGATTCTGATTCTAACTACAAACCAAATGGACCCGAAATAAGGGACTTGTGAAGTTATTTTCAGAGAACCCTAATACGCAGATAACACTATTTGTTAATGAAACCCGGAGTTCTCTTGATAAAATAATGAACTTTCTCAATGCTTATGAGAATTGTTCAGGACAGAAAATCAACAAAAGAAGAGTTGTTTCTATATGTCTTCTAAGGCTACACCCTCGAGGTATGATTTTATTGAAGAAACTGTTGGTTTTCGTAATAATCGATGCCATATAAGTATCTTGGTGTTCTAATCCACAAGGGTAACGCTAGACTCTATGTGCTTGATGATTTTGTTGCAAAATTCCTTAGCAGGTCATTTGCTTTCGACTGGTGCTCATGTTACTCTAGTGAAGCATGCGGTTAGTTCTATGTTTGTTTATAATATATTGTGACTAGAGAGGAACATGCAGATGACACTTTCTTTGGTTAGGTCCAGATGATAATACAAAGTATGGTTGGGTGCCTTGGAATGTTGTTTGTATACGGAAGGAGGAAGGTGGCCTGGGTATTAGGGGCCTCTATATATGGTATTAATAAAATCTATCGCTTCAAGGCTTGGATGGCTCTCTTTAACAAAGGTTGTTGGTCAGATTTATTTTTTATTTTTTGAGTTAATTGTCTGCTGCTTGTAAAATAGGTCACTCATATTAGGGTTCTTCCATGTGGTGTAAGCATGGTTTTCAAATCGGTGTTGACCGGATGGTCATATTGTTCAACCTAGAAAACGTCCAGGCCGGCAATCAGTTCATTCCATTCCATCCCTGACCTAATCGTTTTTTGTCAAAACCTATTGATTTAGTCAACAATCCATTGACTCGGCTGGTTAAACCATTTGTTTTACTTATATTTTTATTTTTAAATTACAATAGACCATCAATTTGAACTGGACAATCGAACTGCTGATGGTTTCAGTTCTGAATCGATTTTTAAAACATTGGGTGTAAAAAATTTTCTCTAATACATGAATTTTTCCAACACACCTGTGGGCATATTAGAGAAGAAACTATAAACTTTTGGCTTGAAAATTGGTTCTCACCAAAAGCTCTTGTATACATTCTCTTAGAGGGATCTTTATACTGTTAGAGACATCCCTAATAGTAGAGAAGAAAATATCAACTTTTGGCTTGGAATGGTGCTCACTAGAACCTCTTGTATACATTGTCCGTGATGTTCTTGGAAGTGATGAAGCTTGGAATTGGTCCATAATTGGTGGCTCACTTGATGTTGATAGTCTTCAGGTTTGCAAGTCAAAATATGGTTGTCACATGAGAATTTGGAAGACTAGCTCCAGTTTTCTCTCATGTAAAGATGCATGGAACTTGCTTCACCCAAGGCTCTCATGGGCCGAGTAGCCCAATGGATAGGCCCTGCCTGGTCCAATCTAAGTTTGTCTGCAAAACACACAAACAAACAGAAATTAAATCTAAAAGATTACTAAAATAAAAATAACATAAAAGAAAATAAAGAAAACCAAAGGAATGGCTGATCAAATGCAGTGGCGGTAGTTGCAGATTGGCTGGACAGCTTGTAGGAGCCCCTCATGACAATATCTGGGCGTCGTCCTTTCCTTCTACAACCCTTAAACTTCTCAACAAACCTTAGCATTGTGAACTGGGTGAATTGACCAACCCCTTCTCTATGGCCCTTGGGGTCCTTTTCATAGAGAATGGTGGACAAAACTGGGATTAGAGAGAAAAAGAGGGGCGGCTAGTGGGTTTATGCAGAAAATGGGTGCCCCTAGGGTTTAGGAATGGAGGGTTAGGATTAAACTAGAGGGATCTTACGGCTAGAGTGAAAAGGAGAGGGCACCTATAAGTATGGAGGGCTGGGATTTAAGCTCCTATGATTGAATGGTGGAGATTTGGGCACCTAGGGCTGAAAGGTGGAGATTAAAAGGAGTGGGTGGTGCCCTATGGTTTGCTAAGGAGAGGGAAGTATGCTAATACAGTAGGAGAGGTGCCTTTCTGGGTTTAGCAGATAGGAGGAGCCCTCCTGTGCTCAGTTTTTCACAGAAACACCCCCTTTCTCAGTTGGAATTCTCACAAACTTCTCAAAATATGCAGAAAACTCTGTAAATTTCTCATGTTTTACCTAGAATTTGCACAAAGACCCTCAGAGGTCACAACATTGAATTTAACCGGAGAAAGGGTATAGATTAGTTAGTCTAAGGTGTAAAATACCCCTAAAATGATGCCCTTAAGGCATCAAAATACAGAGTTATCACACCCCTAACTTAACCATTGCTAGTCCCTTAGCAATGCAACCTTAAAATTACACTGAGTAAAGAGATCATTCCCATTGCAAGATCATCCTTGAAAAAATTAGCCAAGTATCTTGATTCCAGAATTCTTAAACTTTGTATAAATTAGTATTGGGTTTAAGGGGTAAAACCGTCCTACTTTGAACATTACAGAAACTTGGCTTACAAATCTTATATACCCTTCCATTTGCAAACTGTCTTAATAAGCTGAGATTGATTTTAAAATCAAGCGGGTATTCTTCTTATCATTTTTTATAGTGGATTTCTACCCCTGAACTTGATACGCACACACATTTTTATTGGTACCTTCCACCGTTTGACGCAAATCTCGACACTTGACTTAGGTGAAGAGACCCGGTTACTAAGTGTTAGGTAAGTGTCTTTAGCATTCTCTTTCCTGTTTGACGCGAGTCTCGACACTTAACGTAGGTGAAGAGACCCAATTACTAAGTCTAGGGTGTCCATTGACCTTTTATTCTCTCTCTTTTTTTTGTTGTGTGTAAAATTCAACATTGTTCGTTGTAGTCCATTATCTCTTAATTTGAAGAATTTTTCATCTAATTTCTCAATCTTTCTCTTCTTATCTTCATAAGGGAAAACTTTGGAGTATTTTCAATTTCTAAACGGTTTCGACAACATTCAAACAAGACCAATTTAACTCCTATCACTTGCTACTAATCTCTACAAAATTCAATATTCTTTTATAGATTTCCTCAACTTTTTTTGTTCAGGAATCTCTTTTAGTGAAAAAAAATTTAAAATTTTCAGTGAAAATTTTAATTCTACATATTTAAAGGCTTAGCTTTTCAATTTAATGGCATAACTAGAATGATACAAAGGGACTTGGGCCAAAGGGAACAATCAATAGGGTTTTTCCCAAGGGGTTTAAGGTTTGCCAACTGGTCTCGAATCAAGAAAACAAAAACTCTAATCCTAAAAGCAAAAGCAACTAAAAATTACGTTGGGTTGCCTCCTAACCAGCGCTAAGTTTAACGTCTTCAACCAGACACATTCACTCACTTCTCACATCTACACTTCCAAACTCGCTTTCTTCTTTACACAGATAGGGCTCAGATTGGGCTAACCAAAGGGTAGATAGGGCATCTACAAGGTCATCTACTACCTCTACCTTGAATTCATCTTCCCCTAGGTTTGGATACTTAGTGGCACTAAATACATTTAATTGGACTTTTTGTTCCCCAAATGAAATGTCCATTTCTCCTGATTTACAATTGATGTTTGCATTGGCAGTTGCTAGAAACGGACGTCCTAAGATTCTCAGGTTATAGTTCAGTTCCTTGGTTGGGGTCATGTCTAGGATGATAAAATCCACTAGGAAGTAACAATCCTCTACTCTGACATCGACGTCATCAACAACACCTCAAGGAGTCTTGATTGACTAATCAGTGAGTTGTAGAATTACCAAGGTAGTTTTTAACTCGCCAATCCTAAACCTTTCATAAATAATAGAGGGGAGAAGATTTACACTGGCCCCAAGATCAAATAGGGCCCGATCGAAAATGATTCCAGAGATGACACAACTTATTAGAGGAGCACCAGGGTCTTTCATTTTCTGCAGGAGTTGGTTTAGGAGAACTACACTAACATCTACCAAGAGCATCATGTTTTTGTGGGGCCGATTGTGGCTTCCTCTTTTGAGTACACAACTCTTTCAAGAACTTGGCATAGGCCAGGACTTGTTGAATCGCATCGAGGAGAGGGATGTTAATATGGACTTGCTTGAATAACTCCCCGTTCTCCTCGTTGAAAGTCTCTTTCATCTTTCACAATAGCCCGACTATGAGTGCGGTTGGAAAGAGAACTACAGGTCGATCCACTATAGGTTCTTCTTCTAAATTTTCCTTTCCTTTTTCTCCCCCCAACTTATGGTCTTCTTGCTCCTTTTATTCTTTGTTGGTGTTTTCAAATTTCTTTTTTTCATATGGGTCCTCTAAAATCTTCTCACTCCTTAAGGTCGTAATAGCCTTGGCATTTTCAAACTGAGGGTTCTTAGGAGGTGGTTGAACCTGGTGTGGAGGAAAACCCGGTGGCTGATTTCTAGGATTCGTAACCGGTTGACTCGGTAATTGTCATACTTCTCTCCTTGCATTGGCTTCATCTAGCTGTCCTATTTGGCTCTCTAATCTAGCGATGAACTATTGTTGAGTTAGAATCAAATGTTGAAGCTGCATGAATTTATCATCAACTATACTGGTCTAAGGAGGTTGTGGGTAAACTTGATAAGGTTGGACGGGCTAGTTCCTAGGGTAAATCTACAAGAATTGGCTCTACACTTGTGGCCTATGAAATTGTTGGGCCATGGAGTTAGATGGGTGTGTGTTAGGTTGATATGTCCATTAAGAAAAGTTAGGGTGATTTCTCCACCTAGGGTTGTAAATATTTGAAAATGGGTCATTATTAGGCCTCGAGAAACTCTAGGCTGCCTGAACCTGCTCTTGGATAAACGACAAAAACTAGGCCACCGTTGGACAATCATCAACTTGGTGGGCTGAGCTGGCACAAATGGAACAAACTTCAGGATAAGGTGTAGATGCGCTCAGTTGCTGGTTATAGGTGAAGAATTGATCAAGCTTTTGGGCTAGAAGATCTACCTTGTCCAATTTTCTAGAGATTGCATTCAGGTCCATTCTTGCCCCGGGCTCTATACTGTTCCTAACTTCATAGAGCCTTGCCCTCTTTAAGGGTCCCACCGACCTCTCATAGGAATATAATGATGCATTATTGATGGAATTTTTATTCAATGTTTCAAAAAGAACATATGTTTCATCCTCACTTTTACTCATAATTCCCCCCCGTATGATGCATTTACCATTTGCTTGTATTGATCAGTTAATCCTTCATAGAAGGCTTGGACAATTTGCTACTTGGACAGGCCATGGTGTGGGCACTTTCTCAACAACTCTTTCATTCTCTCCCAAGACTCTTGAATTTGTTTACCCGGTGTTTGGGTGAATCTAGTGATGGCTCTTCTCATGGTGTTGGTTCATCCTATAGGGTAGAACTTTCTACGGAATTCTTGTTGCATTTGTACCCAAGTTCTAATAGGTCTCCTTATAGTTCCCAACCAGTGTTTGGCCTTGTCTTTCAAGGAGAAGGGAAAAAGAGTATAAGGGCATCGCCATTAAAGTTTTGGATCCTTACAGTGGAATAGATTTCCAGAAACTCATCTATATGTTTGTATGGGTCCTCACTTGGGTTCCCGTAGAAAGAGGGGAGCATCTGGATTGTGCTTGATTTAATCTCATACTGCAAGGCTTGCGTATCCAACAACTGTATGCAGGATGAAGGGTTATATTGGGTTAGAGTGAAATACTCCTTTAGCTTTCTGGGTTGCTCATCATCAATCTCGGCCATTTGGCTGCGTTGCTAGTGATGGAGGTATCTCTCTATCTCAGGTATGGGTTCTACTATTTCTCTCCTCAGAGATCTCCTTCCCAACTAGACCTGTTCATGGGCCGAGCCGAGTTGGGCTCGGGCCGGGCTTTTACTCTTCATAAACATGATTTTGTTAGGCCCGAGCCCGAGCCCGGCCCGACTAGCGGGCCTATAACATGGGCCTGAGCCCATCCCTAATAAAAAGCCCAAAGACCGGGCCCGAGCCCGGAGCCCGACCAAACAGAAGAAAGAACTCACCACCATTGACTGTGTTTGCCGATGCTGAGTTTGCGTGTGTGTGTGCGTGTGCGTGTGTGTGTTTGTGTGTGTGTGTGAGAGAGAGAGAGAGGACTCACCGCCACCGCCGCTGGTGCCTGTGTTCGCCGCCTTGCCGTTGTCTAAGATTTGAAAGAGAAGAAGTGAGAAGAGGAAAGAAAGAAAGAGAGAGAGAGAGAGAGAGAGAGAGAAGACTCACCGTCGGTCTACCGGAGTTGTTGTGCCGGTGAATGTTCGTCGGTTCTACGGCTGCTTGAGAGTGTGAGGAGGATGTGAAGAGAAGAGAGGTTCGACACAGGGTAGTTTGGCTAACAGGAAATGTGGAAAGAGATGAATGAGAAGGGTTACTTAGGATATTAGGGTTTTTGGGTTTAGTCTATAGGTCGGGCCGGGCCGGGCTATTTTGGCAAATCCCGAGCCCGACTCGAATTTATTGTGGGCTAGGCTTTTTGGCCCAAGGTCAAGCCCGCAGGCACATTTGCATGTTCAAGCCCGTCCGGGGGTCGGACCGGGCCAGCCCGTTGGGCCACCCGACCCATGAACAGGTTTATTCCCAACATATAACTCAGAAGTCCTTTTTTCTTCATTTTTGAAATTTAAAATTTAAATTCAAATTTAGATTTTGAAATTTAAATTCCTGAAAATTAAATTCAAATTTGAATTTTTAAATTAAAAAAAAAATCCAAGCATTTCACACATGGCCTAGGGGCTGACCTAAGGTTTCCTAAACTAGTGGTTCAACCAATGTGAATCCTCTTAGGTTCACTTGGAATTACACCACTTCCTTTGATTAGCGAGGTAAGAGGTGGGGATGTGGGAGGCTCCCCTTGCTCTCGCAAGGACCTAATTAAGTAACCACAAAACCCGCTTAGGCTTAGCCGGTTAACCTCTTTCCTTAGACACCAATTGCCAGTTATGGAAAGTAATTACAAGCTTCCCTAAAATTCAGCACACTTTTGAACCAAATGTGTGGGGCCTCCTAAAGGATCTTGCTATCCAAATTTTAAATTAAGGTTTAGGGTGAACCGTACGTGAAAGGGTGGTGGTTTTGGGCCAAGGAAGGATGATGAAATCCCCACCTTATCTTATTTAAATTGGATTGTCCTTAAATGGATTAATGGAAAAACATAGCTATTAATCCTAAAAATGAGATTGCACCTATTGAAATCAGAAAAAAAAAGGCAACAAAAATCACTATTCTTAAAACTAAAACCACACCAAGCAAGAAAAATTAAAGACACAAAAAAATATAGGAATAATTAATTGTGAAAAAAAACTCATGCAAATACCGAAATAAACAGATAACTAACTAGATCCAAAGATAAAAAAAAAATCCTAAAAGAATACAGTCGAATCTATTAAGAAATAAAAAAAAATCAGAAATAAGTTGGGACGACCACACCTGAATCGCTACCCAATATTTTTCTTTTTTTTTATGCGTAGTTCAACACTGTTCCGACACCCCACTTTTGGCTGCTATGTCCTACAAAAACAAAGAAGAATTATGAGAGTTTTATTTCCAAAGATAAAAAAACTAACGAAATAAAAAGTAATAATGTAAATGGATCTGAAACAATGAAATAAAAATTTTCAATCCATTTCTTCCCCAACAACGGCACCAAAAACTTGGTGCGCCTGGGATGCATCGTCAAACATCCGTGGCACCAGTTTAGAGATTTGTAACTTTTTCCAATCCTCATGTAACCTTCAACAACGTAGTACGTGGTGAGGAAGGGGTCGAACCCTCAAGGAAGCAAGAATAAAAATTATTATTTTCGTTCTAGACAAATTAAAGGAAAATAGATCTAGGATTTGCAGAAAATAAGATCATAAAATTTATTAATGCTGAAATTAAATGTTCTGAATTGAACAAGGCAATAATTAAAATTCAGAAATTAAAGAACACTGAATCAACAAAAATAAATAAATAAAAATGATCCAAAATTCGGATCCAGTGGCGGTAGATGTTCAGGAAGACAAAATACAAGCTTTCTCCCTCCGTTTAGCACTTGAACCACTCGAGACACCTTAGCCTTGAACCAGACAAATTCAAATCTATAAAACACACAAACAAACAAAAATTAAATCTAAAACATTGACAGAATAAAAATAACATAAAAGAAAATAAAGAAAATGAAAGGGATGGTTGATCAAATCCAGTGGCGGTAGTTGCAGATTGGCTGGACTGCTTGCAAGAACCCTTCCTGACAAGATCTGGGCATCCTTCCCTTCTACAACCTCTAAACTCTTCAAGATACCTTAGCCTTGTGAATTGGGTGAATTGACAAACCCCTTCTCCAGGGCCCTTGGGGTCCTTTTTATAGAGAAGGGTGGACAACACTAGGATTAGAGAGAAAGAGAGGGGTGGCTAGTGGGTTTATGCAGAAAATGGACGCCCCTAGGGTTTAGGAATGGTGGGTGAGAATTAAACTAGAGGTATCCTACAGCTAGAGTGAAAAGGAAAGGGTGCCTATAAGTATGGAGGGTTGGAATTTAAGCTCTTAGGATTGAATGGTGGAGATTTGGGCGCCTAGGGCTGAAAGGTGGAGATTAAAAGGAGTGGGTGGCACCCTAGGGTTTGCTAAGGAGAGGGGAGTATGCTAATATAGTAGAAGGGGCGCCTTTTTGGGTTTAGCAGATAGGAGGCGCCCTCCTATGCTAAGTTTTTCATAGAAACACCCCCTCTCTCATCTGGAATTCTCACCAGCTTCCCAAAATCTACAAAAAACTTTGTAAATTTCCCAATTTTTACCCAGAATTTGCACAGAGACCCTCAGAGGTCACAACATTGAATTCACAGTTCTGTGATGCATGTTGTGGGTTCACCACAGGCCTGTAGTGTATCGCGTGTTCACCACAGTAGGAAAGTTGACTGTAGGACATGGTATTAATTCAGTGTTTAATGTTCTTTGAGGGCTGAGTGGGTAGTATATACCTACACTAAGAAAAGTTCATTATGTTATGATGTAATAAAAATCCATTATATGCTAAAAGAATTAGAAATACCATGTTATGCCACGATGCAATTTAAAACAAAGCACAAATACTGAAAAAAAAACATGTTATGACATTATACAATTTTGGATAAAGCATAAATACTATGAAAAAGGATATTATGTCATGATTTAATGAAAAATCCACTATATGCTGGGAAATCAACAAAAAATACATTATGTCATGATGCAATTGAAAATAAAATACAAGTACTGAACAAAAATGCATTATGCCCGTGATACAAATACATATCCATTGTATGTCAGAAAATCAACAAAAGACCATTATGTCATGGTGTAGTTGAAATTAAAACACAAATGCTAAGAAAAAAGTATGTTATGCCATAATACAATTAGAAATTAATTAAATTCTAGTAAATTAAAAAAAGCACGTTATGCTTTGTAATTTGAAATGGAACACAAATGTCAAGAAAAATGTATTATGCTGTGATGCAATTGGAAATCTACTATATTCCGAGAAATTAACAAAAAACACATTATGCCTTGATGCAATTAAAAGACAAAGCACAAATGTCGAGAAAAAAACATGTTATGCTAAGATGCAGTTAGAAATTAAATTGGGGTAAAAACAAATACAATGTGACAATAAAGCATGCTTTCATTATTAATTTTTCATTTCTTTTCTCTTTTTATTTTCTTTTTCTTATTTTTAATTTTATCATTTTCATTTATTTTCCAGCTGATTCACTTTTTATTTCATCTTATTTTGTTATCATCACTTCCCTCATTATTTCCTTTCGTCGATTACTAAAGAATAATACTAATCTTTCTTCTTATTTATTTCTATATATTCTTTCATTCTCCCCCTGTTTTTCTTGTATTATCATTATTATTGTTGTTGTTTTTGTTGTTATTATTATATTATATTTATCCAATTTTTATCAAGCACTACTTAGAACATAAGCAACTATTTTAGATCTTAAAGTCATGCCAATGTGGTTGATCCGAATCACACCATGCAATGTTTGATCTTATGTAGGATGATGACCAATCTCGCAATGCAATTTTCCTATAAAGCTAGAGTGAGAAAATAATGCTTAAGAAACTTTTAGGATGAGAATTCTCGTAACATAAGAAAAGAGATACAAATACTCAAGATGTGATGGGAGTTTAGGTATTTCCATAAACAAGATCTCTAGGCTTAGCTACTTGAATTGAATTTTCCTAATCCTATACTTTTGACCTGTTCTTGGGTTTCAAAGATTTTCTAGTAACAACATACAATGATAACTTTCAAGATAACACCCATTTTAGTCTAGTGCCAAAAACCACCATATCCCTCTTGACAATAAGCACAGAAGTCATGGGAGCAATGCTAGAATTTGTTAGAGTTCAATTGTTGTTAATGAAACCAAACATCCAACGAGGTTCTTTCTTTACTTAAGTAATATTCATAGTTCCATAAGCAGCCAAGGATAGTCCTAATAACAAAAGGTGCCCTAACAACCCTATGAACATTCAAGGATCATAACGGATGTTAATTAAAAATCTCAGTGCTTTGCAACTTAAAAGCAAGGATGGCTTATTCTTTTTTTTTTTTTTTATGAGAGTTACTCATAAGGTATTACATTTCCTAGTACCTCTTAAACATATGCTTGCTATTTGTTTCAATTTTCTTCTTTCTTTTGACAAATATTGGTAATATCCAAGTAGTACAATAGGATCAGTTCATGAATCATCCGATGACGAAAATTGTTTCATTAGAATCTCTTCTATGTTAGTGTTACACATACATTTCTTGTAGCACCATCTTATGTTCATTGCTTTAGAATAACAAGTAGTTCAAGAAGTCACTTTTGCAATTAAACCTAGTCCTTAGTTTCCTATTTCGTGCACCATTTTCATCATTGCATAGCTAGTGCTTAATATCATTTAAAATAGAATAGGCATGTGGTAGTCTTTATTTTCTTAGTATATAAAGTAGAGACTGGGAGTTAGGCCTCTAAGTGGGATTCAGTGTGGTCTTGAATCTCAAAAGTAATTGGTCTCACCGTTTCTTATTTTCTATTAACATTTCAATAGCAATTTAATTTCATTAAATCATCTTTTTTCTTCTCTTAATCTTAAGATTTGCGGATCAGTCTCCTTTCATTATATTAGAGTATAGGAAGAGTAGCTCTTTGTATCAAGACACTTGGCACTCAACTTAAGGCTCTTGTTACTATAAAAGACTAGAATCATTTAGATTTCATTGCATTGGCCCAATTAGGGAGTTTGGTCAATCCATGGATTGCATTGCCAAGTTAGGGGGTTTTCTCACTTTCCATGTGTAATTCAATAGGGATAATATGAACTTAAAGTCTTGGAAGTGGATAAGATGTCACCAAAAGTAAAGAAAATGGGACCTAATTTGCAATAGAGTGAAGTTGGATCCTCTTCACAAAGGATGGTTTCCTTATTCATAGAAGTGAGGGAAAAGGGTTAGATTTCATGAAGCAAGAACTCTGGAATATTACCTAGCTTGGGTAGTGTAATGTTTGGGAATAGATCCCATATATTCCTCCCCTTAATACATGTGTCTCCCAAGACCACAGGGTCATTAAAGCACGACCTTAGGCCTTCTCCAAGGGTAACACATATCAAAACAGTACTCAAATATAATCAATCATGGTTTCCTTGGGGCACTCACATCTAATACCCTTAGAGCTACCTTTGCACTTTGTACCTCTGATCTACTATCATGGGGTTCGATTGAATTAACAACTTTTGATCTACATCATGAGGTGAAACCAATATTACCTTGTGAGGTTTGGTTTACAAGGTTAATCTAGTCATGCTTTGTGATGCTTCATTTCACAAGATACTAGTCTTGCCTTGCAAAGCTTGCTAGATGAGGCCAAATTAGATTTGCCTTATGAGGCTTGGCTCACAAGGTCAAACTACCTTTAGCTCGCTAGACTTGGCTCACAAGGCCAACAAATCACTCTCCGCAATCATCCTTGGAGAATTGGTGTAGTAGAGTCCAGCTTAACTGGGCATGTGCAGGGTGCCTAACATCTTCTTGCACCATACCTTGGTCCCAAGAAACCTAAGAATATTTAATTTATATTAAGTTACTAGCTGTGAGTTCCGGGAAGCTCATGACCGGCTCAAAGAGATGGAGTCACCACCCATTTTTTAGAGGAAATGGACCCTCATTTTTAGATTTAAAAAAATCGATTTAAGTCTTTTATAGTGATCTGTCTTCGATGGAAAAGGCACATAACCGAGAGATTTCGGGTCCCAAGGATTAGGAAAGGGAAAGTATTAGGCACCCCTCTCTTCAAGCTGTTGTAACATCCAAATACGGGAGTTGTTCAGGCTTAATTTCTTTTAGAGAAAAACAAAATTGGTTGCAAGAATTTATTAAATCTAAAGGAACATACTTTCAACTTCTCCTAAGACCGATTTTAAGGTGATGTTATCAGGTCTTAGGTACTGATTTTCCTAAGACTCTCGCCTCTCTGCCTCTATTCCTAGTCAACAAGAAATTGAAAATGATGGTTCTCCAACATATCAGAACATCAAGCAACCTAGAAAAACTAAAACAGACCTACCTTTCATATGTACCTTGTCAAAAGTTTTCCAGTAGCTAGGATGAGATAGAATGAAGTTCAAATGGGTTCTTGAGCTAGGAAGTGGTTCTGGTTGCAACAACTTCTACTTGAAAATGGAGGAGATGAGTTCATAATCTAAGGTTCAGAGTACCTCTGAATTTCGGGGGATAGGAGGCAGTATATGGGTTGGAAGAAAGCTCTCTTCTCTCTCTCACTTTCTCTCTCTAAGGACCTCCCTCAGGTTTCCTTTCTTAAGTCCCCCTTTTAAGCTCGAATTAGATCAGTATTTATAGAGAAATGGAGGGTGATCAGGTATGAATTCACTCAGTTATAGTGTCTGGGATTCAACAGAGGTTTTCACACAAATAGGCAAAGATTCTTCAAAGAAATAGATGCCCAGTCAAGCTTTCCTGTTTGGTGAAACATTTTTTTCGATTTGGGGGTGGTTTTCATGGGTATTGTGCATCCAATAGAACTTAGGGCATGTCTATCATGGAAGTCTTGTATATGGGGCTGTCAGTGATAGAAAATATAAATTTGATGAACTTTTAAATGCTATTTTATCTTTTCTTGGTCTCAAGTGGGGTTTGTTTGGTATTTTGAACTTTTTAAGCCTATTAGGCTCTGTTTCATTGGTCCAAGTGTTCTAATGAGTCAAGAATGGGTCTGACACCAGCCATCACCCTTTTGAGGCTTTTGGTTGGGACAGATGATGTGGCAATTTAATCTGGTGCATCGAAATGGTATCTTTCTAATTTAATGGTCAAACAGATGAATTAAGATTTAAAATTTGATGTTCTGGGTTTTTTTGGGTCTCTAAACATAGTGGTGATCTCTAATTGGTTAAATAGGGTCAGGATTATTGAGATCTATGGCTGACAAGCTCAGATTAAGAAGATTTGCTGAAATAAAAACATTGTTTGATGAAGGGTCAAATAAGGGAATTTTGGGATGAAATTTGGTGGATTGACACTTTGAATGTCCTGAATCTAATGGAAGTGATGGATCTTTGATCAGAGGTGTAGATTGATTTTTTAGTTCAGATCATGGTCTTAGCTTATGGTTTTCCAATCAACGAGAGGGCCCAAAATGGAATCTTACTTTTTCAACGGTCAAATGGAGGTGTTTGGTTGTGAAAATTGATGTGGTGGGTTTTTCAGGTCTCCGAACATAGTGGTAATCTCTGAATAGTCATATGAAGTTGGGATGATAGATGGTAAGCTCTAATTAATGAGATTTGTTGAAATATGATGTAGGCTTGATAGGGGTTTTAAACGAGGGTATTTTGAGCTACAATTTGGTAGGTAGGCATGGATTAGGGTGAGGAGGCAAGTTGATGGTTTCGATCTAAGAAAGATATGATCAATTTTGGTAATCATTCAGGACTCTCAGAATGGGATCTTGATGTTTTTTCGGTTAATTATTATGGATTCATGTTGGAATTTGCCAGTTGATTGTTTCCTAGTGATCTTGAGGTGATAGGTGTCTTGGATTTGATTTTGGGGAGTTGGAGTTTGAATATCACATAGATCGAGGCCGTTAGAAAGGAAGTTGGCATGAACGATGGATCCTTGCAGTTTAGTCATGAAAAGTGATGTGTAACTAAGTTGTAGTTTTCCAAGTCCGGGGATGGTGTCTGATCAAGGTTCTTATTTGTCTTGTGGATTGTGTCAAATGAGGGTATTTCGGGTTTTAGAATGTCTCAAGATGATCTGGTTGTATTTCTATGTTTTTGGGGTCTAAGAGGGGGTGGGGTACAAAGAGCTAAGGTAAAGGGACCGAGAAAAAATTGGGTGCTAACACTAGTCACTAAGAAAATTTATTCTTCAAAATTATTAGGTTTTTCTAAATTCTAAATTCACCAATTCAAAAAATATAGGTGGTGACTTCATCCACTCAAGGGACATTGATGCTACAAGGGACTTTAATGCCACGAGGGACTTTGATGACACGATAGAATTTAATGCCACGAGGGACATTGATGCCACAAGGGACTTTGATGCCACGAGGGACTTTAATGCCATGAGGGACTTTGATGCCATGAGGGACTTTGATGCCATAGGAGAATTTTAATGTCACAAAGGACTTTTAAACACATTTGATAATCGAACATTGATTTCTATGCCATAGTGTAGGAAATGATATGACTATCTGAAAGTTGGATGATTTTTAAAAGCATGGTAAATGGGTGAGGACCCTTTCTTCTTTTCTTGTGATGATTGGCCATTTTAAGACATTTGGGTTGGAGTAGAGGACAATGCATATGATGCCGGCTGGGAAGATGATGCATAGATTGGAATCATCTAGGGGATCGAAATGACAAGAGGTTGACAAGGATTAGGTGGATGGTCATAGTTTACTTCTACCAAAACAATGACACTCAAAGGAGCCTACTTACCCTTACTGTAGTGTGAGATTTGATGATAGCAACACTATTGGTTTCAAAGATATGCCTCTTAAAAACCTCAGATGCTAATTGCAAATGCACTTCGGGAAAATGTTCGAGCAAGAGGTAGTTGCCCCTTCATGTAGAGATTGAATCTTCACAACTTTGCTAAATCGAACTTCTTGTACTTTGATATATTTGCCTTGAGTTTGGAATGTATCCTTCTCTTTTTCTTTTTTTTTTTTATTTTTTTCTCGATCTTTTTCCCCTGGTTTAGTGTAATCCGACTTCTTTTTTTTCTTCTTCGTTTATTTCATCTGGGGGCCTACACTTGATTCTATCATTGTTAGCAAAAAAAGTTGTGCCCAAGGTCAGCTTGCTAATCTCTCAAAGATTGAGAAGGTCTTATTAGATGAGACAAAATGTGGCTTAGGACAAGGTTTAGAAACAAAAGATAAGAGGCTCAAATTTTGACAAAGATTTCATATGCTTGAATTAACAAATAGGTCTTTTAGAACTTTTTTTTTTTTTGCTTTTCTTCTTTTCTTTTTATTTCTCCTTTTTTTTTATTCCCTTTGGATGAGAAATGCTTTTCATGTCTTTCAATGCCATGAGCCATACATCTTTCTTGATCTAGGACTTTTAGTCAAGGTGAAGAATGAGGTGGGGTTAGGATGAAATCGGAAACAAATGTTTAACTTAGCCATCCCTTTTTTTTTTCTCTTTTTTTTTTCAAAATTGCACTTTGCTGACTTAGTTTTTCATTTTGACTTTATTCCCTTTTTTGACTTATTGTAAGGGCATTCGAACATTTGACATCTATCTCTTAAGATAGGGGTTTAGTCAAAGAAGAGGTTTAGAGGATTGGTTGGTGGATTAAAGACAAGGTAAAATGATTGATAGATGGTCTCCCTTAATTTCTTAATTGTATGCATGACTTATAAAATGAAATACATGTTAAGCTTGTCCCTAATTAATCCTTCAAGGGAGAAGTATTACTCTTTGACAATGTTGAGGCCCTTTAGTGAACTTGTCCCTAGTCCTTTTTGCCCTTTTCTCATGCTTTTTTTATGCATTTTCTTTCCTTTTTTCCTCTTTCTTTCTTTCTTTTTGCCTTTTGATTTTCCCTTTTGATTCAAGCATCTTTGAAAACATGTAAGTTTTGTCAAAGAAAGGTTTAGATGAAAGGCTCAAATGGGCTAAGTATCGTTTGAATGAATGATAAGGGACTGAGGAAAATGATCGATTGAAAATGGCCTCCAGTCCTTTCTTTGATCAGTGAGCAATTGATATTGGTTTTCATGCCTTTATGCTGACTTAGGAGTAGCTGACGCAAAGTCGATTTAATGCCCTATTGCCTTTAGTGCCTGTACTACTCGGGGTTGTTCCCTTATCCAAATATTTACTTTTTTGAATTTCCACTCAACAACCAACTTTTCTCAAGAATATATCGATGAGGCTTGTTGCAAGTTTTTGATAATCACATTTGGATACATTGGAAGGATAAATTGGGCTCAGTTGAATTTGTTGTTTTGTTGGGAGCAAGCATTGAGACATAAACATAGATTGATAAAAGACACGAAACAAGAGTTCATTAAGTAAAGCTGAGTACACTGAGATTTAAGGTGCAAAGAAAACAAAGTTTAATGCAAATGTGCTTCAGGTGGCAGTATGCCCATACGCTCGGGCTCAAGGTTGTATTGGCCATCACCAATGAGGCATTGGATATCATAATTCAATTTTCAGCATTCATTGGTCTCATGTCCCGGTCCTTGATGGTAGGCACAATAAGCCTTCTAATTGAAATTCTTTGGATCCACAGAAGGTTTCCAAGACAATAAATGAATGTATCATTTTTCAACCAAGTTGGGAAAAAGTTGAGAAGGTTGGCAAGGTAATATGCTAAACTTCTTTACTTCTTTCTTGGATGGTTGAGGCGATAGCGTAGGATTCAAAACAAAAACTGGTGGTCTTGCTCTTGTGTGGGAGATTAGCCAATCAACTTTAAAGGTTAACAGATTCACTTCTTTTAGAAGTTCTTTGATCTCCTGTTGGATTTTTAATTGATCTTTGGTAGGTAAGGTCATCTTTCCTGCTAAGAGCATTAGACTTTAGATGGAATGTAAACATGCATGGAATGAATGCTAGTGAAGTAATACAAAGAATGCTACAAGCGATCCCTAGACTATAAGGATTGATACCTAGGGGGTGTCTAGGTAGAAAACCTAGGGTTTTAGGAGAAGATACTAAAAGATGTTTATTTGAGAGTTCTAAAGTTTTATTTTTATTTGATTATCCAAGTCGCGCCCAAGCACCACTGCCCAGGATGCTTATGTACCCCTTGTGAGGGATCAGACCAATCATAGTTCTTGAAAATGTTACAAATTTGATTACATATTTTAGTTGTGCTTTAAAGGATATTGTCCAAAGTTGATTAGATCTTTGATGTTGACTTTGAGAACTACGCAATTATTTGTTGAGTGCCCCTATCCCTGGTGGTAATACTCGCTCATCTCGATGCTCTTTGGTAGGGGATTGGGAGTTGGGTTAGGTAGCAATTGAGGAAACGAATTGTTTCTTTACTCTTCTTTTGAAGGAATCTGTTAAAGTTTGACATTTCTGTGTTAAAGAAGAAGATTGATCTATGGTAGCAACTACAGTAGGTTCTTTGATCTCAACTAATGGATTCATGAGTGCTAGGTGGATTTTCTCGTGCTTAATTCCCCATTCAATGCTTGCACCAGCCTTTTGCAATTGATGAATAGAAGGGTTCTCTGAGTGGCTTGATGAAAATCTTAATCGTATCATCCTCTAGCAAGGGTTCTTTCACTCTGATAGACATAATCTTCCATCGCTTCAAATACTTAGAGAAGTTTTCATCTGATACTTGAGTAAGGTGTTCCAGATCATTCCCTATCAGCGTGGGTGGAAATCAAAACTCTTGATAAACCGTTCCACTAATTTGTTCTATGTTTTTCGAGTGTCTTGGTTGAGCTGAGTGTACTAATCAAAAGCAGCTCCTTTTAGTCTCTTGGAAAATAGTTGGACTAACAATCTTTCATCAGATCCAAGCTGAAACATGTCCGTACAATAAAGGAGGATGTGAGCTCTAGAACAACTAGATCCATCGTACTTATGGAATTTTGAGATTTTAACATTTTTGGGAATGTCAAGGTTAGGGTGAGGGGATAAAGCATTGGACTCAATTATTTCTTCTAGTTGGGATGTTTGTATGTCCTTCATATCTTCCTTCATCATGGCCATTTCTTCTTGGTAAAGCACAATTGACAACCCTTTTTCGGTGGGAGGTTGATGAAAGGCTTGCTCCATGATGATCCTAAAAGGGTTCTTTTTAGTTTAAGAGGGATTTCAACTTTTGTTTGATTTGAGTTATTTCTTTTTCTTTTACTCTATTGGAACTAGGCTAGGTAGACGTTTTAAAGCTAGTTGTCTTAAGGGCATATGTTGTTGGTTCTATAAAGGTATCAATCTATGTTGTAGGCTTTGGTGTGCTGGAAGCTCGTCGTTAATAGCTCCGGAACACCAGTTTAAACATTTATAATTTTTACCGTTTCTCAAACAACTACTAACCTAATAAATGGGTGAGAATAGGTCGTATCCACAGGGAAGCAAGTGAAAAATTAATATATAGTTAGATCCGAACAAGAGAATACAATCAGGAATGGTAGAAAATATGAAAATGAAATATATTATTGTTGAATTTAAACAAGACAATAAATAAAAATCAGAATTTAATAAATTATGGGAATCAACAAAGGAAATAAAAGAAATAAATAAAAAAAATGATCCAGAATCCGGATCCGATTGCAGTAGCTGCAGATCGGCTAGACAACTTGTAGAAACCCCTCCTGACAAGAACCTTCTACAACCCTCGAACTCCTCGAGACACCTTAGCCTTGAACTGAACAAATTCAGATATGCAAAACAGAGAAATGAACAAAAATTAAATCTAAAATATTGTAGAAATAAAAATAACAGAAAAGAAAAGAATGGTTGATCAAATCCAATGGCGGTAGTTGCAGAATGGTTTAACAGCTTGCAGGAACCCCTCTTAACAAGATCTAGGCGTCTTCCCCTTCTACAACCCTTGAACTCCTCAAGAAACCTTAGCCTTGTTAACTGGGTGAATTGACCAACCCCTTTCACAAGGCCCCTAGGACCCTTTTTATAGAGAAGGATGGACACAACTAGAAATAGAGAGAAGGGTGGGGGTGGCAACTGCGGTTTAGCAAAGTTAGGGATGCCCTAGGGTTTCTAATGGATGGTTAAGATGGTTTTGGGGTGACCCCATGGCTGAAAATGGAAGGAGAGGGCACCCAATATTATGTAGGGCTGAGATTTGGGCGCCCAGAAATGGAGGGTGTAGATTAGAACATCTGGGGTTAAAGGGTTAAGATTAAAATAATATGTGGTGCCCTAGATTGAATGGTTGGGATATAGGATGGAGGGAGTGGCTGAGGTTTATTGGTGAGGAGTTGAATGGTGAGGATTAGCATAATAGGTGGCACCCTAGGGTTTAGAAGCTAAAAAGTTGAGCCCTGAAATGGATGGTGGAGATTAGAAGGAGTGGATGATGAAGATTTCACATCTGGGGTGGATAGGGTTAGTTAAGGAGGAAAAGATTAGGTTAAAAATGATCCCTAGGCTTTGTTAATGAGAAGGGAGCATGGTAAGATAGTAGGATGGGCGCCAATTGGGTTTAGCAGATAAGGGGCGCCCTTCTGTTCTCAATTTTTTACAAAAACACCCCCTCTCTCAGCTGGACTTCACACCAGTTTCCCAAAAACTGCATTTCAGCCATGAAAACTTCTTAGTTTTCTACATGATTTGCATAGAAACCCTCATAAGTCACGTAATTGATTTTAACTGGGAAAATGGTGCACTTTGACTATTCTAAGGCTGAAAATACCCCTGAATTGATGCCCTTAAGGCATCAAAATGCAGGGTTATCACACCCCCTGACTTAAATTACATTGAGTATATAGATCTTCCTCATCTGAAGATCCTCCCTGACAGAATTAGTCAAGCATCCTGATTCCAACATTTTCAAACTTTATATAGATCGGTATTGGGCTTTAGGGGGTAAAACTGTCTTGTTTTGAATATTACAGAAACTTGGCTTAAAAAATATTATTTACGCTTATATTTGCAAACTGTCTTGAGAAGATGAGATAGATTTTAAAATCAGATAGGTATTCTACTTATTATTTCTGACAACAGATTTCTACCCCTGAACTTATTTTTATTGTTACCTTTCACTGTTTGACGCAAATCTCGACACTTGCCTTAGGTGAAGGGACTCGGTTACTAAGTGTTAGGTAAGTATCTTTGGCATTCCCTTTTCCGTTTGATGCAAATCTCGACACTTGACTTAGGTGAAGAAACCCGGTTACTAAGTATAGGGTATCCATTGACCTTTTATCCTCTTTTTCTTTTTTTTTTTGCAACATTGTTCAGGGTAGTCCATTGTCTCTTAACAATTTGAAGAATTTTATCTAATTTCTCAATCTTTCTCTTCCTATCTTGACAGGGGCAAACTTGGGAGTATTTTTCAATTTTCAAACAGTTTCGACAATATTCAAACAAGACCAATTTTGACTCCTATCACTTGCTACTAATTTCTACAGAATTCAATATTTTTTATCAGTTTCCTTAACTTTCTCTGTTTGGGAGTCTCTTTTAATGGAAATTTAAAAAAAAATTCAATGAAATTTTAATTCTCCATCTTTAAAGGCATAGCTTCACAATTTTTTTTTAATTTTTTTTCTCTCTTTTCTCACTCCCAACTTAAATGCCATTGTCCCTAATGGCATGACTAGAATGATGCAAAGAATATTTGTGCCAAAGGGAACCGCGAGTAGGGTTTTCCTGAAGGGTTCAAGGTATGCCACCTGGTCTTGAATCACGAAACAAAAGCTCTAATCCTAAAAGTAACTGAAAATTACGTTGGGTTGCCTCCCAACCTGCGCTAAGTTTAACGTCTTCAGCCAGACATATTCAAGCACTTTTTCTATCTACACTCTCTGACTCACTTTCATCTTCTGATAGACAGGGCTCAAACTGGGCTAACCAAGGGGTAAACATGTCATTTAAAAAGTTATCCACTACATCTACTTTGAACTCATCTTCCCCTAGGTTTGGATACTTAGGGGCACTACAAACGTTTAACTGGACTTTCTGCTTCCCTAATGAAATGTTCATTTCTCCCAATTTACGGTTGATGTTTGTATTGGCCGTTGCTAGAAACAGACATCTTAAGATTATCGGGATATGGTTCAGCTCCTCGATTGGGGTCATGTCTAGGATAAAATCCAATGGGAAGTGACAACCCTCTACCCTGACCATGACATCCTCAATAACACTTCGAGGAGTGTTGATTGACCAATCAGCAAGTTGTAGAATTATCGGGGTTGATTTTAACTCACTGATCCTGAACCTATCATAAATGGATGAAAGCGGAGTTATACTAGCCCTAAAATCCATTAGTGCCCGATCAAAGGTGATTCCAGTGATGACACAACTTATGAGAGGAGCACTAATGTCTTTCATATTCTGGGGGAGTTGATTTAGGAGAGTTGTTGGGACCCTTAGACTTGTTAACTGGGTGAATTGACCAACCCCTCCTACAGGGCCCCTAGGACCCTTTTTATAGAGAAGTGTGGACACAACTGAAAATAAAAAGAAAGATGGGAGGTGGTAACTGGGATTTAGCAAGGTTAGGGATGCCCTAAGGTTTCTAATGGATGGATAAAATGGTTTTGGTGTGATCCTATGGCTGAAAATGGAAGAAGAGGGCACCCGATATTATGTAGGGCTGAGATTTGGGCACCCAGAAATGTAGGGTGTAGATTTGAACATCTAGGGTTGAAGGGTTAAGATTAAAAGAATATGTGGTGCCCTAGATAGAATGGTTGGGATATAGGATGGAAGGAGTGGTTGAGATTTAATGGTGAGGAGCTGAATGGTGAGGATTAGCATAATAGGTGGCACCCTAGGGTTTAGAAGCTACAAAGGAGAGCCCTAAAATGGATGGTGGAGATTAGAAGGAGTGGATGATGGAGATTTCACATTTGGGGTGGCTAGGTTAGCTAAGGAGGAAAATATTAGGTTAAAAAAGCTAACTAGGGTTTGCTAATGAGAGGGGAGCATGGTAATACAGTATGATGGGTGCCAACTAGGTTTAGTAGATAGGAGGTGCCCTCCTATTCCCAGTTCTTGACAAAAACACCCCCTCTCTCAACTGGACTTTACACCAATTTACCAAAAACTGCATTTCAGCCATGAAAAGTTCCCAATTTTTTACATAATTTGCACAAAGACCCTCAAATGTCACATAATTGATTTTAACTGGGAAAATGGTGCACTTTGACTATTCTAAGGCCAAAAATACCCTTGAATTATTGCCCTTAAGATGTCAAAATGCAAGGTTATCAAGCTTCTAACAGGTGGGAATAGACTAATGCGAATTAAGAACTAGTTCTAGTGTTGCAACATGTGTTGACATGTGATATGCTCATGCAAATGATGCAGTGTGGGAAAAAACAATGGAAAACCACGTTAAAAGGGAGGGATTGATCATATTCTATGGTCATCTAGCTATTGATTGGAGAGCTCCTAAGAAGGATAGTTATGTACGTAATGGCTTCCTTGGAGTGGGTCAAGGGAACGTAGCAAGGGTGTGTAGGGATGTATAGGCAGCTAGACTAGGTTATGCAAGGAGAATGTCTTAAATTAGTGGACCTCTATCAAAATTGGGCAAAACATTTAGAAGGTGAAAACCAAGGTCAAACTTGAAGTTAAAAAATGAATCAATTGTTCAAAGAAACTTTGAAAAACCTTTAGGGGATTGAGCAAACTTGATTAACTTTGTCAATTTTGATAAGATTTGAAAAAGTATTTACAAATTTTGATATTTTCTCAAGTTTATGGAATGTGGATTTTTGCAATTATGTGAGTTAGGATTTGATAAAGAGACTTTATTTGACAATAATAGAATTCGATGGTTTGACAATTTTATATCTCTTCATTTTCTGAGTTGTTCCTTTATTGTGTTTTTGTTGACTTGATAGATTTCTAAGTTGGATGATTCTGGAAATACATTTTTATTATGAGTTAGGTATTGGGATTTGATGCTATTTGGTACATTTGTTCTTTCCCTTCATTTTTCATTATTAATTTTGGGGCCTAGAGAACTAGTGGTGTAGTTAGGATCAAGTTATAATTTAGAAAAGACTTTTAGTTCTAGAAAATATTTTTGGATTTTGGAAAAAAAGTTAAGATTAGAAGGAAATTTCGAGAGTAATGAGTCCTTACATGCTTTCTATGAAATAATAACATTTTTAATGTTGCTCCCTAAGAGCAAACTCATTGGATCAAATATCTACTCTATTTAGAGGAAAGCAAGAAAGATACTTGAGTTTGAAAGTTTATGAAGGATCATGAGAATGCCTTTTTGATACCGGCTAAGGGAATATCTATCCCTACACCATATGTGTACCTACTTGACATCCTAGAGTTTTGAAGGTATGAAGGTCCAAGTGGCCTTTTGATGTTATTTCTCAAGAGTAGCTCATAGAGCCACGCATATACTTGGCCTAAGTTCAATTGAGGGAATGAAGCATCCTTTGATACTGGTCAAGGGAGGGTTAGACCCTTTACCATATATATCTACTAGATCCTCTTGTAGTTTGAATACTTAGAATGGGTCAAGGTGGCGTTTTGATAGAGTTAGGTACCTACTTAGCCAAGAAATGGTCACAAGACAGAAGAGGCCCAAAAAACACGGCCTTTTGATGCTATTTCTTAGGAACTAAGCTTATAGAGTCATGCATCTACTTAGCCAAGAAATGGACACAAGACAAATGATGAAAGGGGTCAAAATGGCTTTTTGATGTTACTTCTCAAGAGTTGAGCTCATAGAGTCTTGCATCTACTTAGCCAAGAGATGGACATAGTACAAATAATGAAAGAGGTCAAAATGGCCATTTGGTGTTACTTCTCAAGAGCTGAGCTCATAGAGTCATGCATCTACATAGCCAAGAGAGAGAACAGAAACCTGGAGTTGGAAGATGGTCATTTGAGAGTTTCCTATTCTAATAACTGTAGTTTTAATTTTGATCTTAACTCCTAGATTTCTTGTCCTTAATTTTTTATCATTGTAGTTTGAATCTTAAATGAGATTTGTAGGTTTGATTTTGATTTATTTTTTATTTAATTGATTTCAATTTTTTATCCTACATTATTATTGTTATTTGACTTTGATTCAAGATTTTGATATGTTGAAGCTTACTTGGGATTTAGCTTAGACTTGGATAACATCTGGAAATTTGGACCTAGGTGTTTCCTTTGGTGACCTTTAGGGTGCTTTAGTATCTTTTAATGGAAGATTAAATCTTTTTTTTTTTTTGTTGTTTTTTCTTAATAGGTTAAAAGAGTTTGGGCTTCATTTTTTTTATCCCACTTCCAAAGATGGCAACCACATAGTGCAACACTCATGGTGTCCTAGTCCTAATTACACTACAGTTCTTTTATCATATTTTCATCTGAGGATTCTATGTATGGGTATTCTAGGTGCGATGCATGAAATTGTTAGGTGGGTTCTAAACTCTAAGGTTCCAACATGGTCCTTCAAACCTCCACCCATGGACAAATGGGCTTCTTTAGATGGTGGCTAGTTTGAAGGTTTTGGTAGAGTTTTTGAGGACCAAAGTCCAGAGGTAGACACCTACTATCCTTCCATTAATAGGTAAAATGGGATTCTAGTTCTATTTACATGAGAGTGTGTGAATTCTGAGTGTTCAAGCATGCAAAAAAAAAAATGAATAGGAAAACAACAAAGAACCATGGGAGAATGCGTCCACATGTTCAAGTTTACAAGCAATCCTACAAATCTCTAGGTGGCTACATTTGGGGATCTAATATAAGCTAAGTTCTCTTAATGCTTTTTTAACTAAAACAAAGGAGAGGAAAGGGCAAAACAAGAAACAAATACAATTTACTCCTACCCAAAAACAAGGCTAATTACACTCAGTTACAAAGAAAGCAAAAGACTACAAATTTTGAGAGATTACCAAAGGAAAAGAGGGGGGGAGAAAAAAAACATAAAAGGAAAAATAAAGGGTGCGATTAGATTGAAATATGGTGCAATGGGTAGGTTCCGTGGTGTGCTACAATGGAGGGTGCGATGCGATAACAAGGCACATGCTAAATGCTATGCAATAACAGGGCAATAGACATCTAGTGCGCTGCGACGAAGGGTGCGAAATACTGGGCGCTGGAAGGGTAGATGGTTGCGATTTAGGTGCGATAAGATTGAAATATGGTGCAATGAGTAGGTTTTGAGGTGTGATGGATATGTTCTGAGGTCCGATGAGCATGTTAGAGGGTAAGATGAGTAGGTCTTGAGTTGTGATGAGCAAGAAGGAAGGCGCGTTGAGCAGGAGGAAGTTGTGATGAGTAGGTTTTGAGTTGTGATGAGCATGAAAAAGGTGCAATGATCAAGTTTTGAATTGCGGTGAGAATAAGAAGGTGCGATTTTAGGCTTCTAGGTTGCGATGAGCATGAATGAAGGTGCAATTTTAGGCTTCTAGATTGCGATGAGAATGAAAGAAGGTGGTGCGATTTTAGACTTCTGGGTTGCGATGAGCATGAAGGTGCAATTTTAGTCTTCTGGGTTGCGATGATCATGAAGGAAGGTGCGATTTTAGGATTCTAGGTTGTGATTAGCATGCGATTTTAGACTTCTGGGATGCGATGAGGTTAAAAGGAATTGCAATTTTAGGCTTCTAGGTTGAGATGAGCATGAAGGAAGGTGCGATTTTAGATTTTTAGGCTGTGACAAAGATGAAATGAGGTGTAATTTCGAAGAAGAAGGGTTTTGGGTGAGACTTTGGTTATGATTTCTGTGAAGATGCAGTTTTAGGTGAGACTTTAGTTGCGATTTCGACAAAGCTATGGTTCTGGGTGAAGTTTTAGGTGCGATTTTGGCCCAATGATGGTTTTGAGCGTACAAGGAGGATGTCGTCCATGCTGAAGAATGTTAAAACATGGTTTCGAATTGCGTTGGGAAGGTCTATCTTGCCTAGCCTTCTTGAAGTGCGATTTTGAATCACAATCTAGCAAGTCTTAAATCCTTAAATCTTTATAGAGCACAATAGAAAAAGCACGAAAATGAGGTAATTGCAATCACCTCCTCTCAACTTTTTGACATAGTTGCAAGTCAATCCCCTCTGTTATAATCTTCTAAAAAGAAGCATTAAAATGTTCAAAATGCCCATATAGTTATTTTTAACCAAAATATTTATTTCAAAATTTTCTCTTCATATGAATTGTTAGCCTTAATCCTTCAATCTCTTTTCTGAAAAGTAAAAGCTACAACTTTAAATTCTCTACTTTTTGTTCTTTATATAAACTTTATATTATTTTTTCTGTAGAAACCAACCTCAATAGTAATTGCATTTCATTTTGTTTTGTGGCTCTTGTTAGAGGATTTTAATAAACGGGGTCTACTTCTAACTGTATTAGAAAATTCAGTACGGTCTCTCTCTCTCTCTCTCTTAATTAGCTACATCTTGAAGTGAGATATTAAAAAATAACTATATATGGATTCAGGTGAAACTATTAATAGTTATGACTTAGGTTGTGTTTGGTACTATTTCAAGTGGCTCTCCACATACATCTCCTTTATTCTGCATGTATAATCCTTAGATTAACACATGTATTCCTATTTTAGGTCATTGAAAAGGAAGTGCTTGCAATTCTCCAACTCCCAACCATAACCCTTTATTTCCCAACATGAAAGAGTTGAAAAACAAAATCCACAAGCACATGATGACCAATCACAATCACACCAAGTTCAAGATTCTCAAAAACAAAACAATACAAAAGCTCAAGCGAGAGCTACTTTAGGAAAGTGGAGAAGATGCCCAGGAGCAATGCACTGAGACAAGGAATGGATGATTAGAAGATTGTTGTCCTCACCAATGGCATAGGCCAAGGAGTGGATGTAGCAAGGGGCATTGTGGCACAATTTCTTGGAACCTTGGCTTGAAATTGGAAAATATTTCCAATTGATGTAAAAAATTAGAAGAAAATTCCAAAGTCAACTAAGAATCATGCTTGGGAATTTGTAAAGGTATTAAACAACTTAACTTTCTATCTTTCTTTTTTCGTCTTATTTTTATTACCCTATGATACAAATTTATTTATCTTATATATGGTTCTTTTATGCAATGCAGGGAAAATTTGATCTACTGGATAATTCAAAAGCATGGACCTTAAAAAATATAAATATTAAATGGAAGCAATGGAAGATGACATTGAGGAAGACTTATTATAAGCATAATGTTCTGAAAATTGAGCAACTTGATTGTCCTACTCCATGGATTCATAAAGATCAATGGATTAACTTATTACATATTTGGGAATCTGATAATTTTAAGGTTTGTGTTGCTAAATTATATATAATTCCTACTTTAAACCAAATTATAATACCTTATAATTTTCTTACTATTATGTATGTATGGCAGAAATCTAGTGAAGTGGACAAAGATAACTGGTCTAAAGGTCATCAACGATTATGTAGGAACAAAAAGTTATGCAAGGATTCACAAAGAGGTAACACCTTTATCTAATATGATTTTCTTAATACACTTTCAATATTAATGATAACTTACTGCTATAATAAGTTCTATTGGTCTATATGAGAATAGGCAGAGGATAATGGTGAGACATTAACTTGGGCTGAATTCTTTAAGAAAAGACATACTCGTAAAGATGGTACACCTGTTGATGATGCATCCGAAGAGATTATGGTATGTTTGATATCTTATTTGTTAGGAATTATTACATGTTTGTAATATACTATTGTGCAATTTTATTAACTTCTTTAACAAAATTGTAGGAAAAAAATTGATGAGTTTTTATCTCAACAAACGAATGAGAACTCAGAAAGGACCACTACTACCCAAGATGAC
Source organism: Nelumbo lutea (assembly GCF_056320005.1). Classification (NCBI taxonomy): domain Eukaryota; kingdom Viridiplantae; phylum Streptophyta; class Magnoliopsida; order Proteales; family Nelumbonaceae; genus Nelumbo; species Nelumbo lutea. The sequence goes on from NC_142688.1 coordinate 60,882,133, forward strand.
ATTTTTGCCAAAGCTTTGGGTAAGTCAAAGAGGCGTGATGGGGTATGCCTTATGGGCTTAGGTCCAACTCCTAGGGATTTGTGGGGACCAAGAACCAATAGTAGATTTGCCTCTATTGGTTAGATAGAAATTGAAAATAGAGAATTAAAGGATAAGGTTCATAATTTAGAAGAAAAAAATAGAGGGCATGGTGGATAAGTTTTCCCAGTTTAACAACATGGCGAAGGAGTTTTTTCAATTGAAAAAGATGATATTAGAAAAACAGGTAATTAAAAATTTTTATATGGTTCAAATAATTATATCTATGTTAATTAAGCACATGTAAGTTTGATAATTTAACCACTTTACTTTTATAGTCACAAAAATGAAGATGCTACTCATTTCAATACCCCAAACCAATTCCACTCTTCAGTTGGGAGCCAAGTAGTAACCCCTATTGCACCTCCACCCGACGTAAGATTTGTTAAAACTATAGATTTTTTAGTATGTCTTTTTATGGCATAATCACTATTAAATTGTTGACTATAAGATGTATAAGATATGAATGCTTCTCCAAGCATACCCATAGGTCAAGATACTCAACATGTGAACTCATTTGAGGTATATTTATAGTTCAAATCTAATATATTGTGTTTTTTTAATTGTTTTTGTATATTCGTGATGTATATAATATTTTACTAATACTTATAAGGTAATAACTTCATATGCAATATTTGACAATTAAGATCATGGTTCCGGGTCCAGAAAAGAATGAAGTTGTAGAAAAAGGTTTATTTATTGCAGATGATCCAAAAAAAAGTTGTGTGGAAGGATGAACTTGGTCCTAAATGGTGTGAGGTAGTTGTAAAGATGGCATTAAATAAGAATTGTGGGTTGATGAAGAAACATGAAAATTTAAGGACTATAGGAGATGCACAAGGAAGTAGCATTCCTTGGGTTAGCTCCTTTGTAAGTATACATGCATGTGGATATTCATATATACTAATAATACTTTTAGCTTTAATGATAATGATATTTGATTATGATAATTTTGTTATATTTGCTATCTTTGCTAGTTTGATAATGACATTTTTTACAGGTATTAATATCTCTCTCTCTCTCTCTCTCTCTCTCTCTCCTATTCTCAACCTTAATTAGTTATCTCATGAATCAGTATGACATGCACTATTCCATTATATAATGTGTAGTTGAGTTTTAAGCTAAGTCTTGGAATGTGAGAACCTCCATGAAGCTCTCTCTAGAGGATGGCATTAATGGGTCAAAAACTGAGACCCTGAACATGGAAGTAAACACATTCCATAGGAATCTTGAAAAATTGCATGAAATGAATAGGTCAATCGTGTTATCCTCCTACTACTCCTCACAAAGGCAACATCTGGAACCCATGTTAAAGACTTTGGATTTCAAGTGATCAACTATCAAAATGCTGTCCATTGCTATCAGCCAAGCTAGAACCTCCACTCTTGGAGGAACTGGATTTCCCCAGGTGCCCTTAATGTGGTTCACATTTGAGATAGATGTACTGAGAGCCATATAACATGAGTTTACTGTGAACTTGCCATTCTTGCACTCTTTCCACCAAAGCTTGTCTCTGAGCTGAATTGTAGGTTTTACACCCTCCAGTTTCTCTAAGAGAGTAAAGCATTCTTCAACTTCCCTGTTCAATAAAGGCCTCCTAAATTTTGGACTCCAGATCAACTACTCTCCCCTCCTTTCATAGCAGCCACTGATAATGACTTCAGCCTCTTTTATTCTATACAGTCTTGGACATAAGTCACAAAGCCTTCCCACCCCACACCACTCATCCACCCAAAACCTGATTTAGATCCATCCCCAATTACAAAGCTGGTTAGGTCCTTGGATTCCTTGTTAAAGGTCATGATCCCCTTCCACACACTCACCCCATAGGAAGCCCTTACCTTCTTTGATTCCCAACCGAATCTCACAACTCCATACTTCCCCACCTTAATATAAGTATTTATTCAGAACATTTTTGTACAGACCTCCAGGATTTCAGTCCAATGCAATACAGGACCACATATATTTATGAAATTCTACATGATACATTAAGGAAAATCCCCTTTCCGTTATGAATATCAAGCCCTCACATACCAGATAGAAAGGGAATCAGTACAACGAAATAGAAAATATTTCTGCTAACTGGGGCATTTTGGCTATGCATTGCTCTGAGGTGTGCCTTAAAGCTCTAAAAACACTAGTCAAACATAGATTACCTGCATGATTGGTAATCAAATGTTTATCCAATGTACAATGTGTCCACAATTTTAGTATTGATAGACAATTTACTTTTAGCCCCGTCCCTGGCTCCCTGCATCTCAATATTTTGAGGTCAAATAGATCCAACTCCTAAAAGCCACCCATGCTTGACACCCTCGCCCAAACCCATTTAAATTAATTTGATCTATGGGTTTGAACCTTTAGGCCTATGGTTCAAACATAATTATTCACCCATTTACCCCACATGGATTTCCCAAATAATTACTATCTTCTAATGATATCACCTGCAAAGAGATACAAAAAGAACCCTAATTTGCTCCTAGAAACTAGCATTCTGATTTTTAATATTTTACATGTTTCCAAGGATAGATGAAGATGACATTAACTGGATCAACGTCTAGCATCTTTGTGGATATAAACAACCATGTTTTTGAGATAAATGGAGAACATAGATGTCCAAGATGCTCTTCTATTTTGAGGATCAGCCTTTCCTACATGAATGGTTAATATAGAAATGGTAGACCACAATGATATAATTTGAAATTCTCAGAAGTTTATGCAGTTTACCATTCTTATCCTCTTTGATAATATGGGAGAAGGCTTATCGAGTCCATCCAATCCGGGCGGGAAAAGGATAAGTCTTATAGACGTGCAGCATGATCCTGAAGAGATTGGAGACAGTTGGACAGCTTCTAGAAGTAGGTTATACATGTCACTTCGGCAGGTCGGGCCATCACAAGCTACACGGACCTCGATCTTGGCTGAGGTGTCCGAGATACCCGAGGTGACCTAGCCTATTGAGGTGGCAGGAAGTGACGAGTCAATGTCCAGTCAACTGGTCACATCCACGTGTCTGCTCATTGGTAGGTCAGGCCAAATCACCCCTCATCAATTGCCCCCCACTCCCTGTGCTAGGGGTCTTGACCCGGTGCAGGGAGTTCATGATGAGCTTAGGAGGATTTGGCCCGGTCTTTTCCCTGGCCGAGGTCCAGTCTTGAGGTCAGACAATGACAACCCAACCGGTACAATCGTAAAGCCAGGTTGCATATCGGGGTCGCACAGACGTCACATGGATTACAAACTCCGCAGATGTCAAAATGCATGCTTAACCGATTTTGGACTTGAGAGCCGTGCAACCAGTTTTTACGAGAGCTATCAGATCACATTGATCTGAACCGTCCAAGATCGACTACTATGGCTATAAGTAGGGGCCTTGGGGTCCCATTCGCCTTGTCTTATTTCGGATTCTCGCGTTCTAGAGGTCACGCGCTAGCTTCCAGGTCGGTGGTTTCTGTCTTGTTTCTGAGGTCATTCCCTCTTCTTCTACCTTAGGTAAGCCTTCTTTTCTTGCTCTTATCCATTTTAGTCTTTCAATTCGGTATGTCTAGTAGCATGAGTAGCCTATTTGAGATGAGTTGTGAGTCTGGTCGGGCCGAGGAGGGCACCTCGGTCCAAGACTTAGAGTCCAGTTCAACCGAGGTGGAGACTTTGGTTCAGGAGTGAAAGGCTTTTGGTAAAATGGCTTCATCTTCTCATTGTGCTCGTCCTTCTCGGGGGCCAAACTGCTTTGGTCCTTCTATCCTAACACCCGAGCGGATTGAGGCATTGGCCACCCACTATAAGTTCCCTGATTACTATGCTTACTACCTTCCTTTAGAGAGTTTTCCCTGGGATCACAACGACGACGAAATCGCTATCTTCGAGGAGTAGTTGGTCGCTAGGCTTCGATTTCCTCTTCACCCCTTTATCGTCGAAGTCCTAAACTTCTTTGGTGTCACCATAATCAGCATCACCCGAACTTAGTTCGTAGTCCACTGTCCTAAACTTCTTTGCAACATTGTACAAGGTAGTCCACTATCTCTTAACAATTTGAAGAATTTTGTTTAATTTGTCAATATTTCTCTTCCTATCTTGACAGGGGTAAACGTGGGAGTATTTTCTAATTTCTAAACGGTTTTGACAATATTCAAACATAACCAATTTTTTACTCCTGTCACTTTCTACCAATTTCAACAGAATTCAATATTCTTTTATCAATTTCCTTAACTTTTTCTGCTTGGGATTCTCTTTTTATGGAAAATTTTAAAATTTTCAATGAAATTTTAATTCTCCATATTTAAAGGCTTAGCTTCACAATTTTTCTCAATTTTTCTCTCTCTTTCCTCACCCCCTAACTTAAATGGCATTGTCCCTAATGGCATGACTAGAATGATGCAAAGAAGATTTGGGCCAAAGGGAACAATGAGTAGGGTTTTCCTGAGGGGTTGAAGGTATGCCACCTGGTCTTGAATCAAGAAAGGAAAAACAAATCTTAAAAGAAAAAACACTAAAAACTGCGGGGTTGCCTCCCAACCAGTACTAAGTTTCACGTTTTCAGTCGGACACATTCAAGCACTTTGTCCATCTACACTCTCTAACTCACTTCCTTCTTCCAACAGACAGGCCTCAAACTGGGCTAACCAAGGGGTAAACTGGTCATTTAAAAAGTTATCCATTATATCTACCTTGAACTCATCTTCCCCTAGGATTGGATACTTAGAGGCACTACAAACGTTTAATTGGACTTTTTACTCACCTAATGAAGTGTTCATTTCTTTCGATTTACAGTTGATGGTCATTGCTAGGAACGAACATCTGAAGATTATAGGGATATGGTTCAGCTCCTCGATTGGGATCATGTCTAGGATAAAATCCAATGGAAAGTGACAACCCTCTACCGTTACCTTAATAACATTTTGAGGAGTGTTGACTGGCCGATCAATGAGTTATAGAATTATTGGGGTTGATTTTAAATCGCTAATCCCGAACCTATCATAATTGATGGAAGTGGAGTTATACTAGCCCTAAGATCCACTAGTATCTGATCAAAGGTGATTCCAATGATACCAAAACTTATGAGAGGAGCACTAAGGTCTTTCACATTCTAGGGGAGTTGATTTAAGAGAGTTGCACTAACATCTACTGAGAGAATCATTTTTTGTAGAGTCGTTTGTACCTCCATCATTTGAGTACACTACTCTTTCAAAAACATGGCATAGACCGGGATATGTTGGATCGCATTAAGGGGAGGGATGTTAATATGGACTTCCTGGCTCTCCTCATTGAGAGTTTCTTTGTTCTTTAGCACTGGCCCGACTGTGAGTGCAGTTAGAAAGGGAACTACAGTTGGTTCACTATAGGCTCTTCTTCTAAAGTTTCCTTTCCTTCTTCTCCCCCCAACTTAGGGTCTTGATGCTCCTTTTGTTCCACAAACTCTGGCCATTGAACTCATTTTATTTTAACCCCCCCTTTTTTTTTGAAATTTGAAATTTTAATTTTGAATTTTAATTTCAATTTTAGATCTTGAAATTTAAATTCTCAAATTTAAATTCAAATTTGATTTTTTAATTTAATTCAAAATATAAATTCAAATGCAGATTTCAAAATTTAAATTCAAATTTGAATTTTTAAAAATTTTATATTTTCTCTTTTTTTTCTTTTTTATTATTATTTTTTTAAAAGGCAAACAAATCAACCACACGACCTAGGGACTGACCTAGGGTTTCCTAAACTAGTGGTTCAACCAATGTGAATCCTTTTACATTCACTTGGAATTACACCACTTCCTTTGGTTAGCCAAGTAATAGGTGGGGATATGGGAGGCTCCCCTTGCTCTCGCAAGGACCTAATTAAGTAACCACAAAACCCGCTTAGGCGTTGCCGTTTAACCTCTTTCCTTAGACACCAACCGCCGGTTATGGAAAGTAATTTCAAGATTCCCTAAAATACAACACACCTTTGAACCAATTATGTGGCTTCCCTAAAGGATCTTTCAATCAAGATTTTAAATTAGGGTTAGGGTGAACCGCACGTGAATGGTGGTGATTTTTGGGCCAAGGAAGGGTGATGAAATTCCCACCTTATCTTATTTAAGTTGGGTGCCCTTAAAATGGATTAACGGAAAAGCAAAATAAACACAACAAATGCAAGTAACTACAATGCATGAACAATTATTTCTAAGATGCAATTCTGCAATTAAACCTAAAAGAATAAAGCAAACAACTAAGCAAAATGAACAATTAAAATAATAAAAAGAGCACCTAACACATTCACAACTAACAATAATAATTTCAGCAAATAAATAAACCTATATGATGCATGCTCTGGAATATGAAACCCTAAATGTTGGAATGGAAATGAAAAAGATTTTTAAATTTTAAATTCAAGTTCAAAAATTTCAACAATTTATTATTTAGCAATTAATTATTCAATTAAACAAGTAAAAGAAAAGAAATTAAATAAGGCAACAAATAATAATTGTAAAGAGAAAAGAAAACAACAATTAATTGTGCTAAACAGAATTAACAACTACCAAAAATAAATTCTAACAAACTAATTGCAAATCTAAAAATTAAACTGAAAATAATGATCAAAAAGAAAATTATGCAAGAAATAGATAAAATAAAAGAAAAAAATATAAATCTAAAAAATTAAACCAAAAATGAAATAAAAAAATATGCTTAAATTTATTTATTTATTTATTTATATTTTTTCGTTTTTTAATAAAAGAAAAACATAAATCCTAAAATTAATACAAAAATAAAATTAACGAAAGAAAAATATGCTGCAAATATAAAATAAAATAAAATAAACGAAAACTTTTTTCATTTATTTTTTGTTATCTGACATAAAAGAGAAAAAACAAGTTTGAAATTTAAACTGAAAATAAAATAAGCAAAAGAAAATTATGCTACAAGAAATAAAATAAAATAAAATAAAACAAATGTTTTTTGGTTGTTTTTTTAATTTGAAATTAAAAACAAAAGCCTAATAAAGCAAAACAAAATCAAACATGAAATTAAAATAAAGAAAGAATAGATCTGGAAACAAAATGGAAGCAAAATAATACTAAAAAAATAAATTAGATCTAAAAAATTAATAAAAATTTTGAAAATCACTATTCTACCAAAAAAAGGAGTTTGAAAATAAAAATAATAAAATTAAAAGTAAAATGGAATGACTATACCTGAAACGCAATCCAATGTCTCGTCTCTTTTCTTTTCTCCCGCAGTCCCGCAATGCTCCAGTACCCCACCATTCGCTATTCCGTCCGGTAGAATCAAAGAGAAACAAGAATTAAAATGAGATAACAGATCAAGTAATAAAACAAAAATAAAAAAAATAATGAAACAGATCCGAATAAAGTAAATAAAAATTTTTCTCCGTGCTTCCCCGGCAACGGCGCCAAAAACTTGGTGTGTTTGGAAGCGCGTCGTTAGTCACTCTGGAACACCAGTTTAAACATTTATAATTTTTCCATTTCTCACAACAACCATAAACGTAGTAAATGGTGAGAGCGGGTTATATCCATAGGGAAGCGAGGGAAAATTTAATATTTTCTTAGATCCAGACAAGAGAACACAAAGGGTAGTTACAAAAATATAAAATTAATTAATTAAAAAATGGAATTAATTAAAACCAAATTCAAATAGTATTGATAATAACAAGTGCATAAAAATAAATAAATAACATAAACAAATATAAAAGAAACAAAATAAAAATGTTTGAGAATTCGACCAGAGGTAGCAGTTTCCAGATCTCTCCTTCCACCCTCGAACTTCTCAAGCTAGGCCTTCCGTCTTACCTAGCCGAATTTCAGATCTGCAGAAGAGAATTAAAGCACAAATTAAATCTAATAAAAGTAAATTTGCATGAAGGAAAAATAAACTGAAACTAAAGAACAGAAAGTAACTCTAAAACTGAAGAAAATATGGTTAGGATAAAAATCTAGAGGTGGCAGTAGTGGTGTTGGCGAACTGCAAGTAGGAACCCATCCTCTTACCTGGGCATCCTCCTCTTCCTCTACCTTTGAACTTCTCAAGATCAGCCTTCCTTCTTACCAAGGTGAATTGACCAACCCCTTCTCCAAGGCCCTTGGGGTCCTTTTTATAGAGAAAGGTGGACACAACTGGAAATAGGGAGAAAGATGGGGGGTGGCAGCTAGGATTTAGCGAAGTTAGGGACGCCCTAGGGTTTCTAATGGATGGCTAAGATGGTTTTGTGGTGATCCTATGACTGAAAATAAGAGGAGAGGGCACCCAATATTATGTAGGGCTAAGATTTGGGCGCCCAGAAATGGAGGGTGTAGATTAGAACATCTAGGGTTGAAGGGTTAAGATTAAAAGAATAGGTGGTTCCCTAGATTGAATGGTTGGGCTATAAGATGCAGGGAGCAGTTGAGATTTAGAGGTAAGGGACTAAATGGTGAGGATTAGCAGAATAGGTGGTGCCCAAGGGTTTAAAAGTTATAAATGAGAGCCCAAAAATGAGTGGTTGAGATTAAAAGAGGTGGAGGGTGGATATTGAACACCTAGGGGTGGCTTGGGTTTCCTAAGAGTGAAAAGATTAGGTTAAAAAAGCTCCCAAGGGTTTGCTAAGAGGGGAGCATGGTAATACAATAGGATGGGTGCCAACTGGGTTTAGTAGATAGGAGGTGCCCTCCTGCCCTCAGTTCTTTACAAACACTCGCTCTCTCAATTGGTCTTCACACCAGCTTCCCAAAACTGCACTTCAGCCTACAAAACTTCCTAGTTTTCTACATAATTTGCACAGAGACACTTAGAGGTCACATAATTGATTTTAATTGGGAAAATTGTACACTTTGACTATTCTAAGGCCGAAAATACCCCTAAATTGATGCCCATAAGTTATCAAAATGCAAGGTTATCACACCTCCCAATTTAAACATTGCTAGTCCCTTAGCAATGCAACCTTAAAATTACATTGAGTATATAGATCTTTCCCATTACAAGGTCATCCTTAACAGAATTAATCAAGCATCCCGATTCCAAAATTCTCAAACTCTGTATAGATCGGTATTGGGCTTTATGGGTAAAACTATCTTATTTTGAATATTACCGAAATATGGCTTAAAAATCTTATTTACCCTTCCATTTGCAAACCGTCTTGATACGATGAGATTGATTTTAAAATCAAATAAGTATTCTTCTTATTATTTCTGACTGCAAATTTCTACTCCTGAACTTATTTTTATTGTTACCTTTCACCATTTTATGCAAATCTCGACACTTGACTTAGGTGAAGAGACTCGATTACTAAGTGTTAGGTAAGTGTCTTTGGCATTCCCTTTTCCGTTTGACATGAATCTCGACACTTGACTTAGGTGAAGAGATCCACTTACTAAGTCTAGGGTGTCCATTGACCTTTTAATCTCTCTCTCTCTCTCTCTTTTTTTTTTGCAACACTGTTCAGGGTAGTCCACTATCTCTTAACAATTTGAAGAATTTTGTCTAATTTCTCAATATTTCTCTTCCTATCTTGACAGGCGCAAACATGAGAGTATTTTCTAATTTCTAAATTGTTTCGACAATATTCAAACATGACCAATTTTTTACTCCTATCACTTGCTACCAATTTTTACAGAATTCAATATTCTTTTATCAGTTTCCTTAACTTTTTCTATTTGGGAATCTCTTTTTATGGAAAATTTTAAAATTTTCAATAAAATTTTAATTCTCCATTTTTAAAGGCTTAGCTTCACAATTTTTTTTTCAATTTTTCTCTCTCTTCCCTCACCCCCTAACTTAAATGCCATTGTCCCTAATGGCATGACTAGAATGATGTAAAGAAGATTTGGGTCAAAGGGAACAACAACTTGGGTTTTCCTGAGGGGTTCAAGGTATGTCACCTAGTCTTGAATCAAGAAAAGAAAAACAAATTTTAAAAGCAAAAACACTAAAAACTACATTGGATTGCCTCCAGCGCTAAGTTTCACGTTTTCAGCTGAACACATTCAAGCACTTTGTTCATCTACACTCTCTGACTCACTTTCTTCTTCCAACAGGCATGCCTCAAATTGGGCCAACCAAGGGGTAAACAAGTCATTTAAAAAGTTATCCACTATATCTACTTTGAACTCATCTTCCCCTAGGTTTGGATACTTAGAAGCACTACAAACATTTAACTGGACTTTTTGCTCCCCTAATGAAGTGTTCATTTCTCCCCCGATTTACAATTGATGGTCGTTGCTAGGAACGGACATCTTAAGATTATCGGAATATGGTTCAGCTCCTGGATTGTTGTCTTGTCTAGGATAAAATCCAATGGAAAGTGACAACCCTCTACCATGACCTTAATAACATTTTGAGGAGTGTTGACTGACCGATCAGCGAGCTGTAGAATTATCAGGGTTGATTTTAACTTGATAATCCTAAACCTATCATAAATTGATGGAAGCGCAGTTATACTAGCCCTAAGATCCACTAGTGCCTGATCAAAGGTGATTCCAGTGATGCCACAACTTATGAGAGGAGCATTAAGGTCTTTCACATTCTAGGGGAGTTGATTTAGGAGAGTTGCACTAACATCTGAAGAGAGAATCATTTTTTGTAGGGCCGATTGTGCTTCCATCATTTGAGTACACAGCTCTTTCAAAAGCTTGGCATAGGCCAGGACATGTTGGATCGCATTGAGGGGAGGGATGTTAATATGGACTTCCTAGCTCTCCTCATTGAGAGTTTCTTTGTTCTTTAGCACCGACCCGACTGTGAGTGCAGTTGGAAAGGGAACAACAGGTTGGTTCACTATAGGCTCTTCTTCTAAAGTTTCCTTTCCTTCTTCTTCTTCCCCCAAATTAGGGTCTTCATGCTCCATTTCTTCTTCACTAACTCCTGGGTCCTCTAAAATCCGCCCACTCCTTAAGACTATAATTGCCTTATTATTTTCAAACTGGAGGTTCTTAAGAGGTGGTTGAATCTGTTATGGAGGAAAACTCGATGGCTGATTTCTTGGGTTCGCAACCGATTGACTCGATAGTTTCCCTACTCCTCTTCTCGCCTTGGTTTCAGCCAACTATCCTATTTGGCTTTCTAATCTATCAAGGGGCTGCTGCTGATTTAGGATCAGCTACTAAATTTGCATGAATTGGTCATCTATTGTACGTGCTTGAGGAGGTTATGGGTAAGTTTGATAAGGTTGGGCCGGTTGGTTCCTAAGATGCATCTCCTGGAATTGGTTTTGCCCTTGTGGCCTCTGAAATTGCTGGGCCATAGAGTTAGATGAATGATGATATTATTGGGACTATGTGTAGGTTTGACATGATTGAGCCGGTTGAGTCCCATGGTACTCATTGTACTCCCAGTGGGTTTGGGCTCCAAACCATTGAGAGTGCATATTTGGCAGGGGGTTTTCTTGGACTTAGGCCCTATAATTGAAGTTGGGTTGATTTTCCCACCCAAGGTTATATGGAATAGAGAATGGGTTAGCATTGGGTTGGAAAAATCTATGGGCCGCATGTTGGAAGTAATTTCTCATTCCACAAACTCCAGCCATTGAATTCATTTTATTTTAACCCCCTTTTTCTTCTTTTTTTTGAAATTTGAAATTTAAATTTTGAATTTTAGTTTCAAATTTAGATCTTGAAATTTAAATTCTCAAATTTGATTTTTTAATCTTTTTAATTCAAATTTTAAGTTCAAATGCAGATTTTGAAATTTAAATTCCTAAAATTTAAATTCAATTTTGAATTTTTTAAAATTTTTTCTTTTTTCATTTTTTTCATTTTTTTATTATTTTTTTAAAAGGCAAAAAAGTCAAGCACACGACCTAGGGTTTCGTAAACTAGTGGTTCAAACAATGCGAATCCTTTTACATTCACTTGGAATTACACCACTTCCTTAGGTTAGCTAGGTAAGAGGTGGAGATGTGGGAGGCTCCCCTTGCTCTCGCAAGGACCTAATTAAGTAACCACAAAACCCGCTTAGGCATTGTCGTTTAACCTCTTTCCTTAGACACCAACCGCCGGTTATGGAAAGTAATTTCAAGATTCCCTAAAATACAGCACACCTTTGAACCAATTGTGAGGCTTCCCTAAAAAATATTTCTATCCAGATTTTAAATTAGTGTTAGGGTGAACCGCACGTGAATGGTGGTGATTTTTGGGCCAAGGAAGGGTGATGAAATTCCCACCTTATCTTATTTAAGTTGGGTGCCCTTAAAATGGATTAACGGAAAAGCAAAATAAACACAACAAATGCAAGTAACTACAACGCATGAACAATTACTTCTAAGATGCAATTCAGCAATTAAACCTAAAAGAATAAAGCAAACAACTAAGCAAAAGGAACAATTAAAATAATAAAAAGAGCACCCAACACATTCACAACTAACAACAATAATTTCAGAAAATAAATAAACCCATATGATGCATGCTCTAGAATATGAAACCATAAATGTTGGAATGCAAATGAAAAAGATTTTTTTTAATATTAATTAATTTTTTTTATTGATTTATTTATTTATTTTTTTTTTGAAATAAGAAAATTTAAATTTAAATTTCGAAATTTGAAATTCGAATTCAGATTTTAAATAAAATTTAAATTTAAATTCAGATTTTAAATTTAAACTCAAATTCGAAAATTTCAACAATTTCCTATTTAGCAATTAATTATCCAATTAAACGAGTAAAAGAAAAGAAATTAAATAAGGCAACGAATAATAATTGCAAACAGAAAATAAAAAAAAACAATTAATTGTGCTAAACAGAATTAACAACTACCAAAAATAAATTCTAACAAACTAATTGCAAATCTAAAAATAAAACTGAAAATAAAATGATCAAAAAGAAAATTATGCAAGAAATAGATAAAATAAAAGAAAAAAATACAAATCTAAAAAACATAAACCAAAAATAAAATAAACAAAAGAAAAAATATGCTGAACTTTTTTTATTTATTTATATTTTTTTTGTTTTTTTAATAAAAGAAAAATACAAATCTAAAAATTAATACGAAAATAAAATTAACGAAAGAAAAATATGCTGCAAAAATAAAATAAAATAAACGAAATTTTATTTATTTCATTTTTTTGTTTCTTTATCTGACATAAAAGAGAAAAAATGAATCTAAAATTTAATCCGAAAATAAAATAAAGAAAAGAAAATTATGCTGCAAGAAATAAAATAAAATGAAATAAACAAAAATTTTTTTGTTTGTTTTTTTTTTTTTAAATCTGAAATAAAAAGAAACACAAACCTAATAAAGCAAAACAAAATCAAACAAGAAATTAAAATAAAGAAAGAATAGATCTAGAAACAAAATGGAACAACTAAAATGGAACAACTACACCTGAAACTCTATCCAATTTCTCATCTCTTCTCTTCTCTCCTGTAGTCCCGCAATGCTCTGGTACCCCACCATTCGCTATTCCGTCCTACAGAATCAAAGAGAAACAAGAATTAAAGTGAGATAACGGATCAAGTAACAAAACAAAAATAAAAAAATAAGGAAACAAATCCGGATAAAGTAAATAAAATTTTTTCTCCGTGCTTCCCCCGACAGTGGCGCTAAAAACTTGGTGTGTCCGGAAGCGCGTCATTAATCACTCTGGAATACCAGTTTAAACATTTATAATTTTTCCATTTCTCACAACAACTACAAACGTAGTAAATGGTGAGAATGGGTCATATCCATAGGGAAGCGAGGGAAAATTAATATTTTCTTAGATCTGGACAAGAGAACACAAAGGGGAGTTGCAGAAATATAAAATTAATTAATTAAAAAGCTATAAAGGAGAGGGGCTGAATGGTGAGGATTAGCAGAATAGGTGGTGCCCTAGGGTTTAAAGGCTACAAAGGAGAGCCCTAAAATGAGTGGTTGAGATTAAAATAGGTGGAGGGTGGAGATTGAACACCTAAGGGAGGTTAGGGTTTGCTAAGAGTGAAAAGATTAGGTGAAAAAAGCCCCCTAGGGTTTGCTAAGGAGAGGGGAGCATGGTAATACAATAGGATGGGCGCCAACTAGGTTTAGCAGATAGGAGGTGCCCTCTTGTCCTCAGTTCATTACAAAAACACCCCTCTCTCAATTGGTCTTCACACCAGTTTCTGAAAAACTACACTTCAGCCTAGAAAACTGGGTAGAAAACTTCCCAGTTTTCTACATAATTTTCACAGAGACCCTTAGAGGTCACATAATTGATTTTAACTAGAAAAATGGTACACTTTGACTACTCTAAGGCTGAAAATACCCTTGAATTGATGCCCTTAAGGCATCAAAATGCAGGGTTATCAAGGTGCGGAATGTGCGACAACGACATCTCTTCTTTGCTGCTTCACACTATTCATGTTATTCACCTTGGTTTGGGCCTGAGTCTCAATGCAAGTGTTTTCCCAATCCCGGACGCTGCCACGAGGATGAGGAGGAGGAGGCTGATTTTGTGTTACTGACACTCTCATGAACACAGGCTAGATCTTGTTGACTAGGGTGATAGGATGGGTCCCGAACTGGATCCTCACCCCTCACGTTGAGTTGTCGATTGCTGACTTACTGGTTGTCATGACGATGGTGTTGTTGATCATTGCATAATCGTTGTTGCATGTCGCTTTGGTGGCTGCACTATAGCTGGTTTCTTTGGTCGGTTACTTGTCCCAGTGGTGACGAACGCTGACCTGTTGCTGAGTCTCGAGGTGGGGTCGGTTCCCAAGGAGGAGTTGGGACTCGAGACGGCCCTAAACCCCAGGGAGGTGACCGGCATATGCACTGCTGGTTCTGGTTCTGGTTCTATTAAAGCAAAGGAAGTTGTTGTTGGTACTAGTATTGCTAAATTTGTTGGATCTGCTGCATGTGGAGTTGCATTATCTATACACTCTACATAATCTCATGGAACTGCTGTGTTCCGACCCCAGGGAGGAACCACAGAGGGCTTTACTACTGGGACAACGGTGCTCACATGAAGCAGAGGTACGCTAGGTAGAGGTACGTTGACTAACTGAGTAGGGAATACCAAGTTCTAGGCTACTGTAACACCTGGAAGAGTAAGGGGGATGGTGAACTGACCGATGGTTATTGATGGGGTCTCACGGTTGAGTGCTGGTTGGGCTTGTCCCCCAGTGACAATCATCTCAACGCTCTTGTTGGTGCTTGATGAGGCCCTTAGTAAAATTTGCCAAAAAAATAGTAGGTAATTAAAAGTAAGAAATTAGCTTTTTGTCGCATTTCCCACAGACAACGCCAATTGATGGAGCACGATCTGGAAGCTCCTAGCTTGAGGGCATCTCGAGCATCGGTCTGCTTTGCTAGCCAGTTGAACTACAATAGAAGGGATGCTCAGAGGACTCGGGGTGGCTCACCCGATGTGGTCACTCCAATGCTTAAGTCAGTATATCACAGTGCAAACTAAGTGTTTGTATGCTAGTGAGGTACAGAGCAAATAATCGCACGTACCTTGTGTCATTGAGGTAGATGCCCTTATATAGGTGAGCAGTTGTAGGTCTCACAAAACACCTCCGAGATCCTCAGCATGTGTTTTTAGGAGTTCGTTCCAGACCAAGAGGTGGACTTTGTGATAGCCGATAGGGCTTATCGAGTTTGTCCAATCCGGGCGGGATATGGATAAGTCTTACAGACGTGCAGCGCAATCCCAAAGAGCTTGGAGACAGCTGGACAGCTTCTAGAAGTAGGCTACGTGTCACTTCGTAAGGTCGGGCCATCGCAAGCTACATAGACCTCGGTTTTGGCCAAGGTGCCTGAAATACCTGAGGTGACCTGTCCTGCTAAGGTGGTAGGAAGCGTCAAGTCAATGTCCAGTCAGCTGGTCGCATCCACGTGTCTTCTCATTAGTAGGTCGGGCCAAATCACCCCACATCAGAAGGGATTTGCCCAAATATTATATTTTCTTCTAAACATGGAAGGTGTGAAGTTACTGAGTTTCATTTTTTGTCTTGCTTGAGATATTCCAAAGAAATGCAGATTCAGTATGGTTCCATGCCTAACTAGATAAAAGCAATGTACTGATTAAAAAATAGATAGAAGAAGTGCAAGTATGCCTAATCTGATAGCAACAGAAGATATTTTTATTCTTAGAATCAGTGGTTGTAAAAGGTATAGTTCACTCATTTGTGCATTGTTATTGCAATGAGGATTCTAAGACAATGCCATGGACAAATTTTTCTTGTGATGATTTATGCTACTACCCAATTTGATAGGGTTGATTCACTTTCATCTTCTGTCTATTTGATGATTTGATTTTATGTATAGCCCAAAATTAAGAATTCTATTTGATGATTTTTCTCTTATTAGAATACATTGCAACTTAAACTATTTAAACTAGATAATTAAACATGCATTTTTTTTATATTTAGGGTTATGTGTACTTTTGCTTTAATGAAATGAATTTTGCATGTATATTTATTTGCATATATGATTAAGAAGATGATGCTTTGCTTAAAATACTTGTTTCTAAAAGAAGAAATAGGGAGAAAAAACCACTAATTGGAAAGGAATAATCTCAAAAGGGTGGCATATATTGACAAACCAACTCATCACTAATTCTATGTAAATAGTCGCTATATCGATGGAAGAAACCATCACTATTGCAATATGTACCAACACTTGCCTCTATTGGTAAAAGCTATACCAATGGTTCTTTTGTTGCTAATAAACATAAAAAAAACATCATAAAAATTTTGAAAACATATAGAGTAAAAAGGTTTTTTCCAACGTACACAACCGTTGGTAAATTTACACCTACGGATAAAAAATATTCTAGTCCCTTTACCAACGGCTACATCTATCAGTATAGATATACTAATGACACATCATCAATAATTTTGCAAAACAACTATCCCTAAAACACATGAAAAAAAAAAAAAAAAGCATTTGTGAAATCTTCACCGACGAATAGGTATATTAGTAAAACTTATACCGACAGGTTATCTGTTGCTAAAGGGTGTACAAAATGCATGTATTGCATCTTGGGATTTTTTTGTTTTAGCAACAGATTTCTCCACTTGGTTAAAAGAAACTCATGATAATCGAGTTAATAATGTCTATCAATTTACTTTTATGTTTTAAAAGTTGGAGAAAATGGAGAAAATTTAGAGAAATCTAAGAGTGAAGAGGGGCTGCTGAGCTGGACACCATACTAATATCATAGAAGAAGATGCATTCATCATAACACCACCATACAAACAACACCAATGACAAAGGTTTGCAGGATAGACAAATTCTTCTTTCTGCTTTTTTTATTTTTTATTTCTTTCTCATTAATTATGTTACTCCTCACAATGGAAAAAAAAAAAATATATATATATATATATATATAGCGTACAGCGTTAGACATGCATGCCTTGAGACATGATTACCTTTAATTACTCTTTCCTCTTTATTTTTTCTAAGCACGTAGTGTCTTTCATATGATAAAAAGGAGTTTGCTGGATCTGTTCACCACAAAACATTGCTGGTCACACTCATTTAACCGCTCGGTGAGAATATCCGTGACCACAACACAACTGATGTTTCATATGTGCGGCTGAGGCTGAGTAAACGTGGCCAACAATATGTTGTGGTCATCAGTAAATCTGGACCGGATAAAAAGTGATACCTTTGCCTTCGACATTGTAAAGTTATTATACTATTAAGTTACAGCAAAAGAGAAAGAAAAGTAGGTTTTATAAGGACTTATGCTTAATTTCTTTATATCAAAACTGTGCATTCTCTCTTAAAGCTAAAAGCACATGCAGTAATTTCAGATTGTTTACTTTTAGGACTGTTGCTTTAGACCCTACCATACGAAGGTTTAAATGATCAACTTTGCCTTATGCCAACTACTTTTCATTTTTCTTTTATTGATAATCACAACCTTTCAATTTCTGTTTTGGGAACTCTCACTTTTCTTAAGAGTCTGTTTGGTTTGTAAGAATAGAAGTGTAGACTTCATTCCGATTCTAGCTGTTTGGTTGGTTGAAATTGGAATTCTATTCTCATTCGTGGTGGAATGGCATTTCTCCATTTGAGTAAATAGTCATTCCCTCCTCTCCCCTAGGAATAACAATCTATTCCAACTAATTCTAATTCTGATTTCAATTCGAGTCTAAAAACTAAATAGATGAGGGGAATAGATCATATGAAGGGATTCTGATTCCGGTTCCAATTCCAATTCTGATTTCAACCAACAACCAAATGGACCCTTAATATATTATATTAGGTTATGAATAAGTGACTTTCTAAAACCCTAGTTACATCACTTTTCCCTGCTTTCAAGTCATCAACTAATATCTTTTTTGCAGCAAAAAAAAAAAAAAGGTCATCAATATCTTTTTTTTCTTTTCTTGAAAACCCTAACGCTGATACCATTGCATGAAACTCCAATATTACATAACATCCTCCCTTAGAAGATTACAAATAAATTAGAAAAAATCATCAGTAATCGGCAAAGCATACTTTCAAGTTTCAATATCAAAATCAAGCATAAGACATCAAAATAAAACTCTGCCTTTGTGGAAGCGCATTATCAAGTGCGTTGTACATTAAAAAACCGCCAAAAAAAAGCATTAAAAAACCAAAGCACTAAGTCAAATGATATTAAAATAAAACTCTGCCTTCTCATTTTCCTTTCAATGGTTCACAAATCACCCTAAACACTATACTTTTCTCTTTGTATACAACTCCAGTGGTATTCTAGCTTGGAAAGCTTTACAAACATATTCACACAACACAAGTGGGCAGTAAGCAGCTTGAGAAGAACTCAAACATCCTTTTCTGCAAAAAAAAAAAAGGGACAAATAAATAATGACAAAATATATAAATCACATGGAAACCTGAAAAATAAGAAATAAAACTCAAACCCAATATATAGAACAACAACAACAAAATTAAAACTAATAATTATAATATATAATAGCAGGAGGAGGAGGAGAGGAGGAAGAAGAAGAAGAATGAAAGGGTGGGGGCCGGCAACTTACCCTCTTAGGCTTGCTGTAGAGGAGATCAGGTGATATTCTGTATAAATCTTCGTCAACAGGTTTAGGAGCCCTGGGTGGTGGTAGTGATGATAGCGAGTGAAGATAAGGTGGTTGTTGTTTCAATGGCGTTTCTGTCATGTCATAGACCCTACCTTGTTTTTTCTGTTGGTTAACATGCTGTGTATAACGTTCTTCAGTTCCCTTTGTCTGCATTTTACATTAATTCCTCTCAGTCAGTATGATTCCCACCATGATCAGTTGCTTTTTCTTCCATTAACCATACATATATACACAGAAGAGATCTGAGCATTCGTTTATGCTAATTTAAGAATAAGAAATCAAAAAACAGCACTCATTTGGAAAGAAATTAAAAAGAAAGTCTATGTTTGAATTTAGCTACCGACCTTGAGAGGAACAACAAGAGATCTGGGTGGCTTCTCTAGATCATCGTGGCCATACAAATCGCCAATAACGTATAGATCTCGTTCATACGAGGCGCTATAGCAAAGCAACCCAGCTTGCGTAGCTGACTGAAAACACTGTGTGACTGGGAGATCATCTGTGTAGTCCCAGTTCCCAAATGCTGGAATGTGGCTTCTTCTGTGTTCCTAAACAAACAAAGAACAATCAAGAAAATAAGAAGATATTGAATAAGAATCAAGAAAAATGGAAGAAAACGGGTGGTGGGTAATTCATGGGATTGTTGCTTCTACTTACAAAATCCATTGTTTGTGATGGTGGTTGCAAGAGGAAGTGCAGACGATATTGGCCTGAGTGAAAGTAGTCAAAAGATGGAGGTAGACTTATAGAGCTCAACTCAACACAAAAAGAGTGTCTTTTGTTATTTATGGTGGGACGTGGACGTGGGAATTTATACAAAAGCGAAGACTTTAAAAGGAGAGATTCTGGGAACCCAAAGAAAATGTAAACTGTACCCAATGAAATACAACAGTAGAGGGGAGTTTAGAATTCTTAGACTCTGCAGAAAGTGAAAGAGGGAAGCGGGGTTGGAGGTCCGTCCTTCCAATCTTCAACAGTTCAACTTTTCACTTTTGCTTTTGATAGTTGCTTTTGCTTTTTGTCTGTCGCCGTGTTGCTGATATGTCTCTCATCTCGATGATCTCTTGCCGGTAAATAAAGTTTTCTCGCATCTCAAGACTGGAAATAGCCTTTTCTTTTCTTTTTTTTTTATCTTTTTTCTCTCGTGTATGCTCGTAAGACAAGGTAAAGGTGGGAGTAGAGAGGGGCAAACTGGAATGTCTTTTTTGGTAAGACCGGTTGAACCAGTGAATCTGATTAAAACAAGGTTCAAGGTGTCATTATAGCCAGTTTTCTTTTATTTTTTTTTTTTGGCTACACATCTGACATCCCCCAAACCCTAACTCCCCAAGACTGGAAATAGCCTTTTTTTATCTCTCGTGTATGCTCGTAAGATAAAGTAAAGATGGGCAAACTCGAGTGTGTTCGGTTGAACTAGTTTATCTGGTCAACACAAGGTTCATGGTATCATTATAGCCAGTTTTTTTTTTACTTGTAATTTGGGCCTAGTGCGATTTTGATCCTAAATGCTTCAAAACGTGCCAATTTAAAGTAGGGGTGGATTCGAGTCAAGTTAAGCCGGATATTTTATTATTTGAGCTTGTGTTGTTGAAATAGTGTTAGGCTCGAGTTCGAGCTCAATTTGGTTCAAAAACTTAAAAGGTCGAGTTCAGCTTGGCTCAAAATCTTGCAAGTTCGATCTCGGCTTGGCTCGAGCTTGATTGCAAGTCAAGCTTTTTCTAAAAAATAAAAATTATATATATATTTTTTTATTGTATATAAAAACTAAATATTATTATATATAATAAGTTATTTATTGTATATATGTATGTATGTGTACAATTTATTATTATACATATATAATAAAAATATTATGTATGTATGTATGTATGTATGAAAAATATGATTCAACCTCACACCCATTTCAATGTAGCGGACAACAACAGGGCTTGAGAATTGATGTGTATTCAAATCATAGGAGCTAGTAATCGTCGATATGCTCATATTGGTGACGTTATTGTTGTTGTAATCAAAGTAGTGTCCAATATGCCTCTAGAAAAATCTGAAGTGATTAGAGCTATAATCGTACGTACATGTAAAGAACTCAAACTTGACAACGGTATCATAATATGATATGATGACAATGCAATAGTTGTCATTGATCAAGAAGGAAATCCAAAAGGAACTCGAGTTTTTTATGCAATCGTTCAGGAATTGAGACAGTTGAATTTTATTAAAATAGTTTCATTAGCCCCTGAGTTGTATGTATGTATGTATATAATAAAAAATTATTTATTTATTATACTAGGATCAATTAGGCTTGCGAGCCCTTACAAGCCGAGCTTCAGTAGGCTCGAACTCGACTCAGTTAGCAAACAAGCCTATATATAGGGCTCAAGGTTGGCTCGAAGCTCGGTTTAAACTAGGATTGTTCATAAGAAGACCCAACTCGACCAAACCGACTAACCCAGACCGACCCAACCTGAGTTGGTCGGGTTTTCTTCAATACCGGTCGGTTTTGGGTTGTAAAAAATTATAAACCAATGGTTCGGGTCGGTTTCAGTTTTCACACATGAAAACCGAAACCAACCCGAACCGAACCGACTTAATAGTTAGTAGTTACAACCTACTGAGTTCCTACTTAATTAAGTTGTCTCTATCCTAGTTACAACCTAACTTACTTTCTAGTCTTCTAGTTAGGAATGACATTAATGGCAAGTATGGTAAGTCAACTATACAAGGAATTTTATTGGAAAAGTTTAAAGAAAAGAATCAAAGGATTATAATTAGGTGTTCTTTTTTACTTAGATTATAAGGTTTCTTGAAATATACAAATTTCAGTCTTCTTTCTCTAATACAGTTTGACTTTCTATTTTCTTGATAGCTTCTATTCTAACTTGGTCCACCCCCCTTAGCCCCTCAACTCAAGCACAATCTCTAATATAATTTAACTCTCAAGCATGGTTGAACTTAGAGCCAAAACCGATCCAAACCAACCCAACCCGACTCAAACCAACTAGGTTGATTTTGCTTAACATAGGGTCAATTTTGGTTTCAATTTTAGGTAACCCGACCAGGTCGGGATGGTTGAAAAAATCTCAGTAAACTGACCCAACCTGACCTGTGAACAACCCTAGTTTAAACCAAATGGAGCCAAGATTTTCACGAGCTGAGCTCAAATAGCTCGCAACTAGTGGCCACCCCAACGGAAGGTACTACAATGACACATTTTTAAAACCTGAACTTTCAAGGATAATTTTGATATTTTCAAAAGTCTTAAATCGCACAACACATAACTAATGGACCATTAACAGAAGGTACTAGATTGACATGTTTTAAAAGTTCGGGCACTGAATTGTCGCATTTTAACATTTGGGGACCAAAGTAGAACTAGGCCCAAAGTACAAGATACTAATCAAGATTTTTCCTTTTTTTTTTTTATGGGGCTATACATCCCTCAAACCCTAAGGCTATGTTTGGTTTGAAGGAAAAGGTAGGGAAATGAAGGAAAAGACAAGGAAATCCAGGCTATGTGTGGTAGGATGTTTTCTATGCAAAGAATTTTCTTGTAGGAGATCCAGGCTCACTCTATTTATGCACAAATTGTATAAAATAAATCCTATAAACCAAATGGGAGTATGAAATTTGATGTATTAAATCTTTTCTATGAACATTTTTTATTTGTGCACCCCAAAAAATTTGGATCATTGTTTTAAGTAGGAAAAAGGAATGATCATAAGCCACAAATTAAATTTTATAAAATATAAAATATATATCTTATGTTATATAACAAATATAATAGCAAGATTTAGAATCTATCATGAAACAACTTGAAGGAGGATATGTGGTGAGAAGTGTCAATCTTGTACCCTACCATAAAGGGCAAATTACTTAATGTCCCAATTTAGGAGGGTAAATATATATATCTTCCCTGTCTAGGGAGAGGTAATTGCTAAAGTAGACTCACTTACAAGCTTGGCAGCTTCTTTGATTCTCTAATTTGAAAAGATTGTGACTATCATAGTGGGGGAATGAATGGTTTATAGCTATTAACTCTACGTATTTTGATGATAATAAATTCATTGAGAGTACTAATGAGTAATGTTAAGTGTGTAGATTATCAAATTAATCCTATTGAGGTAAAATGTTCGACAAACCATTTAAGGAATTAAAGATTGGAATGAGATCCGTTGGGCATTTATCAATCATCAAGTGAATCTCCAAAGAATAAGATTGCTATGAAGAGTTAAAAAGGGAAAGATCATCAAGTCCTAGTGTTCTCTGTGTCATAATTTTACTTTTTTAGGACTTAATATAAGGCTGCGTTTGGTTGGAGTGCAAATCTGAATCGTTGCAAATTTGTACTTCGGTTCAAATTTGCATCCGTTTGGTTAGGTTTAAAAAATGCATCATTTTCGATGCAAATTTATATATATATTTTTTTATATTTGTATTGAAAGTAGGACAAAATATTGCTTTCTAAAAAGAAAAGAAAATTTTGTTCTTATCGTCGATTCGTCGGTCGAAGTAAATAGGTATTGTGGTGTTTTGAGTTTTTTTCTCCAAAACCCTCGAAGAAAAATAGAGACAGAAGAGAACGGCGAGCCACTCTGAACTGCGAGCCAAAGGTAGCTGCGAGCGACTGTGTAGAAACGGTGTAGATAGAGGAGAAACGGAGTAGAACGACTCTGAACTGCCTTCGTTTTCATAGAGGTAATCCGATCTACCTTCACTTTCCGATTTCCTTCACTCTACTTTGTTGTTTGTTCAGTTTTCCTCTGAGAGAATCCTAACCTCTTCGTTTTTAGGTCGTGTTCCATCCATTTTTCCATTTGTTGGATTTTCTGTTTTAAGAGAGAGTCCTAACCTCTTTATTTCTGGGTAATGTTCCATCTACCTTGCTATCTACTTCCATTTTTCCATTGACTGCATTCTGCCTTCTACCTCATCTTACTTCTCTTCTCTGAGACACAAACAGGGGCCTCTACTCCATACTTGGCACCAGATTATGTCATCTCCTTCTAATTACTAATTAGGATGCCTAGCTTTATGTTTTGACATATTTCAGTCTGTTTTGGATGCAATTGGTTCTATGTTGGTACTGTTTCTTTCAATACGATGGTGTTATCCCTTGCAAATTGAAATTAAAGAGTCGTTGCCAAAAAAAAGAGTCGTTAATCCGACCAATTACAGGCTGAAAAGAATGCTAGAGAGTGAAGAATAAATTCTTGCTTGTCTGTTTTTTTTTTGGAAGAATGCTAGAGTTATTGCTTGTCTGTTGATTTATTCTTGTTTAGTTTGACTGATAAGTGTGAGGATCATTTTCGTATTCTTTTTGATTGATTAAGTGCATTGGAACGTTTGGTGTTGGAGGGTTTTTCTCACTTTCGAAGGGGCTGGGCTGCTCTTGGGAATTACATTTCCCAAGTCTGGAGCTTTTATTGTCTAGTCTTCCTACAATTACATTTCCAGAACAGAGGATCAGGCCATTCCGGTAAATATTGTTTGGTGTAATAATGCCCCTTCAAAGGTAGCTTCCTTCGTTTGAACTACCTATCTAAACATAATTTTAACCAGGGACAACTTGATCAGGAAGAGTATGTATCTGGAGTCCCCTAATTGCGTTTTATGTGAGTGGTAGGTTGAGTCAGTTAGCCATCTAATGTTACATTGCAGATTTTCCCATGGGACTTGGTCAAAGATATGGAAATTATTTGAGGTGAAAACTTGTATTCCAGAATCGGTGGTGGATTTTATACAAAGCTGGAGAGGTCTAACTAAGAGGGGAAAGGTGGTGTGGAAAATTGCTCTTGCAGCAGTTTCTTGGTGTATGGAAGGAGAAATGCAAGGATTTTCAAAAACAAGAGCAGCTCAGTAGACACAGCATACCAGAAAATCTTGGGGAAATTGTTTTCTTGGCTTACTACGAACAAACCATTCAGGGAGAGAAATTTTAATTCCTTTTTTGTATATGATAATCTTTTTGTAAAGCAGGATGTGGGGTTTTAGGATTATATGTATATTGATTGTTTATACCCCTGTATACAGCAACTTGTTGTACATGTTTTTTGTCTGGGAAAATCTATGATGCGGAAAAGATACGGTATAGGAAGAGTTTTGACCAATCAAAACCCACCCGTGAGTTTTGATAAGTAACACCTAATTGGCTACCATGTTTATGATTTCGGTTGACTGGTCAGAAGTTTTTCAGATATCATATTTTTCCCATATCATAGTCGAACCCTGATATGGTTGTAATAAGGCTTGGATGATGATGGTGATGAATTATGGACTTCATTAATTAGAGAAGAAATACAATACACATCCCTGTTACTGTTAATGGAGTCTGGTATCCTCAATTTAAAGTTGTGCAGTTCCAGTTGTCAAGCCATTTTCAATAACGTTTCAGGGAAGTTTGTTATAGGTCTGGATTTTCTATTATTCTTATTTACTTCTTTTATTATTTTAACCCACACAATTCATTTGCATCGGATTTCTTATTTTTTAAGCTTTCATGTTCATTTATATTACTGACATTCTCATAACTTATTCTCTAGTGCTGTTTAGCAATGTTCTTTTGCATAACATTGTTCATTTTGTGAAATTTGGTCCAGTGGGAGGTACTTGTCATAGAAGTTCGGCCAAGCTTGCTGTCTGGGAAAACAGAAAGGTTTCCTCTGGATGATGTCTTCCGGGTATGTCTAACTTCCTCTATTATATATGTGTATATAACCAATAAAAGTATGTTATATGGGAGAAAGATTGTATGTATGTATGAGAAAATGTATTTCTTTGAAGAACCATGTATAATCTGAAGAACAACTAATCTCTTTTTAGGGCATCCATTGCACAGGCATGGAGGTGGCAAAAAAAATTTAGTTTTGAATTCTAGTAATCATTTGTATTCAGAAATGGAATTTTTGTTTGACTTGTTTATACATGCATTGTAATTGGGACCTACTAATTTTGTAGTGGTTCTTACCTGGGGAATCTCCTGCATCAAAATCATAGAGGCTGTTTTGCAATTCTTTTTTAGTAGATCTTTCGATAGCCCAGCCGGCCAAAAGACATAATGAGCTTTTTGGAGCTTGTCTTTAAAGACCAAGACTGTTTGGTAAGCATCTTGGTCTATTGGGCTGTTAAAAATGAAGTAGAAGAGCATTTTAGGCATGGAAATGTGAAATGGGTCCTATTTTTCATTTTACACTTTGTCAAATAAATTTATGCCGATGCATATAGATTGACAAGTACTTGTAATTGAGTTCCTACTTCAGTATGATGTCTTTGTTTAGATTTTTATGGTTTCAATATGAAGAAGCTAGTTGTGGAAGGCAACCCATCAACCTTGATTGTTGGGTAAGAAGAGTGAAAAACATATTCATATTACCCAATATCCTTGTGGAAGTTAAAATGTTAGTTATCTCCTAGAACACTTGTTGCCTGCATTCTTATGCCCACAGCTAATCTGGTAGAAAATGGTGTTCATATTTATATCATGTCTAGTGTGAAATCATCTTAGAAGCAATGATACATGGTAACTGAAGTTTTTATAACATATTAATGCTTTTGCAGATTGATTTACCGAAGGAAATTGGCTGCATAGATGCTGATCTTGTAATTCAGATCAAGGGACGTGTTCCATGTGAAATTTATTCTGGGGAAGAGTTGATATGCACAAGTGTTTGTTTGAAAACCAACTGGATGATCTGGAACCAGATCAAGCTATAGCTCTTATGTCTGCCCTTGTATTTCAACAGAAGTACACTTTCAACAGAACCAGAAGAAGTTGAGCCTACTCTTACTTTCAAAACTGCACTCAGCAAGAGATTTGCTAGATTCTGTAATTTCATAAAGAAGTCTCTAACAAAAGGATTTTTGTTATTTTTTATATTTATTTAATGGTCTGTTAATTTTTATATTTGTTTAATGGTGGGAGTAGCTGGAACACCATTTGGTAGCAAGGAACAATTATATTTGCATTGATGGAAATGCCAAACATCCACAAAAATTGTATTCTTATTTGCATCTTTCAAAACAAATGAACTGAGTGCAAAGTGGATGTGTAAATCTTGAACCACTTTGCACTCACATGAACCAACCATTCTTGTTTTGCATTCTACGTACTCCAACCAAACACAGCCAAAAGAACATATCTTCCAGACTCTATTCGAATCATTCCAATAATATTTACAAGAAAAACTCCCTAACATAATACAACAACTCTCTTAAATGATTCTTCAACTAGGCAAAAGAATAAATGATGGGCGTAAAGAATCTGGTAGAAAATCTAACACGGACAATCTCATGTCCATCCGTTTGCAATATAGAAATAGCCACAATGACCCAAAAAAAGTAGAGTTACCAACAAATAAGAAAAAAAAGGATTCCCTCTTATCATCAGCAATAAAATTTTGTAAGAGTAATAGATATAATCCTGAATAGTATGATTAGATAAGACAACACCTCAAAACAAGGCATTGGATAAGGAGGAATCTCTCTAAAAGCTTATAACATTAGGGGTCATTAGGGGATGGTGGGGGTCATAGAAAAATTCCTTATAACATTTCCTCTTTGTAAAAACCTATGAGTGTCTTCTCCCTCTCTCGGTATCCCTTCACATTGTAACTTGTAATATATCTAAGGCCCCATTCACTTTTCGGTAAGTTACTTACACGAGTAAATACAATTATCTGGGTAAGTTTTTCTTGTGAAACACTTACCCAGGTAGGTAAGTGCATTTACCCGTGTTATTTTATTACTCAGGTAAATAAGGCAATGACCAGTTTAGTTATAGAAATCCATTATTAAAATAATATTTTTTGTCCCATTCAAGTATTGGCAACTTTCCCCTTATGTGGGAAAGTTATTTACCCACCTAGGAGATGGGTATCACTTTCTTGGGTAAGTGATACGTAGGAAAAAAACTTTCCCTGATCCCTATATAAAGTTGAAAAAAGAACATGAGATTCTTGGTCAATAGGAACCAAAATCCCATTGACCAACTTCCCCCCCCCCCCTCTCCAAATCCAAAAAAAGAACCCCCCTAAATGTTAAGTTAAGAAAGTTTGAGTATAAGTGTTGAGTTTGAGTTATCCCTATGAGTCTAAGTGTTTACAATAGTACTACACTAAAACTCTACAAGTCTCTCAATTATGATCAAATGATATTATAACCATTTAAAATAATAACAATAATAAATTATTATTATTATTATTATTGGTATATGAATTTTTATTTCCAATTTTATTATACTATTTTGTTTCAAGTTTAATGTGATTTTTTCAATTCCATTTTATTATTTCATATATAAACAATTGTACACATTAATTCATATGGAATAAAATTTTAAGATTTTTTCAATTTTTTGTGTCTTGTTAATTTATTTTAATTTTTCATTATGTTCTTGTTTCAAAATTTCTTATAAAAGTCATGTTGGCCTATGGCTCAGGCTCAACCCAACATGGCATGGACCCACTAGGGCTTGGGCCTTGGGTTGTACCGAGCTCCCCTCTTGGGGGATTCATGTTGAGCTTGCTGAGGCTTGCGTGTCAACATGGCATGGCTCGCTACCATGCAAGTAGCCCGCAAAAATGCACAATGCCAGCCTAGAACCAAATAATGGAACAATATCATTAGGTACTATTCATTGTGTTTATATATACTAATTTGTTTTTATTATTTTCATATTTATTAGGGTTTAATCAACACTTGAACCTAAAGCCAAAAAAAAATCAACACTTGAACCAATATTTTTTAAACCCTCAGACATTAAAACCTGAACCAATAAAAGAACTTGAAATTTTGTCTAATCGATACATTCTTTCACCATTTCTTTTATTCTTTTCCTATAAGGCTATAACAAACATAAGGCTGAGTTTGAAAGGACTACAAATGCAAATATGTAGAGTGCAAAACCTTATATTTTGTATTATTTTGTATGTATTTATGCTGTACATATTTGCATTTATACTCTTTCCAAACTGAGCCTAAGGGTTCTGCCCCTACATTTTTAAAATTTTTCTTTCTTTATCTTCTCTTGATTTTCCATACTTCAACACGAGCTTATACTTTTCTTATGAAAAGTATCATCACCTAGGCAACTACACGAAATTGCATCCTCCTGCTGCCTAGCCTCGCCCAGGTGCTTTGAAAACTATAATACTTGGTTGACAAAAGCCTACGGAAGTTAAATGGGGTTCACAGGGAATCCTAAATTATAGTTCATATGTAGGTGCAATGATTCATAAATTACAGCCGACTTAAGGTGTGGCTTTTGGTAAGGTTTCAATAGAAATTACCGGCTGCAGTGTCTTATGAGTACGAGTAGACTCCGGTGGGCAGGAAATCAGATGTGTGGAATTTGCCATTCTAAGAACCAAAAGGCAACTATTTTTTGTATATTTTTCATTTTTATATATTTTTAAATATTAAAAAATCAATTATTTTTGTTTCACAAAACAAAATCCAATATAAATTCACCATCTTCACCTTAACATTGGCTCAAGTTACTAAATTGTAACACTAATAATCTAAAGCTAGAAAGCTATAATATTTAATTGAATTATGTGCTTCACATGAAACAATTCTCAGAGCTGGACCGGCATACAAAATAACCAATCGTAAAGCAAAAAGCTATACGTATACTTTCTCTTCTTTCTTTTCTTTATTCTCTTTTCCAGGGAAAGGAAGGGGGAAGGACAGCTCACTTGACAAAGAATCAAGAAGCAATTCTCTGTCTCATCCATTTTGTAGCAGACCACTTCTCTCCTGACAACACTTCACATCCTCCATGTATACTATTTGGATCTGACTGTCCATCTAGCCCCTGAAGAGAACAAAAGAGTTCAATAAAATCATATTTTGGAATCAGGGATGCAAGGTGTTCTTGATCCAAATGCGATAAATAGCCATTAGTTTACAGCATAGACTCGACTGAAATGTAGAGATAATTTATCAAAGGGAAAATAACGAAGTTTTATCCTAAAGCTAATAAAAGTTTGATCATGCTAATCTAACACTTACCTTGAATGCATTGCAAAAGATTCTGAAGAATTTATTTTTATGCAAATAAAAAGAGAATAATTTGCTTTTCTTGTGATTTGGATAACATTGTATATTTAGTGAAAATCATCAGAACGTATCTTCATGTTATTAATAGATATATGCCTCTAGCTTTCCTCCAAAAGGGAAAATCTGATGGTTTGGTAGAAAAATGGTGTTTTCCAGGCAACCAACGGGCTCCTAGACCTTTGTTCATTAAGGCTGTAATTGGGTGTGTGTGTGTGTATATATATATATTCTCTCATATTACATATACTCGGACTCAGATTTTGTCAGATCGATATGGTCAAATCCACATCCAATCAGATTATTAAATAGATGCAGATTTTAACATCCAAATCCGATCAGATTATTAAAATCATTGACAAGAATTTGATTGCAAATGAGAGTGTTGAAGAGATGAAAAGGATCTGGAAGAAAGGTTTAGTATGTAAACTGGATCTAGAGAAAGCCTATGACATTTTCCAGCCCTCAAAGGATTAAGGCAAGGAGACCCTCTTCTGCCTTTTCTTTTTACTCTAATTGTTGATGTTCTTGGGAGACTAATCATGAAGGCTGACTATAGTAGGTTGTGGAAGATACAATTCTCTTCTATGAAGGAGGTGTTCTGAGTTGGGTTAGGAATTTAAAACTGATAATACAAGTCTTTGAGAAGATGTTTAATATGAAAATCAATTTTGAAAAGAGTTGCATTGCGGGATTGAATATGGATGAGAGAGAAATAATAGAAGGGACAAAAGTTTTAGGATGTGTGATTTCTCAGTGGCCCATGAATTACTTATTACTTAGGCTTACCTTTGGGGGATAGTCGAAGAAATAGCAACTTTTTGAATCCATGGTAGAAAGGTTTACTAAGAATTGGCTTCTTGGAAAAGCAATTATTTATCTTTGGGTGGAAGGATTGCATTGATCAAGTCCACTTTGCCTAATCTTCCCATCTACTTTATGTTAGTGTTTTGAATTCCACAAGGGATCAGAAGACTGGAAAAGTTGACGAGGGACTTTCATGGGAACCAGGGGAGAAGAAAAAGGATCACGGGGTTACTTGGGAGATAGTCAGAAGGAATATGGTGACCTAGTTGGGAATATTCAAGAAAAGAACATGGCCTTGTTGAAAAATGGTTGTGGAGATTGCCAATTCATAGGTACAAAGTGTGGGCAAAAGTAACAATTAGCGTTCATGGACTTACGGCTGGAGGTTGGGACTCTAGAGTGTAGAATAAGCAACAAGAGCTTCTCCTTGGAAATCCATTCATGACATCCTTCCATCATTTCTACCTTTTATCAGGTATAGTCCTAGCATTGGGAACTATATTAAATTTTAGGAACTTGTTTGGTTGGGTAATTCAACCTTGAAGGAACAATTCCATCCTTATTTTCCTTGTCAAACCGTAGGGATGAACAGATATCCTCTTTCTTAACTCATTCCAACTCTAGGTCTAGAATTGATTAGGACTTGGTTTTTAGAAGGGTTCTTCATGAATCGGAAATAAATACTGTTTTGACTCTTCTCCAATGTCCTTAGAAATAAGTCTTAAATCCTCTAAAAAGGGATAGTTGAGTTTGGACACCTTCTGGATCCCTCACAACATGTGCCTCTTTTTTTAGGTCCTTAATATATCCAAGTGATAGCATAGATTACCTTTTCCGGTTATAGATGTTTGGAGTAGACCTATTCCACCTAGAGTTGCTGTTTTTGCTGGAAAGTGTACATAGAAAGAATTAATATCTGTGATTTGCTCCAGCGAAAAAGATCTCATTAGTCATTATCCCCCCACCCCCACCCCGCTGGTGTTCTCTCTGTGAAGCTGAGGGTGAGACTTCGCTTTCACTTATTAATCTCCTACCCTTTTTGCTCTTTCTCGGAATGGTTTTCTTCTTTGTTTAGACCAAGGTCGAACCCCCCACCTATACAAATCCTATTTCCCCCCAACATGATTAGCTGGCCAAAGAAGAGGGGGAGAACCACTTGGAGGTGTACAAGGGCTGTTCTGTGCTGGATGATTTGCGAAGAAAGGAACAAAAGAATTCTCTCAGGAGTGGAGAGAAGCAGGAGTTCTTTAATTGAAATAATTACTATTAGGGTGGTTCATTGGGTGAAGCCTCTGAATCTCTCAAGGATTTTTCTATTGAGAATTTGATGAGGAAGTGGTTTGAGATTGATTGCTCTTCCTCCTTTAAGGCTTGGGTTAGGCCTTTGTGGTCACCACCTAATGGAGGCTTCATAAAGTTGAACTTTGACGGAAGCAGTGAAGGAAATCCAGGTCCTCCAGGTATAGGTGGAGTATTTAGGGATGACAGCGGTAGAGTCCTTGCTCTTTTTCTGGGCTCAACTGGGGAGGGTGACTGTTTCAGGGCTGAAATAATGGCTGTGATGGAAGGAGTTAAAAAGGCTAAGGAGTTACTTATCAAGAAGCTGGTGATTGAATGAGATTCCAAGTTTGTTATTAATTGGCTGCAAAAAGAGGAGGATATTGGTTAGCGGGGCTACATCTTTGAGAAGTCTGAAAGAAAACATGGAGGTAGTAGAAATCACTTATTGCAGTTTTAGACGAATTCCTTGTGAAGAGAAAGAAGAAGAAGATGAAGAGTTTCAACAGTAGAGAGAAGAGAGGAGAAGGAAAGGAGTGGGATGTCAACCAGAATGAAATTAGTTCTGGCCGCCAACCCCTCTTTGTATTATATACTCAAATCAAAAGAATAAGAGATTACAAGAATGCCCTCAGTAGAGCGGTTACTTAAGCAGCTGAACAGTCACAACTTAAAAAACATAAACTAATGGGTCTAAAGCCCAATAACTTCCCAACTTAACAACTTAAAAATAAAAGATAAATAACTGTGCCCAATAACTAGAAATCGGCCCAACTCAACACTCCCCCTCAAGTTGGGAGTAAATGTCACACATTCCCAACTTGCGTAGGTCATGCTCCAACTTGCTCCTTGCAACACCTTTTGTGAGAACATCAACAAGCTACAAATCAGAAGCAGTGTATGGGAGACAAACTTCCCCAGAAGCACCCTTTCTCTGAAGAAATGTCTATCCACTTCAATGTGCTTTGTCCAGTCATGCTGAACGTTATGGGCAATGTTAATTGCTTCCTGATTATCACAATACAACACCATAGGTTCTGCCTTTACACCAATCTCTCCTAACAAGGAACGGATCCAGAGAAGTTCTGAAACTCCATGTGCCATGGCCTTGTATTCAGCTTCTGCACTTGATCTGGCCACCATTGTTTGTTTCTTACTTTTCCACGAGACTAGGTTACCCCCAACAAGGGTGCAGACTCCTGAAGTAGACTCTAGAGTAGCTGTAGTAGGAGGGGTCAGTATGTCACCAGTGATTGTCATGTGAGCATTTCCCTTCTTGTTTTTGAGTCTATTCAACACAAGATGAGGATGAAGCTTACAACAGGTATCTCTTGTGTGTTTAGGCTTCTTATAGTAGTCACAAATCAAATCCTTTTTGTCTTCCTTGTTTAGGCTTCACGGTGCTAACCATGGCTGATTGATCAAAACCAGAATTTTTCATCGTCACATTTCTCCTGCTCTCCTCCCCTGATACAAAGGCATATGCCTGGGAGAGAGTAACACAATCCCTAGAAAGAATATGCTGTCTTGCAATATCATACTCATGATTAAGGCCAGCAAGAAATTCAAAAACCCTATACTTCTCTAGGAGCTTCTGGTAGGTAGCTGCATCCTTAGTGGTTTCACAAACAACTGTCTCCAGATGGTCAATCTCCTACCACAGGTTTCAAGGGCTGAAAAGTAAACAACAATAGGTCTATCTCCCTGCCTTGTAGCAATGATCTTATTCCTCAATTGATAGGTCCTAGCAACATTCTCACTCTGTGAGTAGGTTTCTACAACCCCATTCCATATTTCCTTAGCTGTATTTGACTACAAAAAATTCTTACTTATATGGGGCAGCATCGAATTACACAACCAAGTCATCACCATATAATTTTCCTGTACCCACCGGGAGCTATTAGTTTCGGGTTTCATTTCCTCACTAGTGGTGTACCCTAACTTCCCGCAAGCACTAGTGGCCATCTTTGCAGATTCTTGACCATTCTAAGTAATTTGAACCATCCAACTTAACTATAGTAATGGTCCCAACCTCGGAAAGGTCTCCAACACCTCCTTCAACTGGTCTCATTTCACTCCCGGGTTTGTTTTCAACTCCGTTACCCTCCATAATTCTCAAAAGGGATTAGAAGGTTACTGTAAGATGAAAGAATATCAAATAAATCACTTCTAGTACCACCAACACCCCTCTGGTGCCCTAGATGATCCTCTCACAAAAGATTCCTTTTCTGTAGGATTGGAGAAAAGAGAGAAGAGGCAGTCTTTCTCTCCAGAGACCTCCAAAACAAGCAGGACTTGAACCACCCCCTTCAGAACTCCAAAGAACGCTAAAAAATTAGGGCACCACTTCTAGGTCAAAATTGAAGAGTCCAACAGAAACATGACTCTCCCCCTTTCTCTAGTTTTTCCTGAATTTGATGGGAAACCCTAGACCAGCTACAGGGCAAAACAGATCCACCAAAAAATCCAAAAACTAGGCTTACCTAAGATCTTCGATCAGCCTCTCAAATCACCATGCAGTCAGCCAATCTAGGGCTGCATTATAGAACAGCTCAAGGAACCTTCGGCCTGCTCTGATACCAAGTAGAAATCACTGATTACAGTTTTAGATGAATTCCCTATGAAGAGAGAAGAAGAAGATGAAGAGTTTCAGCAATAGAGAGAAGAGAGAAGGAAAGGAGTGGGATGTCAACCAGAATTGAATTAGTTCTGGCCGCCAACCCCTCTTTGTATTATATACTCAAATCAAAAGAATAAGAGAATACAAGAATGCCTTCAGTAGGGCGGCTACTTAAGTAGCTTAACAGTCACAACTTAAAAAACATAAACTAATGGGCCTAAAGCCCTACAACTTCCTAACTTAACAACATAAAAATAAAAGATAAATAATTGGGCCCAATAACTAGAAATCGGCCCAACTCAACAAAGGTCATCATATAATGGGTGAAAAGATATGCTAATTCTTTTGTTGACTGTTTGGCTAAACAAGGGGTTGGAAGAAATTAGTTTTTTTTGGGCAACATGGTAATTTTTTTTTCTGTTTTGGAAGAGTTAAGAGAGTTTATCTCTCCCTTTTCTTCTTCTAGTAAGAGAGTTTATCTCCATTATTTTAATGAAATGCTTCTGTTATTTATCAAAAAATTAATTCTATTGAGTACATTGCCATAACGACATAATCCAACTATGTCCAAAACCAAAGTCATGTATCACTCAGTTGTCCCTATAAGAGTGTAAGACAAAAGCACCTAAGAGACTTGGTGTTAACCCAAGCTAATCTTTAAAAAGACCCCAAGGATATTTAGGTACAAGAGAACCAAGTAAACATAGAAGGATACTTGGGAATAAAGGCTTCTATATTACTTAAGGAGAGATATACTGAGCTGAGCATGACAACATACTCTATGAGATCATTTCAACCAATGGAACAATTCCTGAATAAGCAACTAGTAAATTAATACAGTGAAAAATCCAAGCTACTAGATCAATTGTTTTCCTCATTAAAGATACTTATTGTCATCTTAGATTAACTTGCAGCATATGCTTAAATTAACTAGTCTACTGGGATACAAAGAAACAGACCATGCTCCAGAATAGCACTGCATTTCCTTTGACTGGTTCTACAGACATCCCTTTTAGAATCTTCCCGCCACATGTGCATTCCCCTGATCCAGCCTGAAACCATTTTCAATTTAAAGCAAATCATATGGTCCATTTATATCAAGCAATACAAAAATACTAATAGAGGGAAGATATAAAGATATCTAGAGAATATTAAGGGTAGATGAAATGGTTAAATTGTTACTAAGTTGAAAGTTTCACATTATTAGGGGACTCTTTAGGGTCAAAACAGGTTTTCTGGGCAGCACTAAGAGGGGACCATGGAATCATAGATATGAAAATCAGAGAAGCTAAAGAAATAATAAAGAATTTGGGAGGAAGAATACAGTGGTCATCTTGGTCAGCTAATGGGCTAAACGGATGGATTGGAAAGATAGGGGTTAACAGGAAAAAGTGATTGCACAAAGGCGGGGGGGAGGGGGGGATTGAAATTGACTCAAAAAACTTATCACTCTGCTATACACTATATTTCTATTTAAATCAATAAAATATTTTCACTGTTACTGATAAACGAAAAAGGCTTACCATATTAGAAATGGCATTAGTGAGTAAGAAGCAACTTTTTCCTTCTTTCTTTCTTTTTTTTTTTTTTTAAAGATAAGTTATGATACCATTAATATAAGGAAACTGTATAGGGTATGGTCCTCATATTTAGAATTTAGTGAGTGCCTATACATGATCATTACAAATTAATCCCCAAAATATTAAGAAAACCAAACCTCGGATTTTAATATTGAACAGATAGGTGCACCCCTGAAAATACACCTCACTAAGAGCTAGGAAGCAATACGCCACGCTACCCTCCTTATCAACTCCTTCTGGCTACCAGAGTCATCAAAGATTCCAGAGCTCCTTTTCCCACTAGATGGTCCAAAACATAGCAGCAGTGATGACCTTCCATAATCATCTAAGCCTTATCCCAACTATATGGGGTCAGCTACATGAATCCTGCTTTGCCATTCTGTTCTATTTAATGTCATATCAATTGATAAATTATGAGCACATAAATCATTTCATACAATGTCAAGACTGTTGGAACAGACCAACAGAAGGCAGTTAGTCAGTTTTACAAGAGGAGGCAACTAACCAGCCACTTGTAATAACCACCATCCACTTGTAACAACTGCCACCCAATTGGACTGTCAAGACTATTGGAACAGACCAACAGAACGCAGTTAGTCAGTTACAAGAAGGGGTCACATCAGCAGCCACTTGTCACAACTGCCATCCACTTGTAACAGCTGTAACACTATAAGTAGTAGAGCCAAAAAGGAATAAGGGAGGACTCTTTCAGCATTAAACTCTCTCTCTCTCTCTCTCTCTCTCTCTCTCTCTCTCCTTCCAAGAATTCAGGAGGTTGGCCCCTCGAAGAGCCCTGAGTTAGGCAGGTTCCTAACATAGTACTTCAACTCATGTCCATTTTGCTCTGCCCCTAGCCCTTCAAGCCCCTTCGACTTATAACAAACCACTTCTTATAGGTGCTGAGGTTCTATGCAGATGAACAATCCATCTAATTGTATTTTCTTTTATTTATAACCAATTGGAGCTACTCCTAAGTTCAAGTGTTCTAGGGAACTTTCCTTTTACTATTAAGTGGTATTTGCTTATCAATCTAGGACATCCTCCTCAATCTCTTTTTGATATGAATTATCAAACCAAAGTACCAGAAAGGCTCATGTTGAATTATCTCTTGATTTTCAATCCTCTGTACCCCAATTTGCACTCCTATTATTAAATTTGCAATAGCATATATTTGGCTTTAGTCTTATTTTGAAAAACCATTCTTTCAAAGGTATTTGTCGACAAACTTAATAATGCATTCAATCCTTCATTAGTTTCATCAATTAAAATAAATATCATCATTAGTGTTGGACCTTGGTGAAGGCCCATTGAAACTGTAAAATTTGATGTCTCACCCATGTGTTCAAACATTGGTTGTTACACCCTCATACTTATCCTTAACTAGGTCCACGTATCAGTTTAGAACCCCATTCTTTCCCAAGATCCAACATATTCTCTTTGGTGAGTCTATCATATTTCATATGCATTGTGTAGATCAATGAATACCATATGAAGCTCCCCCTCCTCTCTAAACTTTCCTAGATCATCTCAAAAGAAAGATAACTTCAATTTTTTTTTCTTGGAAAAAAAAGGTAAGGTAAATTTATTCATGATGAAGAAATCATACAAGAAAGGGAAGGATCATGAAATATAAATCCCTAAGGGACTAATCACAGCTCCCACAGATTGACAGAGTTAAGAGCATCACAAATATGTTCTGATTACAAAACACAGGGATGACAGAAAGCCAAAATGCAAGTTTGGCTACAATACACTGGATCAGCACCTCCGGTTCCTTCCCCTCAGTTCTGAAAATTCTGTCATTTCTCTCAGACCATATAGAGCTGATAACTGCAGCTGGGATGGCATTCCAAATGTATTTTCCTTTACCCAAATTGGTTCTCTAGTATATGCATTTCATGTTGTAATCTTTGGTCAATTATTCTCTCCCAAAGTTTTATAGCGTGGCTCATAAATTTAATCCTACAATTAGAACTACTAATCTCTCCTCCATTAACACCCTCTACGTGTTGTTCATTTAATAATTTTTTGAAAATAGTTTTTCCATATTTCCAATATTTCTTCATCTTTTACCAAGTCTGTCTTGATCTCCCTTTATAATGCACCAATCATGGTTTAAATCTCTTCTTTTCCTTTGTTTTGTTTATGCTAGTTTATAAATTCATTTTCTCTTTTTAGTGTCTAGTTCGCAAAGTTTCTTTAGCACTTCACCATTTCCCTTTTAATTCTCTAAAATGCCCTTCGCTACTTCCATTATATAATTATCCATTTCAAGCTACATATTATTAGTCTTTTCATTCAAATTCCATTTTTCCCTTACTACTAGTCTGTCTCTAAATTGTAGTAGTTTTTCTCATCTAGATTTTCCCACCTAATTCTTGGGCGCATTTTCTTCTCTATTTCTAATGTGCACATTTGCCACCACTAATCTATGTTGTTTACTTAAGTTTTTCTTGGAATAACTTTGTAATCCTTAAAGATCTTTTATTTTGTTCTCCAAGGAAAAAATCCATTTGACTTATGTTCGGTCCACTTTTAAATGTTATTAAGTGTTCACCATTCCTTTTGAAAAATGTGTTTACTATTTCCATATTGAAAGCTATTGCAAATTTTTAAATTGTTACTTCCTACTTCATTCCTCTCCCCAAACCCAACCCTCCATGCATGACACACCATATAATACCCTGTACTTTTTTCCCTGCATGGCCATTTAGGTCTCCTGCTATAAATATCTTCTCTTCATTTGGAAATTCTTGGGTCAATCCTTCTATGTTTCCCAAAATTGTGTTTTATTTCTCTCTTATAAATCTACTTGGATGCATAAACACTAATTATGTTGATGATTTTCTCACCTAAAACAAGTCTATTAAAATTATTCTATCATTAAGTCCTCTAACAATTTTTTATCAGCACCAAGAAAGCAATTTATCAAGTTAAAAGGAAAAAAAGAAGATACAACCTTTTGGATAGCCTCAGATACCCCATTAAGCTTAACTAAAAACTAACAAAAACAGAAACACCAAGAACTTGGAACCTACTGGATGGACAGCTGTTAACCCCTTGCTTTGCTAGCTGATCTGCCAAGCTATTAGCCAACCTTGGAACCAGCTGCATATTTCTTGACAGTCTTCTAAACTTTTTGATCTCATTCTTGAAGTAGCATGGAGCCTTTTCAATCTGTTTCAGCCAACTTAAGACTACCTTTGAATCTCCTTCAGTTGTTAACCTTCTCACTCCTAGTTCTGAAGCTTTTGCACCCCAAACACTACTGTAGTTTAGCTGTTGTGGAATCCCCAAAGCCAAGAGGACCTGAATATAATTCCAATATTATTCCATTTTCATTCTTATCACCCCTCCTATACCAGAGGAACCCAGATTGCCAAAGCTGTTTCCATCAAAGGTAATTCCCAAGATTTTAATAGTTTCTTCTTTGAAGAAGATGAAGCTTCAATTATCCCCCATTTTCAGACAACATCAAAGGTAAAGTCTGACAATAGACTCAAAGCCTTAACCCAATGTGCCATCCTTACCATAATCCCTTCTATCAAAGCTTCCCTGGCTTCTTTTCTTCTCCTCATAAATTCTAAGATTTCTTTTTGGCCATCCAAAAGTGGAAGGATCAAACAACCTGTCCAAACCATCTGGGGTGTTCCACCTGCTGCAGCCAAAGAGAGAAACCAATCCCAAATACAAGAAGTAAATGAGCAGGAGACAAGAATATGATAAGCTGTTTCAACATTAGAGTCACACAAATAAATATCAGTTTGGGGACGGGTATATTAATAGCACCATGGAACACTATGCAACACCCTGGAACACCTTCGAACAAAAAACGCCCACCTTTGGAGGGAACAGGCTACACCAAATCTCTTTAACTGGGAAAGGTGAAGGAGAACGAACAGAAGAGGACAAGGACTGAAAAAAGAAGCACAACTGAAACTGCTCGATCCCTTATGCACCATATGAATGTACCCAAACATTTTTGGAGTGATATTGTGCTTACATCTTGCTTCTTGATTAACCGGATGCCCATGCCCATCCTTGAAGGTCATTCCCCTTTCACCATTTCGTTTCCTACCTTGTCTCCATCCCCCTTACTCCTAGGATTTTCGGGTGTGTACAGTGATTTAAAAGGTGGGCCTGAGGCGTGCCTAGGTGCACAGGCAAGGCACAATTCAGGGTATGCGCCTCGCCTAGGTCCTAGGCGCAGCCCTTTCAAAAGGTGCACGCCTGGTGTGCCTAGGCATGCGCCTGATGCGCCTTACGCCTCAGCCCAGGCGTGCGCCTTTTGAAAATTTGGCACTTTTTTTCTGTTTTTTGAACATAACAGCTGGGCCGGGGGCTCCGTCCCCAAACCCCCATGCCACACCCCTCAAGTGAAAAAAGAGATTAGGGGTTTTACATGCTTGAAAATGTTTTATATTTTTGATTTTATTTTTAAATTCTCATTTGAATATGCTTTACATCTCATGTTTATGTATTTTAATTTTAGATAACAGGTTTTTTAAAACATTATTTTAAAATTTAACTTTATATTTTTTAGTAGTATTATGTTTAATAATTTTTTTTTGGCATTTGTTTCGAATTTTCTGACATTTTTTTTTATTTTTTAGCCCTTTTTTTGTATTTTTGCACCTTGTTTCAAAAAGGCGCGTGCGCCTTGCACCTCAGGTGCAAATTGACCCCCACGCCTTGCGCTTTTAAAACACTGGGTGTGTATGCTTTGTAGTGATACAGTGGACCAGACCTGATATTTTTTATGTGTGGTCCCATAAGTTCAGCCTTTTATTTCTTATTTTTGGCTTTATGCTTGTTTTCTTGTACTGTTATAGGTAGCAGGGCATTTTTGTCCTTTTACCTAATGTTATGTTAAACATATAAATAATACTGCCTTGGGCAGTAGTAAGTGATTTTTGCCCATTCCTCTCTTGTTCGTCTTCTATTCTCTTTTCTTTTCTTCTCCCTTCTTTTCTCTTCTCTTCTTCTCCCTTCTCTTCTTCCTATTGATTTATGTTTTTCTCTTCTACCCAGAAGTTCTGCTAACAACAGTAACTTCATGTTGGCATTAGAGCAGGTTTAGTTCTGCTCGAGAATCTCATGTAGGCTCTTCCCAGCCGGCTACATGAGATTTTAATAGGGCTGGAGTTTTAGTTCTGTTTGTGGCCTAATTCTTGGAGATTAGTGGAGTTCGAAACCTTGCCCAAGACGTTTCTGTTCTTGGAGTTTCCCAGCAGTCAGGAAGAATCAGAGAAAACTCTTTTTGAGGTGAGATTTAGGGTTTAAATCTCGGATTAAAGGTGCCGCCCAAAAGTTTTTGGGTAGTTTTTTTTCAACTCTCCAGAAGTTTATAACTGAAAGTAGGTTTTTCTAAAACCTTTGAGAGGTGCGGCTACTTTTTGGAATTTACTGGACCGAGTAGGGTTTTTGAAATCTCTGAGGGTTGCGGCTATTTTTTTCCTGAAATTTTCTGGACTGGGTAGTTGCTTCTCCTCTGTTCTCTCATCGTTTTTTATTCCAAAAGGGAGCCGAGTGTGTTCTTGTACTTCTTTGTGTTGGACTCAGCATGGAGTTCTTTGATGGTTCTAACTATTTGGAGTGGGCTCAATCTGCTAAGATGGCAATTGGAGGAAGGAGAAAGTTAGGCTATGTGATTGAAGACACTAAGGAACCAGCTAAGGATGACTCTTTCTATGCCAAATGGGTTCAAGAAAATTATCTTATGATGACATGGTTGTGCAACTCGATGCAGCACCATATTAGCAGAAATTACCTTTGGGAAAAGACAACGAAGGATATTTGGGACAATATGAAAGAGACTTATTCACAGCCACTTGATGTGGCTAGAAAGCTTCTGAGTTGAAAATTGAAGTAAATAATCTGAAGCGGGGGGAGAAACCCGTATCAATTTATTACTCTACTCTGAAATCCTTATGGCACAAGATAGATCATCTTGAAACAATTGAGTGGGAGAGTAATAAGGATGCAGCAACCTATAACAAGTTGGTTCAGAGAAACAGAGTTTTTGAATTTCTTGCGGGTCTGAATTCTGATTTTGACATTGTTAGACAACAACTTCTCACTAGGGAAAATGTTACCTTGTCTCAAGCCTACTCCCTAGTACATAGTGAAAAGAGTAGGAGGAAGGTTATGCTACAAAATTCTCAAATGGAAGTGGCATTAGCAGGTGCAAGACAAAAGACACCTATTGAGATGAAGAATGAAGGAAAGTAGAAGTTCAGGACTGTTATCAGTCTTGAACCCTAATGGATTTCAGGATCGAAGATAAGAAGAAAGGTAAGAAGAAAGAAGAGGAAGAGGGAGGAGAAGCAGTAGAACACAAGGGTTGAAAGGAGGAGCAGAAGCATAATATTCTGCCGCCGCCACTTTAATTAATATTTATAGGTTATGCTCATTACATGGAAAGGATAGATCTGCCCTTAGTCTTTACATAACAAATAGAGCAAAAAATAAGACTGAAATAAATAACAACTGAAACAACTAAATGACCAATAGCTAACCCTAAGCAGACTAGAACATCTTCTACCCTACGAACACAATGGGGCCGTAGCTGTGGGGCCCCCATCAGTGTTCTCTACACTCCCCCTCAAGTTGGGAATAAATGTTTACCATTCCCAACTTAGATAGATCTACCTCTAGCTTCTTCCGTGGTACAGCTTTGGTGAGGATATCTGCCAGTTGCATATTGGAGGTGATGTATGGGAGACATACTTCTTGTGATGAGACCCTCTCTCATACAAAGTGTCGATCAACTTCAATATGTTTAGTCCTGTCATGCTGCACTGGGTTGTGTGCTATATTAATAGCCGCTTGATTATCACAATACATCATCAGGGGCTTCTCATACTCAATACCCAACTCCTCAAGTAGTGATCTCAGCCAAAGACTTTCAGCCACTCCATTAGCCATTGACATGTACTCAGCCTCAGCACTGGATCGGGAGACAACACTCTGTTTCTTACTCCTCCAAGAAACCAGGTTACCTCCCACAAGAGCACAATATCCAGAGGTAGACCTTCTGTCATCAACACTCCCAGCCCAATCGGCATCCGTATAGACTTCCACCTTCATGTGGTCATTGTTCTTGAACAGTATACCTCTAC
Organism: Nelumbo lutea; assembly: GCF_056320005.1. Classification (NCBI taxonomy): domain Eukaryota; kingdom Viridiplantae; phylum Streptophyta; class Magnoliopsida; order Proteales; family Nelumbonaceae; genus Nelumbo; species Nelumbo lutea. The sequence goes on from NC_142688.1 coordinate 60,925,618, forward strand.
CCGGGCATCTCTTCAAGTATGCTAGTATTCTTTCTGCTGCTAGAAGGTGCATGGTTCTAGAAGAATGCATGTACTGACTGACAACACTAACGGCATAACTGATATCTGGTCGGGTGAGGCATAGATATAGGAGCTTTCCCACTAACCACTGGAACATAACTTTGTCTTCAAGCAGCTCCCCACTCTCTACACTAATCCTGTGGTTCTGTTCAATGGATGTATCTGCAGGTTTGACACCTACCTTTCCAGTTTCAGCCAAGAGACCTAAAACATATTTCCTCTGAGAGACAAAAATCCCCTATTTAGATCTAGCAACCTCAATACCCAAAAAATACCGTAGTATACCCAGATCTTTCACCTCAAACTCTTGATGAATGAGCTGTTTGAGGGACTCAATCTCATGGTTGTCATTTCCTGTCACCACAATATCATCAACATATACTGCAAGTAGTGTCATTGACGACTCCACCCTCTTGATGAACAGTGTATGATCTGACTAGGCTTGTACATAACCGAACTTCCCAAGGGCTAATCTAATCTGCCGAACCAAGCTCTAGGTGACTGCTTCAAACCATACAATGCCTTATTGAGCCGACAGACCTTCTTAACATCCATTTGGTACAAAGGCCAAGTGTAGCTGGCTGCAAGAGATAATAGAACCCGAATGGTGGTCATCTTGGCTACCGGGCAAATGTCTCCAAGTCTGAGTGAACCCTTTTGCAACTAGCCGAGCTTTGTACCTCTCAATGGAACCATCCGCATTGTGCTTCACGGTAAATACCCACCTGCATCCAACTGGTTTCTTTTCTTTGGGCAAGTCAACTAGCTCCGAGGTATTATTTTTCAATAGGGTATCCATTTCAACTTGCATTGCACCTCTCCACTCCGGGACTGATAGGGCTTCTTGCACTGTTCTCGGAATAGGGACATCAGCAATGGAGGTGAGATAGGACCTGTAGGAGGGAGATAGGCGATCATAGGACAAAAACGGGGAGATGCAGTGGGCTATAGATGTGGTGCAATGCCGTTTTCCTTTACGGAGGGCAATGGGAAGGTCAATGTCATCTGCAGAGGGTGAGGTAGCAACAATGGAAGGAGTCTCTGTGGGCCCTGGGACTGTAATATCTGGACTTGGAGCCGCAGAAGAAATTGGAGCTGGCTGGGACTGCTGATGACCGGGATCAACCTGCCTGCATCGCCTGTGATAGACTCTCAACTCCCGATCCCTCTGACCACCCTCGCTACTACAGCCCTCATCACCAACTGGAATAGGTAAGGGAACAGCCCTAAAGGTATTAACCTTGTCCTCACTGCGCTCTCCCTAAAGAAAAGGACCCAAATCTCAACGCTCACTACTCTCCCCCTGAGGAGAGACCCGAGAATAGTAGGGTGTCTCCTCAAAGAAAGTGGTATCCATGGATACAAACTTCTTCCCTGAGACAGGATCATAACAACAATAGCCCTTTTGAGTTTGTGCATAACCAAGAAAGATGCATTTGGAGGCCTTGGGTTCAAACTAGGAGTGATGGGGACCGAGAAGCTAAACAAAACAGGTACAACCAAATGTCTTGAGGGGAATAGTGAACAACTCCTCATTGGGGTATAGAAGGGAAAAAGGAGGTTTCATATCAAGAACCCGAGAAGGAATCCGATTAATAAGATATACCGCCGTAAGGAGCATCACACCAGAAGCGAATAGGGACATTGGAGGTAAACATAATACTTCTAGCCACCTCCAAGATGTGCCTATTCTTCCTCTCTGCAACCCCATTCTGCTGAGGTGTATGAGGGCAAGTGCTCTGGTGGATAACCCCATGATTAAGGAGGTACGATGCCAATGGCTTAGCAAAGTATTCCTTTGCATTATCAGATCTAAGCACTTTGATCCTGGCATCAAACTAGGTTAGGATCATTTGGTGGAAGTTTTGGGTCAGGGCAGGCACCTCATCTCGTGATCGCATAAGATAAACCCAAGAAAACCAAGTGTGGTCATCAACAAATAACAAAAAATACTTGTACCCACCCATAGAAGGAATGTGATACGGCCCCCAAACATCAGTATGCACAATATCAAAAGAACTATTACTCCTTTTATTACTCAATGAATTAAGAGTTTCTACAATGTTTAGCAAACTCACAACCTTCACACTTCAACTGAGATAACTCAACAGACTCAAACAAAGTAGGAAGCAAACTCTTCAAGGACCAAAAAGATAAATGACCCAATCGGTTATGCCAAAGCATAACCGGACTCACAACCTGAGAAACAAGTAACTTCTTATCCACTGACTCTTCCCGATGAGAACTCTCCCCGAGCAAATAGATCCCATTCGTCTCACAGCCAGTCCCAATCACCTTCTTCGTCTCCAGGTCCTGAAAAACACATCAGTCAGGAAAGCAAGTTACTGAGCAGTTCAAATGTTTGGTAATACTACTAATGGAAATGAGGTTAGTATCTAGTTTAGGAACATGCAAGACAGAGGACAAGGATATAGTATCCGACAGTTTGATGTCACCCTTGCCAGAAATAGGGACAAGAGAGCCATCAGCTATAGATACTTTATCCCTACCAGAAGATAAGTAATAAGTAGTAAACAAAGAGGGCAAGCTAGTCATATGGTCGGATGCACCTGAATCTATTACCCAACACAGTTCAGTAGTACCTAGAGCGGAGGCATGGTAGGCTGAGGCTCGAGTACCTGAGTGTGCAAAGGCCGATGTGGCCGGAGCTGATGATGACTACGGTAACTAAGCTTAACTGCCAACTTCCTTCTCCAATTGTATTAGAGCAGCCCGAACTGCAGCTAAGGTCTCTAATGGTGTGCCTCTCGTGCCAGATGAGGATGCTGAATCAGTAGTCATAGCCATATGAGCATTACCCCTTTTATTTCTCAACTTTGTCAGGACCAAATGTGGATGTAGCTTCCAACATGTTTCTTTTGTGTGTTTAGGTTTCTTGCAATGCTCACACACCACATCCCTTTTATCTTCCTTCTTTCTGTCCCTCTCTAAATCACCCTATGTTTTGGGTTTGACAGCTACCAAGGTAGGTGTAAGAAGCTGAGGTTGCATCATGACTTTCCTCCTGGTCTCTTCACTATGCACTAAGGAGTATGCCTGAGAGAGGGTCACACTATCTCTGGTCAAAATCTGTTGTCTCACAATATCATATTCTGAATTCAGTCCTACCAGGAACTCAAACACTCTGTTTGTCTCGATGTGCTTTCTATGTATCTGAGCATCTTTGGGACTCTCCCACTCAAGAGTCTCTAAGTGATCAATCTCATGCCATAGGGACTTCAAGGTAGAGAAGTAGACCGACACCGGTTTCTCTCCTTGTTTAAGGGAATTCACCTCACATTTCAACTCATATGCTCTGGCAACATTAAGGGGTTGGGAGTAAGTCTCTTTCATCACATTCCATATCTCCTTGGCTGTCTTTGCCCATAAGTAATTTCGGCTGATATGGGGCTGCATAGAATTACAGAGCCATGTCATAACCAAGTAGTTTTCTTGGACCCACTTGGTATACGTAGGGTCTCCCTTGGAAGGTCCTGCCACATCTCCCAAGAGATACCCTACTTTGCCCCTTCCCCCAATAGCCATCATGGCTGATTGGACCCATTCCAAATAGTTTGATCCATCAAACTTTACAGTTGTAATCTGAAGACCTGTCTCAGAACCACCACCATAACTGTTGTTCCCAAAACTGCCTTCTGCCTGATTCTCAAAATCCATTTCGGTCAAGAACTAGAAGTCTCAAAATTAGGATTACTACAGTCAAAACCAGCACTAGGACTACCAACCACAATCACAAAATCAGTATAGAACCAATCTGTACTCACAGTAGATGTGCATGAAATATGTATAAAACTGATCTAAAATCAACAACCACACAACAACAACAGTCCGAACTGTTTTCACCCCTTTAGAAGTGTTCGAAACCCCAAAAGAAGACTGAAAATCAGTTTGAAGAACAATCTGATATGCTGAAGCCAATTTGAGGTTTTAATCAGTCCTAAAAACTGTACACTCCAGACAGTACCGTACGGATAAGGTTTGTATTAGGGTTAATATGAAGCCTTAAACTGATCAATCTGATATGCTGAAACCCTAAAACTGAACTATTAGGATTTGCCGCAGGGATAAGATCACAAGGTTCAGTCCAATACTAGGGTTTGCCGCAAGGATAAGACAAAACCCTAGAGAATAGAGAGATAAAACCCTAGAGTGGTTTGGCAACCCTTGCTGGATAGGTCCAACCTATCTTCTCTAATGTTACTTCTCTCAGAAAATAAAAGACTTACAATAGGATGCAGTTCACTGCCTACCAAGGTTACCCGAACCCTAGCCTCCTCTAATTCTTCATGATCACCAACTCGCTGCAACTGTGGCACTTCTTCAAACGGTTGCTAATCCTCTGGAGATCTCCAAGAACCAGTCAACGAACTCTGCTTTCTCAGCTTCCAGCCTTAGATGGTTCTCATGTGGTCGGCTGGACTAGACTCACATGAGAAGCCCTAGCTCTGATACCAAGTAGAAGTTCAGGACTGTTATCAGTCTTGAACCCTAATGGATTTCAGGATCGAAGATAAGAAGAAAGGTAAGAGGAAAGAAGAGGAAGAGGGAGGAGAAGCAGTAGAACACAAGGGTTGAAAGGAGGAGCAGAAGCATAATATTCTGCCACCGCCACTTTAATTAATATTTATAGGTTATGCTCATTACATGGAAAGGACAGATCTGCCCTTAGTCTTTACATAACAAATAGAGCAAAAAATAAGACTGAAATAAATAACTGAAACAACTAAATGACCAATAGCTAACCCTAGGCAGACTAAAACATCTTCTACCCTACGAACACAGTGGGGCCGTAGCTGTGGGGCCCACATCAGTGTTCTCTACAACATTGTTAGACAACAATGTTGTCTGAATTCTGATTTTGACATTGTTAGACAACAACTTCTCACTAGGGAAAATGTTACCTTGTCTCAAGCCTACTCCCTAGTACATAGTGAAGAGAGTAGGAGGAAGGTTATGCTACAAAATTCTCAAATGGAAGTGGCATTAGCAGGTGCAAGACAAAAGACACCTATTGAGATGAAGAATGAAGGAAAGAAAGGTGTGTTTTGTGAATATTGCAAAAGACCTAGGCACACAAAAGACACCTATTGGAAGCTTCACTTAAATCTTGTACCAGAAAGACTCGGGAATAAGAAGAAAAATGCAAATGCAGCTATTACATCAGATAGTTCTTCCCTTCAAGAGCCTCGATCTACTTCTTTGGAGGCCATAGCTGCAGTCAAGGCAACATTGACTTAGTTGGAGAATGAAGTTGGGCTTGCAGGATCATCTCAGTCTGTCTCTACTACTACTACACCACCATCCTCCACATCAACCTTTGCCCACTCAGGTACAAGAGCCACTGCTTTTCATGCCTCTACTCTAGGTAACACTAACCCTACTTGGATCATAGACTCTGGTGCATCAAATCACATGACAAGCTTGTCTTCATTATTTACTTCATACAACTTGTCTTTTGGCAGAGATAAAGTATCCATAGTTGATGGCTCCTTTGTTCCCATTTTTAAAAGGGAAACATCAAAATCTCTAATGCCATTACCTTGTTCCCATTTCAGTCAGTATCCTTACAAAAAACCAAAATTGCTCAATAGCCTTCTTTCATGACCATTGTATTTTCCAGGATCTGGTGACAAGGTGATTGAGACTGGCCATGAGATGAATGGAATCTACTTGTTTGAGCACCCACCTAGAAGTGATAAAAGAGTTGCGAAGTCTTTTGTTTCTCAATCTGTGAATCAGATTATGCTTTGGCATAATCGTTTAGGTCATTTGTCTTTTGGGTCTTTAAGAAACTTGTTTCCTACTTTGTTTAAGTCAATTCAAATGTCTTTTTTAAAGTGTGAGAGTTGTGAACTTGCAAAACATTGTAGATCCTCCTATTTTTTGAGTAATAAAAGAAGCAATACTCCTTTTGAAATTGTGTATACTGATGTATGGGGGGCCATATCATATTCCTGCTAGGGGGGGGGGGTACAAGTACTTCCTATTGTTTGTTGATGATTACTCTCATTTCTCATGGGTTTATCTTATGCGTTCTCGAAATGAGGTTCCCACCTTAACCTGTGCTTTTCATCAAATGGTTCTCACTCAATTTGAAGTTAGAATCAAAATTTTCAAATCTGATAATGCCAAAGAATATTTCACTAAACATCTGAATTCATATTTTCTTGAGTATGGGGTTGTTCATCAGAGCACTTGTCCCCATACACCTTAGCAAAATGGGGTAGCCAAGAGAAAAAAATAGGCATATCCTGGAAGTTGCAAGAAGTATTATGTTGAATTCTCATGTTCCCATTCATTTTTGGGGGTATGCTATTAATACAGCTGTGTACCTCATCAACCAAATCCCTATCCGTGCTCTAGATATGAAAACTCCTTTTTCGTTATTGCATCCTGAGAAAGATTTGTACATCATCCCTCTTAAAGTTTTTGGGTGCACTTGTTTTGTTCAAATCCTAGGACCCCATTGTTCTAAGTTTGATCCTAAAGCTGCTAAATGTATATTCCTTAGTTATGCACAGAATAAAAAGGGATATTGCTGCTATGATCCTAGTTCTGGCTCTCGTGTTGTGTTCATGGATGTTACCTTTTTTGAGGATGTCCCTTATTATCCAAGTTTTTCTTCTTAGGGGGAGAATAATGAGAAGAATAGTCCTTGTCCTGAATTTCCTCTACCTATTCCTATTCTTGAAGGAGAGTTGTGTAATGAGGGTGCTTGTCAAAGGTGTAGGGAGTTGAGAGTTTACCGCAGGATGTGGAAGCAGGTTGATTTTGGTGCTCATAACCAGTCCAAGCCAGTTCCTCTCTCCTCTGTAGTTCCATATTCAAGTACTTTCTCCCTCCTTGCTTGTTGATACATCACCCTCATCATTGATCCTCTACCCCCTCCAAATGATCTTGCTCTTCCCATTGCAATCTGCAAAGGAAAGATCAAGATCATCTGGAGGGGACTATTATGTCCCTACTTAAGTATGGGACACATTATTAAACATAAATAGAAAGACTAAATTACCCCTATACAGTCGACACTAACACTCCCCCTCAAGCTGGTGAGTATATATCATATAGTCCCAGCTTGTTACATATGTAGCCCACTCCTCCCCAACTAAACCCTTGGGTGAACCGGTCCGCCCATTGACTCCCTGTGTTAACATATGCAGTATCTATCACTCCATAAGCACATTCTCTCTCACAAAGTGATTGCCAACTTCTATATGCTTTGTTCTCTCATGAAACACTGGATTAGAAGAGAATGTAGACTGCAGTTTGCTTGTCACAATAAAGCTTCACTGGAGTGTCAATCGAATATCCCATCTCCTGTAGAAGATTTCTCAGCCACACTAACTCACAAGTGGTATGTGCCATGGCTCTATATTCAACTTCTACACTGCTTCTTTCCACAACTGTCTGCTTCTTACTTTTCCATGTCACCAGATTACTCAGATATAGAACCAGCCCAATCAACACCGGTGTATCCCTCTATTTCAAGATTCACTCCACTCTTATATATCAAGCCATGACCAAAAGCTCCCTTTAAATACCTTACAATCCTTAGAACTGCATCCCAATGCGGAACCCAAGGTTTCTGCATAAACTTTAACTGACTCACCACACTAACTACAAATGAAATGCCTGACCGAATAATGGTTAGGTAGTTTAGCTTACTCACCAACTGCTTGTACCTTCCAGGATTTTCAAACTCCTCACCCATATCACTGCTCAACTTGGTATTTGGTTCCATTGGTGTTTCAATTGGTTTGGCGCTTAGCAATCCTATTTCTTCCAACAAATCAAGAACATACTTCCTCTGGCTCAAATTAATACCATGCTTAGGCCTTTCTACTTCTATCCTCAAGAAGTATTTTAATTTACCAAAGTCCTTTGTTTGAAACTTGAAAGTGCTCTCACAAGAAGGTCTTCATCCTATCAATCCCCAATCTATCACTGCCAGTAATGACAATATCATCTACATATACCACCAGTAAGATCTTCCTAGCATGCAAATCATGACCGAATACTGAGTGATCAACCTGACACTGTTTCATACCAAACTTCTTTTATCACTTCATTGAATCTAACAAACCATGCATGGGGAGACTATTTAAGTTCATAAATGGCCTTCTTTAGTCTGCACACCTTACCATCCTCCCCCTGAGCAACAAACCCCGATGGTTGCTCCATATAGACCTCATGGATAGCAACTTGATGTCAAGCTGAAATAGAGGCCAGTCATACATAGCAACTAGAGATATCACACCACGGGCTGAACCAATTTTAGCAACAGGAGAGAAGGTCTCCGTGTAGTCAATACCATATGTTTGGGAATACCCTTTGGCAACTAGTCTAGCTTTCAACTGCTCTACACTACCATCAGGTAAATACTTAACAAACACCCACTTACAACCAATAGCCCACTTACCAGGAGGGAGTGTGGTGAGATCCCACGTATGATTATGAGCTAAGGCAGAGAGTTCTTCTTCCATTGCATGGTGCCACCCTAGAGAGGCAAGGGCTTCCTGGACATCCATAGGAACAAAAATAGAAGACAATAGAGAAATAAACTGGCAATGGGAAGTAGAAAGGTGAGTGATAGAAACATAATTAGAAAAGGGGTGAAGTGTGCAACTACGTTTACCTTTCTGCAAGGCAATAGGAAGATCAAGGTCAGAAGCCAGTGTTGTGGCTGGTGTGGGAACAGCTGTCGGATCTGTTGACGGTGACGAAGCTGGTACATGTTGTCGATGCGTATACACTTGACGGATGGGTGGTCGTTCAACAGTAAGTTGCACCAAAGGCAAAGACTTAGTCACAACTGGAACAAGTGGAATGGAGTTCTCAACGAGAACTGGAAGAGGAGGAGATGAGAAAGAAGGGACATCACCTGACCTCGAGAAAAATGTAGTAGACTCAAAGAAAGTAACACTGCACACACAAAGGAACGTCGAGAACTAGGGTTATAACACTTATACCCTTTCTAGGTCTGGGAATAGCCAAGGAAGATACACTTAGTGGATCGTGCATCCAATTTGTCCTCTCCTGATCCAAGATTATGAACAAAGCAACTTGAAATTATTGTTGTTAGCAGAACTTCTGGGTATAAGAGAAAAACATAAATCAATAGGAAGAAGAAGAGAGAAGAGAAAAGAGAATAGAAGAACAAGAGAGGAATGGGCGAAAATCACTTACTACAGCCCAAGGCAATACTATTTATATGTTTAACATAACATTGGGTAAAAGGATAAAATTTCCCTACAACCTATAGCAGTACAAGAAAGCAAGCATAAAGTCAAGTATTATGGTGAATTCTCATGTTCTTATGTCAGGTTTGAGAGGATCCAGACATGAAGACTCAAGTGATAACAACAGTTCTGATACACAAGCAAATTTATCATCACGTAACCCTTTGCGGAAACCAAAATCCCAATTTAAGTCCAAAGGAGAAGCTGGGGAGGAAATAAAATTTTAAGCTAACTCTTTCTTATATAGGGAAAGAGAGTAGAGAGAGGGAAACAAGTCTTTAAGAGGTTGGTTGCCCACCCGAATGTTTTCCCAAAAAAGAACATGAGCAATGTTGATGGCCGTGTTGTTGTCACAATACAAAGACATTGGATCTGAGTGTTATTCCCAACTCTGTAAGGAGATTCATTAATCACAAAAGTTCAATTACTCCTTAAGACATGGCTATATACTCTGCATTTGTGCTTGTATTTCCTACAACAATTTGTTTTTTACTCTTCCACGAAAACAAATTGCTCCCACAAAATTACAATAACCATTGATGGACCTTTTATCACCAAAAGAACTAGCCCAGTCAGCATCAATGTAAACCTCCACTTTATATGACTTTATTTGGTGAAGAGAAGACCCCCCTACCAGGGTGTCTCTTTAAATAAGCAAGAACTCTCTTTGCAGCCTTAAAATGAGAGATTTTGGGTGAATGCATATTTTGACCTAAAACACTAACTGCAAATGCCATATCTGATCAAGTCATAGAGAGGTACAGAAGCCTCCCAAAGAACCTTTGATACTACTGAATATCTGAAGGAGTCCCTCTCATAACTTCCAAGCTTATGATTAAGGTCCACTTTGAAATTCCATTTGTAGTGGTGTTAAATCATAGTTTTTGTCTTTGTCATAGATTATTTCGAAAATCTATCAGAATTAATTGTGCTTTCTATCAGTATAAGTTTTACTCAAGCTTACCTTGTTTTAGTTTTAATTCTTAAAGTCTACAAGACCACTTTATAGAGTATTATTTTGTCTATTAACCCTAGTTTCATGATTTAGTTATGGCATTTTAAACCTTGAGAAAAGAAGTATAGTGCAATGTTGGGAGTCATTCCTAGTCAAGCTAGTGATTTTCATAAGACCCATTAATATAATGCAAATACGATCAAGTTGATGATTTTGTCACTGCATCAATTGTTAAGCATGGAATTTGAAAATATAATCACCATGGGAAAATATGTCTCTCCACCCTCAACATTATCACTCAAATACATGAGCATCGTTGCTACTCGTTGGCCTCCACGCTTCACATTAAACTGTATTAGAAAGAATGTGTATACTTTTAGACGCATGTTATTAAAGGACTTAAGCAGGTTCAACTGGAACAGATACAAACGATGAAACTTAAATGTTGCACATCTTTAAGCAGATACTAGAACCTGACTTACAGTATCAGAGAAGTAGTCATGATGTGGCTTGTAAAACTGATTCTTTTCATACCTGTGCTTCTGCAGACGTTAGACTTGATAATTGAAAAAATTAGTCATCATGCTCATATGAAGTAATTCACAATAAAAGATGATTAAAAATCCACCTCAAAACTTGAATGAGTTCTCCATTTTCAATTGGTACTTGTGAATAGACAGAAATTCGTTTTTCGATGGCCTAAGCATATGGAAAGCAAAAAAGAAGACATTCAGAGTACTGTTAATTAAATAATGTCATCTATTAAATAGCTTAACAGAACCTCAAAAAACAATGCCATGCTCCCCAACAACTTAAAATCAAGACTGAATAAAATGGAGAATGTTGGAAAGTTGAACTTTTAACTAACATGCCATTTTTGTTTACAAATATAAAGCATTCACACATGACACACCTCAAATTCAATAGCCAATCATAGAAAAGATGTATATAGATCTATGGTTAAATCTTTAACATGGATTTAAAAGGAAAGCATGCTTGATATGCAGATGAATAGGTAATAAAAAGGTAGGAAGTAAAAATACAGCCCAAGACATCCAGAGTACACAATTTTGAGTGCATGCATGCATCTATATGTTAGTTTCAATTGAAATATCAACTAGGCTAGTAGTAAAATAAAACAGCAATAAACATTACTATTTAATCAAGATCTTAAGCTGGAAGTAGAAGAAAAGATATTGTAGCTGTCTCCAATCCCTCTCTCAAGATAATATTCAATCTTGAGACTTTAGAATAGTTTCCCAATTTCCTGCACATCATCCATGTTAACAACTATATCCTCAACATAAATGATAAGAGTAGTCACAAAAGTATTTCTCCTATTCATAAAAAGAGTGTAATTTGACTGGGTTTTACATAGCCAACTCCAACCAAACATTATAGAATCTCTCAAACCAAATTCTTGGAGATTGAAAGAGCTCCTACAACAATTTCTGTAGCCTACATACCTTGCCCTATATCTCCTTACCATACATACTGGAAGGATGAGATACATAAACTTTTTCATGAAGGTCCCCATTAAAAAGGCATTATTCACATCAAACAGATGTAAGGAACTTGAAAACGTGGCAACTAAGGATAAGAGAATATGCACTGAATTCATCTTTGCTATTGGTGCGAAGGTCTCCAAGTAATCAATACATAAGTCTAGCCTTATATTGTTTAATAGTCCTGTCTAAATGATACTTTATTTACACACCTACAACCAATTAGTTCCTTCCCATCAGGTAAATCAATAGTCTCCAACATATTTAAGGGAAAATTACAAGGAACTACCTATTCTTTGGATGTCTTGACACTTAAGGGCCTGAACTTTCTGAATAATTGTTAGAGCTGTGAAGGATTCTTTGGGGCAACATGGGGCCTTAGTAAGGTGATCTGCACACTCAATAGTTGTCAAGACGCCACTTAGGCAACTAGTCACCCTTGACTGGGCACCTCACCCAAACACCTTGACTTATAGCAACTACGCACCCTTCTAGATGACTAGGCGCCCACCAAGGCAACTAGGTGCCCACCTAGGTGACTAAGTGCCCGCCTAGGTGACAAAAATGACAAGGTAGGGTGCCTTATATAATATCATTTATATTGTTGTATCTTAATGTGTGTTAATACATTTTATTAACGTTTTACTTTTGAAATTTAAAAGGGCGAAAGAGGAAAGAAAAAATTGAAGTATAAAGAGGTTCTTTTTTCTATTCACTCTCTCTAATTAAACAAAACAAAAACGCCATCCTTGTTATTTCTATTTTACTTCCCATCTTGAATATTTATGATATAAAGTTAATAACCTTCTTTACCTGCTAATTGATATGAAAATTGCTCTATTAAATACTTATTATAGTAGTATTACTTTTGAAAATAATGAAATTAGTATATGTAAAAGATTTTTATCATTTACATTTTATGATTTGCCACACTTTTAGAGGAAATTTAATGTTCATAATAAAGATTGCTATTTTCAATTAATATACATGCTAAATGGTATATAAAATTAGGGATCTAGCCAAAAGTTGATTATTTATATTATAAAATTTGTATCGCCTAGGTGATTAAGCGACTAGGTGCCCCAATGTCGCCCAGAATTGCCTAGACACCTTGAAAACTATGGCTCTCTCCTTTTCTCTTTACCTTGGTTATGGATGTAATGAGTAGACTGATATCAAGAGCTAAAAGATTATTTGTTCAAGGGTTGGACTGTAGGTAGGGGTGCTCATCAAAAACTAAAAACCGAAACCAAACCAAACCAAAAATTCTGATCAGTCAAACCAGTCGATTCAGTTTTAGTCAACCAAAAAAAAAAAAAATATATATATATATATATATATATATATATATATATTATAAATAAATATATATGCATTATATATACAAATATATTTATAATATATAATTTATAATAATATTATCTTATATGTATTTTTAGTATTTATAATATATATTATAAATATCAAAAACATCAAAAAACTGAAGAACTGAACTGATCAAAAACCAAACTGATCAACTAGCTAACCAATTGTTTTTATTCAGTTTCAGTTCACAGTTATCCAAAATCTAGTGGTACTGATTTGGTTTGGAAAATAGGCCCACGGTTCAGTTAACCGAACCGTGTGCACCCATAACTGTAGGGAGAAATAGGGTTTTGGTAATTCATTTACAAAGAAATGACATTATGAAATTTTTTTTTTTTTTTTTTTGTGAAGAGAAGCAAAGTCAATGGTTTGACAACTTGAAGCTATTAGTGAGATTGTTTGAAAGACTGTCTAATTTAAAGGTTAATTTGGTGGAGAATCTAGTAGTAGGAATAAATCTAGATCAAGAAGTTTTGAGCTCTTTTTTAAGACTTAGGTTGTGAGTGTGGGGATTGGCCTTTAAAGTATCTAGGTTTACCATTATGTGCTAATCCTAGATCAACTAGCTTTTGGACTACAGTGGTTGAAAAAATAGAGAGGAGTTTAGCTATTTAGAAGAGAAACTACATTTCTTTGGGAGGCAAGTTAACCCTAATTATGTCCACTTTAGCAAATCTTCCAATTTATTACATGTCGGTGTTTAGGATGCCTCAATTGATTGTGATAAGATAATGTGGGATTTTTTGTGGAAGGAGGGTAGAAGAAGAAGTTTCATTTGGTGAAAGGGGAAAAGGTGAGGAGAAGGTAGGAGAGTGATTTGGGAACAAAAACTTCAACATAAGGTTGTAAGTAGCATTCATGGGCTCTTACAAAATGATTGGGATGTTGGTCTGTCGCATATAGCAAAACATGGTCCTTTCGGTTTTTCTCTATCATATAAGGTATGACTTGTCCTCTAGTAATAAGGTTAAATTTTGGGAAGATATTTGGCTCGGGGAGTCTCCTTAGAAAAGACTTGTTTCCTACACCGAATGCTCTTTCCAACTTCAAAAGAAGACATGTCTTTGATTTTATCAACTCTTCTGCTTCTTCGTCTGGGCTGACTTGGAACCTAGGATTAAGGAGGAATCTTAGAGATTCTGATATTTTCCTTGTGTTCTAAAACTTTTGGACGGGGTGGTACTCGATAAATTAATTGGGATGGCCAGGAGTGGCCTCCTAATCTTATTGGTAGTTTTTCTTCCAAGTCCTTTAATTCTCATGGCTCTTTCTTCTTCTCAGTCATTTCCTGTTAAGGAAGTTTAGTGTTCTCTATTCCCCCAAAAATTAGTGCTTTTTGTTGGGAAGTTTTCCATGGAAGCATCAATAGTTGCGAATTGTTACAAAGAAAAAGACCCTATTGGCTTTTGTCCCCTAGCTGGCATATCATGTGCAGGTTGATCTACTCAAGGTACAAAGAAAAAAATCTTCAGAATCCTTCAAAGCAGCTCCAAATAGGTGTAAAATGTAAGACTAAAATCATCTTAAAGGATTGATCTACTCAAGGTACAAAACCTTCAATTAGAAACAGGCCAAGAGTGTCTGCTTTGATACCATGATAATAGTAACAGAGCAAGGAAATCACATTATGATTAAAGTGTATTAGGTTCACATGCCCAAAAGAATAGCTTATATATTAGAGATGTAAAAAATGTGAGAAAGGACCATTGAACCCTAGCAAAGAAAGAGGATATACAATACAATCTGTGAAAAAGAAAACTATAAAAGCTGTGATATAGTACATCTGATATGCAATACAATGGTACTACAAATGGAGAAATAAAGAGAATAAGAATCAACCAATGGTTTTACAGGGGATGTTTGATTTGTCAAAGACCTTTTCCAGCAGCATGGATTTTCCCAATATAGATAGATAGGTAATCACATAATTGAAATATTCAAGATGAATAGTATGATAGTTGAATATATGTAATCAATGATAAATAGCCAAACCTAGAAAGCTTTCTTAATGTGAAATAAATTTCTTCCCAAGCAAACAAAGAGGAGAAACAAGTGTAAGTTAACAATAAAATTAACCTGTATGATTGGATACTTCTTCTCCTCAGGACTCAAAAACATACCAGAACTTGTTCTAACATCACTCTTAATTCCCTGAAAGTTTATATGCAGCAATCAGTTACAAAAAAACATGAAGCATATATGAGGATATGGATTAATGTGCAACATGAAAGACATATTTTGCCACCAAAAATATTATTCAACAGTACAATACTAGAGTATTAAAGATTAAATGATAGTATGCAAGGTGCAAGCAAATGTTTTTGCGACAAACCTGTCCCATTCTTTGTAATCTGAACCCATAGTTACATGGTCATAACTAGTAGATCAGCTGGGCAAGTTTTATGAATGACAATGTTTTGTTGGAGTCCATTCAATAGTGGGTCATGACACCTGAAATGTGGGACAGGTACCAGGTTAAAGGGTCCCCATAACCATCTATGGTCCTATGTCCCCAGACCAGGGACTAGAATGTTTGGTCATTCCTAGAGGTTAACACAATAGATGTATGAAAACAAGGTGCTTGTTCATTAAGCTCTAGGACCTAAAGCAACCTAATTCTAGAGATAATAGCAAAGAATGGAAAAATAGATAGAAAAGGAAAATAAAATGACCAACTGGAAGCAAATAATTGGCATCTAGACATCACACATCATGCTAACGGATCCAACAATTACCCTAATTAGATGACTATTTCGCTAGGGGAGCAGGAAGGGGAGAAATGTATTATGCATTTGCATTTCTGGGCTAGCTTCTAGATGCATTTCTTAAGGCTGTTAGGATCAGCCTGTGATGACCATGGTTCGCAATCTCGACATCAATGGACATTTCACCATGCAGAGATTGGGAAATTTTGGGGATATTTTGCTAATTTCACTAAGATATTTGGAAAATCTAAAAAGTCAAGGAAAATTTTTATTTGCTGGAACACAGCAGCCGAAGAAGAAGAAGAGAAGAAATTTTGAGAAAGGCAGCATACTCACTTCAGCCGGCCCTACAATCTTATATAGATAATTATAAAATAATGTTACATGAATGGACTAGAATGCCCCTGATTAGTGATGGGACACCTAGACAAATAAAACAAATAAAACATTAAACAAGTTTAGGCCCAATAACTAAGAACTTAAGACAAATATGATTATAAACACTAAAAACAGCCGAACCAACATTTTTAAAATCATGGAATTAGTTAATTAAACCTTAAAGGAATCATTAGAAGAAGTATAATTGCACTTTAAGGCTAAAAAATCATAGCAAACAATTGTATGAACAAAATAGAGAAGATCAAAAGACTTAAATAACTATCACCTTCTGTCTTCCCTTTAATCTTTTATCTATCTTATCTTTATTATGTATATTATAATTTCCATCAACTTTTGTGGGTGTTTTTTTTTTTCCTTCTTTTGTTACTATATGTTTTGATTTGTTTGAGAATCTTCCCTTGTAGTTGTGTGATTTTTTTCTTTCGAATTATACTCAGTAAGGAGGTCCATCAAAATAGTAAACCAATCATTCAATCACCCAGCCCATTTGTTCTTTTAACAACAAAGTTAAAAAATCATAATGGTTTTAAGGAAATATTGGAAAGTTTATGATAATATTCTAAAAGTCTAAACCTTAAATATACAGTATTAATAAAACCTCAAATATTGTTGACATATCAACAATACATCAATGATATTTAGGAAAAGAAATTCTTGGATAATTTTATATTGTCCCCTTGCAAAAAACGGGAAATTTCAGATAAATTTCACCAAATATCATCGATTTTGCAAACCACAAGAACACCCACTCTGTTACCATACTTACATAGGACTTGAATGATAAAGGACAAGTTTAAGAAGTTATGATGGATTTAGAGGAAAAGTATTGGTTATAAAAGGTCGAAGGATTTAATTGAAGAGGTTGTAAGTCCAACCCAAAATGATGAAAAACTCCAAAATAGGGAAAATAGGTCTACAAAAAAATATTCTTTATTGAAATTTCATAGGTAGGATTAGAATGGATAATTTTAGAGAGTGAAAAGATTAGTCAGGTACAACGTATATTTTGCACAAAAAGACAAAAATTCTAGGATAGGGGGAAAAGATGTAAGTAGAGCTGTCAATGGGATTATATTGGTTCTGGTTCTAAGTTTTGTGCCCCAATTATAATTGGGTTAGGTCTGGTTTTTCTCTTCTGAACTGATTAAGACTTGAACCAATTATGTAATTAATATATTAAGATCTCCTGGTTTTGTAAATTTTGTAATATGTAATATCTATAAGGGTAAATTTCATAAACTATATATACGATAATTTAGTTAGAAAAAAAAAAAACTTGTTTTATCAACATATAATGATATAAACAGTTTACTCTTTACTTTCATTTTTATTAAGGTTATATTATCAAAAAATGTTGTTCCAAATTGTTATATCATAGGTAATTATAGATGATTATAATTGAGTGTAATCGGGTAAGACCTGAATACCCCAATTAAATTGGTTCAGTTCTGGGTCAAATTTACAAAATTGATTAATAATTGGTTTGAGACTGGTCCACCCTATCACAAACTAGATCAATTCTAGTCCTTTGAGAATGTTTAATGAACATCTTTGATGAATTTGTGGTCATCGATGGCTGTAATCACCTCTTGAAAGATTGAAAAAGATAAGCATTCTAGGGCATGGGAAACAATCACAACAAATAGCATACATTGTAAGATCTAGAATAAACTCTAGGGTATGGGATGCACACACCTAGAGGAATGCCTCTGAGCAAGATGATCCAAAAATGCATGCAGGCATACTAGGGAAGTATGGAAAAATGAGGCATATGCCTCTTGTATAAATGCATGAACAGAGACATATGCCTCGTAGGAGGTGCAAACCTCTATAACATTTTACATAGGAGTCATATGTGTCACATGCCTCTTACATTGAAATAAGTTCTTTGGAAACTCTTCTTGCTTTTAAGTTGTAATGGTGTGAACCAATTATATTGTGGTCCTTCCTATATGTTATCATATTTTTTAAGTTGTAGAGGAAAAAATAATCCATTCAATTTCATGGAAGCCTCAAACTTCAAATTTCATCTTGCAACCTGTTATTCTCTTGATCAAGCTGGCTATACAAGCCTCTAACTTTTTTTGTATGATCAGTAATAGAACGCAATAAATACATTGATTAATCAAAATAAGTAGAACAAGAGGTCATGGAGTTACAATTGGAAGTATTTTGCAATAATTGCCCCTCTCATCCCATACCAATACAACTGTTGCCCTCTAGCCCATCAGCCAAGCTATTCTCTGATCTCTAGAATATCTCTAGCCCATTAAACTTTTAATTGCATATCTCTAGAAAAACATTTAAAACGTCTGATTTCATTTTTGTAGCTCTATTCAGTTTGTTGCTTGATGATAGCCAGCTAATAATACTTTAGAGTCACCCACAATAATCGATCTCTCAATACCCATTTCCCTAGCCTTTTGATTGCTAACGATAGCTCTGCCCTAATGGAATCTCCTTCCCTATTGGACTTGTGTATATTGCAAGTAAATTCCAATTCCCATCTCTTATTACCGACCCCCCCCCCCAAATTCCAAATGGTCCTGATTTCCCCACACTACTTCCACCAAAATTCAGCTTCAACCATCCCCTGATTGGTGCTGCCCACTCCTTAACTTTTGGTTTTCCTGATGAATAAACCAGCAATTGCACTCCAATTTTTAAGTCATCCATTGTGAAATATGAAACAGAGCCAAAATCTTCACCGAATGTGCTACCCTTATAGTGAAGCTTTAAACAATTGCCTCCTTGCTTCTTTCTTCCCCCTCAAACATCCCTTTGTTCCTTTCCTCCCTCAGTCCATAACACCAATACTCTCGTGCACCTCCACATGATTCTACCTCTTCTTTGTGGGCCTCTTGACTGTTGTCGTGAGAAACATGTCCAAGCTAGCAGGGTGCTCCAAATGCACCAAAAACAATCACAAAACCATTCCCAAATACAACAAACAAAAGGATAAGAAATTAGCAAGTGATAAGCAGTCTCACCATTGGATTTGCACATGAAGCACCAGATGGGAAAAACATCAGTTGGGTCTCTTCCCTTGCAAAAGATCATAGGTATTAATACTTCCATGGAAAACTTCCCAAGAGAATACAGCTTAGGAAGAATAGGAGCACATCACTTCACAAGGAAAGACAAGGGAGGAGGATTAGGCGACACTAAAGATTTGATGAAAGAGGCACAAGATTTAATTTTATTACCCGAAAATCCTCCCAAGACTAGAAGGGTAAAGAGAGAAGGAAAAAATCTAAAAGGAGATTCACCAACCCAAAGATCCTCCCAAGATTGAATTTTATTACCCAAGAAAAGATAATAGAAACGAAGGAAGGATTAGGCGACACTAAAGATTTGATGAAAGAGGCACAAGATTTAATTTTATTACCCGAAAATCCTCCCAAGACTAGAAGGGTAAAGAGAGAAGGAAAAAATCTAAAAGGAGATTCACCAACCCAAAGATCCTCCCAAGATTTAATTTTATTACGCAAGAAAAGATAATAGAAACGAAGGAAGGATATCGTGGATGGCTTCCCAAGGTGAAGAAAGGGTAGTGCATCAGCCCAACATCCCACCCATTGTCCTTAATCCCATGAATACTTGTCACAACCCTTTGCCACAATGTCTCATTTTCCATTGAGAAATTCCATAACCATTTGCCAACGAGTGCCTTCTAACTCTGATTGCCTATTCGCAAGCCACCTTCTACCTCCCACACACTACCTCCCAATTAACTAAATGATATTTCTTCCCCAACCCAGGTTCCCAAAGGAAGTCTCCCACTATCTTCTCAATCCTAATTATAATTGCTTGAAACATCCTAAAAATTGAGAGATAGTACATACAAAGATTGGCTAAAGTGGTCTTAATCAAAGTAATTCTTCCCCCAAGGGAGATGTAGTTCTTTTTCCAAACTGCCAACTTCTCAAATTTCTCTACCAATGGATTCCAAAAGTTGCTCACTCTAGGGTTGGCACCCAATGGAAGACCTAGCTAATTCATTGGCCATTCATAAATTTGACCCTGCTACCATACTCTTAACCTATTTAACCTTCAAATTTGGCATTCTCTCAAATAACCTCACCACTAGTTTCAAACATTCAAATTAATAATTATTCTACCCATCACAAGATACGATAATATCATTAGCAAATTGTAAATTACTCATCGCAACCCCTCCTCTCCCCACATTCCAACCTATAATCAACTGCATCCTATCAATTTGTGAAATAAGTTAAATAAAAACATCAACAATGAGGGAAAAGGGAAAAGTGGATCACCTTGCCTCAATCCCCTATTACCCCTAAAGAACTCCACAAAACCATTCACAGTGATCGAAAAATGACAAGTTTGCAAGCATCCCCTTACCCATTTACACCATCTCTCCCCAAATCTATACTCCCTCACGACATCTATAGAAAGTCCCAATCTACAAGATCATAAGCTTTCTCTAGGTCCAGCTTGATTATTGCTCCCTTCCTTCACAATCTTCTTAATTCCTCTAAAAATTCATTTTCAATAAAAATCTGATTAGTAATTGTCTCTCTTGAACAAAAATCCCTTGATAATGAGTGATAATATAAGGTAGGACTTTCTTGATTCTCAAGGAGAGCACTTTAAGAATGATTTTGTACAAGCTAGTAATCAAACTAATAGGCTCTCTCTCTCTCCACACCATAAGTCTCTCAATCTCTTCCTGGAAACCCTAGCCCTAGATCCATGGACTCTTCCATTGTCGGCTCAAGGTGTCTTTGTCGCTTCATGAGTTCATCTCTTCCTCTTTGTCTCTTCCCCCAACCTCACTGTCTCCTTTGCCTTTTTCCCAACCAAATGTTGAAAGCTTGAAGGGGACTCTTGAGGCAAGTTGGAGGAAGAGAGGGGATTGGAAAGAAGAAGAGTGGAGGAGACTGGTAGAATCTGGAATCTGATTTGGGGTGAATTCGAGAGTTTAAAGAAGAAGGATATGGAAAAAGAAGAAAGGGGTAAGCCGAGTCTATTAGGACAGAAGAAAGAAAAGGAGATAGGGATCCAGGGTAATGAAGTTTTAGAGCGAAGGATCATCCAGGAAGAAGATGGGCCAGATAAGGTAAGGGTTTATCACTCTATTGCAGGAAAAAAGAAGGAAGTCAGAAGTGGAAAGATTGAGGTCGGATGTTGAAGGTGATATTGAGTTTAGTGGAAGGGGTGAAAGAAGGAGAAAGCCAAACTGGTGGAAGGGGTGTAAAAGGGCTTGAGACTGATCTATAAAAAAAAAGGGCTTGAGACTGCGAGGAAAGGGAGAGCTATCAAAGATTTACTTAGAAAGGAAAAGCCAGACATTGTGATGATTCAAGAAAAAAAATTGATGGGGAATGATGGGAAATGGATAAGAAGCATTTGAAGTTCAATAGGTATTAGGAGGTCTTCCGGTCCTTCTTGTGGGGTCTCGATAGGAATGGTGACAATGTGGAAGGATGATGTGGTTAAGTCAACAAAGGAATTAATAGGGAGATTCTCGATATCAATGAAATTCAAAAATATCAAGGATGGTTTTATATGGGTACTCACCAATGTTTATGGTCCAAATAGATACCGGGAAAGAAATGAAATGTAGGGGGAATTTTATGCTATTAGGGGTTTATGGGATGGGTCGTGGTGTGTGGCAGGTGATTTTAATGTTGTGAGATTCTCGAACGAAACAAAGAACAACCAACAAGTCACCACTAGTATGAGGAGATTCAATGATTTTATAGAGACTTGTAAGCTGATTGAAATCCCCCCCTATCGCAAGCCTGATTCACTTGGTTGAATTTTCAAGAACTACCCCATTGCTCAAAATTAGACAAATTCCTCTTTAATGAACTTTGGGAATCCCATGTAGGAAACCTGAAACCTGGTGTCAAGAGCTCTATCTAGAGTCACCTAAGATCACTGACCTATTAAGTTAGGTTGAGAAAACTTTGCAAATGGCCCTACCCCATTGATGGGGATCAGTCCATGCATTATAAGACCTATTCTCGTAAGAAGAAGTCCAACAAACAGGTTCTGATTTGGCATGGAGAAGACTCTTGGGACTTGGACTGATCTGGTCAGGGATATTTTCGTCATTTTGACCAGCCCAAATGTGGAATTGGGCTATAGCATCTTGTTCCTATAGTTTAGTAGTGCTTGTCTTTCAATTTTCAGATTATTTGCATTAGTAGATAGAAAGTTATTGTTTTTCTTGATGCACAAGACAAAGAGTGGCACTTTTTGTAATTATGGTGAACAGTGTTCCGGGCCACACAAGTCACTCTATAAATAGATGTAATCTCTTCTTTTTGAGGCTAATGAATGAATGAAGATTTCTTAAGAGGTCTCTTGCTGTATGGAGTGATTCCTACAAACCCTAGAGTGATTCTAGGACCCCTTGGAGTGGTTCCTTGGGATTTCTCTCTCTTTTCTCTTTCTCTACCCTTTCTCCTCTCTCTTTCTGTCTTGTGTTAGTTTTTTCCAGCCCTACTGCATCAGTTTGGTATCAGAGCGCCAAGTTTCAAATAGCTCATTACCATGGTAGAAACATGAGAGGAAGATTAAGTGAACAAACTAAAGAAGAGTTGTTGCTTGCACTTATTAATCGAGTGGACATCCTAGAAGCTCAAGTCAAAGTGTTGATGGAAAAACAAGAAGAGAAAAACAGCACTGGTGTTCCACATGGAGGAGCTGAAGCAAAGGGTTCTAACACCAATAACCCTACTGGTCCACATGCGAACCACCCTAAGGTCTCGAACTCTACAAACTCAAGGTACTTTAAATGATTTATATGATGAGTTGGTGGAGCATTCTAAGACTAATATAGATGACTATCGGGATGACATTACTAGTAAAGTGAAGATAGAAGTTCCTAGTTTTAGAGGTGATATCAATCCACGAGTTTTCTCCAATTGGTTGGCAGAACTAGAGGAATACTTTGATTGGTTTGATATGTCAGATGAAAGACGGTTTAGATTTGCTAAACTTAAACTTGCAGACCATGCAAAAGTATGGTGGAGTGTGGAGAATAGATTACAGAATATGGGTAAGCGTACTATCACCCATTGGGAAGATATGAAGCATTACTTGGAGGAGAAATATTTTCCTAATGACTTCCAAGATTCTCTTCAAGATAAGATGATGACATTGAGACAAGGCAGCTTATCTGTGTCTGAGTACATGAAGAAGTTTGATGAAGTACATGCAGAAGTTTGATGAGTTTACTATTAGATGTCAGTCTACAGAAAGTGAGAAGCAAAAATTAACCCGATTTCGGAATGGTTTAAGGGCTGACATTTGAAGGGAAATGATGGCTGCACGAGTTTATGATGTAGATGATGCTTTTCAGATGGCTCTTAAAATAGAGAAGAGCTTGAAGCAAGTGAATAGTAGGAGGTTTGGTATTCAAGTAATGTGGTTCCAATAAGGTCTAATGGTTCCAAGTATCAGGGAGCAGATAACAAGGGAAAGAACATCATGATTGATGCTAATAAAAGGGGAACAACAAAAAATACTTGTTTCAAGTGTGGTCGAAAGGGCCACTATGCATTTCAATGCCCTAATAAAAATCTACACATATGGTGTGAGAAGGAAGGACAAGTGAAAGATGATGGAGGAGGCCTTGGTGAAGAGGAGTACACTGGGTCTGAACATGAAGAAGAAGATGACAACAATCTTGTTGGAGTTGTTAGACGCATTTTAGCATCCTCTAAAGAAGAAAAGAAAGAAGATTGGCTTCGTACAGCGATCTTCCTCACCTTTGTCAAGAGCGGAGACAAACTTTGCAAGCTAATTATTGATGGTGGTAGCAGCATGAATGTGGTTTCTGCGGCAACTATTGAAAGGCTCAATCTAGTTGCACAACCTCATCGTCAACCATACAAGATTGCTTGGTTAAACAAGATGACACTTCAGGTAGAACAAAGAGCTCTTGTTTCTATTTCCTATGGGTCTTATGTTGATGATATTTGGTGTGATGTTATTCCTATGAATGTTAGACATATTCTATAGGCCGACCATGGATTTACGATAGGGATGTATACTATTGTGGGAAAGAGAATACATATTACTTTCTATTTAATGGAAAGAGAATTGTTATGAAACCTATGTCACCTGATGAGATCAAGAAGCGAACTAAGGCCCCTCAAAAGGCAGCTCCAGCCCAGAAACAAGTAGTTGAACAAAAGAAGCAACATCTCCTGCTGTCCAATAAGCAATTTGAGGAGGAAAGCAAAGAATAAGACCTTATTTATGCCCTAATAGTGAAAGAAGTGAATAAACCAACACATGCCCCTATTTCAAAGGTGCTAAAAGAGGTTAAAGACTCGTTGGCTGATTTTTCAAATTTGATCCCAGAAGAGTTGCCTGATGAATTACCACCTCGACATGATGTCCAACATACAATAGACTTGACTCCCGAGTCTCAACTACCTAATTTGCCTGCACACCGGATGAATCCCATAGAACATGCTGAGTTGAAGAGGCAAGTGGATGATCTACTGAAGAAGGGCTTCATTAGAGAGAGTCTCAACACGTGTTGTACCAGCTCTACTCACTCCCAAGAAGGATGGCTCATGGAGGATGTGCGTTGATAGCAAAGAAATCAACAAGATTACAACCAAGTACCGGTTCCCTATTCCACACTTAGATGACATCCTCGATATGATGAGCGGAGATACAATTTTCTCCAAAATTGATCTTAGAAGCGGATATCACCAAATTAGGATTCGACTTGGAGATGAAGGCCAACAAACAAGTTCTGATTTGGCATGGAAAAGACTCTTTGGACTTGGACTGATCTGGTCAGGGGTATTTTCGTCATTTTGACCAACCCAAATGTGGACTTTGGGCTATAGCATCTTGTTCCTATAGCTTAGTAGTGCTTGTCGTTCAATTTTTAGATTAATTGCATTAGTAGATAGTAAGTTATCGTGTTTCTTGATGCACAAGACAAAGAGTGGCACTTTTTGTAATTATGGTGAACAGTGTTCCGGGCCACACAAGTCACTCTATAAATAGATGTATTCTCTTCCTTTTGAGGCTAATGAATGAATGAGGATTTCTTAAGAGCACTCTTGCTGTATGGAGTGATTCCTACAAACCCTAGAGTGATTCTAGGACCCCTTGGATTTCTACCCTTTCTCCCCTCTTTCTGTCTTGTGTTAGTTTGTTCCAGCCCTACTGCATCACCCATTTAGGTTTGAAAACATGTGGTTTACACATCCAAACCTTGTGAGAAATGTGGAGGCATGATGGAAGGAGGAGTTAAGATGAGTGGAATGGAAAGGAATGTGATGTATTTAGCAAAATGATCTTAAAGGCTGATTAGGACACTATAATTAAACGTTGGAAAGTTGGAAGAGAGAGGGTCCCAATCACCCTTCTACAGTTTGTTGATGATATTACACTTTCTGTGGGGGTGGAAAGCAAATTTTGGTAAGGAATTTGAAGAATTTGGTGAAGAAATTTGAGCTTACCTCTACTCTAAAAATCAACCTTCAAAAGAGTTGCATAACAAGAATTAACATAGAGGAAGAGGAAATGAACTTTGTTGCAGATATTAGAGTGTCCTATTGCTAATTGGCCTCTGACCTACCTAGGACTTCCTCTAGGTGCAAATCCTAAGGAGAGCAAATTCTGGAACTCCATAGTGGAGAGATGTGCAAAGAAACAAGCAACTTGGAAGAGGAATTATGCATCTTTGGGAGGAAGGATTACTCTAATTAAATCCATGCTTGCTAAACTTCCAATCTATTTCCCATCAGTTTTTAGAATCCCCCAAAAAGAAGCAAAAAAAAATTTGAGAAGATTATAAGGGATTTTTTGGGGGAGCCATGCGATGGAAAGAAGGATCATCTGGTTAAGTGGGAGGTTGTGTAGGAAAGGAACAAATTGTGGCATGAACTAATAACTAGCATAAATGGAAGGTTGGAAAATGGTTACGATGCAGGTGTATCTACTAGAGCTACTCTAGCCTCACCTTGTAAAGCGGTTCACAGCATTCTACCTCACTTTCTTCGTTTCGTCAGGTATGATGTTTGCTTTGGGGCTTCTATTACATTTTGGGGTGATACTTGGGTTGGTTCTTGTCCGTTAATGAAGCTCTTCCCCTCCTTATACTCGGTTTCTTTGTACAAAAATGAGTGTGTCAAGATTTTTTGCTCCTCCAATACATCCTATGGGACTTAACTGGGGCTTTGATTTCCATAAACGACTTAGGGATAACAAGCTTTATGCTTGTACCAATCTTCTACAACTCCTTCAGGATGTTTGCTTGGACCCTGGTAAACCTTGCTACACAGTGTATGCCCTTAGCTCCAATCAGATTGATGTACATTAAAACATTTATTGTAAATGAATAAAGTACATATTTGATTCATGTTATTGTGGTGTGTTTCTGTGTAATACCCTTAAACTTGGCACTTATGAGACTTGTGCTAGTTTAGAATGTTCGCAACCGTTGGATAAGTCCAGGGAGATTTATCTTGCTAAGGCTGATACTGATGTGCCGCCAAATGTTGGGGTGGCCTGTCTCAACTGCCAGGGTGAGACCCGAGGTACATGTAGTGTAGGTTTATTTGAAACCCTAAACCGGACCAGATTTCTAGTATTGCCCTGGACCTTGGAGATTGATGGGCAAAACTAGAAAGTTACACCTGACCCCTAAACTCGATTATAATACTGCACTAGATGTCGGATTGAGTTTTCTTTGATATGCCAATCAGTGAGATCCTTAGAGGAGGTCAAAACCTGCGTATGTTGGGACAGTCTGAAAATCCATCTGAGTGGGTGATCATAGTGACAAGATCAGCCCCTTTGTCGAACATAGGTAATGATCGGGGATGCACTCTCTTGATGGAAACCAAGACTGCCAGCAACCGATTTCAATCGTTGAAATTTGTTTTGCAAAATATATTTATATATGGATATATGCACACACACACACACACACACACACACACACACACACACACACACACACACACACACACACACACAAACACACACACACATATATATATATATATTATGGTTTCGAAATGTTTGCAAAAGGTTTTAATTCACAGGGTCCATGTGAGTAGAGAATGCAGCACTGTTCCTTGCAGCCGAGGGAGAGGCCCTCTCTTGTCGAGCAGTGTTTGATCATTATGGACTGAGAGGTTAAGTGTAAGACCATTGAGGATAATACCTGATGGGCTAATCTTGCATCTGCCCATAGTCCCTGGCTTTTTATAAGGTGGCTTGGCCCAGAGACCACTTAGTGTAAGTGTTGGGCCCATTAAGAGCCCATGAGATGGGATCAGGGGGTTCACTATCCATAACAGTGTATTCGGCCAGGCCTTGTAACAGAGGCTGGGCTGAACCCATGTGGCTGATGTGTAGATCAATGTTTGGGTCCCACGCCATACAAAGAAGCCTAGCTGGGCAGCAGTTTGGAAAGCCGCTGAGCACATAAGACTTATTGGGCCTAAAGCCCATTTCGAACTGGTTTAGTGAGACTAATTAAAGAGGGGCGGATCTGGGATTTGGATTAACAGATAGGATAGGGTCTTACCCTATCCACTCAGAGAGTCTAGATCCAAATAGAGATTTGGATCTGGAAACCTCCTAATGAAATTAGGAGAGATCTGATCTAATCTGCAGATAACATAAGTCTAGATTCAAATAAGGATTTGAATTAGGAAACTCCTAATAGGATTAGGCGCTGATCTCTTTAAATCAATAAAAGGAGGAGGGGACGAACCATTCAGTTCATTCAAAAACATCTCATCCCAGAGATCAGATCTCAGACACACAGAGAGGAAACAGCAACAGTGTGACTGTGCCATCTTCTCCCCGCGTTCTCCTCCATTTGCCGCCACCTGCCAATTCGATCTGTTTTGTAGGAGCGATCAAGAATAGTTCTTGATATCAACCTTTGGAGAAAGACTGATCTGAAGTCGTGCTCACAGCCTCCATCGAATCCTTACTGAAGGGTTCGGTTCTTGGGAAGAACATTGTTGATTATGCTCCACCCTACACTGTGTCATCTTTAGCGGGAGCAGTCTTTGGAGATTTTCTTTGGGCGTGAACACCTTCATTAGAGGATATTGTTTCTTCGTATCAGGTATCACCCTCTCCTACCTTTTGGTTTCAGATCTGGTTCGGTTCTTTGTTCAAGATTGATCCTTGAAAATGTAGATTTTCTAAAACAAGGAATGTGATTCCCAGATGGAGAGAGAAATTTTTGAAATTTTGCCCAACCTACCTACAAGGTTCGGCCATCCATATGATGGATCTCTCATCCCTTCAGTGGTATCAGAGCCATGGTTCAAATCTTGAACCGAAATAGACTAGATCTGAACCTTCACAAATGGGCAGAAGGCGTTCTACCCGATTTGCGCAGATTATGGTTTTTCTAGGAAATCGGTTCCCAGTTAAAGGGCGAATGATCTGAAATTAATTTTTTATAAATCTAGAATTTATTTAGAATTGTTCTTTATGATTTCCTTGATTTATGGGTTGTTCGTACAAAGGAGATCAAAATCTTTAATGGCGTAGGAAATCTGCGATTTCACAGCTCTATTCATTCTGGCCTGTAATTAATTTTTTTTAATTTTTTAGACTGAATGTATAGGTATTCGATCTGATGTAATATTAATAGAAAATTAGGGTTTTTCTATTTTATTTAATTCAAGATCAAAGCTACATGCACTAGAGAAGGAGATTTCACAGATGGGAAAATCGCTATCTACGCTGACATTTG
Source organism: Nelumbo lutea (assembly GCF_056320005.1). Classification (NCBI taxonomy): domain Eukaryota; kingdom Viridiplantae; phylum Streptophyta; class Magnoliopsida; order Proteales; family Nelumbonaceae; genus Nelumbo; species Nelumbo lutea. The sequence continues at coordinate 60,954,603 of NC_142688.1, forward strand.
TTTTGCAGGTTTGAGATGTGCGAACAACCCTGTTACTGATTTCTGATTGTCTTTTATCAGTAATTAATTTCATATCGTTTTCTTGAATTATTTCTTGAATTGAAAATCAAACCCTAGACCCATTCAAACCAAATTGGACCAAACTGGTCAGACCGAATATGTGGTTCGATGGGGGTTGTTCTTAGCCCTAATTTCCCACTTTTGGGTCAAGGGCTTGATATTTAATTGAGGGATTTAATTCGGCCCACACCTGTAAGGCCCAATTTTAAGAGTTAAAACTGCTAAACGCCCACTAATTGCATATGAGTTATATGGGTCGAATTGCTTAACCCTATTCGGCCCATATACCTAGATAATTTTAATTAATAATATTATGGATTAAAATAGGGCTTTAACAATGGGCTTTATAGATATTAATTGATTGGATCAATTTTATCCCTGCATGTGATGTATGGACGTGTGATGTGCGACGCTCATGGGCCATAAGTACTTGGCCCATGCAGATACGATAGTGGCTCTTGCGCACACCATGGCTGAATGCACATCATTGCCATGGTGTCCGTAAAGATCATTCGATGATCTCCCTCAGTGGTGGACCCCACACCCCTGAAAAAGGATACGTGCGGAACCCTAGCCGCTTAGGGCCCACCAAAAATCTGGCTTTATAAAAGTCAGTGAGAACCACTTTGGTTTGACCTAAATTAAACTAGGGCATAACTTTTGTTCCCTCCTGCAATATGAGTGCATGTGATAGGGAGATTCATATGATGAACTCTCTAAAGGCCTTCCATCATTAGCATGAAGATGGGTCCTTCAGTAATGAGGAAATGCACCATAAAATTGGGCTATCCATTTGTTGCTGGATTTGTCGGAATGTTTCATAAGATGATAGGGGTGTCATAGACCGATGTGGGAGGGGCCTTACCAAAAAATGGAACTCTCTCACGGTACCTTGGTGTTCACGAATATGATGGGAGAGCACTCACTAGACAGAAAGGTTTAACCTAAAATGGCAATAAACCTTGTCTGACAAAGGCCAAAGGGAAAGCTCATATGATGAGTGGATATGATCCTTCATAGAAAGGTGGTATGGTTATGTAGCTGAAATAGTTGGCTCCATGCACCCTATGTGATTTCCCACATTTCTAGAGACAATTCGCAGTCTCCATCACTGAGATGGGAGGGAAATCTCAGAGATGAACAAATGGAAATGGAACATAGATTAAAAGCCATATCTATGTAGATAACATGAATCAAGTTGGGTTGTGGACTAATGTTTGTTGTTTTATCAGAAAATGGCAAACGGACAATTTGCAAAACTTTTGGATGACAATAAGCTTAAGGGCCCAAACTATGCCAACTGGTATTGTAACCTAACGCTGGTCTTGACCTCTGAAAAATTGGATAACATGGCTAAGAATCCTGCCCCGGAGTGTCCGGGAGATGGGGCTTCTGAGGCCCGGAGAAGGGACTATCAAGAATGGGAGGAGAAAAACTCCCTCGCCCGATGCTATATCATTGCCTCCCTGGACAATCCGATACAGAGGCAGTTTGATCAGATCGAACTTTCCAATGACATATTGAATAGTTTAAAGACAATATACGAAGAACAGAATCGTTCTACTCGGCAGAAGGTCTTGAAACAGTTCATGAATGCACAGATGTCCAAAGGGCCAGCAAGTTCATGACCATTGTCTTCGGATGATGGGTTATATCATTGAGCTTGAGGCTCTTGGATCCGGGCTGGATCATGTGACCTAGATAAACGTCATTCTCAACTCTTTGCCTCTGTCCTTCATTCTGTTCATCATGAACTAAAACATGAATAAGCTGAATGTCAGCATTCAGGAACTCAACAATATGTTGCAGAGGGCCAAAGAACTGATCAAAAAGGATGAGCCCCTACCCATGCTTGTTGAAGCTGGCAAGCAGGGCAAGAAAAGGAGGGCAAAGAGAAAAGCCCCAGAAAAATACCACCAAACCCAAGAAACAGAGGAAAGACAAGGCATCAAATGCCTGTCATTTTTGTAAGCAGACCGGCCACTGGAAGAAGAACTGTCCTCAATACCTAGAATCCAAGAAAGGTAATTTCAAATCCTGTCTCATAGAAACCAATCTGTTGGTTTTCTTCTGTGTCCTGGTGTATTGACTTTGGGGCTTCAACTAATGCGTGTAACTCGCTGCAGGGGTTCAAGGTAAGCAGAAGGCTGACTGACGGAGAAATAACTCTTTACTTGGGGACTTCTGCAAGTGTTGCAGCTGTGGCCATAGGAACCGTAGAGCTATTTTTCAGAGAAGGAATAATTGTACTTAAACATTGTCTTTATGTACAGAATTTGAGAAGAAATTTGATTTCTGTTTCAAAATTGTGTACGGATGGATATTCTATTCTTTTTGGTAATACAATTACTGTTAAAATAAATAACAAATTCATCGCATACGGAGAACTTGAGAATGGTCTCTATGTTCTCCATCCTTCTCTAGAAACTAACATAGCTAAAACTACGTCGGCTGATATCCCCAAGAAAAGAAACCGTAATACAATTAATCCCACGTGCCTATGGCATTACCGACTTGGTCATATCAGCATTGGTCGTATCACAAGGTTGGTAAAGGATGGTCCTTTGGATTTTCTAACTGTAGAAGATCTTTCCACTTGTGAGCCTTGCCTTCAGTGTAAGATGACAAAACGGCCATTTAACGGTAAGCCTAAAAGATGTACATGCATGATTTAACTTATACATATTGATGTATGTGGTCCCCTGAGTGTTAGGACCCGTAACCAGCACATGTATTTCATTACATTCACCAATGACTATTCTCGGTACGGTTACGTGTACCTAATGAGACACAAGTCCGGATCCTTTGAAAAGTTCAAGGAGTTCAGACAAGAGGTCGAGAAACAGTTAGAGAGAGAAATTAAGACCCTTCAATCGGATCGAAGTGCCAAGTATCTCTCTGACGAATTCAGGGACCACTTGAAGGTCAACGGGATAGTATCACAGTTAGCTCCTCCTGCTACACCACAGCTTAACGGTGTTTCAGATAGGAGGAATAGGACCTTATTGGATATGGTCCGGTCACTTCTCATGCACTCAGAGTTACCCACATCCTTTTGGGGTTTCGCATTAGAGACTGCGATATACGTGCTGAATCGGGTTCCAACCAAATCGGTTCCAAATACTCCATATGAACTTTGGACCGGAAAGAAACCAAGTGTCAAACACTTGAAGATTTGGGGTTGTCCAACGCACGTTAAAAGAACGAGTGCAGACAAATTGGAATCCAAGACCAGTCTTTGCCTATTCGTAAGCTACCCCAAGGGCTCTGTGGGTTACCTATTCTATGACCCAGGAGAACAGAAGGTGTTCTATAGTCGGAATGCCCATTTCTTGGAGGATAATTACATCCTGAACAATCATCGTCAGAAAGTTGTTCTTGATGAGGAAAAGTCAGGGTCAGTGGGAGATGTCCCACAAGTTCCAGGTAGTGACCAACCTAGAAGATCTACCCGGGTATCCAGGCCTCCAGTCCGTTTTGGCTATGACCAGGATAGTTACTTGGTGGAAGCTATGATTTGTGAGGATGATGACTTATGCGGAAGCTATGTTGGACATAGTTTAAGGGTATTACACAGAAAGTGTTTGAGAAACACGTGGAAAGCATGGGACTCCGGCTTATACCAAATTGGACCTAAATGAAACTGAGAGTTGTTAGACAGTGTATGCCCTTAGCTCCAATCAGATTGATGTACATTATAACATTTATTGTAAATGAATAAAGTACATATTTGATTCATGTTATTGTGGTGTGTTTCTGTGTAATACCCTTAAACTGGACACTTATGAGACTCGTGCTAGTTTAGAATGTTCACAGCCGATGGATAAGTCCAGGGAGATTTATCCTACTAAGGCTGACACTGATGTGCCGCCAAATGTTGGAGTGGTCTGTCTCAACTGCCAGGGTGAGACTCGAGGTACATGCAGTGTAGGTTTACTTGAAACCCTGAACCGGACCAGATTTCCAGTATTGCCTTGGACCTTGGAGATTGATGGGCAAAACTGGAAAGTTACACCTAACCCCTAGACTCGATTATGATACTGCACTAGGTGTCAGATTGGGTTTTCTTTGATATGCCAATCAGTGATATCCTTAGAGGGGGTCAAAACCTGGGTATGTTGGGACAGTCTGAAAATTCATTTGAGTGGGTGATCATAGTGATAGGATCAGCCCCTTTGTCGGACAAAGGTAATGATCGGGGATGCACTCTCTCTGACGGAAACCAAGACTGCCAGTAGCCGATTTCAATCGTTGAAATTTGTTTTGCAAAATATATTTATATACGGATATACATACATATACTATGGTTTCAAAATGTTTGCAAAAGGTTTTAATTCCTGTGATCAATGTGAGTAGAGAGTGCAGCACTGTTCCTTGCAACTGAGGGAGAGGCCCTCTCTTGTCAGGTAGTGTTTGATCATTATGGGCTGAGAGATTAAGTGTAAGACCATTGAAGGTAATACCCGATGGGCTAATCTTGCATCTACCCACAGTCCTTAGGTGTTTATAAGGTGGCTTGGCCCAGGGACCACTTAGTGTAAGTGTTGGGCCCATTAAGAGCCCATGAGATGGGCTCAGAGGATTCACTATCCATAACAGTGTATTCGGCCAAGCCTTGTAACAGAGGCTGGGCTGAACCCATGTGGATGATGTGTAGATCAATGTTTGGTTCTCATACCATACAAAGAAGCCCAACTGGGCAGCAGTTTGGAAAGCCACTGAGCACATAAGACTTATTGGGCCTAAAGTCCATTTCGAACTGGTTTAGTGAGACTAATTAAAAAGGGGCGGATCTGGGATTTGGATTAACAGATAGGATAGGGTCTTACCCTATCCACTCAGAAAGTCTAGATCCAAATAGAGATTTGGATCTGGAAACCTCCTAATGAGATTAGGAGAGAGCTTATCTAATCTGTAGATAACATAAGGATTCATCCTTATCACTTAAAGAGAGTCTAGATTGAAATAAGGGTTTGAATCAGGAAACTCCTAATAGGATTAGGAGCTAATCTCTTTAAATCTATAAAAGGAGGAGGGGGCGAACCATTCAGTTCATTCAAAAACATCTCATCCCAGAGATCAGATCTCAGATCACACAAAGAGAAGACAGCAACAGAGTGACTGAGCCATCTTCTCCCTGCGTTCTCCTCCAGTTGCCGCCACCTACCAATTCAATCTCCTGTTTTGTAGGAGCGATAAAGAATAGTTCTTGATATCAGCCTTTGGAGAAAGGCTGATCTGAAGTCATGCTCAAAGCCTCCATCGAATCCTTGCTGAAGGGTTCGATTCTTGGGAAGAACACTGTTGATTCTGCCCCACCCTACACTGTGTCATCTTCAATGGGAGCAGTCTTTGGAGATTTTCTTTGGGCGTGAACACCTTCATTGGAGGATATTGTTTCTTCGTATCAGGTATCACCCTCTCCTACCTTTTGGTTTCAGATCTAGTTCGGTTCTTGGTTCAAGATTGATCCTTGAAAATGCAGACTTTCTAAAACAGGGAAAGTGATTCCCAGATGGGAGAGTGAATTTTTTGAAATTTCGCCCAACCTACCTGCAGGGTTCGGCCATCCATATGATGGATCTCTCATTCCATCACCTAACAAGCATATTTGGGCCCCCAACCCTAAGGATCTGTTTTCTTGTGCTTCTTTGTCCAAGACCTTTTGTGACTCTTTAGTTTCTTCCTTTCCCTTTAAAGAGTTTTGATGTAGACCCATCCCACCTAGAGTAAGAGCCATTTGTTGGGAAGTAATTCACGGGAAGAAAAATACTATGGACTTGCTAAAAAATAGAAGACCTAAGTCCTATCTTTTTCTTAATTGGTGTCTTGTGCAAATCTAGTAATGAGAGTTGATATTTGGCTTTGGTTTATTTCTTTGATTGAATGCAGGTGAACTTTACCAATAAAGGTTAATATGTTATTTGATCACGCCTTGCTTACTTGGCCAAAGAAGAGGAGGATAATGTGGAGATGTGTTAAAGCAGCCTTGATTTGGACCATCTAGGAAGAGAGGAATGCAAGGATATTCTAAGAGAAGGAGAGAAGCAAGGAAGAAATCAGGACTTGTGTGATGGTTAGGGTGATCCATTGGATCAAGACTCTGGAGGTGTTTTCCCCGTTTTCTTTTGATGATATTTGGAGGAATTGGGAAGTAGTTGCTAAAATCTCTAAGAGAAAGGCCAGAGTGGAAATGGAGGTTGTCTGGGTACCACCATTTGAAGGATTTGTTAAACTGAACTTTGATGGGAAAAACCAAGGTAAGCCAGGCACTTCTAGAATAGGAGGGGTATTGTGAGATGGAGAAGGTAAACTTATAGCACTTTTTTTTGGCCCTGCAGGTATGGGTGACTCCCTCAAAGCAGAACTGCTTGTTGCAATTCAAGGGGTGCAGATAGTTAGTGAGCTAAACTTGGCAAATGTGGTGATTTAAGGGGATTCAAAAATGGTGGTAGAAAGGCTAAAGAATCCAGAGTCTATAATCTGGTGCTACCGGAATGAAGTGAAAAAATTCACATGGCTAACCAGGAATATGAACTTCAGGATGGGTGAGGAGGATCAGCAAATGGGATGGCAGATGCTAGATGCTTTGGCTAAGCAAGGGGTGAACAGGTCTATTCTATTCAGGGCACACTTGTAATGTCTTTCTTTTTGTATGAGAGGTAGCAACTCATGCCTCTCTATGGGATGCTTGCTTGTAAAGATATGACAAAGTTTAATAATAAAATTCAAGTTATTTATAAAAAAAATGATGATTCAATAACTGGCTTACTATTTTTAGACTATTCACTATGTTACTATAATTCAAAAGAAAAACTAAAATGCATATAACTACAAAAGAATATTCTCAAATTAATCAAAACATATAGAAACAAAAAACAAAAGTCAAAATGACAAGTAATTGACATATTTAATGAAGAGAAGATGGCCAAAAGACAAAAATAGAGAGAAAGAGAAAGATACCAGTATAGTCTCTCAATTTTCTACTATTTGATTTATGCAGTTCTTTGAATATGGTCTTTTAAGTCTTAAATGCGCAGTTATTTTTATTCTAATGATTCCTTCAAGGTTTAATAATTAATTCCATATTTCTAGAAAGTTTTCCTGATTTTTATATTTTCTAAATATCTAGTGATATTAGCAAAATATCTCTAAAACTTCGCCATCTCTACATGCGGGAATATCCATCAATATCAAAATTGCGAACCATGGTTGGTGGAACTTGTGTTGTATCAGCTTGCAATTCTTGAATCAACTCATAAAACTAAAAGAGAAAAAGAATCTCAAATTGAACTTGTAAAGTTATGGTTTATTTCATTTTTTTTCATTGAAAAATAGTTATGGTTTATTTCCTTGCTAAGATTTTCTGCTATACCAACACATTTGTACCTTACACCTGAATTTCTTCAATTTGTTACACCACTATATCTTCTTGATTATTGACCCAACCTCAAGTTGATTATTAATCCTGGAACCTTCTTCAACAATTTCCATCTGTTCTAGGTAGTAGCCAATTCTTTCTTGATTGCAGCCCTTAGCCCATTCTTGAGAGGAGTTAAATTTCTTCTATCACTCTCTTTAGTGTTGCATCTAATAGTTACTTCATCAAACTATATATTGAACTACAGATCATGCTTTTTGCTTGAGATTAGTTAACTCATATTGATCATCCTGAATGTCCAGTTGAATGTACTTTTCTTGCAAATGCATCTTCCTCTCTTCCCATGTAGTAATAGGATCATCACCTCTATTCTCCAGACATTGCTCAAGTGTTCTGCACCATTCTTTAAGCATGTCCTGTGAGCCTTGCACTTGCAAATCTAATACTCTTTTTATCAAATATATTGTCAATCAAAATATTCCTCCAATTCTGAAACCCAATCAAAGAATACCCATGAGTCATTATCTCCCTCGAAATCTGGTATGCCCCTTTCTCTTTAAACATTCTTGAAAACTTTACCCCTGTAGTCAACATTATTAGATCTATTTTCTTCCACCACCTTCTCAAACTCAATCAGAGAGCTTAGATATACAGTTCAATAAACTGATTATTATTGATTAGAGACATAACATTGTTTAGAAGACACCCTAAAACTATAGACTCAGTCACTCTGAAAACATAGTGAATAACTATTAGTTCTCATACCAAAATGATGTAGGACCAATAGATCTGACACCAACTAATAGGACCATCCACTCTAACACCAAATTGATATACGACTTAAATGGTCAAAGGATGAGTTTAGGTGGTTAGGATGGGTTTAGGGGCGTGATTTAGGAAAGAAAACACATAAAACTTATGTTAGAAAAGGTCTAGGGGTTTAATCACAAGGATTAAAAACTTCAAAATAGGGAAAATAGGTCCAAGATAGGAATTTTTAATGAAATTCCATTGGTAGGCTCAGAATTGATAGCTTTAGCAGGTAACAAGCTGCCAGATTCAGAGTACATTAGCCACAAAAGGATGAAAATTTGAAAACTAATATAGGGTTCTAGGAGGATTTTTTTTTTTTGAAACATTAACATCAAAACTTCTTCAAAAATGTTTCTTTAATTAGTTCTTTCTACAGATCCAACAACCTTGAAACCGTAACCCGTTTTAATACAAACAGTTGTAACAAGGACTAAACAGAGATTTTCATAACTACAAACTGTGAGGAGCATATCACCGCACATGGGATCAGAGATGGTTTGGCACAAAAAAAGGCTAGACTGGGAATTTTTAGGTTTTTGATGAAAATAGTAGGAAAACTCGCTTAGGTCAATTTTAATATTCTAAGAATGTTCAATGAATGCCCTTGATGAAGAATTTGTGGCTGTTGGCAGATGTAATGGCTTCTTAAAATAAAGGAGAGAAACCCCATATCCACTAAACATGGTACCTAGAATCAATCTAGGTCATGGAAATCAATAATCATAAATAGCATAAGCTTTAACTCATTTAAGATCTCAAATGAACTTCACCTATTCAACATACCCACGTTTTTGCACATTACATGTATATATAGACACCATTGGGGTGACAAATCCTATAAGAACTAGAAGAAAAAAAAAAAACAAAAGCTTACAGAATTGCCAGTATCATAACAAAACAAAATTAATAAACCAAAGACTGAAATTTTAAACACAAGTAGAATATAACTACACAAATCAAACTACTAGGCCAGACCCCATAGATAAAATGCAAAATGACCAACCCTCAATGTCTAAAATATAAAAATAGACACAAATTTCAAAAAACTCCAGTTTTGTTTCTTTCATTCATAGATCGTTTTTATACTTCTGTTTCTGCTGATTTTCCCAATTATTTAATCCCTTTTAACCTCATTAGCTATGAAGATAACCGGATACATGCCTTCCCAGTTTTTGTGTCCACCACAGTTGAAATATGAAGGCGGGAAAGGGCAATTCCTCTGAGATAATCACATTCCTGCAAGGATCATAACATTATTCCGTGAAGACTATGCCTTTTGAAGAAGAGAACAGCACCTGAGAAGCATGTCTTTGCATTTTGAACAGCAAAATAATATCTGAAATGTATTATCTATCCATTTCAAGGATACAGTAAAAGGAACCCATAAATCTAGCACTCCTTAATTGTTTTATATTTTGTAACAAAAGTAAAAGAGAGAATTCATGAAAAGAAAAGGCTTAACAAATAGTAAAAGACGACACCCTTAGAAAAATTTTAAAATTTCTACAAAAAGAGAACATACAAAAAAAAACACAAAAAGAAACTAAACAACCTCTACATCTGAACCAAGTTTAGTTTGAAAATTCAATCAATACTTCTGTTTTTTATCAAAGGTAAAGTAAGAGATTTTATTGATAATAGAGGAAAATATTACAACAGCTTCCCGGTGCACCAGGAAAAAGGACAGCTTACAAATCCCATATAGATTGAGAGCAAAGCAGCAATACATTCTGATGCTTAAACTCTGGGTTTACAGATAGCCAAGAAACAAGTTTATTCACTATAAGCTGTATTAGGTCCTCTGGATTTCTCACTTCGTTACAGAAATTTTGATTATTTCTCTCTGACCAAAAAGACACTAATACAGCTGCAGGAATTGTTTTCCAGATCAGTTTCCCCTTTTTCTTCAGTCCAGGCAGTTTCCAGCAGCAAAAAAAATCCTTCATGGAACCAGGCGGAACCCAGTTTATACCAGCAGCCTTGAGGAAATGTTCCCAAATTCTAGCAGAGATAGAGCAGTGAATACTAACTAAGATGGTCCACTGTCTCAGGCAGGAGCCCACACAAGCCACAGTTCATACCTGAACTCTGTATTCCATCACTATCCAAGTTGATCCTTTTAGCATCCTCAAATTCTTGGCATAGTTTTCAAGGCGATGCCTAGGTGACAAGGTGCCCTTTGAGGCTCGCCAAGCAGTTTTGTACTATGTATTATAAAATACTTTTTTATTCTTTATTTTTTGACATTATTATAAATTGGCCTGCCCTTGAGTCCTGTTAGTCTGATAACAGCCAAGAAGAGAGGAGAAAAAACAAGAAAGAAAGAGAGAGAGAGAGAGAGAGAGAGAAAGAGAAAAGGAGAAGAAAAGAAGAGAAGTCTGGTTCGAATGAGAGAAAAAATTACCTCTCCCATTCGGCCAGGTATGTTTTATATTACTAACACAATGGAAAAGACACACGTGCCCCTACTTAAGTGAGGGACACTAGTTCTAACATAATATTACACATCAGCAACCTCAACATAAGTATAAAGACAGAAATACCCCTACATACTCGACACTAACAATAATTATAAAATAGGCACTATTAAACTAAAATATTCATTTTGTGTGTTTACATACTAATTTTTTTATTATTTTCTTATCTGTTAGGGTTTAATCAATACATACATTGCTAAATGCAGTATTGAACCATCAAAGACTTTAAAACCTGAACCAAGGAAGAACTTAAAATTTTGTCTAATCAACACATTTTCTACTACTTTTTTTTCTTCTTTTCCTATAACAAAAATAAGGGTTCAGCCCTTATATTTTTTTAATGTTCTTTTCCTTCTTTTTCTTCTTCTCATTAATATGTTGATTTTCTTTACTTTAACATCAACTCTATACTTTTCTTATGAAAATTATGAATAATTATTAAGGAAATAAGGTTATGGTACCTAGAGAACTACCCTAGGATCTACGTCTTCTACATAAAAAAATTCATCGAGCCTAGGCGACTAGGCTACTAGGTGCCCCCCTGTCGCCTAGCCTCGCCTTGGTGCCTTGAAAACTATGATTCTTGGTAAGACATCACCCAATCCAAAAGGCAAGAAAATAAGTGGATATCTAAAGTCCATCAAATATGTGGATACCTCTTCCACATTTTAGTAGAACATGTGTTTGAAAAACACATGAAACCCATCAAATATGACTAAACACATCAAGAATAACTAAAAGCACAGAAATTGCTCATACCTCCGTACTCAAAAAATTGTGAAGAACAATTATTCGTGGTGACCAACTGATTACTTCAGGTTTGACCTACAACAACAAAAAAAGGTACAAACAAGATAAGTGGATATCTAAAGTCAAAAAAGGAATCATATAAAGAAGTGCATATGCCAAATTCATAGCATCTTGATGATCACCAAAGCCAAAATCTACAGAAGATTCAGCATCTACCACTCTTAAATAATACAATAGAAGAAAGGAAATATTCCCTTGCACATAGCTCTAAAAGCATCCTATTCATCTCTTCTAAACCCCTGCATGTAGGATCATTTCCATGCCTTCTTTGCAGGTGGACGATTCCTTCTAGTGTGTCAAATCATTTTGCACCTTCAGTTTTCAGCTGGCTAAAGAAGAGGGGGAGGATTATGTGGAAAAGTACTAGCATTGCAACAATTTGGATAATATGGGAGGAAAGAAATGCTCGAATCATCAACAAGGAAGAAAGAATCTTAGAAGCAATAATTGAATGCATCCCCATTACAGTGTCTCATTGGACTAAATCTTTGGAAAGCTTCTCAACCATTTTGGTAGATGGCATCATAACAAAATGGAGAGAAGTGGTAGGGACTATAAAAAAAAAAATACATTGATTTGCAAAAGCTACACTCCCCCAATTGAAAGGTTTATCAAGCTCAACTTTGATGGCAGAAATAGGAGAAATCCAGACCCTTCAGGGATGGAGGCATCTTTAGGTATGAAAGAGGGACTTATGGTGGCACTATTTTCAGGACCGATTGGAGTGGGGTATTCTCTAAGGGCAGAGTTCATGGATGTTATGGAAGGGGTACAAAGGGCAAGAAGGATGAATGTCAACAAACTAATTATTGAGGGGGATTCAAAGCTAGTGATGGAGTGGCTACAAAATGAGGAAGCATCTCTTTGGCAGTATAGAAACAAGGTAAAAAAGTCTTTATGACTAAAGAAATGGAAGTCAGATTCCAATGGGTTCAGAGGACAGCTAACAGTATGTGTTAGGAACCTACCTAACTTGGGGCACTTCGAGGGAGCCAACCTCCTGAATTCATTGGAAGGAGAGAGAGAGAGAGAGAGAGAGAGAGAGAGAGAGATTATGCTGAAAGAATTATTGTCTTATTTCTCTTTGTGCTTCACTACTTATACTGTTTACAATCTTTGATTTCTTTCTGTTACAGCTGTTGCAAGTGGACAATTAATTGTACTGACGTGGCCTCTTCTTGTAAAATTAATTAACTGCTTTCTGTTGGTCTGTTTCAGTAGTCTTTACAATCCCCCCCTCCTTTAGAGCAATCTTGCCCTCAAGGTCTAATGTGGGAAAATTTGATTGCAGATCTAAGTAGGATTCCCAGGTTGCATCTTCTTCTGGGAGTTTAAACCAAACAACTAATGCTTCTGGTATGACTCTTCCACCCCGGCGCACCCATCTGAAATCAATGATGCGGGCTGGCCCAGTCTGCACTTGTCCTTCTGAAAATGTGGGAAGGGTCGCACTTGTAATGACTGGCTTCGGCCCTTTCTTCAGTAAGGAGATATGGAATACAGGGTGCAGTTTTGATGTTGTCGGAAGGTCCAGCTTGTAGGCCACTGACCCTATTCTCTCAAGGATTTTAAATGGTCCAAAATAGCACGGGCTGAGTTTGTTCCACTGTCGGCTTGCAACTAAAATCTGTCTGAAAGGTTGTAATTTGAGACCAATCACCGACTTCATATTGGACATTCTTGTGATGTTTATCATAGGTGTGCTTCATCCATTGTTGTGCCGGTAAGAGATGATGTCTCAGTTCCTTTAACACCTCATCTAGTTGCATCAGCTGTTCTTCTAAGGCCGCTACTATGGTGGTCCCTTTTTCATAAGGAAGTAGAGGGGGAGGGTCTCGACCATATAGAGCTCTGAAGGGTGTCATCCCAGCGACGCTATGGAAAGTGGTGTTGTACCACCATTCAGCCTAGTGGATCCACTTCACCCATTGTCTTGGTCGGTCTCCCGCAAAGCACCTCAAATATGTTTCGAGACTCTTGTTAACCGCCTCTGTCTGTTCATCAGATTGAAGGTGGTAGATAGTTGACTTGAAGAGTTTAACCTCGTGGAGGCACAAAAGCTCAGCCCAGAAACGACACATAAAAATAGGGTCCCTGCCTGATACAATTGAGCTGGGGAGCCCGTGTAGGCGCACAATTTCCCGGAGGAACAATTCAGCAACTGTGACTGCTGTAAATGGGTGTGATAGAGGTAGGAAATGACTGTATTTCGTCAATCTATCCACTACCACAAGGATAACCATTTTGCCGGCATAAACGGGCAATCCTGTGATGAAATCCATTGATATATCATCCCAGACTTGGGTTGGTATTGGGAGTAGTTGCAAGAGGCCTGCTGGTGTTGTAGTGGCTGACTTGTTTTGTTGGCATAGTGCACACCCGGCCATGAAGTTCTGGATAGATGTACACATGCCTTTCCAATGGAATTGTGTGGCGATGCGTTTTTGTGTTCGTAGGATGTCGGAGTGGCCACTTGTGGGTGAGGCATGGAATAATTCCAGGAGCTTCCTGAGATGAGCAGAATCTGCCGGAATTTCCAGGCATCCTTTGAAGAAGAGTATATCATTCTTAATGGTGTACCCGGGGTGCAGTGAGGAATTTGCCGATACTTGGGCCTTCAACTGCTGTAACTCCCTATGGGATTGGGCTTCTTTTCGAAGTAGATCCATGAGTGGAGAAGTTGGGGAAGATACTAGAAACTGAAATGATTGTGGGTGCTGTGAGAGGGCGTCAGCCACCCGATTAGCAGCCCCTGCTTTGTACTCAATTATGTAGTCGTACCCCAGTAGCTTGGATATCCATCGTTGTTGTTCCGGGGATAGGACTGATTGATCCAATAAGAACTTCAAACTTTGATGGTCGGTCCAAATTATGAACCGTCTACCGAGCAAGTAGGATCGCCAACGTTGGACTGCTAAGACCACTGCTATTAATTCTCGTTCATAAACTGATTTGGCCCACTTTTGTGATGTTAAGGCCTTGCTGAAAAAGGCTAGTGGTCGCCACTCTTGCATGAGAACAGCCCCAACACCTTGACCGAAGGCATCACACTCAATGATGAAGTCTTTTGTGAAATCGGGCAATGCTAATGTTGGAGGGCTCGCAACTGCCTGTCTCAACTGCTCAAAAGCTTGTTGGGCCTGGGTTGACCAGTGAAAAGCATCTTGTTTCAGCAATTGGGTCAACAGGGTCGCTATTAGGCCGTAGTTTTTTATGAAAAGGCGGTAGTACCCAGTCAGGCCCAAGAAGGCCCTCAACTCTTTCACACTTTTGGGTTGTAGCCAGCCCTTTATACTGGAGATTTTATCTGGGTCGGCCGCTATAGTTCCATTCTCTACAACATGTTCCAAGTAGTGAACTTGGTTTTGTCCAAAGGAGCACTTGGACTCTTTAGCAGACAACTGGTGGGCCTCAAGTGTTGCAAGGGTGACCTGTAGATGATTCATATGTTCCTCCCAATTGGGGCTATAGACCAATATGTCATCAAAGAAAACAAGGATGAACTTACGTAAATATGGCCAGAATATGTCGTTCATTAATGCTTGAAATGTGGCTGGAGCATTGGTCAGCCCAAATGGCATGACCAGGAACTCATAGTGGCCATCATGTGTCCTGAAAGCCGCTTTGTGAACATCCTCCCTATGTACCCTTATTTGATGATACCCAGCTCGTAAATCTAATTTTGAGAATATGGTGGCTTGACTGAGTTCATCAAGCAACTTGATAAGTGGAGAAGGTTAGCAAGGAACCGTGCCAAGAATCCACGTTATCAGGACTACGTTGCATGAAGTGCAGGACACGTGGCCATGCTTATCTGCTAGCTGTTAGGCTTAAGAATGAGTCAAATAAATGAGTAGGAGTCAAATAACGAGTGAGGGAATATCTCACTTTTGGTTGCGCCAGTTGTTGTTGGCTAGGCTAAAGTATAGGATAGACGATTGCATGAGTTTAGGAGAGTTGGTTGAGTGACTTCTTGTATTTAAACCTGGGTTACACAGAACCAAGGTAGTGAAATTTTCAATAAAACAACAGGCTATTTTCTTGCCTTAAAAGAAAAGTCTATCAATTGGTATCAGAGCCAGGCTGACGATGGGAAGCCACAAAGAGCGAATAGAGAGTCTGGAGACCAGCGTGGGCAGTTTGCAGGAAAGCTTTAACCGCCTGGAGCTGGGATTTGGCGTGAAGTTGCAACGACTGGAGGCTGCAATCAGCAATCTCACGGAGGCGGCTGTGATACAATCGGAACCTAAGTTTAACCAAGTCACTGAGCGAAGTGGATCTTCATCAAGTGACCGAGGTCGTGAGCACACAGGAGGAGACCACCCCATGTTCTCTTCAAAACTTGCAAGACTGGAATTCCCTAGGTTTGCGGGAGAAGATCCAACTGAGTGGCTCAATAAGGCGGAGCGATTCTTCAGGTATCAAGGCACTACAGAGCCACAGAAAGTACCCTTGGCCTCCTTCCATCTTGAAAGGGAAGCGGACCAATGGTGGCAGTGGTTGTATCGAGCTTACCAAGAAGAAGGAAGAGAAATTACATGGGACATTTTTGTAGAGGAGCTGTGGTCGCGATTTGGACCAATGGACTATGAGGATTTCGATGAAGCCTTGTCCAAGATTCGACAGACAGGCTCTCTGCCGGACTACCAGTGGGAGTTTGAAAGACTGGGTAATAGAGTCTGTGGCTGGACTCAGAAGGCTCTGGTAGGGACGTTTATGGGCCGCCTCAAGACGGACATTGCAGACGAGATCAAAATGTTTAAACCAAAGTCACTCAAAGAGGCCAATAGCCTGCCAGGATGAGGGATGAACAAATCAGTCGGCAAAAGAAGGTGACTAGGTTCCATGCGGTTGTGGCTACTGTGATGAGTTCGACTTCAACCAACCCCAGGCCAACGTTATCGATGAAGCGGTTATCTTGGGAAGAAATGCAACGACGACGTGCACAAGGACTCTGCTTCAACTGTGATGAGAAATTTGTCATGGGACACAAGTGTAAGGGTCCACAACTGCTGTTGTTAGAAGGAAGCTTGGAGGAGGATGAGGAGGAACCGAAGACCTTGAGATTTCGCTACATGCTCTCACGGGCTAGTCCCCTGCTCACACCATGAGAGTTGTCGCTACAGTCGGCTCCCACAATTTAGTTGTGCTCATTGACAGTGGATCGACACACAATTTTATTAATGATCAGGTCGCGGAGCTACTGCAACTTCCGGCAATCCCAACCGAAGCATTTAAGGTGAAGGTAGCCAACGGTGCACCCCTCAAATGTCAAGGGAGGTTCGAGAATGTCAAAGTGTGGCTACAAGGTACCCCATTCACTCTAACTCTTTACTCTTTACCACTAATCGGGTTAGATATGGTGCTAGGGGTCCAATGGCTCGAGCAGCTAGGCACGGTCATGTGTGACTGGAAAAGGATGACGATGGATTTCACGTGGAAAGGAAGCCCCTATCGCCTAGAAGGAATCAATCATAGGCCGATCCAACCTGCCGAACTCAGAGCCATATCAAAGGAAGCAAAACAAGGGAATTCTTTGTTTGTTGTGTGCTTATGGATGTCTATAGAGGAGGGGGTTCCTATAGAGATGCGGTCATTACTGCAAGAATTTGAGGACATGTGCCAAGAACCAAAGCAGCTACCTCCTTCACGAGAAATTGACCACCGAATCATCCTCAAAGAAGGGACCGAGCCGGTTAAAGAACGATCCTGTAGGTATGCTCATTTCCAAAAGACCGAGATAGAGAAACAAGTACAAGACATGCTCAACATGGGAATAATCAAGACTAGCACCAGCCCCTTTTCTTCACCCGTCTTGTTGGTAAAGAAAAAAGATGGGACGTGGCGGTTCTGCACAGATTATCGGGCCCTCAATGCCATTACTATCAAAGACAAATTCCCAATCCCAATGGTGGAGGACATGCTAGACAAACTATATGGAGCAACTTATTTTACTAAGCTCGATCTAATATCGGGTTATCACCAGGTGCGAGTCCACCCCGCAGACACTCACAAGACAGCCTTCCGCACGCACAATGGCCATTACGAATACTTGGTCATGCCTTTTGGATTATGCAATGCCCCCTCAACTTTTCAATCTCTAATGAACTCAATCTTTCGGCCATTCTTAAGAAAAATTGTGTTGGTTTTCTTCGACGACATTCTCATCTATAGCCCGGAGTGGGAAACACATCTTATACATGTTCGAAAAGTTTTCGAAGTGTTGAGACACCATCGATTTTTTGTTAAACTTCGCAAGTGCGCCTTTGGTCAAGAAGAGATCGAATACTTGGGTCACATTGTCTCTGTACAAGGGGTGCACATGGATCCTGGAAAGGTAAGAGCTATGATAGAATGGCCTGAACCTACTAATGTGTCTGAACTGCGTGGTTTCCGAGGTCTCACAAGCTACTACCGTAAGTTCGTAAGAAACTACGAAATGATAGCCCAGCCTCTCACCAATCTGCTCAAGAAAGGCCAATTCGCATGGGGCAAGGAGGCCAAAGAGGCATTTGAAGCCTTAAAACAAGCCATGTCATCGACCCCAACCTTGGCCATGCCCAACTTCGATGAACCATTTGTCATAGAAACGGATGCATCAAGGGAAGGCATCGGAGCAGTCCTAAGCCAACAAGGGAAGCACATAGCCTATATGAGCCGAGCCTTAGGAATTGCAAAACAGGCTTGGTCCAGTTACGCTAAGGAAATGCCAGCCATCGTACAAGGAATCAAAACATGGCGGCCATACCTTCTGGGATGCAAATTCTATATCCGAACAGATCAGCGAAGCCTTAAGTACTTGCTTGAGCAACGCATCACCACGCCTGAACAACAAAAATGGGTTTCCAAGCTGCTAGGATATGATTATGAAACCCTGTACAAACCAGGGAAAGAGAACTCAGCCGCAGATGCTTTGTCAAGGAGGTTAGAAAGTCCTAGACTCCATACACTATATACTTCTCATGCCTCTCTATGGGACGAGATCAAGAGAGATACGCAACAACACCCTTATATGGTACGGATCGGTCAGCAAGCTACAAACAAACCCGGAACTCCATACAGTTGGCGCAACGGGCTGATCTACTATAAGAACAGGGTAGTTGTTCCGTCGGATTCTCCAATCATACCAAAACTCCTCCATGAATTCCACGATACTCCCTATGGAGGCCATTCTAGGGTACTGCGGACGTACAAGCGATTGGCACAATAGTTCTATTGGCCGTCTATGCACCAATCAACTCAAAAATATGTCGCCTCTTGTGCAATGTGCCAGAAAAATAAATCAGAGACCCTCTCCCCAGCTGGACTCATGCACCCACTACCCATTCCATGTCAGGTATGGGATGACATAACCATGGAGTTCGTGGAGGGACTTCCACCCTCACAAGGGAAAAGCACAATCATGGTCGTCGTAGATCGCCTAAGCAAGTTCGCTCATTTCTTGCCTCTATCTCACCCACACACGGCCAAAACAGTTGCAGACAGGTTTATAGGAGTGGTTAAACTTCACGGGATGCCAAAATCTATTATCAGTGATAGAGATCCCATCTTTGTTAGCCATTTTTGGCGTGAGTTTTTCAAGCTGTCAGGGTCCAAGCTGCATATGAGTACATCCTACCACCCCCAAACGGATGGACAACCCAAAGTGGTCAACTGCTATTTGGAGCAGTACTTGCGTTGCTTTGTATCCCAGCAACAGAAGAGATGGAGCAATTACTTGCCATGGGCCAAATTCTGGTACAACACTACGTACCATAGCTCAATCGGCATGACTCCCTTCCAAGCACTATATGGGAGGTCTCCACCGACAATTCCGCATTACTCAACCAGCACATCACCTGTCCATGAGGTAGACAAAGCATTGGAGACAAGGGATAACATCCTCAAACAACTAAAATCTCACCTGCAGGCGGTTATTAATCGCATGAAGCAAATAGCGAACTCAAAGAGAAGGGAGGTTGTTTATCAAAAAGGCGATTTTGTATTGCTTAAGATCCAACAATATCGTCAGCACACTGCTTATAAAAGAGCCCACCATAAACTCGCCAGCAAGTATTTCAGCCCGTACCGAGTGAAAGAGAAGATTGGGAGCGTTGCATACAAGCTCGAGCTGCCGGAGGGTGCCCGTATCCATCCTGTCTTCCACGTCTCAATGCTCAAGAAATTTGTGAGAGAGGACACCTCTGTTGGATTTGACTTACCACCAACGAATGATGAAGGTGAGGTAATAGCGATACCAGAGGCTATACTGGATACACGCTGGGTTCGAAAAGGGTCAGGCTTCGTGGAAGAAAGCTTGGTGCAATGGAAGAATCTTCCAAGGGAAGAGGCAACATGGGAGAATACACAGCAGTTAAAAAGTCAGTTCATTAATCTGAACCTTGAGGACAAGGTTCCACTTCAAGGGGGGGGAAATGATAAGTGGAGAAGGTTAGCAAGGAACCGTGCCAAGAATCCACGTTATCAGGACTACGTTGCATGAAGTGCAGGACGCGTGGCCATGCTTATCTACTAGCTGTTAGGCTTAAGAATGAGTCAAATAAATGAGTAGGAGTCAAATAACGAGTGAGGGAATATCTCACTTTTGACTAGGCTAAAGTATAGGATAGACGGTTGCGTGAGTTTAGGAGAGTTGGTTGAGTGACTTCTTATATTTAAACTTGGGTTACACAGAACCAAGGCAGTGAAATTTTCAATAAAACAATAGGTTATTTTCTTGCCTTAAAAGAAAAGTCTATCACAACTCATCAATGACCGGTATTGGAAATCGGTCTTTAATGGTGATATTGTTAAGGTCTTTGTAACCAATACAAAATCACCATGTCCCATCCTTCTTTTTGACTAATAATACCGATGAAGAGAATGGGCTATGATTGGGTTGTATTATCCCTTGCTTAAGCATATCTTGAACTTGCTTCTCGATTTCAAATTTTTGAAAGTAAGGGTATCGGTAGGGTCTTACATTGGTTGAGGCAGCTCCCAGCATGAGGGGGATGCGGTGGTCATGCTCCTGGCGTGGTGGAAGTTCTTGGGGTTCTTCGAACACGCTGCCATATTGTTGAAGGAGTTGTTGCAGGCGGCTTTGGAAGTCTCTAGGCCCATTTGGGCTGTTGTTAGCTTAAGATGGGCTGGTCCAATTTGAGTGCATGTGCATAAATACGGGCTGATCCGAATCTTCTATTTGCTTTGTTAATGTTGCAAGACTGATGGGCCTTGGACCCTTGCATGTTTGCCCTTGTAGATGGACTGTAGAGTTCCCTGATGTGAAGTCCATGGTGAGACGGGCCCAGTCATAGATCACGGGCCCTAGCTGTCTTAACCATTGAATGCCTAGCACCATGTCCGCTCCACTGAGATGAAGAGGATAAAGGTCCACCACAAATTGGTGATCCTGAACCTTTAGTGGTAAGCCCATGCAAATGCTATTGCAAGATAGGCTATTACCATTGGCCACATGAACCGTAAAATTCGTTGTTGGTTGAACTGGGAGTCCCATTTTATCCACTAAGACTTGAGTTATGAAGTTAAGGGAACTGCCATTGTCTATGAGGATTGACACTTGTCGTCCCTGGATTAGCCCTACAACTCTCATTGTTTGAGGGGACGCAAGTCCTGTAAGGGCTTGTAGAGATATTTCAGGTGTGCCATTGGGTTGTATTTCCCACCCTAGGTTAGATTCCCTGCAACCGGTAAGGTCATCTTCCTCTTCGGATTCTGCTTGGAGGAGAAATACTTGTTGTTTCTTGCATCGATGGCCCGGTCCGAATTTCTCTTCGCAATTGTAACAGAGTCTTTTGTCTTTGCGGGCTTGCATCTTTGCCCAGGTCAGCCGTTTGAAAGGAACCAAGGGGCCTGGGCTCAGTATTCCTTCCTCCTTGTCTGGTGTTGTCATCCTGGTTCCTGGACCCCATGGCCATTGCACCTTTCTTGCTCAAGCGAACTTATCCTCATACAATCTTGCTAGCGTTGCCGCATTTATGACCGAAGTGGGTTGCATCGCCTTCACTTCCAGTCACAGTTCTTCTTTTAGGCCGCCAACGAAGATTCCCACCAACGCCTTCTCCGTCCACCCTTGGACTCTCACGGCCAGCTTTTCAAACTCCATCTGGTAATCTTTAACTGATCCCACCTGTCGTAGCTTTGCCAAACTCTCATCGTGATCTTCGAACCCAGACGATCCAAAACGGATAGTCATGGCATCATTGAAGTCAGCCCAAGTTTGACGAGGGTGCCCCCATCGGTACCATTGAAACCAGAGGATAGCTTCCCCTTCAAGATGCGCAGAAGCCAGAGCTACCCTGTCTTGCCCATGTGTCTCATGGTAATCGAAGTACCATTCGGCTCTGAGAATCCAGGGAGTTGGGTCGCCACTTGAGAAGATGGGGAAATCAATTTTGGCTGCTCTCGTTTCCGCCGGTCCTGTTCTGCGGTTGTTTTCATTGTTGTGCTCTTCTTGGCTTCCTCTATCGTTGTTCGTTGCCACCTACTCCAACCGATTGAGGAGAGTAGTGAAACCTTCCTTCATTTCTTTGAGATCTGAAGACATTCGATGGATCTCTACCTCCATCTGATCCACTCGGGTGTCTACTGATGTGTTTCTTGTGTTGGTCATGCTAGCTCCGATACCAACTTGTTAGGAACCTGCCTAACTCAGGGCTCTTCGAGGGAGCCAACCTCCTGAATTCGTTGGAAGGAGAGAGAGAGAGAGAGAGAGAGAGAGAAAGAGAGTAATGCCGAAAGAATTACTGTCTTATTTCTCTTTGTGCTTCACTACTTATACTGTTTACAGTCTTTGAATTCTTTTTGTTACAGCTGTTGCAAGTGGACGAATAGTTGTGCTGATGTGGCCTCCTCTTGTAAAACTGATTAACTGCTTTCTGTTGGTCTGTTCTAATAGTCTTTACAGTATGGTAGATGTATTAGCCATGCAAGAGGTGGGGAGGGAGGATATTTTTTGGGGCACAGTTGTAAGGAAATTTGATTAGGGAGATAAAGCTTTTATCTCTCCTACCGATGCATGTAACTTATACATTTTCATTTGCTTTAATAAAATCATCGGTTATTAAAACAAAAAAAAAAGTGATGGTGACTTTTCCTTCTTCCTTTGTCATTGTAACAGTGGCCTCACCTTATTCCTTATTCTGATCACTGAAAGAGCCAACAAACTACCAAAATGAAGCACCTAAGTCTTCAAAAAACAATCTTCCAAATAACAAACTTCACAAAAACCAACCCCACTTCAAGAAAAAACAAAGAGAGAAATTCTCAACTTATGCCAAATACCCAGCAACCTGAGGGGGAAACAGCCAAGAACAAAAAGAAAAGGAAAAAAAAAAACAAAAACACTACTTCCTTTATCACTTTGGAACATACTGAACCTGGGACCTCTCCTCTACCATTATTGTCCTTACTTCCTCCCTTTTCCCTGTTTCAGGATCGTTATGACCATTCCTCCTGCCTTCCTTATCTTCCAGAACATCCTAATCTAGCTTCTTCTTCATCAACTTGAACCACACCGAATTCAGTTTCAAACCCACTACTATTGTTTGTTAATTTAATTCCAATTTCTTCAATTGTAAACAAATCAATTTCCTTCAATTTTTCTCACTCACTTTTTCTTTTTTTTTTTATAACAGAAATTCATTAGATTCATAAAAAAATTAGATACAGCAATCCAGAGAGAGCTAAAATGGCTTAACTCTTTGATCCCTTCCTACCCCCTACTTTGCCAAAGCATCTGCAAACACATTTGCTGTTCTTTTTCCCCACTGAAATTGGATGTCCAGCCCCCTAGTTAGCCATTTGATTTCCCTTCTTTCATTAGCAAAACTCCAAAGTCTGCTTTCCTTCTCTAACCAGCTTAACACCAACTTTGAGTCCCCTTGAAACAATTAACTTCGGTATATTCAGTTCCTAACTCTTTCTAATACCCTCCAGTACAGCATAGATCTCAGCTTTAAGAGAGTCCCCAACCCCAATGGAACCTGAATACATTGAAATCACCTTCCCGTCCTCATCTCTGAAGACACCTCCTACACCTGAAGGACCTAGACTGCCCTCACTACTTCCATCAAAATTTAGCTTTATAAATCCACTGCCAAGTGGTGACCACACAGGAGAAACAGAAAATCGAGCATGAGCAAAATTAGCCACCTTCGCCCAGCTGTTCAGCAACTTATCCGTAGAAACATCACCAAACAGCTCCAACTGCTCCACAAATTTTGGCTAGTGCACCAACCTAACTTTTTTTACTTCAATAATACATTATTCACTTCTTTCCTTTTCAGAATTCCTTTCCTCCCATAGAGTCCAGCAAGTAGCAGCCCTTACACATCTCCGCGTAATCCTTCCCCTTTTCTTTGGCCATCTAAGGAACGAAGAGCTAAACAAGCTTTGAATGTTGGACGAAGGAGTCCACCTGCAACCAAATAGAGAAAGAAACCAGTCCCAAATTACAGAAGCAAAAGGGCAAGAAATTAATAAATGGTAGGAGCTTCCACCATTAGACATGCAAAGAATGCACCAACTCAGAGACAAGCACCAAAAAAGGCCTTTTTCTTTGGAGTAACTCACTGGTGTTGCATCTTTCAAAGAAGGTTTCCCAACAGAAAGCCAATCCTCAGAGGAATCAGCTCACCCAAAACTTTACTAGAAAATTTTGTGCAAGGTTACTAATTGCATGCAAGAGGGACTTAAAGAAGGAAGCACAAGAGAATGTCCAGGAGGGAGCTAGAGTCCGTAGTCTCTTATCCCTCTCAGAGTGATCCAACACCACCCCATTTAAGATCTGAATCAGATTCATTACATTTTCAGCTTCGAAATCCCTTAGGCCTCTCCTAAGCCCCAGATCCCAATCAAACCCAAAGTTAGACTGAGAAGGAACCAGAAAACTAGACACAACCTTGCCTTTATACCGGGAAAGTGAAAATAGGGAAGGAAATTGGTTTGTTGAAGGTAAATCACCCACCTAAATGTGCTCCCAAAATTTTACATGATTCCCAGAGCAAAGGTCATATACCTGATGTATTGCACAAAAGAAGGTAGAATGGCATGTATGGATTTCCAAGAAGATGCTCCAATTGACCTTAACAAAGACCTGGTGTCCCAGCCATCCTCTGCCCAACCATGAATAATCAAAATTACCCTAGTCCACAACTTCCCCCTCTCACCTTCCAACCTCCATAGTCATTTTCCTAACAAAGCTTCATCTTTCTTTCGAATGTTACCTAATCCTAACCCTCCACCAGCCCTACTTTTAGAAACCAATTCCCAGTTTACCCTATGATCCTTCCTCTCCTCCCCTAGTTCCCACAAGAAGTGCTTCATCAACTTTTCCAAAATTCTACTTATCTTCACAGAATTCTAAAAACTGATAGGTAATACACAGGCAAACTAGCCAATGTGGACTTAACCAATGTGCTTCTACCACCCAGAGATAAGTAATTCTTCTTCCAAGAGGCTAACTTCTTTTGAAATCTATCAATTACAGGGCACCAAAAACTCTCTTTCCTCGGGCTATCCCCTAGGGGCATCCCCAAATAATTCATAGACCATTGAAATACCACATACCCCAAACCATCAGCCCTTTCCCTTATAGTTCTCTCTTCCATATTAATCCCCACCACACAACTCTTATCAAAATTCACCTTCATATTTGACATTTGCTCAAATACTTGGATCACCAATTTCAAATTTCTAGCCCATCTCACATCCTCCCCCTCACAAAACAAAATTGTATCATCAGCAAACTGTAAGTGGGTAACAGGTATACTATCTTTTCCAACCCTCCACCCCCTCACAAGACTTTTAGATTCTGCTCTCTCAATTAACCTCTCCAACACTTCTGCAATCAAGGTAAAAAGAAAATGAGAGAGGGGGTCCCCTTGTCTAATTCCCCTAATAGTTGAAAAATGATCCACTATAGTTCCACTCACTAGGATGGAATAATGACAAGTCTCAATACAACCTAGTATCCATTTGCACCATTTCTCCTAGAGCCAAAGCAATCCAACACTTACATCAGAAAAGACCAATCAACCATGTCATGGGCCGTCTCTAGGCCCAACTTGCACACAATCCCTTTCTTCCTTGTTCTCCTCAAATCCTCCACACATTCATTGGTAATTAAAATTTGATCCACAACCAAAATCTATCTATTTCCCACAAAAGCTCCTTGATTCTATGAAATTAGATCCAGAAGCACCTCTCTAATTCTTCTTGACAGGACCTTAGCAATTATCTTATACAAGCTATTAACCAAACTGATGGGCCTAAAGTCTCTTGGTTAACTTGCTCCCACATTCTTTGGGACCAAAGCAATAAAGGTTGAGTTCATCCCCAAATTTATCACCCCCTATGGAAAAATTCATTGAAGACTTTAATGATATCTTGCTTTAGTATCTCCTAGCAATCCTGGTAAAAAGCCATGGTGAATCCATCAAGTCTTGGTGCTTTAGATCTATCCATTGAAAAGATTGCTACCCTAATTTCCTCCATCTCAAACTTTCTTTCAAGCCACCTCTAATTCTCCTCGGACATTTTCGGCCAATCCAAACCTTCCCAGATTCTCACCCACTTTTTCAACTTCACTTTCTATTAATGTTCTTTCTAACTTTACATCATTTTATCTAAGCCCCTCAATCTAAGTTTAGTAGTTAGTACTTATGAGTTCCTAGACTATCATTTCTCCTAGCACCAAACTCAAAAAGTTATTCTTTTGAAATAAACAAACTCACCTCTATGGTTGGTAATAGAAATTATCGATCGAGTTACAATTTTCTAAAATGTCTTCAAGTAGTTCCATCTCCACTCCAATGTCTTTAAGCCCAACCCTGTTTAGTGTCACTCCTCAATTAACTCCATCCAAAGAACCTATGGTCTCCCCAACTCTATTAGACATTATCGTTTTTCTTGCCTCTTTTCTTTGGTTGATAACTTTATTCACCTTCTTGCTTCTTGCTTCCTTGTTCAATTCATGATCTTTGTAGTTGCATTTTGTGATATACAAATGAAATTCCCCCTACCTCTCACTTCTATGCTTTTGCTTTCCAAAACCCCAACAGTAGATTTTTCCAATTGTTTCCTTGCATTCAATGTGTCCTTCTAATCTTTAGTTCCTACCTTTTTCTTGGTGGTTCCAGACATCGCCACAATTACCAGCTTATCATTTTCGATCACCTCTCAATATCATCTTCTTACAACTTCTCAGCTGACCCCTTTTCTAACCCATAAAATTTACCTGTTTCAAATTTAGTTGAAGTCAAAATAGGTTAACCCAAGCCCAACTTCAAAACCAAGAGCCGGCTCAGCCCCATATAAATTAAAGACCTGGGGTCCAGAAACACAGATATTTTTTATTCCTAGGAGATAACACCAGTCCCCACAAGTTCATCAATTCAGCCACTGTTCTCATTCTTAAAATAATGTTTATCTCCCAAAATACCCTTGTCTTCAACCTCTGAAACTCCACCCCCTGACCTTTCAACTTCCTCCCTAACACCTCTTGATTGTTCATTTACCACTGATTTCCAACCTCTACAGCTGCAAAATTTGTGAGCCACTACCAAGGGAAGCAACCCTCAACCGCTATTCTTAGATCGAAACATTCTCCCACGACATCATGATTGAGTGAATCTCATCAACTTCAACCAGTATCCATGCCATTATCAGATTTTTCCACCTGTTTGTGCAAGGGTCAGTTTTTCTAAATCTCCCACACGCATGCCCCACATCATGGAATGTCTACAAATACCATATATGAAGAGGGATACAAAAAACATTAATCCATACAAGACCTCTAGCCCTAAACTCCCAAATCACACCAACTAGTACACCTGCCCAACCTCAACTTTGGTGATCTCACTTGAATGATTTCCCAGTTCAAAACTTCATTGGCCTTCTCCAAGCTGCTCAAAATAAAGAGTAAGAAACCTGTATTGAGTTTCCTAACCTTAATTTTTTTCCCTTTGTTTGCCACCCAGAAGCAACCCACTTCAACACCTCCTCCTCCTTCTCTAGGTCAGAATTAACAAAATAGCCTACCAAACTTGTTCTAAAAGCCTTAAATAATAAGAGATATTGCCCACTGTCTTCATGAAAGCTTCCTTCATTTCAGAGATAAGAGAAGTGAACTAGTATTGCAGAATAAATCTGGAAAGACATTCTGTCTCACTCTTCCCATGAACACTTTGTGAATGAACGAAAATATACATTGGATCTGATTTGACTTGCTCATGTTAATGGCACCAAACAAGTCAATACTCCTATGGACTTAAATATTAATATCCCCCTTATGATAATGAACCACTGCAGGATCCCTCTCTATATTGCCAACTTGTTGGCTGTTTTATTTACCTTAGGATGACTCATGCTGTCCAAGTTGTCGATCAGTCTGTGTCTGCTGTGTCCAATGTTTTTTTTTTCTTGACAATTGAAAAATAATTCATTAATCAAAGGATTGATCTATTACAAATAAACCCAGAGAGAGGCTCAAGGTACAGCATCACTCTTAAGAAAATAACAGAACTACATGAAAATACAAGTAACCCACTAGAAGAGAGATTATACACAATTACAAAGCTGCCCAGAACAGAGAATGCCTGTTAACCCCTTATTTTGCAAGAGAATCAGCCATCTCATTTGACAATCTTCTTACCCATTGGATCTTCACTATCACATTCCTTGTTAACCAAACCACCTTCTTAAGATCTCTTAAACCCCAGACAGTTGAATCCAGATCCAGCAACCATCCCATAACAACCTGGGAATCTCCTCCAATTATTAGCCTTTCTAGACCAAGTTGACTGGCTAGCTGAATCCCTTGTACAGCAGCTAGTAGCTCTGCTTTGGTAAAGTCTCCTAAACCAACTGGGCCTGAGAATAATGCTAAAACATTTTTTTTTTGGATCAATAACAAAAACTTTATTAATTATGTAAAGATTTGTGAAGCTTTAGATACAAAAGGGGGAGATAAAATGTCTTAGCTCCCCATCAACAAAATACAATGAAAGGAAATTAAAAATTAGCCCAAAAGATAGACTCCCTATTCACCCCTTGCTTGGCCAACCCATCTGCAAATGAATTAGCGGTCCTCTTCACCCAGCTGTATTGTATCTCAATGTCCCTACACAGCCATAAGAATTTTTTCTTTTCATTGTTATAGCTCCACAAACCACTATCCTCTTTCTTCAACCAACTAATCACCACCTTTGAATCACCTTCCAGGATCAAACAACTGATATTTAGTTCCATTGCTCTTTGAATTCCTTCCAGAGCTGCAAGGATCTCAGCCCTAAGTGAGTCTCCTTCTCCAACAGGGCCTGAGAACAAAGCAATAACAATCCCTTCCTCATTCCTGAATACTCCCCCAATCCCAGAGGGCCCTGGTTTCCTTAAACTACTACCATCAAAATTCAATTTTATAAATCCAGAGGGAGGAGGGGACCATGAGGAACTAAGAGTCTTCTTACACAGAGTAGAGGTAGCTATCTCTTTCCAGTTTCTTAACAGGTCAGCCATAGGAAAGTCTGTAAACAATTCCATAGATTTTAGCCAGTGGGCAGCCCTTAAAAGTATTAGGTCTAATAGGTCTTCCAGAGTTCTTTCCTTATCTAAAAAAAAAATTGTGAATTTCTTTCTTCCCACAGTGATGCTAAAACATTGCGGTCCTTATCTCTCAAGACTCCTATACCAAAGGGGCCAAGGTTACCTTGGCTGCTCCCATCAAATTTTAGTTTAATAAAATCCTCAGGAGGGGCCCAAACTGCAACATAACTCTGTTTTGAGGATGAAGTGCTGGCCACTGTTGACCAGTTCCTCCAAAAGTCATCAAAGGAAAAAAGTTGGGATAAGTTTGTTGTTCTCAACCAGTGTATTGCCCTTATCAATATGCAGTCCTTCAACCCAGAAAGGCTTCTCTCCTTATTGTGGAAGATTCTAGTGTTCCTTTCCTCCAAAATAGTCCATAAAGAAGCTGCCCTAATGCACCTCCACATTAATCTTCCTCTTTAATTGCCGACCAAGGATTGAGGGTTCAAACAACTGAGAGACTTCTGCTGGCAGCAACCACCTGCAACTAAAAAGGGCAAATATCCAAAACCAAATAGTTCTAGCAACAAAGCAAGATAAAAACAGGTGGAAGCAATCCTCACCATTGGATTTGCAGAAGAAACACCAGTCTGCTTTGTGCAATTTTCATCTATCTACGGTCCATGGGATCACTCATTACCTTCATGGCACTGTTGAGAGAGCTTTGTTCTTTCCCCTTTTCTCCCTGGTTCATCTTTAAACCTATTTTGATTCTAAATGAACCGGGTGTCTTAACACCCATCAATCTACAATTGGATATTTTTCTTGGGGATTCCCTCATCTAATGTAAATGCAAGAAACAATCCATTGTAACCAAATCCTCCACAAAAGTCAAGTTTTGTCCTACCTTCTTTATGCAGAATTGCAGATAAGAGACAATATTTCCAGAAAAAAATAGAGATAATGGATTGGGAAAAGGATTTAGGCAAGAAAACCAATAAAGGAAATAGAGGCCAAAATCAATGGTCAAACATGGTGGATTGTGGTTGACCTCATTCAAAGTGCCAAAGGTAAAAGCAATCAAGCAATATCATCAATCTTCAGACCTAGGAGGGGCAAAATCAGGTTAAGGTTTGAATAGAATATTAGACACTTCAGCCTCAATGAAATCATCACCTAAAAAATCAGACCACAAACTAAATGAATACCCATTACCAAGACATGTCTAACAAGGGAGAAAAGGAAAAGGATAGGATACATGTTTCTAAGGATCAACGACAAAGACCTATAGATTTGTTTGTAATTTCTATCAAAAATTAATCCACAAAACT